>NW_027122637.1:0-1200000 GCF_030686945.1 Centruroides vittatus
CAATTGGTAAGTATATCCAAAAAATACCTTGTTCGTCAGGAAAACACGAATCTCTCACAGAAAATTTCTTATTCGTTTTAGGATGAAAATCTAATAACAAATAACCGAATTCCTTTTCTGTTGCTTTTTTATATGCATCCATAAAAAATCACATTTACCAGCAAAAGCTTGCCGTCCCAAACAACTTACTTGACTTTCATCGTGATTATTTTTAAATAATATCAAATAATGTGTGTTTAAAGTTATATCTCTCATAATTCTATTTTTTGGAAACAAATTTTGCATTATCACGATCACGCTTACATTATAATGATGAGACTCTGTTGTAAACAAAAATGCAGTTTTTGAACTGAGTTCATGCATCAAATCATCAATTATTATTAAATCCCATCCTTGCACGGATTCAGGTAAGCCATACATGAATGTAACATCTTTTTCCTTGTGAAAAAACGGTAAATATACGGAATAACACCATAGAACCTTTTTTAATGTCTTTTCATAAATTTTGTTACGAATAATTTTTCTTACTAATGTTGTCTTTCCGCATTGCGAAGGTCCGAACGATTATACAGTTACTAGGATGTTTGAAATACATATTAATCAAACTTATAAGCTTTAGTAAATTTATAATGCTTTGATCCACAAATTATCTCCCTAAATATTAATATATTCTTTTTGTTCCTTTCTATATAAATTTCTTTCATAACTTCTGAACATTCCTCGAACGAATAATATAATTTATTACTAACTTCATAAATTCTTCCATTCTCGTCAACAATTATAAAACCAAATTTTCCATCTCCTTTCCATATTTCGTCGTTAACTTTAAAATAACGTAAAACAATAGGGAGATTATCAGGAATATCGAAAAAAAAATTATTTACCGCAGCAATACACGTATCTATAGACTTGTACAAACGAGGAGAAACAGAATAATTTCTATCACCGTCGTAAGTAATAATAAAACCATATCTCTCCATGATTGCAATTTTTAATCTTGGTATTAAAAATAAATTCTAACTTTCCTTAAAACTCAATTTATATCAAAAACCGACCAATCATATATCTTCTATAAAATAATTAATTTATAAAAACATTTAATAATTAATACAGAAACTTTGCCTTATTGTAATTAGAAAATTAATTTAATTCAAATTTGTGATCAGTATGTGTCATATTTATAATTAAAAAATTAATTTAATTTAAATTTAAAAAACATTTAATAATTAATACAGAAACTTTGTTTTAAAGTTAAAATAAAATTAATTTAATTCAAATTTGTAATTAGGAAATTAATTTTGTGATCAAAGCTTCCCAAACCACTACTACTGACGTTTAGCGGCGATGTGAAATCACTCTTTTAGGCGCAGTTTGCCAGTGCGTACCCAAGGCCAAGCAATTTGTTATTTTTGTAGTGTCCAGGATGTTTGTAAAATGAAATAATTGTTTTATTTGCGATACAACTCCTTCAAGCTCATTCTATAAATTAAATATTGTTTCGATTGATTGCGATAAAGTTTGGATATTTATACGGCATGTAGTTATCTTTTAATTAAAATAATATTGTATATTAGAAAACTTTTTCACTCTAGGGATGGCTTCCAAAAAAAAAATTGATCTTGAATGCCGTATATTTAATGATGAATGGCAGTGAAAATATTTTTTTACTATGTAGAATAATAAGGCGGTCTGTCTTATTTGCAATTCGAGTGTAGCCGTTTTAAAAGAATACAACTTGAGAAGACATTTTTAAACGAAACATGCAACTTACGCACAAAATTTAAACGAAGAAAGCCGAAAAAAATAAGCCGAAGATCTCGTAGTAAAATTCACCCGGCAGCAAAGTGTATTTACACAACAAAATCGATTACAAGAATCTGCTACTGAAGCAGGTTTTCTAGTAGCAAAACGGATTGTTCAATGTGGAAAACCTTTTGCCGAAGGAGAATTTGTATAAAAGTGAATGTTGGATGTTTGTGATGTAATGCGTCCAGAAGCTAAACATAAAATTGAAAATATAAGTCTGTCTCGGCAAACTATTGCTCGAAGAATAGAAGATATGAATGCTAATTTAAATGAGCAGTTACTGAATAATTTAGAATCGGCTCATTTTTATGCAATTGCTCTTGACGAAAGTTGTGATGTAAAGGATGCTGCTCAGTTATTAATTTTTATCATCGCTATCACTGAAGATTTTCAAATTTTGGAAGGCCTTTTGTCAATTGTTCCTATGAAAGACGCAACAAAGGGAGAAGATCTTTTCCGAGAGATTGAAAAATGTATTTTGAAATACAATATTGTCAGGAAAAAAGTGGTGAATGTAACAACAGATGAATCACCAAATATGATTGGAAAAAATATTGGTCTCATAAAACGAATTGAAGACAAAATTTCGGAAATTGATCCAAATCATAAAATTATACCCGTACACTGCATTGTTCATCAACACGCATCATGCAAAATTGTTTTAAAAATCGATTATGTTATAAACGTAGTTGTGAAATTAGTGAATTTTTTTCAATCAAAAGGATTAAAACACAAGCAATTTATTGCACTCCTTGGAGAACTAAATACCAGTTATTTTGATGTACCGGTACTATATCACAATAAAATCCATTGGTTAAGCTTGGGAAAAGTTTTAAGGCGTGTGTGGGATCTTCAAGAGGAAATAAAAATATTTTTAACGCTATAAAGAAAATGGGATTTTCCTGAATTATCAGACCCAAATTGGATTTGTGATTTAGCATTTTATTTGGATATTTTCACGAATTTTAACGAATTTAACATATGTTTACAGGGAAAAAATTTATATGCTCATGATTTAATACAAAGGTTAAAATCTTTTCAAATGAAGCTTAGTTTTTTTTTTTTTTTTTCTAGAAACTTGGCTGAATGCAAATTTGATCATTTTCCAACATTAGAGACTGTATCTTTAAATATTTCAAGAGAAAAGGTTTAAGAATTTAATAACAATATCGTTGCACTAATGACAGATTTCGAGCAGCAATTTGACTGCTTGAAAAAAATTGATAAAATTTTATCTATTATTCGAAATCCAGTTCCTGTTGATATACAATTAAAAATAATTAATTTACAATGTGATGAATTATTACATGAGAAATATCGCGAAGAGCAAGAAAACTTGAGCAATTTTTATAAGCAATTGAATAATGGAAAATACGGAAATTTAAAAATCTTGCTGAGAAATATTTTGTAATCTTTAGCTCTGCTTATATTTGTGAACAAACTTTTCCTTTAATGAATCTAAGTAAAAGTACAACAAGATCAAGATTGAATGATATACATTTAGAGGCTGTGTTAAGAATAGCTACTACAACTAATAGAGCCAGATAGTAAGAAAATAATAGGCGATGCAAAGCGCCTCAACACGTCACATTTTTTTTTTTTTTTTTTTTTTTTAATTTGTTGTACTAAATAACTTACATTTATTCATAAACAAAATCCATAATAAAATTTTGTTTACTTAAATTAATCGTTTTTGTATTTAACATTTTTTAATTTTAATATTTCGTTCGGCCCGAGAATAAAGTTTTCTTTCCAATTCGGCCCGGGGGCAAAAACTGTTGGCCACGTTCTTTGATTCATCGAAGAATCCAAGCAAAATCGAAATCATATTTATTAAAACAACGAATGTATTTGTTGTTTTCTTAGAAAAATACAGTAAAACCTGTGTAAACTGGATTCTACCAAAAATTTTTTATGGTTTGGCAGGTTTCCATTTTTGAACAGATTTTTTAAACACAGAAAATTGCTACGTTCCGAAAAATTTTTCCCGTTTAGGCAGGTTTCCGTTTTATTAAGGTTCCGTTTTAAACAGATTATACTGTACTGTACAAGTATATATTAAGAATTAAGCATTAAGAAAATTAAGATTAAGCATTATTATTATTAAGATTAAGCATATTAAGATTAAGCATTAAGAAAATGATTCGTAAAAGCATTCATTAGACACAATCAAGAGCTGTAATAAATTTTCTGTTCTATTACTTAAATTATTTTCATCTTATTTCTCAATAAAAGTTTTATTTACAACAATTCTTTTGTGGATTTTAATACAAACATTAAATATTGTAGACTTAAATAATATAATTTATGTTTAACGATAAATTATTATTTTATTGTTAAACATAAATAATTTATTTCGTGGTTTTTATTGTTTAAAGTACACAATTATAATTTTTTCAAGATTTATTTTGGAATTGATAGCGAAAACGTATTTACAATAATGAAAGATGTAAGAATGTTGTCAAGAAGTTAGACTATTAGTCATTAGTCAGGCTTTTTTCTTCTACAGCCTCCAAACGGAGAGCTTTTTGACAAAAGAAACATGTCAAGCCATCAGTAATTTTTGTATAAATTTTATCATTACAGGAATTCTCTGATGTATCTGATGGAACCGAAACTTTGAAATTATTCAAGAAGCCCGGCAGTTATAACTTAAAAATATCTTTCAATAAATAACAGCTTTTCCAATTCGAGTCGTCTCAGACACCCTCCAAATGACAATTTCGTATCACGTGCATTTTAGTCCGACTAACAGATAGAGAAAGAACACAAATTCAGTTCTGACAACAGGTGGTCCAAATAATAGGTGACGAGAAAGTTAAATTTCCCTCTGACGCCTTTAATCTTATTCTAGATAGAGAAGAATTGAAAAATTTAATTGACCTTATGTTTACATATACATGGTTGCAACATCGCCCGCGATTGATAGTCTCTGCTACGATACGGACGTCTTATTGTCGCTATAACTCGATGCGGCGCGCTGACGTTTTCCCCCTGTTTTTCTTTACAGAACCACGTAATTCGTGTGTCTTTCCGTTACTTTGGGAGTATAAACCTGCGAACTATTTGTATAAGTTAACGCAAGATGCGAATTTCTGTAAAAATTTCTATTTACTACGTACTGTACGTAAATTATTGGTATAACTGGTAGGTACAATTTTGTAAAACACATGACGTACGGTTAACTAAGAATTCTTTTCCTTCTGCCACGTTAAGACCTATTTAAACAATTGTGAAAAAAAATATTTAAAAAAATCTTTTTATATTGGTTATGAGAGCTGTAAGTAAATGTTTTGCAATTGTATAGCCATGCTTATTCAGCGGTCGAGATGGAGGGGGAAAAAGGCAACTACCTCACCTAGTAAAGTTTTCCTATGTCGTTTGATGAAAGCGTAATCGGACGGTCGCAGAAACGGTAACCCTTTTACCAATAACAAGATATACGCGGATAGGACCGAGCGTTGCCGATAATAATAAACGCTTACGTGTCGAGTGTGCTTTTAATAAATTTTGTGTATTACGTTACCGCGAACTTATCGAAATAAGTTTGTAAAAGCGGGAATAACAAGCTCGATAAAATCTTATGCAACCCGTGTATCCAGGTTCGATTGTTACCTGGACAACTATGCCGTAGCGAATTATAGGCTAATGAAGATCGAATGACGGACATGATTGGGTTGAATTAATCTTCATGTTTAGTGATACTAAGAACGAGTAGTGAAATGCCGATAATAAGCTAACCGCTTTTATATTTAGTGTGTGTGTATATTTTTAGTTTTGTTTTTAATCGAAATATTGGCAGTATCGATAGTCGGAAATTTTATTTTCGTTTGCTTTATGTCGTGATTTAGTTCGATTCTTATCCATTTTTTGCTTTCATTGTCGTTTATCCACGAAAAATGTTCGTTATACCACGACGAACGTGGGTAACCATAGTTAATATAAGCAGAATCGCTAGCGAATTGGGGAAAATAAGCTAAATACTAGCGTATTTGACGTTATTCGTTTTAATTAGTGTTTTCCCCCCCCCCCGTAATTTGTTTCATAAATAACGTTCCCTAAAAAGTCTACGTGCCTATTTCAAGTATAAATCACAAAAAGACAGTCCTTTTTCGCGCCAAATACATCTCGGCTGGAAGGGAAATGCCAATCATGAGACCGCGCGCGAAAGTCGCAACCAAATCGTGCGCGAAGGAATAACACCTTGATGAATTCGGATTACATTTAGACTTAAATATCTCTCTTGACAACGTCGAATAGGACTACTTTAAGTATCGGTGATCGTAATTAGAGAAAATATTATCGAATTGTAAATTACAGATAATCGTATCGAGTAAAAGTATAAATATAAGTTACTTATTACTTCTAAATTACAAATTAATACTTATTATTATAAGAATAATTATAAATCATGTTAGAATTTATATATTCGGAATTTTATATTAATGCAATTTCTCTGATTTCTTAAATTACAAACGAATAGTTATGTTTTACGAGAAAGATAGTTATACTTTCGAAGAACTTGTTTAAATTACAGGGCAAAAGCGTGTCGTTTTACAGATGAAATCTGTCAACTTCCCCCATTTGATACTTCTGACAGAAATGACGGCACGATCGGGAGAAAAATGTCACTTAGATTTTTCTTATAAATGTAAAAATATAAAATTAGAACCGAGTTTAAATAATAAGTTTATCCAAATTTTATATTTATATCAACTATTTTACGTTTATCCATTTGCTTTATTCGGTAAAAAATAGTTATACATGTTTTATTTTGTTTAATATACAGAACTATATACGCCGGTATTTAAAATGTAAATAAATTTAAAATTGAGAAATTGACCGTAGATGATGATAAAATCAATTCCAAATCAATTAATATTTAAAGTAAATAATTAGTCGAATTAGTAGTTTAAGTCGAACAAAATTTCATGTATTTCAATATTGTTACATCTTAAGCGAACTTGGTGGGTGACGACCAACCTAGATTTACAAAGCAATGTCTCAAAAGGATTCACGAAGTTAATCCTTTTGACACATTGCTTGGTAAAGTAGTTTTAATACGGTTGCATAAGAAAGCCAATGAATCATGTTTGCCAATTTAGCGGAAAATTTGCTAGAACTATCTTTCCTGTAGCATCATTGAGATTCTTAAAAATTATATACTCTGTCTGACAGAAATGTTTGCAAATTTTTTTTTTTTTTTTTTGGTCAAAATGGGCGGAAAAGGGATGCCGTGATTGATAGCTGACATTTGTTTTAGTGTTTTGTTTTGTTTTAATTTTCATTGGAGAAGCTTTTTATAAGAGCCATTTGTTAACCACGTACAATTTTCTGTAAGTAATTTATGTAATGAATTATGAAAAATTTGATTTTTGAATAAATTCAGGGTGGCGTAGACTTTGATATATGATGTTTCATAATAAATTCTAAATTCATAATATTTATTTAAATTATTATGACAATCTCGTATATTGTTCTAATCATGATTCAAATAAATATAGTATACTTACGTGTTAAATATATCACAAAATTGCATCCCTTATTCTTCTGCTTTGCACTTTGCGTGTGAATAAAAGTTTCTAGTTTTCATCTACCTCCATATGTAGAACTGTTCATAACTTGAACTGCAATTTTTTATTTCTTTCAAATCTGAAATTTAACTTAAAGATTTTAATACATAAAAAAGTACAATGTTTCACGTACCTTTGTAACTATTGTTCGATGTAATGCAGTACGCGCGTGTAACTATATCCATTGGAAGGCACTTCGAACATTCAATGTTCATTGGTCGCAAGGAGTGACTTATTACGTAATGCTTATTTAGATGAGAACAGGATAGGGATACGGATACGGATACGTAGAAGGACTGTAACAAAATAGTGGAAACAGGGCTTAAGCCCCGATGGATCCTTTTCTGCTAGTATCCCTAAACCTCAGTTGATTCCTGTTTGAGCAGCTTTAGGCTTTATTTAATTTTTATAACAATAAAAGAGTGTATTTGTGGTTTAGACAGGGCAGATTAAATATATGTATAAATTTATACATAAAATGTAAATAACATTTATTTTTTAAAGATCTGTCTTAACCACCTTCAAACATTTAAACTCAACCAATATTTTAAAATTAATTTTATTAAACATTTTTATATATTCATAAACATATAACATGTTATAGACATATTATAACATTCGTGTCATATTTCCACAGATTTCTACATATTTATACGTTGTGTGGAAAATGAAAATTAATTTCCATAACTTATTTTACTTTGAGCATATGTTTTTAAACAACGTCGTACTTAGATTCTATGTTTGTTGCTCTACAAACTTTCGTACATTTATTTTACAAATAATTTTTAGTTATTACTTACTTCACTATATAAGGTTAACAAATGAAGTAATTACTGCAGTAATTGAGAATACAGTTAGAGCTTTCTAATCTGGCCAACTTAAGGCTATAATTTTGGACGGTCAGAAAAGAGAATGGTCAAAATAGGGAGAGCTCTAAAACAACTCATTTTTATGTGGCAAGATTTCGTTTTATTTTATTATTGCAATAATACTCAATGTAACAAAGCTCTGAAAATAAATAAACATTTAGGCTTTTTATTACTGCATTACATTTGAACAAAATTATATTATACCGGTTTGTTTTAATCCTCGTTAGAGATAATAGAGAGATTGCAGCCCAAGTCGAAACTTCAAACTCGTACGGCAAGCAGAAATACACGTCTGCCATTCAAACTCCAAGTAAAACATATTGCGCTACACGTTTACGTCGCGTTATGCATTATGAGATTTCTTATAAAATGGCGGTTGTACTCAAAGAACAACCGCCAAATTTTTAATATAAGTGTGAAATATATTTTTAATATAAGTAATATATTTTATTAAAAATATTTTAAGAAAACTTCAGATTAAATTCTGTATAAAAATCCAACTAAACAAAAATCATTATTCATTACATTTTGTTACGCCACATTTACAATCGCTTTAAAATTTTATATACTTTTTTAAATAGTGTTTCTTAACCTGGGGTGCGAGAAAACATTTCCAGACATGCGAGTGGTAACGATAGGCTTTTAACCTTTAGATGTGTAATGTAAAATCTAAAGCTGTCTTACGATATATAAATTTGACTCGATTGTATTGTGTATTCTCAGACCCCAAGGTAAATTGGCGTTTCCAGTTTATCTTTGGCTTATCCGGGATCCTCTATCCTTTCTACCTTTGCCACCTTGGACTCCGTTGGATTTCATAACAAAAAAATCGAAACATAATTTTCAAGGGGGTGCGAGACCGTATTTTCAAACTCAAAGAGGTGCTGATTACGAAAAGGTTAAGAAACTGTGTTAAAGAAAAGTCATATAAATTAATTGGAATATTCCTTCGGATATTGTTTAACTTTGATTTAAGCTCCAGTTTATGGCTATTCGTATTATAAAGATTAAGAAGTTAAATGTTTAAAGGATTAATTTTCAAAATTAAATAGAAATAAATAGAATCAAAATTGGGAAATTGCATTAGAGCCGGTAAACAAGTTTTGAAACACTTCAATGCTAGATGCTTAAGTATTGCTTAAGAATTAAATTTTCTAAACTTTTGATATATCGCGACAGGTTAATGGTTTATAAAGCTTTAATGGAAACTGCAGTTGAAAACTAATTATATTCTAACGAACGCGAAAGATAAAATTCAATTATGTTTTCCTGAAATCCATTTAAACATAATAATTAGTGGTATAATTTACACTCGTATATTAAAATTTCAGCTATCATTTAAATTTAGAAATCGTTTAACATAATCTTACTTATTTCAAAGTATAAACAGCTAAAATTCTAATGAAACGGTTAATAAATACAAGAATAAATTTAACTGTTTACATATTTATTTATAATTAAAATCAAAGTTAGTTATAAAAAATATTCTGGTATATAGGTAAAACAGTGTAGCGCTCATTAAATAAGCCAAACCATCGTTAAACAAAACGTTTCAATTGCGAGAAAATTCGTTTTTATTAATTTTGTACGATAGTATATGCACAGCGATGCCACAAAAGAATGCGCACAAGAAAATGCGCACAAGAAAATGCTCGCCGGTTGAGTAAGGATCTACGTTTTCAGGTCCGACAGGTTTAAGTATACTTAAACTCGTATAATCATGTCCGTGAATGGACCATTTGTCTTGGATAAAAACATCTTTATACTCTTTGCTGGATACCAAAATGTTTCAACGCGCACTAATCAAACGAACGTCTATACAAAAACATTTTGTTGAAAAACTGCTTAATTTTGATCTATCATGTTTATGCGCTGTCTTTGATCAATTTATCTGTACGTCGGGGCCTACACAAGTCATTGAAAAGACAGTTTTAAGCATGTTTAGTGAAAAGGTTTTGTATGAAGGCGTTTCCTGCATCATTCAAAGATGACTGCGTCGTCGTAATCCATCTTGGATTTATTTTTTCCGTCAGATAACGTACAATCGAATTAATGGACATAGGCGTTGCGATTCGTGCGGAAATTACGTAATTACATGCTCGGTTAGCGCGATAAACTCTCTCTCGTAGATATCCAGCTTTAAAAAGTATAATTCGTTCACTTTTATTTCATCGATTCATTATATTATTTTTATACTATTTTTTAGTCGTGTTTGCAAAACTTTTAAGTGTTTTTTACTTAAAAGTTGTTATAAACTATTTTAGCTTTATTAGTATTGTTCTTCCTTTTCCACTCTTGGAGTTTGACTTTTGTCTTTTCTTCCGAGACTATTATCAGTATTATTTTTTTTGCTAGCCATTGTAGGCACGTTTGCGTTTGGATTAAGATCTTTTCCCTCGACTTTTTCAGAAAATTTAAATTTTTATTCATGTACTTTCCTACGAACACATCCCGTCGTATTTTATAGAAAGATTCGCAAACGCCCAAAATTTCCTTCGAACGACCGTAAAAATTTGTAAGAACGGTTCAACACAAAAGCAAATCCCAGGACCAAAGCTTAACTGAAGGGTTCTTGAGAGGTACAGATCTGGCATCTTGGGCAACAAAAAAATACTGAGATGACGATAATGGTTAGAAAAAATAATATAAAAAGCAATTAGTTATAAAAACCAAGCAATTCATTTGATACTTTTGGTATTTATAACAAATACGATTATAAGAACAATAAACTACAAATGAATAAATGCTACTAATAAGATAAAAAGCAAGAGTAATCAGTTAAATCAAAATATCCAAATTTAGCAAGATTAGCAATAACAACAATGGTAACAATAACAACCACAGAGTATTAATATACAGAAGGAGTCACGTTTTATAATCTGTAAAGCTGCGTAGACAGTGTCAAACCAGGTAAAAAGTCATGCGACATTTGGTAAATCACGTCATAATTGAGGTTGAGGCCGAAGTTTTAAACGCGAAAACGTGTACGTCAGACGTTCAGCGCCGCTTTCTTGTAAGCCTAGAAGTTTGACAATGGCGTTTGGAATGTCGAGCATGATTCCACTGACTTTCCAAACGCCATTGTCAAACTTCTAGGCTTACAAGAAAGCGGCGCTGAACGTCTGACGTACACGTTTTCGTGTTTAAAACTTCGGCCTCAACCTCGTTATTTATTCATTGTATTTACCGGTAAGTCATATTTCTTATTTTGTTTTGAACAATCTAGCTTCATTTGCCGTTCCATTACAAATTAAACACTTTCTTTTATTCACGACGAACTTCATAACTGTCGAAACAAGAGGACAGCGTCATTTGACGCACACTTTTGAGCAAGCAACTCTCGAACATTAGTTTAGCGGTTCACTATAGGAGAGCCAAGAGTAAATTGTCGAGTGACCCCTATGTATATTGCTCTGAAATGATAATAATCCAAGCACAGTAACAAAACAGCAATTTACTCTCTATCAACGCTAGCCCCAAAAACTTCTCAATTTAGCCACTTCGCAAACGTCTCCTTTCGCTCTTCAGTATCGTTACCCATTTAATCGATGTCTCTTCACTCGAATATCGGCAATTCAATTCAATATCGCCAGATGGTAATTAAGGTTAAAATTAAAAATTGAAGACACAGTCTGTTAGAAAAGGAGTTACCATTTACTTTCTTTCACTGTTCCGCAATACAATGACCTTTCTTTGTAGGCTACTTGGCCAACAAAGTTAAAAAATTTCCTTAAAAATAATGAGAAAATATCCAATTAAAAACAAAATTTTAAAATTAGAACTGCCCAAGTGTTGAATTGCCGTAGCTTAACTAAACAAACAAATTTGGTTATTCTAGCTTATAATTGTTATGTTTCTCGCAAAGTGTGGATGAGATCAAATCAGGGGAAGAGTGTCCGTATTTCATAAAAGTCTATATTTTCCTTAGAGAATGAGCATGAAAACTTTGCTGCAGATCGGACAAAGGGTTTAGGAGTTAATAAGTGGAGATAAAATCAGGGAAAGGGTAAGGTGTCCGGGTTTCGTGATAGTTTATATTTTTCTCAGATTCCGAGTTAAACAAGAATAATTTAGAGAAGATCGATCAAAAAACAAAGAATACAGAAACAAACATTTTATATTTTACATAAAACCGATGAAGAACCGTCTAGTCCAACAAACTAAGCAATTCCGACGTTACATAATGATTCTGAGGAACAGCTTAGTATTGCCGTTCCACAAACAGATCAGTTCCAACAGTTCCAGTTCCAGTAACAGAACTGGATCTCCTACTTTTTTTTTTTTTTGTCGGTAGATGGCAGTTCATATGGAGTCCATGGCTCCGAGAGACTATGTGGGTGATCGCTATTCAATTTTCAACGCTGACTCAACGCACTCAGCGCTCAGCAGATATGTTGACTGCTACTTTCCCATGAATTATGGGTAATTGGAGCGACATTTGAATGAAAAATGGCGACAATGCAGGAGATGTCGATACCGTCGATAACAAAACATATCACTTTGTGGTTGATGAAGAAACAGCAAAAATGATGACGGAAGGTATGATTTTAAAAAATTGAATATCAATTTTTAAGGTAAATAAATTAAACATATTGACATTGCAGCACGGCGTTGTGAGATGTCACAATAAATAATTTCTCGTTAAGTTTAAAAATTAAGTTGACAACGAACCTTTCTTTGTAGACTTCATGGCATACAAAGGCTTGTCGTTAATTTAATTTTCGTATATTTAGGAATAAACAATAACTGCTTTCTCGACAAATTGTGTTTTCAATTTTTAATTTTAAATCGGTAATTCAGTTTATTGTTACTGGAGTAAAATCTGACAGCGCTCGAACAATTTGAAATATTTACTTAAAACTTTCAGTTAGTATTATCTCCCATCTATTTTAAAATACGACTACTGTTTCGAATTTGGTTTACTGTCGCTCGAGAGAAATATTCAAACCTTGGCTAACATTTCTGTAAAACACGATGCAACAAGATATGTAAATAAAAAGAAATAGATATCATTAAGGGAGAATCGAACAAAAAGACGAAATTTATTGACATTGCAAGGAATCAATTATACAATGTAAATAGTCTTCAAGTAACAAAAGCATGTATACTTTTCGAAACTTCTATTGGCATTCTTTAATTTTTTCTCAAAAAACAAACAAATGGCGGATCTCTGAATTTTTTCCCAATTCTTTATGTGAAATAAGTAGCGGAGATACGGAGCGTTGCACAGAAAAATAATAAGAATATAACGGCATAAAAACAGGTTTAAATGTATAAGTTTGGTTTTTTTAGCCTGGGCAGAACCTGGTCATCTGCTAGTAGATGACAATGGTCGGTTCTCTGCATAAAATATTGTAATTCCTTAAATACTTGTAATATTATACTGTACCTTATACCTTAAATACTTTAATAGGATACGTAGGCCTAATATTAAAAATAATATATTTAATAATATTAATATTTGTTAATAAGATATGGAAACCGTATGGGCAGGATGCCAGTATAACTATATAAAAACGTCCGATGCAAACCAGAAATAAAGTTATTTCAAATCAAAAAAAAATTTCCAATGAAAAGTGTTAGATAGATGACCCTCACGACTCTATTTTTAAAGGAAAGGTATAATGTACAGGGGCAGGCCACTATTAATTTGAGGTGGAGAGCGTATATTTTAAGTTAAATAAATTAAAATTGTGATTAAAAATTGCAGTCCGGCATTGTGACGACGTCACAATAAATAATTGCTCGTTGTATTTATTATTAATTTGGTTTTACTTCTTTCTTACTCTCTCGTGTTATCTATTTATTATTGCGAGCCGTTATAATAATTATCAGTATCGTTGCATCCTAGTTCGTATATATTATGCGCGATTTCAATTGTTTTATTTAGAGAATTTTTTGATTTTGTTCTAAATCGCGCAATATCTGTCTTTAATACTATGAATCGCTTTAATTTGAAGTGTAATAATTTATTTCTTTTAATTTCGAGTACTTGTAAATAAAATTTTGAAAATTATTCTAAATACTTTAAGTGAATATGAAAATTAAGTTACTCGTTTTCTACGTATGCTTTCCTACTTACATTTTAAAGAATTATGACAACATTAATTCTTTTCACCTCTACATCCTTATTCTTATAAATTTGTGTGTATATCCTATTCACTTGGATCTTGTTTATTAAAAGAACTTATTATATGGTGTAGTTTCCGATTTGCAAATAGAGGAGAACTTAGTCAAAAGTCAAAACAAAACAGGTGAAATTAAAGATAATTTGTTTTAACTTTTGACTAAGTTCTCCTCTATTTGCTAATAGTAGACTACATCAGTATAATAAGTCCTTGATAATAGTATAATTGATAAACAAGATCCATGTGGACAGGATATACACAGAAAATTATGACAACAGTTTATCTATCATTAATTAAAAGAAGGAAACTAATAAACTAAAAATGTCAAAATTGAAAATGAATGGCTTCACTACCATTATATTTTATCTCTATTGAAAAAGCACACCTCGAGAACAAATATATTAATTAAACACAAAATAACAATAATAATTTCGAATTAAAATATGGATCCATGAATTTCTTTAACAATAAATTTTATCTAATATGAAAATATTAAGATTTCGTACAATAGAGAAAGAATTATTATACAGTTTTATAAGTATGTAATTTATTACATATGTATATTGGCAACACAGAAGATAAAGCTTACTCTAACTGTAGTAAACATATAAATATTGAATATAAATTTTGACGTACATTAATACCGATTCAGTTAGTTTCTAAGTTACGAACAATCCCTTCACAATAACAGAATAGTTGGGATAGCTAAAGATATATTTTCCAGGTGATGTCAGTTTTTTGAAAAACACGGTTACACAAAAACTGTATTTTATTTGTGACATTTTAAATCACGTTGAATTGAAGTAGAAAGTCTCTTTAAATGCGTCATCTTTTATAGTTGCTATTTTCTCACTATCGTAAATTATATAAACTTGGGTTATGAAATCATAACTCGTCTTTCTGCCATTGTGTGACTATTTGATAGATAATATTTTATGATTTAAATAAAGAAAAATAATTGTGATAAAACTAGTATTAACTATCATGTTCAATGTTATGTATGCTTAATTCTAAATTATTGAGACAGTTTTTATAATAATAATAAAGTGAAATTAAATGAAACGTATTTATATTCTTAAAAATGTTTATTTTTAGGTATAACAAACGATATTTTGATTTTAAGTGAACTTTACGCATTTCTCATCTATCGTTAATTACAGCGTAATGTATAACGAAAGTCCGAGATCTTGTTCGTATCGGCTTTTGATCCAGGTTCTCCTCATAATTTTTTTACTATGCATTCGACTCAGGTATTATCCAGAAATATGATTTATATCTGTATATAACTTATATTTATATAAATAGATTAAATAACGTCAATTACACTATTCATCAAGTCTTTTTTTTAAATCACAATAATATAATGGTAAAACTAACAAGTTAGAAGTAATGTATTTACTGTATTTGATAGGTTAATTCATAAATTAATGCACGTTAAGAACACGAAAACAAAAGAAACTGATTTATTTTTAATTAAAAAAAACTGATTTAAAAAAATATATATTTTTATTCTTTGAAATCCATTCTTATTATAGATGATCTATAACACTGTTTTGTAATTATTTGTCAGAAAACATTAAAATTCAGAAAAAGTTTTCAAGATCTCGGAAATTTTACTTTTTCTTTTCTTTTTTAATATAAATAATAATTGGAACGTTTTCATGCAAATATAAAAATTCCATTTTTAAATTACAGTTAGGAATTCCAAATACGAGTGATTGACTCAAATAATTTTAATATGATTCAAAAATAACTGTAATAATTAGAATAAATTTTAAAACACTAATAGTTTTAAAAATCGAATTTATTGTTCGAAGATAAATTAGAAAAATACTGATTCAGTAAAACCTGGCTTTGCAGCCACCTCTCTTATGTGGCTATCCCTGAAATTCCTACATGAAATTTTATGTTTTAATATAAATCATACTCAGTTAAGTGGTCAAGATACGAGTGTCCTAAAGTGATATTTATCCCTGTTTACGTGGCCAATCGAACAAGAAAATCCCACGTTCTTAAACTGAACAAGGTCCACCAGTGGTCATAACACGGCTGGATCGTGGGTTCGGGCCTCACTAATAGGCTGGCCACGTGGAGTTTTTTGAGTTTCCTTTACGAGTTTAATACTTAAATAGGGGTTGGCTCCCATAGAACGTGATTAATATCTAAATAGAAACTGGTTCCCATAGGGTGTCTTCTCGGGTGACATCCTTCTTTGTAAGATCGCTCGTGTTTGTTGCCATATCCCATCAATCATATAATACTAAGTTCAATGAATTGTTTAAAGCGTTTTAAACGGAACTGAGTTTGGTGAGTTTTCTGAGATTCTTCCGATAGGTGACGTTCAAATAAAATAAAGATTTATTTAAACTCAACAAATTTATTTCCAAAATTTAGTAAGAAGAAAGGCAATTATATATTTTTCAATTATTTTATATGAAATGTAAGTGTATTTTGTAAAAATATAACTATATAAATCAACAATGATCGATCTTCCTCACTCAACGAAGAAAAATATGGATGATCTTGACCTAAAAGTAAGTTTAATTATTAACACTTTTTCTCAACACTTCTTCATTTCTATAGCTTCCTATAATAAATATGTTTTCTGAATACTCCTGTTAAAATACGGTATTTAAAAGAAACATTTTCTACCATTTCATAAAGATGTTGATTCCGTACTTGAATAAACCCTACAAGCAGATTGCATTTACTCACTATAATTATCGCTGTGTTTCAATGCTCTCTAACTTATTATTCAGAGTTAATACAGGGTAATTATAATTAAAGAATAGGTTTCAGAGCTCTCTTTAGAAAGAACTATTGCGCACATTTAAACCAAATTTTATATAATAGCCTACTGTCTTGAGTATGCAGTTTTGATTTTCGAGAAAAAATTTTAATTTAAAATTTATCCGCTAGGGAAAATTTGGCGCTGCTTTCTCCAGTGCTTGGCTAGTGTACATATTACATACGTTTTATAACGAATTTCGGACATAAAAGGAGTCGCAAAACGTTTTACACAATTCCTTGACAAATGAACAGTCATGGTGTTACAATGCGATAAGCAATTTGCAATCACATTTGTAATTGAAATAAAATTATCGCGCTTTGTTTCTTAACTCCCGAAATTCGTTAGAAAACGAATGTAAGTTAATATGCACATTAAGAGGAGAGTAGCATCAAAATTTACTTAAAATTTCAGCTGCCGGCTGAAATTTTAAGTAAATTTTTTCTCGAGAATCGAAACCGCATACTCGGGACAGTAACATTATATATACCAATTTTAGTTGAGATTTGAGGTTTGCTTTCTACGGAGCGATCTGAATACCTAGTGCAGAGGTAGGCAAGCAAGAGTTCAGTGGGAGCCGAAATGTAGGTTTTGCAAAATGCATGGGAGCCGCAGTTCTGTACTGTCATGGCGGATAGTATGGTAAGGCAGGGAAGGATAGGGTGTCCCCCATCCGGGTCGAGAACTTGTTTTAAAAGAATAGATTTGAAATGTCAATTTAATTTATTGCACTAACTTGGAAATAAATTACTAAATATTACATATATATAATTACATATTTTCACAAAATTATGGAAATAAAATTGTAAAAATAATAATAATAAGCAGATATTAACACTTTCAGCAAGTGCCGCATGTAACTCAAAAAGACCCGCATTTGCCCATGTCTGACCTAGTGTATGTTGCAAAAGATGTATAGTATTATGTGAATTTATTATTATTATTTACTTTTATAATCTGCATTAAACTTTTAGCAGGATTTGGTACGTAACTCTGCTAACAGTTCTGTATGTCAATTTTTTCATAACCTATCTAGATAATAACCTCTATTCTACCAAAAATTGTATAGCCGGTAGGTAACCACATAAGTAAGGTTTTACTCTGTTTTAGTAAAGGAAGGGAAAAAAGCGTGTAAAAATTTTGTACGTTTTTTAATAGGGTTACTGCTTCTCTATAAATTAGCATCCTAATGTATTTTAAAAAAGTTTTCAGTTGTTTAGTAAACAACTTACACATAGTTTCGTTAGTATTTAAAAATATCGTGCAATTATCTATCTAATCTACTAGCATTAAAGAAATCAGTAAGCAGTCTGCATTTCATTGGAACATTGCTTTGAACAATATTTACTGCTGTTGAAATTGATAGACGGCTTAAATGTTTTGTCAATCGTATTCACTTGACATTATCGAACTTTTTCTACAATTCGTAAATCTTTCTTTCACTTATGCGCTTTTTTTATATTGTTTCTTTCACTGATGCGCATTCTATGAATTTGAACAATTCAACTACTTTGGAACAGAAAAACTTTATTGTTATTCAATAATAGTGCAAGTAGAAAGTAACATTGATTTCCAGACTGGAGTAATGGGTCCAGCGTTTAGTTTTCTCCAATAACATCGTAAGCATGTTAGCTTTGGAAATGTTTACTGATAAATAGTATTAATTTAGACACAAATAGCTCTCATATATTAAATAATTGCAAAATTTCAGAGGTGTAAATCATTTTTTTAATGTATTGATTAATTGTTTATTCGCATCTCACATATTCACAACTGTTTGATTCAATCCAGACTCTTGGTTAAATTTAATGGATACATTCACTGATGTCTTTATTATGTGAACTAAATTTATATCGATAAATATGTTATTAAGCATTGTCAAATAAAATACCATAGAAACCTATTGATGTGTTTAAATTATATAAAACTATTACCGATATAAGTTTTAATCAGAATCCTTGATATTTCGCATAATTTTAAATTCCTATAAGATCATTGATATTAATTACTGTAATTGAGCTTGATGCATAATGTTGACAAACAACGCTAAAAATATTTCATAAAACTTATTTTAGAAAATGACTCAATTGTTTTTATCTAATAATGTGTAAAAATTACTTTAAAATCAAGCATGTTGCTATAGGGTAAAACCGGGTGAGATGCCTAGAGGGTGTTTATACAAATACTACTCAGTAGAACAAGTCACTAGTTCGTATCTTTCATTATTTTTTGAATGGTTGGTTTACTGATTTTTTTCGTTTAAAAAAGTGTTTCAATTTATTATTGCTCTATAAATTTTTGTGACATTAACGTTTATGTAAAAGGCTTTGAAATCCGAATATGTTTATGTGATATTTCTGTTTCATGTAAAAGTATTATCAGTTAGCTGTGTTGTAGTCGATCCAGATGTTCTCCTAATAATTTTAGTCTAAAATATAGAAATAGACAAATTACTGACTTTATAATGCTACTGAATACAAAAAAAAAGCAAACTGGTGCCAATAGAGGAAAATAGGCTGAACAGGACTTAGTTCTTCCATTTGAAACAATACATACTATTCCTCTAAATTACTATCAGGTAAGCAAAGATTTAACATTGCATATAGTACTATTCGCAGAAGAGTTAAAGGTAGTAATTTACCAATGCGAGCTCTTGGATCAAATAAAATTCAATGTTAGATACCAAAAACGAAAAAAAAAAATTGTTTATCATAAATTTATGTTATAAAATCGAAACAAGTAAAGCAGATTGGATTTGGTGATCGATATACAAAAAATGACTTACAAAACATGCACAATGTATATTACAGAGTGTAGTGTGTGTAGAAAATACAGAAAGTGTAAAATTTTAATTAAATTAAATGTTAAATAAAATAGGCATCTCTCCCTTAAGCTGTAGGTAACTCTCTTGGAGGTACGGGATAGATGTCCAAAACGGACAAGTATCATTTCTTTGCTACCACTCTGTTACGTCGAATTTTTATTTAACTTTGTTCACTTTTATTAAAAGACAATCCTAAGCTGTATATGCGTTATATACCGTATTTTACGGACTATAAGACGCTACAGACTATACGACGCACCTTAATTTTTAAGCAGTTTTTTTTTAAATACCTATAAGACGCTACGGAGTATAAGACGCACCTGAATTTTGGAGGCAATTTTTCGAAGAAAAAAGTGCGTCTTATAGTCCGTAAAATACGGTATTTATTTCTTCTGGAGCCCAGAGATAAGCGAGTTACATGCGCTTATAAAAACTATAGAGATCTCACCCAGTTTTACCCTATATTATGTACCCCATTATTTTCACAATAATTAATTATCTGACTTGGAAATGTTTTTTGATTGGAGAAGTCAATTAGCAAAATTAATTCGAATTAATTCAAAAAATGGTTTAATATTTATTTATTAATTTGAATAGATATTTCTTGATATTGCATAAAGCTTTTACATAAATTATCTCGGAATATTTAAGATAAGATCACAAAATAATCTGAGTGTAGAGAAAAAGAAAATTGTTCTTATTCTTTTGTCATTTTTCCGATTGTAAAAAGTCATTATGTGTGAAATTTTTATTACAATTTAAAATGAAACGTTATGTTTCAAGTAATAATGTTTCGATTTTTAGAACAAAGTACTTGTTTATTCTTTCACACGTTGACATTAAATAGGACAGTGGTATATTCGGTAAAATTGCTGTTCGAAGGAGATAAGACACGGTAATTAACCATTTTAAGATATGACGATTGGTATTGTTTTTCTATTACAGCGTGATGGAATTTGCTAAACACTAAAACTTCTTCGAATTTTAATTTTACTCTCTGTTCTCGATTTGAAGAAATTAAATATAAAATAAAATATTTTATAAAACTGTAGAGAATTATTGTAAATTCCAGATGATCGTAATTAAAGTAAGTACTGCACAGTACTTCCATTCAGCACTGTCTAGAGAGAGAGATTTAGCAGTCCAAACTCAACCGAAGCTAGTATAGTATGCTATTCCGGGAGGCATATCCGTAAAAAGGAAAAAAATGAGTACCAAAACTCCTCACTATAACACTTTTGGTACTACAAACAACAAAAAAGCAGATTCATTTGTGTGTCACCTATAAAGTATAAACGGATAAACAGAAGTAGATATAAGCTAATCTTTCAATGTTTTTCTTTACTTAAAGAGATCTGTGATATTGTAAATTTTAATGTGTTATGAATTTTATAAACCATGAAGAGATAATATAGGCATACTGTAGAAGTACTGTAAGTCGACAAGCGATGAAAATTAAACA
Source organism: Centruroides vittatus (assembly GCF_030686945.1). Lineage (NCBI taxonomy): Eukaryota > Metazoa > Arthropoda > Arachnida > Scorpiones > Buthidae > Centruroides > Centruroides vittatus. Next base: position 21,451 of record NW_027122637.1, read on the forward strand.
GAGATTTCTTTTTCACGAAAATTTGTTTCAAAGAAAGGTATCGATTAAAGTCTACAAACTATTAAAAATGAATTGTATATGGATCCGTGTTCTTTCAGTAATTTGAAATTTTAAGTTAATTAATAACATAAAACTTTAATTTAAGTTGACATAAGTTATTTGGTGTAAAATTTTTACTACAATTAGAATATTAATTTCTGAAGCTCATGGATTCTGCTATATAAAACATAAATTCACAAAGTTACACTTGTAATCACGAAATATCAATATTTGCGAGTAAATAATATTTATACTGTTAAATATATCTAGTAGATCTATATGCGATACTCGTTAATTAAATACTGTTTAATAAATACCGGTAGATTTTCATTAGAGTAGTCAATCTACTATCGCTTTTTAAGGATTAAGTACAATATTTTGAATGAAAAGCTGATTTATATTGGGAAAAGCAGTATTTGTTTTTACATTAAATGTCATAGCAAATTATAATCAAGAGTTTAATATATAAAAATATATATAACAATAATAATAAATAAATATGTTTCTTTTTGAAATTTTAAGACATCAGAATGCTATAAAATTTTATTTTGAGATATTTTCTCTTTGCTCCTGGATTATCAAAGAGACTTTTGAATATATAAATTACTAATTTCATTAAAAAAACTATTTATTTTATGCGACAAATATTTAATTTTATTTAATAATAGAATTTAAATTATGTTTTACTTATATAAGTCGAAAACGGTACTCTATTTTGTTTTCTGTGATAGAATATATAATAATCTAATATTTTATACAGAAATATCTAGAGACTTTCAAAATATTAACGTTGCATCATACGTATGCAAATACTAATTTACTTTTTGCAATACAGTAGAACCTATACTTTATCAGAATATGTAACATAGTCTACTGGAGAATTTATTAAACATTTTTACTTTAACAGATTTAAAATTCCTATCGGAGTAGAATTATAATCAGAAAATATAAATGATACTGCTCAGTCTACTTGATATTAATTCTTTTAATTAACTTACGACATTTTTGATTATAACGAATGAAAAGATTTTCTCTTGTAAGATTAGGCATCTAATTTCGTTTAATTCATTTTGTCATATAATTATTTTAAAAGATGCAAAATTCTTTTTCTGACTTAATAAATTCGATTTTCTTTCGCATATAGGAAACTCAATTTTATAAAAATCAGAAATTATAATTTTAAGATGGAAGAAAATTATATTTAAATTTAATTTTTCGGCATCTGGTAGTCTGGCACCGGATTTTTAATCCGAACGAGAGGGCACTTAAAATTTTGGAAAGTAGTTTACTAAATGACCACAGGTAGTACTGCTCGTAACGCGTTGGATTGTTTAAATTGCATCGTTATCGATTCGTCTGTTTTGTTTGAAATTTAGCTCATTTTATTTAGATGCAATAGCTAGAATGTAATGAAAAGAAAGACGAAATGACAGTAGTGTCTAGCGTAAACATCGATTCATATTGTGTATGCTTAATAGAAGTTTCTAGCAGTCCATAATGCTTTAGAAACACAAAGACATAATTAGCGGTCTAGGATATACTATTGAGTTTCTGTTATGTGATCTCTATTCGTCCAACAAAACTGTTTCCTAACAAGGATTTGGAACCAAGCGTGCTAGAAAATTGGTGGTCGATGGTGGTAATTAAAGGTAATTGAGTTACGAGGTCAGTTAGCTGGAATGAACCTATATTTCATAATTTGTAATTCAGATACACAGACTTTTGACTTTTCTGTATTAAGAATGACAATGAAGCACACTATAGATTTTAAAAACGTTAGCTTCATGTTTCGTTATTTATTTTTGTCTAGATGTCACAAATTTGCTTCATTTTTTTTTTCTATTCTAATGAAAGAGTAACGTATATTTAAGGAACTTTGACATAAGTGAATATGCTGATGACTACAGCTTATTTGTGTAGATTGTGTTCTTCGAAAACAAATTTGATGAAATAAATAAGTATGAGAAAAAAGCCTGGAGAACCGTATTAAGCATGAAAGTTGATTAAAAAGGAAGAAAGATTCAATAATGTTGCCCTATATTAAAATGTTTGACAAACCTGAGTATTACTTTAAAACTATAATCGAACAATGCTAAAGAACAATGCAGAGATTTAATTTTATGTAATAAGAAAATATAAAATTATACAACAATAAGAGAGAATATGAAAATAAAAATTTTGTCAAAACAATCAAATAATAGAAACGGAAGTTGGTAGAACATCTAACAAGATTCACTAGACTAAACTCACTACAGAATGGCTCTCTGTAGATAGTAAAAGTTCCCGTATGTCATAGGAAAAGATGAAGAGAAATTATGGAGATAGCTTGCAGAAAGTATATTTGAATAAAGTACGTCAGAGAGAGAAGAAAGTGGAAATCATCGAGAGAGGCCTTCGCCCAGCAGTTGGGTGTTTCGATCCTCGGAACAACAAACAAATACACGGGATGAAGAGTCAGCTAAGGTTTGTAGAGCTTTTGAAATATACTGTTTGCCTCGAAATATTGTGAATGCTATAGAATATTTTAAGTAAAACCTTATTATTTGGGCAGAATCAAGCTAATCCCTCTAAAAGTCTTCTATTTATTATCTCTAATTTTAAAAAAGAGAAATTTTTCACATAATGTAATCTGACAAATTTGGTAAATTTGATTAAACGAAAGAAAAACTTTCAGTGTATGATACAGGGAATACACACTTCTTTTTAACCTCTCATATCTTGTCTATGTTCTCTGTACATCTCATCAGAATTATTTCCCACCCTACAGCACATGTTTTACGGTCCTAATGTATATTAGTGTGGAGCCAAAAGAATTTTTAGCTCCATTTTCCCCTCTTTTTTTCAACTACGTGTATATCTTCTTACGAGTCATGTTGGTTTAACTGTCACTATCTCAGGACTGAAGAGGGACGTTAAGCCCAAAATGCATATCCGTTCACACCAATAAACCAACCTTTTTTTCCTCTGAAAATGTTTCCTGTGTGATATGTTCTCAACGGCAACATTGTGCTAAGAAAATACATACAATGCTACGTTTAAATGTTTAAATTCGTTGTTTTCAGATATTTAGTTACTTTCCAAGTTAAAACACGTTACTTATTTGGTTATTTACACAATATACTTCCATTCGAAAATCTTTATTTTGCATTGCTCTGTCGCCACGTCTTTCGGGTTTTATTCTGATATAATTACCAGATGAAGATATATTGATGCGAGATTTTAATAAATATTAAAGTAATTTTCGTACAAAACATTTATATTTCGTACAAAACATTTTACCTACTGTAAAAATGCTGTCAAGAAATTTGACTTTTCTAATTACTTGTTAAAAGTTTTAAATTGTATTATAAAGCGTAGTAGACATTCAAATAATCAATATTTGAATATTCTTGTGGATTAAATCTTTAACCTGTTGATGTTTAAAAATTTCTTGAACTACTTTACAAAATTTCTACAAAAGCTGTGTAAAACAAACAAGAACAATTGTCATCTTAGATTAAGAATTAATCAGTTTTAATGTCACAAAAATATTCACTTGACCTAAATTTATATTCTCACACACAAATCTTTAATAAAGATATTAATTTAAATAATGTACATAATAAATTCAATTATGAAACTAGATTGTTTGATGCCTTGTAAAATATCTAACTAAAAGCTTAAGATACGCGTTATTAAATCCAAATTTAGAAAATATATTGTGACGAAAAAAATGGCGAAACAGAGTTCAAACATACACGCTTTACTTAATAGATGCGGCGTTACACAGGAATAAAACAGAACTAAAGTAACTAAAGCAAATTATCACAAAGAAAAAGAAATAAGAATTGCTGATTGAAGAGTCCGAATTCCGAAATCGAATTGCGTCACAAGCGAGCTCAGAATTCGAATTAATTTTTTTTTTTTTTTTTTTTTGAAGTTATACCGTTGTTTCGCTTGACTGGTCGATGACCAAAGCGGCGGAAATCCACTTCTGTATGTTAAGTAACTTTTTTATTTATTTTCAAAAACTAAGTAAAAAATAAAAAAAATAAAAAATTAAACGTATTTACTTCTTAAATTAAATCTGCTACGCGTTAAATCGAAGAACTCAAATCATTTACGACAAAAATACATCTCAGTAAGCGTGGTATTTTTACGTTAGATAAAGACTATTACTATAATTAAAAGTCGACGTTTCATTCTTTTCGTGTGTATATTACCGTACACAAAACACGTAAAATAACGAAATAACTTCATAATGTTTTCGTAAATTTTCTACAATGGTCTATTTCTTTAAAGTTCTCGTTTAATTAGTTCCAATGTTTTCGAGTTTTATATTAGATTTTAGATTAGATTTAACATATTTTAGGATTATTTTCTGTTAATTAAATAAATTTAGAATTGTTTACATACGAAATCTAGGTTTTTCACATTTTACACCTTTTGTGTAAAATGTGAAAAAATAGTATAGCTGATTTAATTAAACAATGTAAATATTTTATATATTTGACCAACTTAATATATTTTTTAATGCAAGCATCCAACGCAGGGGCTTAACAGATCACGAAAGAAAATACTTATCTTTCGCACGCTTTTTACAGATACGCTAAGAAAGTTATTCAAATAGTAGAGAAAAAATTGAGATAAACGGCAAAAAATTCTAAATTCCTGTAATTTCCGTATTAAAGCTATATAGCGATTATAATTATAAAAATAAATTGGCTTTATTTTCATTTAAAAAATAAGCTGAAACCAAGAGGATATTTTTATATTATATTGGCCCGAATATAAGACGACTTTTTATTATTAATTGTAGCAACTACAATTGATAACAATTTGCATTAAAAACATGAAAAGTCATTGAAATAATACTGTAAAGGTCGCTTTTAGCGTCCTGAGTCGAAAAGCCAGGCGACAGGGATAATTGCTCCCACCTGGAGCTGGGGCCATAAACGGCCGGAAGGATCAAAGGAGTAGCGTCTCCGCTTAAGGGTCAATGTGTTGGCCACGTGCCGGCCGGCTTGGGAAAAAAATGTAAATAAAAGACGGACGCAAATGTAAGCTACGTCGGCGGGAAATAGGGCGGACGTCTTTGGGAGCTCTAAAAAAGGGAATGAACTGATTGGTCGCAGGAGGTAGCAGCAGGATCCCTTAAATTGGTAGGGTGGCGAGAGAAACGGGGAGAAAGGGCGAGAGACCGGATACGTGGCGATCTCTGACACTAGGTAAGCCTTTGAGGTGTATAGAGAGAGCGTTCTCCTCTGGGAAAGTCCTCCGGAAAAAGGTTTAGTGCAGAGACGGACGGCCACGCGGTTGAGCCATCTCCGGAAAAGCGACTTGAGTTCCCCGGACCGACAAGCCGACGTGCGGCATCACAGCTTTATTACAGTAGCGTATGTAATGTTGTTGAACATTGTACAGACCTTGTAAATATTTGTAGTGTAAATAAACTGCATATAGCTACTTGTTGAGTGTGGAGGTGTAGCTTTCCTCGAACCATCTAACGGACATTCTCGAGTCGTAAAGAACAACTCGAGACGGAACATTCGTAAAGATCTCGTGACGAGTAAGAAGGATCTTCACTAATACATTATCACTTTCATCTTTATAAGAATTTTCATTGTCACTGTTCCCATTTCCTATTTCATTCCCATCATGGTATTCGGCTTCCGCGAACAGCACATCATCTTCTGTTCTGTTCAACTTATTTGTAACACATTTTTTAAAGTCCTTTATAATTGTGTTTTTACCAACAATTTTACTGTTATTCTAACTTTTAAAAATTGTGAAATATGTGGAGTATTTATTACTTTGTATCTATGTTACTGATTATGAAAATTAGTCGCATTCAATTACATTTCTTTCTTTTCAAATTTTGTACTGTACTTTAGTCAGAAATAATATTTTTTTGGATATGTATTTGCAGATATCTAGGAACCAATTAGCATAAACAAATTTTTGACCGCAATTTTTTTAAAAATCGTATTTAATATCTCGTCGATTAGAAAATTTCACTCAAAGGATTTCTTTTATAGAAAGAAACATATGCGTAAGTGACAACTTGTTTTCTTTTTATAAATAGATAAGAAATTAATAAAAGTTATAGAGCGAAACCGAAACAATAGCTTTAGCACCGGGTAGTATGCTGTTTATCATATATATTCTTCAAGGAATAATAAGCTTTTTCGAACTAGTGTAGCTTAGGGTATAAATGACAATATTGTAAAAACCTACACCCGTATAGTGGCATCGCGGACGTAAAGAGTATGGGGTACAAGGTGGTTCCCACGGGCTGTGTGATATCAAATTGCGGAAAATTTCAGATAGTGTTGGATATTATTATAAGCCCGAGGAAAAGTTGATAATCTTGAATAGTGTTAGAAACCTGTTAACTTGTTTCGGTATAGGTATTTAAAAATTACATATCGGTCATTTTTCGTATGGTCAACGATTCGATGGTCAAAAATTCGAATTCTTTCTATAGAAAGAAGAGGTCTAAACCTGTGATAACAACGTAAATCTTGACAGATGTTTTTTTCATTATCACACGAGAATCAACTACTATAAGCCTTTACATTACTCAGATTACGTAGCGAAATGTCCGAATACGTACTGTGCATTACGTATTCAGATATTTCGACGTTCAGAACTGGATAATTTCAGCTTTTCATATTGGCAACATGCACATATGCCGAGTGGTGGTCGTGTATCCTAATGAGTCAGATTCAAATCACGATTTTTTTATACAACTAGGGTAACCAAAATCATCATTAACTCGCTCTCTGGTTCAAAACTTGTGTCTATCGAACACTCATTGAAGAGTGCCGAAACGTTTTAATTCTTAAATAAACAAACAATTTTACTTCTTTCTACATAATTTTATATATATATATATATATATATATATATATATATTTTTTTTTTTTTTTTTTTTTTCAAACGCACCATTTTATCTTTGTAAGAAATCCGACATCATTGAAATGTTAACAATTTTTTAAATATTAGTTTACGTTAAATTGTTACATAAATATCATGTTTGTTGAGTTTATTTTTAATTCACATATATTTTATAAAATTTTAAAGATTTAAAATCATTTTTAATTTTAAGTCTATAAAACTTTGTAAAATGTTTGTCAATTAAAAACATAAAAACTGTTAAATACTGAAGAAAAAATGAAAAGCTCTTTTCACTTTTGTGATTTTAATTTGCACACTTACAATACACACAAACTTCCATGCATTCATTTTTATTTCTGTAACTATTTACGTAAAACTAAAAAAACACAAGCCGAATCAGTCATGTGAATCAGTTATATAACTACAAAAGTATAACTTTCACAAACTAGGAATGGCTTATAATTTTTTTTTTTTTTTACCAGGTTTTTCAAAAATATTTACATAATTACATAATTTTTCACTAAATAAAAGTATTTCCACTTTTTTTTCTGGCATTTATATTTATAAGCAAACGTGTTGATGAATTTATTTCATTTCAAATTGGCCGACAATATTTACATTTAATAAAATATAAAAATACATAAGATACAAAAAGTCTTCGGACAATCACCAAAGATATACAAATTGTAGATGAAGATTGTATGTCGCTGGTGATTGTCCGAAGACCTTTTGTATCTTATGTATTTTTATATTTTATTAAATATTGATGAATATTTTTGTATGAATTATTGATGTTCATTACTACATTTCATAAACTTATTAGCTACTTTTATAATCTATCTATAATTCTGTATATTCTAGTATTTTAATTAAACTAATTCAGTAATTTATATTGCTTTTTAAAACTATACTCGCTCTCTTTTGAATTTAATTTTACTTATTTTAGGATGATAAAGTTAAAGAAATATATAATGATGTCTGTAGGCTTATGAAATGATTCTTCATTTTCAGGAAACTAAGTTTATTATACTTTTGTGTTATAATGCTTTTTAATTAAATGTTTTTGAATATGAAACGGAACCGCATTTTTATTAATTACAATTTATATAAAAACGAGAAATTATTTATTTTGACATCGTTACAATGCCGAATATGCAATTTTTAATCATATTTTTAATTAATTTAATTTAAAATATAATGCTTTCCACCTCAAATTTGTAGTAGTTTGCCCCTATACATTATACTTTTCCTGTTACATTAGAGTCATGTCGGTCATCTATCTAACACCTTTCGCGGAAAAATTTTGAATTCAAATAACATGACTTTCGGTTTCAATCGAAGTTCATTATATAGTTTTCCATATCTGGTTTCGGTTTTTTATCTATCTAACTCTTTTCTCGAGATTAAGGAAAGACAGTGGACGGACAGCCGACAGTGGGAATTTATAGTTCTACAATTTCTTCAAATTGCAGCTTAAAAATTATTTTTGTTACAGATTACGAAGTAAAATTCAAATACATTTTATTGAATTTGTTTCAAAGTTATTTATTGTCACTTAAGGGCTTAACGCTAATTTAAGTGATATTTTTATGTAAATATAAGAATTTTTAATCAAATTACTTTTACTACTTTTATTCTTTAATTTTATATAATGAGTATTTAGTTCTTTTCCTAATATTGTGGTAATAGCTTCTCCAGCCGTTTGGCCTATTCAGGTTGAACTTCTTCTCATCATTGTTTATAACTTGTCATTTATCAGTCACCTCCTGTGATATTTTGCCAGCGTCAAAGGCTTGTCTTTGTGGCTCTTCTTTAGAGACAGGATTTTTTTTTTACTTATTTTGTATATGGTAGATAATTCTGTATACTTTTTTTATAACTCTTTCCGCCCTGTGGGAACTAAGAGGGCCTCTTATAGCAAGCCCATTATGGGTTCGATTAGGACTACAATGGGGCGGCTGGGGACCGACATATCCGGACGGCCACCCCCTGAAAAATTCCTGGGGATTTTTCGATTCGTCCGGATTCGATCCTGGGTCTCCCAGGCCGACAGGCTTCTAACCTTGACTGCTCGGCCATCCGGCCGCAACTCTGTATACTGTTGATTTTGACATATTTATGGCTAGATGAGATGCATTTTGCCTCAAACTCAGTGTGGAATTGTTAATTTTCTGAAAATTACTATTTTCGATGAGAATTCAGTGCAGTCTTCTAAGTGACTGTTTAGTTCCATATTCTCCAATATAATTGATGTAATTTGGAACATCATGAGAAAGATTTTTCTCTTCTTATGATAGAACTTTTAATTTATCCTGTATTTCAAAACTATATTTGTAGAAATTTACCCCTAATATACTACTGCCCTGTATTTTATACTATCCTGTGCTAGTTGGCATAATAATTGCAATTTAACTGCTGAAGCAGAAATGCCTCTCTCATTTTGGGACAAGTATATCCTACATAACATGGTTTAAATTCATATATGTATTTTTACTTTTACTGATTTTTGATAATATTATTATTATGCAATATAATAGTAAACCAATAAACAATTTCCTTCTGTTGTTTTATAATGCTGTTCGCAAACAAATACAAAAGAGAAGAAATGACTATTCATGTGGCAAAATGACAGGAAATCGAGTGACAGTCAGGTTAATTGGACAAAGTGGTAACTGATTACATGTTAATTATGAAGTTCTATATTCATCCAGCGGTGACATTAAAACACTTTGACTGCACGGGAATCAGTTGCACAATGTGCTTCTTATTACGTTATTAGCGAGGTTGAGGCCGAAGTTTTAAACGCAAAAACGTGTACGTCGGACATTCAGCGCCGCTTTCCTGTAAGCCTAGAAGTTTGACAATGGCGTTTGGAATGTCGAGCATGATTCCACTGATACCATTGTCAAACTTCTAGGCTTACAGGAAAGCGACGCTGAACGTCTGACGTACACGTTATCGCGTTTAAAACTTCAGCCTCAACCTCGTTATTAATGTCATTACTTTATTGTGGTTCTAACATCATTTCAGAACAGACTGTATTCACAAAAACTCATATTTAATGATCGTGCGGTTACTTTAAACTTCGATCACAGATAAAACACTTTCTGACTTATGAAGAGCTTCATTCAAAAAGCAAAAATAGAAACAATTGTGAAAGAAAAAGGAAATAAGAAATCGGTTCGGATATTAAATAATACACCGTATCTAATGCTACAAGAAAAGTAATAACAACCAATAAAAAGTAATTTCGATTTTCTGATGACGCGTAACGATAAAAAAAAAAAAAAGCTGAGACGAGAAGTAATACAGAAGAGAGAAATCTCTTCTTTATCTGTACACGTCCTTACCTTCGAACTTCCCGAAGGACGATTTCTGTAGAGTAAACTATCATTATCTAACAAGTGTATATTGATCCGCCTCTCTCCTCTTCGGGCATCTCCAAAAAGTGAGAAATGTAACAATAGCAAATTACATTATATAATGTTTTCAGGGAGACTTCTGGCTGTTTTATCACAGTAATAGTAAAGTTGGTGCCATCGCATTATTATTATTATTATCATCATCATCATTATCATCAGACTATTTACTCTCGTTTCTGGGAATATTTTATATATATTTATCTATTCCTAAAATTAAATTTTCCGTGAGAAATTATTCTCTGTTGAATTGGAAACAATCAATATTAATCATCGTATAGACTGATCAAAAACCGAAAAGAATAGGTATTAATTTCTCTTTACAGAATTTTTAATTGCTATTAGGGAACAATCGTAGTTTTACTATTCACGATTCAGAGAGTTTGGTCAATTATTGATACAATCTTGTGATAGTTTTCATTTAGTTTATCGATATTTTAATAATTATTGGTGACGTAAAGAATTTTTATCGTCTTAAATAATACAATATTTGACAGGCATTTTAGGTTATTTAACTAATTTCTAATTCAGCAGTTATATTTTTCCATGTTCGACAAATACATTTTATACTAACTGAAGTGCAACGCTTCGATTCTTCTAAACTAATTTTTCTTTACAATTTTTAAACTTCTTAAAGTACTGTATTAAAGATTTTTAATACGTAGGCTATTTTTTTTTTTCAAGCTCCGGTAGTCCATAAAACAAAGACAAGTGTAAATAACAAAATGAATTTATTACCAAAAGTTAGGTACAAACATGGTTACTTTTTGACATAATCATTGTGAAGATTAAGGCATTTGTCATATCTGTAGACGAGCTTTTCCATCCCCTTGTCATAGAATGTTGCCGCCAATGACTTGAGATGGGCACTAACGTTGTTCCGAAAATCGTCATTAGTCTCGAACCTCTGCCCTCCTAGCCACTTTTCCTGTTCAGGAAAGAGGTGGAAATCGCTCGGCGCTAAATCGGGGCTATACGCTGGGTGTTTAAAGGTGGTGAAGACTTCCACCTTTCAGACTTCCACCCAGCTTAAAACTTTTAAATGTGTGAACACTTTCATCTCTTTCCTGAACAGAAAACGCGGCTAGGAGGGCAGAGTTTCAGACTAATGACGATCTTCAAAACAACGTTGTTAAGGCCATCTCAATTCACTGGCGGTAACATTTTATGATACGGGAATGGAAAAGCTGGTCCACAGATATGGCAAATGCCTTAATCTTCACAATGATTATGTCGAAAAGTAACCATGTTTGTACCTAACTTTTGGTAATAAATTCATTCTGTTATTTACACTTGTCTTTGTTTTATGGACCATCGGAGCTTGAAAAAACCGCCCTTGTATAACACTAGCAACGTGTGCCCGGCGTCGCTGGAGATTTTGAGATAGTGTGAAATTGAGAGTGCGATAAAAACAAATGTCCTAGTAACTAAACTAGTTTCATTATTATAAATACTCAGGTCAATAAACACGTTTATTGACCTGAGTATTTATAATAATGAAACTGCAAAATACAAAAAATTGATCAGGCTTTCAAAACAAAGAGAAAAGATCATTCTCGTTCCATTGCATAACCTGATTGAGTCCAAATTTCGCAAAAGCATTAATGGTATTCCAATCTTTAGCTCTAGGTTATGAGGTGGTGGTTAGCTGGTTTCAACGAGATTAAAATTTTCAGATTACCGGATCTGCCCCGAAAACGGATAAACAGATTTGTATGGTGCGTAAGTTCCTGGAAGTTGTGCTTGGATATGCAAATACAGTTCGGCAATGCATTTGTTTTTACATGCCAGAATTGATCTCTGTATCTTCAGTAAATTTGCCATTACCGAGACGTAAAAGTCGTTTAGCAAAATTCTATACAGATCTGTCTCCCAATGGATGGACCCTCATATTCATTGAAAGGGACAACTTTTTAACGTGATTTTACAGTGATAATGCCTTTAGGCAGACATTAAGCTAGTCGACAGACAAACCAACAATATCTATTATCAACAAACCAATAACAATTAGCATTTATTTTTTATTTTTGCCAACAGATGGCGCTATATGAACGGTAGAAAGTCGGATGCGGAAGCTATATACTACTCTAAAGTATCTATATAGGTAGTATATAGCTTAATGTCTATTCTAGGGTTTAGTTAATACTCACACCCACTTTTATTCAGATCGGTTTAAGAATAAAGATTTGTATAAATGACAAACCAAAAAACCAACAAGAATTGTTATGAAATGTTAAACAATACAAATCGTCGATTATAACATTCCTCTGAAATTATAACTTAGATAAAAGGTAAAAATTATTATATTTACCGACATCACGGCTGTTAAGTTTTAAATTGTTTTTATTGAAAATATTTTTACCCGTTTTACAGCATTGTATACAGTACTTTCTCACATCAAATAATGGCCATTATTAATTAATTATTGATTAATTAATTAATTAACTGATTAATTGATTAATTAATCTGTTTCTATATAGTTAATCTGGGCACCTTGATGCTATAATTTCCATATCTGGTCTCGACTGTCATATACCTAACTCCATTCTTGAGATTAAGGAATGGCAGACGGACGGACGAACGGACGTACAGTACAATAGTGCAAATTTATAGGTCTGCAATTTTTCAAATTGTAGTCCAATTAAAAACGAAGTAAAGTCTTAGCATCATAAATTTCAGGTTATGTTTGGTTCGGTTTGTTGAGATATGGCAACGCGCGGACATTTTCCAAGGAAAAAAATGTCTCCGGACAGGATAACGATTTTTACTTTTTTCTGGCTGTTATATCTAACAGAGAGAAGATATGGGGTTCGATGAAAAAAAGCCCACCAAGATTTTTACATTTTCGGATTACAGGACCCCGAAACGTCAAGAAATAGCAAAAAATTCGGGTTTTTCTTCTGTATGTATGGATGTTAGTGTGTGTGGAGAGTACGATTTGTTCACCAATTTCAAGCTTAATAACTTCTGTACAATTTGTCGAAAATTTCTGATTTGTAGGGAGGATTGTGTATTAGGTGGATTGATGCTATTGAATTTTCGTGATTAAAAGGTAGAGAGAGAGAGTGACGAGATAGAATGGATTATGTGTCGTATCTTTAGTGAGGCCCACCTCACTAAAGATACTGACAATTGTAGATGCTACTGACGAGTAAAATCTTTATTAAGATTTTACTCGTCAGTAGCATCTACGATTGTTTTATAAAACTCATCTTTACCCCAAACTAAGCTATTTGCCATTTTATAGCAACTAACAATATAAAAATTTTTTAAACTAAAATTTCATAACAGATGATGCCACACACAATTTTAACTCTTGTCAGAGTTACTCAACTCGTTTCTGGAGTTTTTACAAACTTATATACAGTAAAAATAAATACCACTCAACAAGATTCGTTTTAAAAGTATATAGGAGAACAATCGTTGAGAATTTTGTTAATACAGCTAAGAAAATATAAGTTCATTATTTTTGTAATTAAATGAAAAAAATATATAATTTTCTAATAAATAAAATAATAATATTTTCATGTAAATAAATAGGTATATTTCGAGCTAGAAATAAAATTAAGTTAAAACATTTCTTTGAAACTATATACAGTAGAATTCCTTAAATCGATGCACTTTATTTTCTCCTTCGATAGCAGAAAATATAGGTCGCGGGCAGCTGTTGCTCTTACTACAATAACGATAATAATAATGGAATTCTTCGACAGAATTATGAGTGGAGTTTGCAGTTGGCGAGATGATATTACATTATCTCTTAAACGTAGGTATGATTTAAGTGCACTCGGCACACAATTTACGATCTCTGTGATTGTGAAATTGCCATTATTAAAATTTAATAATAATCCGGTTGTAATATTTAATATTATTCCCGTATTTAAAAAAAAAGATATATGGAAATTTTTATAATTAAACAAATAGAAAAATATTAAGCGTATTTTATGATTAAATGATAATGTCAGATCCATTTTTATTAACTGTTAGAAAATAAAACAGTATAATTATAAGCTATATCTAACCATTACGACGATCAGTTATGTCGTAATTTTAATCATAATTAATTATTTAATAATTGTTAAATATTAATGTTTAGAAATTTGAAATAAATTGAATCATTGCATCAAATTGTTTTTTTTTTTTTTTTTTGCCTCTTCCATAATTCGAAATATTTTCGAACAATTTTTATTTCTTTTTTTATATTTCTGTTTAGATTTAATTAAATGAAATATCTATTGTTATTAATGGAAAACTCCTGCAACGAGTTGCGTAACTTTCCCAGCGAAAAATTATAAGATTCTGTATATTAACATATAATTAAAATTGTCTGAAGCGCCATCTGTTATAAGATTTTGTTTTAAAAAATAGCTATTATATTATTAATTATTATAAAATGGAAGAAAAAAAAACTTGATTTTTAAGGGCAAAGATGAGTTTTATAAAAATAGAAATTGCTAATAACGAGTAAAATCTTCATTAAGATATGACATCCCACTCCCTTTACCTTTAACCACCAAAATTTAATAACATAAATACCCCTTTTATATAAGTTACCACGCGAAATTTTGTTTTTTAATCATTACCCCATCCTAAGATATTAAACAAAATAGACGCCAACACGAACGTACAGTACATACATACATACCCATGGACTTTCTTCTCTTTTGAAGTTTTTCAGGTTGAAGTCTCAAAACATTGAGATTTGCAGAAAACCCGAGAGTTAAACTTAAATTTGTCACGATTCCAATGTTTTCACGTGTTATGTACAGTCTTAGCGTATATATTTCCTAAAAACTATAAAGTTTCAAATATATTCGTAACGTTTATATTTTTAAATTCGTTACATTTTGTCACATGACTTGTTTCGCTAAAACGATATTATTCGAAAGGGAGATGTTAAAAATTTCGAATTTATTACATTTTTTTTACTTTTTTACACTCTTTATCTTTATTTAAGCGAAAGATTGCAGAAAATTAGAAAAACTTTTTAAGAAATAGCGTAAACTTTTTTAAATTTAGAGAACAAGTTTAGTAAAATGAGACAAAAATTTCAAAACTAGCAGCTTCAAGAACCATCAGAACGCATTGTATTATGCATAGATAGACGGCCGGATGACCGAGCGGTCAAGGTGACAGCCTACCGCTCTGGGGGACCCGGGATCGAATCCGAACGGGTCGAAAATCCCCAGGAATTTTTCGGGGGGTGGTCCGTTCGGATATGTCGGGCCCCGTCCCTCACCACCCGGTCGCCCCATTGTGGGCCTGGCCAAACCCATAATGGGCCTTCTAAAAGAGGCCCTCTTAGTGCCCACAGGGCGGAAAGAGTTAAAAAAAAAATGCATAGACAAGCACTAGTAACAAATAATAATAATAAATCTTACATATTTAAAAACTAGTTTGGACGAAGCCGTAAAAATGATCAGCAATGTAAAATCTTCACAACTTCAATCCAGATTATTTAAAATTTTGTGCGATGAAATGGGTAGTGCACGTAACGCACTTTTCTTACATACTGAGGTGAAATGGCTATCTGGAGCAGTGGTTCTCAGTCTTTTTGAAGTCGGGGAACACTAAACTTTGACATTTTTTTCCGCGGAACACTTACAATACACCAGGTTTAAAGCAGGGTGGCAAACCTTTTTGAAATCAAGCGCACTCGGCCTAGTAGATGACGACATTGGCGTTTGCTGATTACATTCCCATACAAAAATTATTTTACATTGTATTAATATTTCTTTTGCAACAATTTTTAATTGTATATTTGATTTTTCGCGGAACACTTGAAGTTGTTTCACGGAGTACCCGTGTTCCGCAGACTACGGATTGAGAACCACGGATCTAGAGGAAAAGCACACTTGAGGCTTTTGAACTTCAGTTAGCGAGTTATTGGTCTTCTTGATTTGACATAATTTAGAACAAAACTTTATTGAATTTTAAACAAATTTTTCATGATTCATGAATCTTGCGTATCTGGCAGATAGTTTTACCAAATACATTGAAATTAATTTATCATTGAAAGAAGAGAATATTACAATTTTTAATACGAAAGATAAATAAAACTGTAACTTTTGATAGGAAGTTATAATTCTGGAATTCTACAATTGAACAGAATAATTTTGATTGTTTTCCTGCCTTACATAATTTTTGACTGAAATAAATTGTAAAGTAACTGAAGAAGTTACTAACGTAATTTTAGAACACTTGCATGACTTACAATCAACTCTTTTGCAATATATTCCAAAATCTAGTGAGGACAATTCCTGGATTCAAAATGCAGTTACAGTGACAGCTAAGCCAAAAAGCTTTAGTGCAAGTGATTATGAAAATGCAATTGATTTAATCAGTGACTCTGATTTAAATCAAAATTTTTATACAAGAAATTGTCATTAAATGATTTAACAAATTTAACAGAAAAGTATCCAGCGTGTCAAAACTATTTATATTTATGCGAGACAGATTTTTATATTATGCTGTATCAAATCAGCCGGCAGGGTGCGAAGATGCCTCTCTCGTAAGCGGCAAGTGCAAAGTTCGTCTGTCCGTACCGTCAGGTACAAAGATCGCCTTTTCTGTGTCTAACAAATGCAAGCATCACTTCTTTCTTTTCTGCTCCGCCTCATTCTATCGTGATACGACAAAGTCGCGCGAGATCCTAGTTTATTATTTCTATCTAACTACCTAAAGAATAACCAAGTTATTCCGTCAAAATTTCAGAATTTGTGAAGTGGTCCGTGGTAGGAAAAGGTCGGGAACACTGCACTATACGATAGTTTTTTTAAAACCATTCTTTCCTGTAGGCACTAAGAGAATATCTTTAGGACCTCTAATTCGGACTTTCGTAAACTCGGACAATACTAGTTCGAAGTTAGTCCGAATTAACATAAATTTGTTGTGTAAAAGTATTTCAGACTTATGAATTTGCAATTTATTTTTTTAATGAACTAATGAATAAATGTGCATCTGACTTTAATACATCTATTCATTTCATAAATATATGAAAAGTCATGATTTATACGGGTATATAGCTCACGACTAAATTTGTCTTGTAGGTGTCTTGTAGATGCTATTACTTTAAATTAAAAATTTCTAATCGTATATTTTGATTATTAATTGGTCGGAGAAGGAACAATTATACTTAACTTAGTAAAGAAAGTAGAGCACAAAATCAATAAAATCTGAATATAAACAATGAAAAAATGAAGTGCTCAAAAATACTTTTTAGGTGCAATCTGGAAGTAATATTAATAGTTAAATTATCATTATTAGTAATATTATCATTATTTTTACTTAATAGTCTAATATTCATTTCGAAGCGTGTTCATCCATTTCTTATCTTCGTAATGCCTAATGTCAATTAAGCTACAACTACTATAATCGATTTTTGAAATAATAATTTTCGAAAAATAATAAAAATCATTATAAACCAATCATTCAGAGCTATATTTTCAAAACAATTTCAAAATTCTTATATATTCTGAAAAATATATGAATTCGGTTTATATATATCATATTTGTCTTTAAATATTTATAAACTACATCTTTTTAATTGTTCACTAATTCTAATTAAAATAATCGATTTTGTTTTTATTCTTAACATATTGTCTGCATTTTAATTTTCTTTTTATTTTATTTTATTAAAAATAATTTAATTTTTTTATATCAATAAAAGAATAGAATGCATTTTAGTAAGAAAAAGATAAGGTTTTTTTCATTACGTATTTTTGTATTGAATCTTTTAATAACACGAAAGTAGAAAAAAAATTATTCTGATAAAGTATGCTGATCATTCGCTTGATTACACTTAATTTAGTTAAAAGGAATTAAACAGCAAAGCAAAAAGTTCATTATTTAGATATGCAAATAAAATATCGATAAAAATTGAACGTTTCCAAAAAAAAAAAAAAAAAAAAAAAAAATACAAACTCTCCTCACAAGTTTTAGTTTGTCTCTTCTTTTCTTTTACATTTTAAATATACGAAATATTTTAACAGATAATGAGCTATTCCTTCTATTAAATTTAAATTTTTCATTAAAACCTAATATTATCATAGAGAATTTACGGGGTTTAGAATTCTTTTCATTGTTAAACGTTTTTTATTTTCGAGTTTTGCCGAAAATATTTTTTATTCACAGAAACGAATTCAGTTATACATATATTACGATTTTTATTTATTTGCTAATTACATAAAATAATTAAAATGTTAATTTTAAAGTAATAAGCATTAATTTAATGTATACACACGTTTATTTTAATACAATTAAGCTTTGAAAAAAATTGAATTTTCTTTTATAAAACTTTAAAACTTGTTTTTAGAAGACAGTAAAATAAAAAATAATAATAATAATATTTATATTTGCTGAAATGATGTATTTATTGTTAATATTTAATTATCTTTTCTATCCAGAATATCTTCCAACCCGTTTTCTCTTACGCAAACAAAGTCTAATAAATTTCTTTTCTCTTTCTTCTCTATAGTATCACACTAAGTATATCCAGTGCTTCGATGAATAAAATAATTGAAAAAAGTTACTTCTTTAAAAATATGAAAAAGTTAATACGAATATATAAGAAACATTCTTCATAAATTAAACTTTTCTGTTTTGTTTTATCTCATAAGAACACGAGGCAATAAATATGACCATGTAGGTGTTTGCCGATTTATAAAGATACGAAAAAACTATTAATATGCAAATAATTATTTTCTTATCCAAACTTTTTTCTGTACAAATACATTATATGTATATGTAAAGACTATATATATATATATATATTATAAATATATTATTAAATTATATATAAGGCTATATTTTTTTTCAACGTTTTTGCGAGTTTTTGTAAGGATATTCTTTTATATATAGATTTATTGCCGATAATGTTACTTTAATAAATGATACCTTCGATATAATTTATTTTAATGCGAATATTTTAAATCTTCAGCAGTGATTTCTTCAAAAACTAGAAGATGAATTAATGAAGAACAGAAAAATGTCGATCGATATTAGAGGTGGGCGAGAACAACAGCAAAAGGAAGGTCAATAATGACAGAACATGACAAAGCACAGGCTATTCAAATTCTATGTAATTGAAAAAATTTTAACATAATTGCGATCAACACTAAATTCAGGATTAATTTATTTGATAAAGTATCTATTATGTCAGTGTAAATTTTAAATAAATGTTAAAACGAAAAAAAATAAAAAATCCAATTTTATCGAAAATGATTATCCGAAAAAAATAACATGTTTGACCACTTGTAGCTATATTTACATTCGATTTCAGTAGATGTCGTATTTATATATTTATGTATTTTACTGTTTCGATAATCAGCATACAAATTACATCTTTGTATACTCTTAAACTGTTTATTTAACTGATTGCGCTGAAATTTGAAAAAAATTGTAGACCTATACAGTGGCGTAGCGAACAGAACTGGCGCCCGGGGCACGACACTTTATTGGCGCCCCCCTCCCCCTCCAGAAACACATAGTTTGTCTTGGAGACCATTTGGGCGCCACTCGCAGAGGGGCGCCCTTGCCCCCCTCGCTACGCCACTAGACCTATAAATTCCCACTGCTGTCAGTCCGTCGTCCGTCCGTCCGTCTCTCCTTAATATCTAGAACGAAGTTAAATAGATAAAATCCGAAACCATATATGGAAATCTTAGGGGTTGGAGGTCCCCGATGAAAATCGGAAATCGTGTTATTTCAATTCAAAATTTTTTTTTCCAAAAGGTGTTAGATAGACGACCGGTACGACTCTATTGTTAAAACAAAAGTATGATGTATACATTACAGAGGCAAGACAATACTAATTTGAGGTGAAGAACATATTTTAAATTATATTTAATTAATTAAAAATTGCAGCCCGGCATTGTGACGATGTGACGATGTCACAATAAACAATTGCTGGTTTAATTTAAATTCTAATCTAATCATTAAGAAATTTTACATTTATCTGATCGAAATAATCATTAACTATTGTGTAGTGTTATCACAAAACCTAATGTACTGTACATTTGTAATAATTATTAATTAAAGTGAGAAATGTTTCTATTATTTATTAATCGAAACTTTATTAACTTTATTAATTAAATATTTAAATCAAATTAATATAACCTAAAGTATATTATCGATTTCTATATTATAGATTCTATATTATTATTAGTTTTCTGCCATGTTTTTAACGAATATAAAAATATATATTAAAATATTAATAGAAATGAAACCAAATATACAAAAGCAAATTTTGTTTTAAAAAATTCAGATCTGATCGCGTAATATAAAGTATTCTGTTTCATTAAGAGACGTTATGACAATTTTCGTAATCAAAACATACTGTAACTACGTAAGGCCATTTCGGATGTAAATTCTGAAAGGACAATGATAAGTTTGGGGCGATTTCCGAACACACCGATGACAATGCCCAAAATACATATCAAATTAAAGCTCACGACGAGAGGAACACAACGGTACAAGTTTCAGGTCTGAGAATGAAAGGTAACAGATCGAAATTCGCACTTCTTCACCTAAAGTAGAGAGTACATTTTCGTAGCACTCGTTACACTTACTACTAATAATAAATGTAGACGAGGTGTTGCTCCGAGAACTTGTTGCACCAGTAGTCACTCCTGTCCTTGAGAAATTCTAAAACCTCTCATAAAACACTGTAACTGCAGTGTTTACGCTTGATGTTTGAGTTAAGATAATCGTATACACTAAAACCCATGTGAAAAGTGATACACTTTGCTTACGGCGTCTTCTTCTATCGGTTTATACGTTTTTAAAAGTTGAGTGCAAAAATCAAACGAACCACGGAGGGATAAAAAGTGCGATTTTCTATCTGCTCCCTCTAGTTCCCAGAACTAAAACTAGTATTGTTATGTTTCTCTCGTCATACCTTTAATTTGATATATATCTTGGACATTTCCAAAGGATGACTGGAAATCTCAAATTTAAGATTGGACATTTTTGCCTCGTAATCATAGTTTTTATATTTGAAACTTTTTACATAAGTAATTTCCATTTCAGAATCGTTTCGAGTAAACATATCAGTGCTGAGCAAATATTCTGGAAAGCAAAAATGTCGAAACGCCGTCTGTAGCAAATCTTCATTAGTAAGAGACACAATGCTTCTGAATAGTGGAAAGACTGCGCAAAAGGAAACGGCCTATTATCAGAAGAGTCGGTAGATATACTGGTCCTTGAGCTGCCAATAACTTTAATGCTACGATAGTGGCGTAATAAATATTTCTGCCACTTCGAGCGCAGCAATCGCTTCGCGGCATAAGTTTGGCTTGAGCGTAGGCAGAGTCAACTGTAAACATTCGAAATTCTTTTAATATATGACATTTTCTCGTTTTTAACTCAGATATTTCTTTTGTCTTTTTTTAAAGGACTGTTTATAAATACTATTTTAATCCGGTTTTGGACATTATTTATTCATAAATGTCGTTAATATTTATATTTCTATTAACTGTCGCTTTCACGATTTTAGACTTTAAATTGATTAGACTGTTTGTTTTTTGCTGACAATTTGTGTTCATTTTTAAACATTTTTGGAAATTTTTGTTAAGGGCAAGAAACGTAGTCAAAAAACTCATAGTCAAACCTGTATATACATTATTAATATGGGAGGCCTTTGGGATTCCCGAGAACTCTGAATCAGGAAGAAATGGGGGTCGATGAGAATTATATACATTTAATTATGGAAATGTATAGAAATGTTAAACCATGTGTTATGATAGGATAGATTTAAAGTGTTACAAAAAAGGAGATTTAGGATTTAGGGTAACTTTGAAGTTTATGTTTTGCCCATATCTTTTTTTTTTATTTATTTATTAATATTAAGTGAAATATTATAGTTTTCAGTGAGAAAAGAGAAATGATATATGTCATTCATAATTTATAATGTGTTTATTAAGGAAAGACAGACAAACGGATGACAGTGGAAATTTATAAGTCTACAATTCTTTCAAATTGCAGCCCAATAATTATAAGAACAGTTCGGCTGGATATTCGAATATCCAGCCGAAAGACTAATTAATAAAATTAAAATATTTAATATTTAATCAAAGATATTCCTAAAATAAAATATATTTTATATGAAACCAAAGAAAACCATTTTTAATGTTTATTCCTATTTATCGTATACATGCCGAACGATGTATTATATTAATAAAACTAATTTTTACGCTTTTCTAAAGTAGTAATGGTATATTTCTAGTCCTCAACTACTATGGCTCCTATGGTAGGGTCAATTTTGACCCCAAGCGTGTTACTTTTAAAAAATTCCGTAGTTTGTCGCTAACTACACCGCCCAAAGTTCTGGTATGTTTATTTGACTTCTAGATCTCGTTGCAGACGGACGGATTCCCTCTTAAGTGCCGAATTTTTCAAGTATAAGCCTGTTGGGGTCAGAATTGACCCCACGATAGCAGTTAAGTGACTGAATTTTTATTAAACGACTGTAAATATGCCGCAAACAGGACATCTGGCGGAGTTTGAAATGAACAGCTATTTGATAGACTCGAATAATAGTAAAATAGAAAATCAAGGGCTGGCTTGTAATATAGCAGAAGAGAGATGGTGATATTAGTGATGTGGAAAGTAAACATAGTGACCACGATACTGAATCAGAGTATTCTGGCCGAGTGAGGTTTAAGATAATTAGGATAATCGTTCACCCAATTATCTTTATGAGAAGAACCAATTTACTTTTATGGAAATCCATATTACATCATTATTTTATTATATTACCAAGGGGCACCCTCTGTCAAAAATTTTCTGTATTGCAAAAACCACTTGTACTGTTTTCAGGGAATGAAATTCATGTATGAAAAAAGAAAAAAAATGCCACGTTACTATCTGAATATGAAAGGGACTCATTACACAGATGACTTACGAAACGCCTACATTTTGCTTTTAAAAAATGACTGAAATTTTAAAACACTATAAAATCTAAGATAAAAAAAAATTTAGAAGCATGCATATATTAATATAGATAGACATTATTGTTGATAATCAAACGATTAATATTGTTTCCACAATGATTGTACTGTTTTATTTTTGATATTTAATTCGGGGTCAAAATTAACCCCACAATAGCGGTTATGTTTAAAAAAAAAACAATAGTAGTTGGTGGCTAGAATTCCTGTAGCAATAACAAGAATACGTTATCCTACATTTGAATATTTAAACTTTTTCAGTAAAACGGGAACTTCCTTGATCTTGAACCTCTGCTCCAATCTTTTCATTCAATGATGCACAGTTCATTATTTATATATTCAGCAATATAAGAACATCGGATAAGATAAAATCATAAAGACATAATAAAAAATGAATATTATTTTCTTTTAAAATATAATTTCTTGTCTAATAAAATTTAATATATAATGCAAAATTTCAAAGAAATTTATGTAATAATTGCAATTAAATATGATAATCAGGGAAAATTATTACGTATTTAAGTTGTTAACACATTGAAATGCCATTATTTAAATGAGATAAGATTAAAAAGTTCATATATTTCTCAAATTTCTTATTTATATAGCGTAAAATGATATATTTTTTGATAATTTCGTTGATAAGTTATCTGCTTCTTACAATTTTATTCTTATAGAAAAATCACTTAAGTTAATATTATCATGAAAAATATATCTAGTCATTGTAATAAAAAGTAACTTTCTGATTTTCTTTCTTCATTTTATTAAATCTAAGTTAATGAATCCTGTTGTGAAAGTATTGTTACTAAATCAATAAATATTTTATGAAAATGTTTTGTGTGTATGTGTGTTGAAGTTGTTAAGTAAAAAATTTCCAAAAGGTTTTAATCAAAAATCTTGAAAAATATTTACACAAAAATAAAGCTTGAAAAGAAAATTAAAATCATAATTTGTTTTTACAGTAAACTCGGTTATCTATCAATTATTATGCCTTTGTGTCCTTTATCATAGCTTAAATTTATCTTTGTATACTAGTACATTTATCAATTAACAGGACTTATTATACTGGAAAATTATGGATGCAGATATTTAGTCTTACAGATCAGAAATAATATTTTTTATTTAGTAACAAAAAAACATTTTAATTGTAGAAAGTGCTTTTTGAATGCCTGCTGAGGAGGGACAAACAAGTCCGAAACACAAGCTTAAAGTGTATGTGTTCAGGTGAACTAAATAAAAAATATTATTTCTGATCTGTAAGACTAAATATCTACATCCATAATTTTCCAGTATAATAAGTCCTGTTAATTGATAAATGTACTAGTATACAAAGATAAATTTAAGCTAATCGGTTATCTATCACTCTTTTAATCACCAGAATGCTAAATTCAGTTTTGCAAAGTAAAATTGCTACCGTACTTTCCGGCGTATAAGATGACCCCCGACTTTTGAGATTTTCCTGGGTTAAAAAGTCGTCTTATACGCCGGAAAATACGGTATATTCTTTTTTTTCTTTTTGCTATTGCCATAACGAGTTTTACTGTACGTAAGCCTCTATTTCTGTACTTTTTGCTAGTTAAGGTATGCATTGTATATAAATACTGTTCTGCACTTCAAATGAATAATTGCTTGATTGCACGGTACAGTACCTACAGGATTGTGTATTAATTGTGGATATTAAATTAATTTTTCTTTATTGGTAGAGAGAATATTTCTAAAATAATAATTGTTATTTGATATAAAAGTAATGTCGATGTATTTATTTATTAATAATTTTCTTTATATAATATGATTCGATTTTACGTGTTAAATGAATGTACAAAAGTGATTTAAGTATATTTTTTAGAATTATATCCCGCGTATCGCTATTTTCGGTGCTCTTTACTTTATGTTCGTCGAACGACAAGGTTGAGCCAGTGTAGAAAAGTTTACACTGAAATACAGCTGACAAAACAAACAGGATATTATGATTTATCATTATTATCAGAAATTATTTTTTTTTTTTGCTTTTTCAATTAAATGTTTAATTAGATTAAATTTTTTTTTAAATATTGATCAAATTTTAGAATTTTAAATATTTAAATGTATATCTGTTTGTGAGAGTTGAAACTTTAAGTATTCCATTATAATATAATTTTTTTTAGAATATAAAAAAATATTAGAATAAAAACTAGTAATACATTTCAACCAATATAAATGAAATAGCTAAAAGATTCATTTCTTCAAAATATGATATAAAGATTGATATTGAAAGAATTTAAAAGGTGATAAAAACTTCTCTGATACTCCCGATAATCCTTCCAGTAAAGAAGACATATAAATCTTCTATATACCAGCATTTTAAATATTATTAACGTTTTAAAACACTATTTATACAATTTAGTATTGTGGATATTAGATAGTTCAAGTTATAATTTATAAAAGAAAAATCTGCAAATATCTCCAAAAAATACAATTTTGAAAAAATGAAATAAAAAGATTTTTAAATTCTAAAAAAACTTTTAATTTTTCTGATTAATATATTCATTAAAAACAATCAAATTAACAAAATATTCTATTTTAAATTATGTTCGTTGTCTAAATGATGAATATTAGAATTTTCAATATTCAATATATCAGTATACCGACATATTTATGGCAAATGCTAATACCTACGGATAAACTTGAAGCGTGCGAATGTTCAAACGACATTATTTACCGATAAAGCCGGTATATACTGTATAACTCTGTTTTAAATCCACACATTAAATTATATAATTAACATTTTAAAACAATATTTAATTAAGCATTTTTGCAATTGAGATAAGAATATTCATTTCCAATTCGCAATAAATTTAGAATTTAAAATAAAAATAAGCTTAAAAAACATCGAAAAAACATTATAAAAGTAATCAATTTGATCAATTATTGATCTATATAACTTGGTTTGAGGTTATTATTAATTAGTAAATAGTTTATTTGGTAGTTATTGACAAAATAAAATTATAATAGTGATATATTTATATAAAATTCTGAAATTAAAAAAGTTATTTTTTTAAAAATCGGGGCATTTCTATAATAAACATGCGTAATTGTGTATATATATACTTAACAAGTTAGTGAGAAAATAATTAAATTATTCTTCTTACAAGTTAGAACTTCGTAGCTTGTATAAACTTGCATCCACTATTGGAAATACATTTATCCACAATTTTTAAAAATTATGATTGATTATAAAAGTATTTCCTTCGTTTTCCCGAAGATTGATATTTTTTCAATAAGAAAGTTGTCTGAACAATCTGAATAGAAGCTGGAGCTCCTTTGGAAAAAAAAAATCATAATTTGTTTTTATTGTTGGAGATGACAACATTGTATTAATCATTGTGCAAAGGCTTTATTAAGACCCAGTAGTATTATTAAAATGTATTTTAGAGATAGTGATTAAAATATGTTTAATCAAATGCATCGTTACGTATAATCTGTAATATAGCAATTGTTAAAAATATTAATGAGTTGATTGATGTATAACTTGACCACTTAAGTGTTTGACGATCGATATCAAAACGAATTTAAACCGCCCGCGCGTTCTACGGGCACATTTCCGTAGTACGTCACTTCCGCTTTCGTTCCGAATCGGGTAAATCTGGCCGAGAACGCTTAGTTTCTCAGTACATAGGAAATATGTGAAAACAGTTCGTACAGTTTTTCATCCCGGCCAGGTTTAACTGATTAACACCCAACTGTTCAGAAGCTAGAACGACTTCTAATTACTTAAGCTCATTTTACATTCGACAGAACAGAACGTTGTTTGTCCAAAGTAACTTGTATTTAATCTGAAAAAAATAAACTGGTGAAAGATGAGCATTAATATCCTGAATTAACTTATTCCACATCAAAACAATATTTGTAAGTTAATGAAACTGTGGATATTCCATAAGATTTTTTCATTGCTGTTATTATTTTTGAAATTAACTTATTTCAAACAAGTCGTACACACGAAATTTCATCGAAATAAATGTCTGTCTTTTCGGCACAGTTTTCGCGATTCCATACGCTCGCTATCTGTTAAACTAAACCAGGCCGAATTTGCCTGAAAGTGTATGGACAGTTCGATCCGAATCCACCCAACCAACTAAATTTTCGATTCTCGTAAATATTTTCCTAATTCAACAGTTAAACGGTGTTTATTCTGATTCCTGAAGCATTAAGTAATCTAAATTACATAATGAGGTAGTCCTTACCTTAAATTTGGACTTTTCTATCCGGTTTTCGGCTTAATGAAAAAACTGTTTCTCCCTTAACAAAATCGCACTTTTTGTGGTGGTGTACCAGATTTAATACGAAATGTTTACACGTAATTTATTGGCTCCCGTTAAATGGAGCTATTATTAGAGCAAAGGGAATGTAATAGAAGTGTATGCAACTCATTTTCTTATATCAGAGTCTCATCATAAAAAGCATGTTAACATTAGATGGCCAGTTTTTACCTCAATCACCTTCATATATTACATTCCAAATATGTTCTTTGATTATTCAAACGTTCGAGAAAAAAAATAAAGACATAATTCGAGGAAATAAAGGAAATATCATTAATGTTTATCACATAAAATTTGTTTATTAGTAATATAAAAGCGCAACATATAAATAATATTTTCTTTAAAACAATTTGCGATATCTTTTGGAAGATTCTAAATGTTATTTTTTATGCTTATACATTAATTTTTAAGTAATAATTTTTAAATTTTTAAAACGTTTATCTCATATTATTGCCCTGAAACTTCTATTTTGCATGAATTTGAAATCGATTTTAAGTACCTAATTTCAAAAGATGTAAATACAACGTGAAATTTTCTTTTGATTTTGTTTTAATAATTTAATAAAATAAAAGCAACTTACAGAATCATATATTCGTGATGTCTTTAATAACTTCTTATTACACTTTTATGCTTTAATATTATAATTATTTCGAATTTTTATTTTTGTATCTAATTAAATGCTAAAAACTTATTATTAAATAGTTATTAATAACACAATAAAACGTTATTTTTCTCGAAATTTTTAATTTAAAAGTAAATATATTTTCTTTTCATTTTCAAAAGTGAAATCTTATTTTTATATTCAACTGTAACTTTAAAAATAAGTAAACAAATATTTGAAAATAGACGGTTTGAATACAAATCGATAGAATTTTATAATAAATCATATTTAATAAACAAATCTGTTTTTATTTTATTTTTAAAACTTTCGAAATAATTATCCTAAGGCATAATTCGACTTAAATTGATTCAATTAAATATTCTTACTCTTTACAAAGAATACTTTTTCACTTCATAAAATTTTTTATTGTTTACATATTGTAAATTTAAGTTTATTAATTTTTAAAATTTTACTATTGTAAAACTTTCATATCTTTTTGAAAATGCTCGCAAAACTTCTTAAAATAAGATTTTATATTTTTGAAGACGAAGTATACGTTTTGAAATATCTGGAGAAAATTGCGTATCCAACTGTAAAAAGCTATTATAATAGTAAAAGAAATGAAAACTTTTTAGTTTCTTTATTGGTAAAAGTGTCATGATCTCTAACATTCGTTGAAAATGCCCCGAAACAGTTTATAGAAATAACTGTTTATCATAAGAAAACAATCGACTTAATCGGGTCTCGAATAATAAATATTGAAACGCATACATTGAAGGAATAAACGTAATAATCTATTTGTTAAATCGACCATAACTTTAAATTTTACATTTATTACCAATTGTAATGATTTATTTAATGTTATATGAGCAATTGGCTTCGTTAACTTAAATATTTCAATTTTATATAATAAGGAAAACTAAAATTCTAGATGACGATTCGATTTAAATTAAATTACATTTTAGAGTAGTTTTAGTTTCTAAAATGTTTTAGTTTCGGTGTTTTATTTCTATATTCATATACTGTTTATCTTACAGTGATTTTATCCTTCACTTCATAAAATTATATGTAGAGAAGACATGCTTGTTGAAGATTTTAGTAGTTGATATTCTAGTCTTCTCTATTAGAATATATGTAAATAAGCTTCCTCGTTATCTTATTATCAAATTTTTGTTTAAGTTTACAAAGAAACGTGATCGTAATAAATGTACTAGCTTCATTTATTATCTGAGTTGAATTCCATAATTATTTTACGTTTCACTGCGCTAACAAAGAGAAAATATTTTAAAAATTTCTATCAAACTATTAAACTTTATTCATTATACGCTTAAGAAAGTAATACAAATAACAGAACAAAATTAATTAAATTTTATTATTAAAAAAAAAACATTTACGGCTACGTATGCGATTTAATCGTTAAGAATATCAGACTGCAATATTAAATTAACTTATGAGTAATGAGTTAAAATATTAAGTTAAGTTTAAAACTATATCATTGATTTCGAGTGCATATTTAAGATAATAAATTGCATTTACTCGAGAAGATTATTTAATTTGTCTAGCGATAGATTTATTGACAAAAATGAAATTACAATAATGAGATAATAATGAGAGAGAACAGATTTAATTGGCTTTCTCGCCGTGAATATCTTTATTTGCACGTTTTGTCTCTATTAAATTGAAATGTTTTGCGGAACTAGAGAAAGAAATATATATATTTTTTCCTGTTATTAAAAGTATTTAAGTGATTAGAATTGTTTAATGAAGGATCTGAATGAATTAGATTAAAAGGGATCACACTGTGAATACATTCATTATCCGTTTTATTGTAAATGCTTTCGTTTATTTCAATTGTCTTATAGGCATAGGATACATAATATAAATGAAAAGTGTTTATGATTAATGACGTCTATTCTGAATTTAAAAACACGTGGAATTTAAAGACAAGTTTAAAAGGATGTTCCTCCACATCAACAATTTCTTTTGAATATAACCTCGATACGTGCGTGTCAACTGTCATTTTTAAATTTTTAAAATCTGCTATTAATTATCGTATTTATTTTTTATGTAAAAACCATTTCGCTGATATATACAACTTTAACTTTTTCATTCAAAAAACCGTTACTCAATAAATCTAAATGAAAAATTGAGGTTGTTTATTCAAAATCCAATAAATTATAAACCAACAGCTATAGCAGAAAACGTGATTTTTCTAGCAATTGGAAAATTCATACGTAAATTCTGCTTTATGAGCATTACGAATTATGAATATAAACTGAAATGCATTACATCTATTCTTACAATTGACATTTTTTTCACATTCCAAATTCAGAAAAATTCCTCCTTATTTTTCACGAAAATATTCAAATATATTTTCAATTTTTTTTAAATCGTTAAGGTATTAAAATCTAATATTAAACGTGATATATTAATATTATTTTAAATTGAAACTAATAAAATTTATTACAGCAAATAATCAACGGTTAGGTTTTTATATTAAAAAACTTTGAAAGTTTTACATTTTTACATAATATTTTCTAACACAAGATAATTATTTAAATATAAATTATAATTACTATAATTATAGTTACCCGAAACTTATTTAGTTTCAGATAACAAGAAAATTGTTTACAAGAAAAAATTGTTCCAGGCCTGCAGTTTTTGATCATAATCTTAAATTATACATTAATAAAGCTAAATTAAGAGGATTCAAATTCGAATGAATTGTATTTAATTTGAAATCATAATGTGTATGCAATAACAAAAAAAACAGAATAAAACGAGCAATTATTTATTGTGGCATCGTCACAATGCCGTGCAGCAATTTTAAATCATATTTTTAATTTATTTAACTGAAAATAAATGCTCTTCATCTCAAATTAGTAGTGGCCTACTCCTGTACATCATACTTTTCCTGTTAACAAGAGTCTTGTCGGTCTTCTATCTATGAATAACTCTGTTCTGGAGAAAATTTTTGAATTGAAATAACGTGATTTACGGTCCAAACCAAAAGTTCGTATATAGTTAATTGGACTTCTGGTTCCTAAATTTTTCATATCTGGTCTCGACTTTCATCTATCTAACTCCATTCTCGAAATTAAGGAAAGACTGACATGCAGATGAAAGCCACTGGGAATTAATAAGTCTGCAGTTTTAAAATTGCAGCCCAAAAAGTCTATTTAATTACATTTGTATAAAACATACAGATTAAATACGGCATTCACTTTCTCGTATTTTCACACGTTCATTTCCTGTGTATTGATTTCTCGAGAAGACGTTGCAAATTTGGCAGACTCGAAGGGCAGTATCACACTGAACGTGAGAAGCATATAGGATCCGCAGTCGAACACACTGTTCGTTACCTTCTAGTTTAATACTTTCGGAATGAGGACCACATCGAGCAATATTCTCTACATCGCTAAGGTCACCTTATATTAATTCATATGCCTCTATGTCCTTATTTTTTATTTGTTATATATTTTATCTATAGGGACTTAGCTTATTAATATGATTTATTGCACTGGTGTTTTGGCTTTAGCAATCGAGGAAAACCTTATTCAGAGAAAACAAACAATCTTTATTGGTGATCAAGGTACAAGGTGATCAATAAAGATTGTTTGTTTTCCCTGAATAAGGTTTTCCTCGATTGCTAAAGCCAAAACACCAGTGAAATAAGTCATATTAATAGGCTAAGTCCTCGTAGACAAAATATATAATAAAAGGTCACCTTATAGCACGAATGTCTTGTATATATACGGTGTCCCAATAGAAATGCCAAATTAAGTTAAGAAATAAAATACATTGTTTACTGAACAACTGTGCATATTTTTATTTCAGTATAAAGAAACGTTACATTTCAGTTTTAAGTCATTTTTACTTGTGGAAGACAGTCTACGCCAAGTATTGCCATTGACTGTAGTGACATATATGCACTCTTTTCTTCAAACTACCGCATAATTACGGCCCAATTTCGCCAATAACACTGTCAAATATCCATATTGAGGTTAGGAGTTTTTCGTGGGTTGTGACATAGACACGAAATTTGACAAACCCCTACGAGAAAAAGTTGCAGGGTGTCAAATCGTACGACCTCGGTGACCAGTTCTACTTGACATTGCGTAAGATGACACGGCCTGGAAATCTAAATCTGTCTGCCAGCAACGCAACTTTTTCGCGTGCTGGGTGACAGATGGGGTACCAACAACCACACGGAATGCCAATGGCGCACAATGTACATAGGCACTGTTAGTGAGAAATACTTTAAGAAATACTTGTTGCTTGCTGCGGAAAAACTATAATGCCATAGTGGCAAGTTTTAGTACGGAAATGCCTTCGCATATCCCGAAATATTACCATACCAGATCTGATTTCATTTGAACTTCTAAATTTTCTCTAGACGGCATTGAATGAAGCTTTTTGAATTAAGGTCACACAGCATATTAAGGATTAAAGAGGGGAAACACTTGTAGAGAGCCAACACAAGTTAAATCTTTTTTAAAACTTTATTTTGGGTACATTCGTAATTATTAAATCATACAAAATCAAAATGTACTAATTTTATTGTCGGATTTATTATTATTTTATTGTACTCCTAAGTATTGAGTGCTAAGGGGAAAAAATTAACACTAAATAACTTTATGAAAGACGAAGATATTGTTAAAACTACGAATTTATCCACTTTTGCATAATATTATCTGTCCGAGTGAATATGAAACTTTGATAATAAGTTTAAAAGAAAACAATTTATAATTTTTATATTTATTTGAAAAATGGCAGAAACATCTAAAAGATAAAACTGTTGGTTTTTATCTATAATATATAAATGTATATTCTCTATAAATTGACACAATAATTTAAATTTCGCGAAATAAGAATAGATTTCAAGCTAGTCGATCGCTAAATAAAGGTCTCTTCTATTTTTTCTGAAAAAATACTCGGAGAGATTAATATACTAAATAAATTTTGTGGGTATTTAAAAATAATTTATATTACATATATATGTGAGGACCGGGTTTAACCCGGCCCAAAATCTTTTTTTTTTTTTTTGTTCAAATCCCCTCGTGGGAAATTGTAGAAAAGGTCGAAATTAAAAAGATGTTCAGCCTTCCGTCCCCGGAAAGCACTTCCTTTCTCTCCGAATCCAAACTCTTAGTCACGGAGATCGAATCATCAGCGATTCACCATCTATCGCGATTGGTGATCGAAGATAATGTGACCTGTAGTATATAAGGGGGGAAAAGGCTGATAACGGGGTTGCTGAAGGTCCGAATAAGATGCTCGTCCCGTTTGATCCGCATCGAGAATCGAGGGCCGAACCCCGAGGACTCCGAAGCCCGCCGGAGACGAGCCGCCACGACCGATCCTCCTGCCAACCTCAACGACCGGAGAACGACCGATCCTCCTGCCAACCTCAACGACCGGAGAACGACCGATCCTCCTGCTTATCCATACGATTATTCCAGCCGATACATCCTACGAAGAGGTATGACCCCGAAATTTGTAAACTCTCTCTCTCCCCCGCGGTTAGGAACCGGACGCGTTAGAGTAGAGCTATTCTCTGTAGTTAGTTTGTCTGTTTAAATAAATCGTTATTTGTTTTCACCATGGTTCCGTTTATTCGAATATCGCCTTAAACTTATCGACGAACCCACATGCTTCCTCCACTCGACTTGACAAATAATTACCCAATCCCGACAAGTCGGGATATCATAAAAATTTAGCCATCCGCGACAGTTGGGTGGGTCTTGCCGACCTGTTCGCCGAAAAAAAGGAGGTACGACTCCGTCCTACCTCCCGGCGTTCCCACATATACATATATATAATCGTTTTATATAATTATATATATCAAATAACATAAAATAAAAGTTTTTATTAAAATTATTGGTTAATGTTACCTTAGGTTCCGAGATGGCGGCAGTGGGAATTTTTCCCTATCTTGGCGACTGCGGCGGGAAAAAATTTTTTCCCTAGAGTCGTGACGTCGACGCCGTTGAGAATTTTTCCCCGTTCGGTTTCAACCCTGAGATCGACGTTGCCGAGTATCCTGTAACCTCGAAACGGCGACGGTCGTGTGTAAATTTGCGACGGTAGAGGGAGCCTTTTCGTGACGTCGTGCGAGAGTAATATCGGCGGGAAATTCGTAGTTGTGTTACGAACGAATATGCAAATGCTCGATCTCTGACGTGATTTCTGTTCATTTCAATGCAATCTTATGCAAATCGACTAGTTTCCAGTTGGAATCGTTTACTGCAGTGTTGCGACGAATTGTGTATTGGAATATTTGCTGTTTATTTTTCTGGTTACGATATTTCATTTTTTTTCCTCACCACCTCCCCGCGTTTAGTTTATTGCCAATTATTCGATAATGAGTAGTTTTGCCGATTTGAGTTTCAACGACGAATTTCGGTCGAGTTGCACCACCCGTGATTTCTACAAGTTAATGGAAGACGACTTTTTGGAGCTAGGTTTGCCTCCCCGTATCGATAACGCATTGAGATTTCCGAAATTTGCTGTAAAATTAGGCATACAGCCGACCGAGTCCGTTTGCATTCCGTGCTATTCTAAATGCAAATTATATCATCGGAGTAACAGAGAAAGCTGTTTCTTACGATGTAGTAAGTGCGGAACGAAGACTTCTGCCTTCGAAGGAACATTTAAAAGTAAATTTGGCCACATTTCTTGGGGTTGCATTCTGTCGTTTATATGGCCAAGTAGTAATAAATCGAACAGAGGGAAACGCCAATCGACCAATAAAAGAGCAGCCGAATCGAAAAGAACAGGGAAGAAAAGAGCAGCACCAAGAGAAAAGGAAAGCATCCAAGCTGGCAAAACCGAAAAAAGAATGGATCGGAAAGGGGAAAAAAAGTAGGAAGGAGTAGGCAACCACCATCGAAAAGTGAGTAAAAATTTTTTTTTTTTTTTGTTATTTCGGTTAACGTCCGCGGAGTCCAAGGTCCTAGAATATAGGTTCTAGAGTATATTCTAGGACCTTGGTATGAGCTAACCTTATATTCTAGGACCTTGCGCGGAGTCTGCAGAGAAATTCAAGATGGCGGCCGGAAACGCGGCCATCTTGAATCGAGGGAAAAATTTTTTTCCCGTCGCAGTCTCCAACGTAGGGAAAAATTTCCCCCGCCCCCATCTCGGAACCTAGGGTAACATTAACCAAATTATTTTATAATACAGTTTAAAGTATTTGTTATTAGCATGGAAATCATCTTAAATATAGATAAAATACTTATTTTGTATATTTGATAAGTTAATAGATAAATATCGAAAGCACTTATAATCTTTGGAAAAAGCAAAAAAAAAAAAAAATATATTGGATGTATTGGATTTGGAAGAAGCATTTCATTCGTTGACAGATTACAGTCAATAATTTTTGACAGAGTAATACCATTATTTTTTCAAGTACAGTAGTGTAATGTAGTTTACTACCAAAGCCTTTGCTTTCACGAAAGATAAAAAAACCTGAAATGGGTGTTTTTGTTGGACAAAAATTGCTATTTACAGTCGCAGAGTTCTGAATTATCAACTTATTCGATCTTTCCAAAGAACTTTAAAACTTTTCTTTATTTTATTTTTAGGCTATTAGAAAACTTAAGAATGAACAAATATATAGAAATTAACTATATAAAGAAAAATGGTTTATTGTTGTATAATTCTTTCTTATTTTCTTTATGTAAAATTTATTTTTCCCTATTTCGCAACTATATAAATTTACAATAAATACATAGTTTCTAGAATAAATTTGATATATTGTAATTAAACTTTTTGCTTCTTATGCACACATATATAGTGTCAAATTATTCAAAGACTTTAAATACAAGTTTTGAATTGCTGAATTATAACAGAGAATAATAATTCAATAAAATTAAATTTACAATCCTATGATAGTTATATTATTATAAATAAATTTAAAATACGATATTATCTACAATAATAATAATAATAATATCTTCTCATCTTTATTCAATATTTTTTATAACTTTTGTCTTAGATATTGATACGTTTAGATCATCAAAACATTCTTTACTTTAACTTTCCCCGTTTTAAAAAATATAAATTTTAATGATTTATTAAGAACTGAGGAGAATTAATTTTTAAAATAAGAAAATAAATATACTTAAAAGCAATTGCTGACAAATTATATTTAGTTCGTCAGCAAACATGTTTAACAATATATTATTATAAATATATCAAGTATTTAAAATATATCAAGTATTATAAATATATCAAAATATTTCGAATGTTTAAATTTAATATAGA
This sequence comes from Centruroides vittatus, assembly GCF_030686945.1. Lineage (NCBI taxonomy): Eukaryota > Metazoa > Arthropoda > Arachnida > Scorpiones > Buthidae > Centruroides > Centruroides vittatus. Next base: position 57,893 of record NW_027122637.1, read on the forward strand.
TATTAAATTTAAACATTCGAAATATTTTGAAATTAGATTATAGAAAAATAAATTCTAGTCGAATCAGCAATCTTGACATTAGAATGAAGGAAACTTATCTGAAATGCTGTACGAAGACATCTGTTACCTACAGACCACGATTATAAAAAGTACTTTCTTCTTAAGATCTGTGTCGCATTTTACTTATTTACTACGATATCAGTCACAATTTTCATTTAACTGTCAAAATATAGGAGTGCTGTCGCGATCAGAGGGGGCCGCAACCCTAATAAACCGTTTCGATTCCATATAATGTTATGATCGGCTTTAGTTTTAATAAAAGTATTAATTTTTACCGTGTATAATTGTATAATAATTGATGTATTTACTATGTAACAAAACTCGAGACATGTTTCGTGATTTAATTTTTCTGATGGTGCAGTGTGTATATATATATATATATTACAGTCAGAACCCGTTTTTAGTTAAAACGCGTTTTAACTAAAAACGGGTTTTAACTGTAACATATATATAATATTAGCATTAATATATAAATTTATTATATATTAATATTTAATTGTTTTTTAATATAACGTCTGATAATAATAATAATATTTATCTGGCAAAATCGGGATGATGATTTTTATAAACTTTACAAAATTTAATTGTTAGTTGCGCAATTTAACAATTAAAATCTGTGTTTAGTTACAACAGTGGAAGATCCGAATTCGAATCAAACCGGATCCCGTAACAAATAAATAGCAGAAATCGGGGAGAATCATTCCTCATCCGCGCTGGTTATTACGGATTAGACTCGCCCGTTACGGACGAAGTAGTGACCTGCCACGTAGCTCCAAATTACTGCTGTCTGGCATTTACACGCATAACCTATAAATTTTAATTATTTTTCAAATAATTACTTTTTGATATAATAGTGTGATTGTTCTATTATAAGAAATTTATAAACTCATATTTTTATATTAGTCTTGTTCTCGAGAATCATAAACGATGTGTAGAAATTAGAAAGTTTTAATCTGCTTATATATATAATTTTTTTAGTTTCTAGTTGAATGAATTTTAATTTGAAATTGAACGAGCATTATTTATTGTGACATTGTCACAATTCCGGGGGGCAATTTTTAATCACATTTTAAATTTATTTAATTTAAAATATATGCTCTCTACTTCAAATTAGTACTTTAATGCAATGTCTTTCCTCTGTACACTATATTTTTCTGTTAGCAATAGAGTCATGTCGGTCTTCTATCTATGCTCTGGAGAAAATTTTTGAATTAAAATAACGTGATTTCCGGTCCTTACCAGAAGTTTGTACATAGTTAATTGGGACCTCCGGCTGCTAACTTTTCCATATCTGGTTTCGACGTTTATTTATCTATCTCCCTTCTCGAGATTAAGGAAGGACAGACAGCCACACAAACGACAGTGGGAATTTATATAAGTCTACAATTTTTTCAAATTACAGCCCAATGAAATTTCGGTACAATTTTTAAGATACATGATTATCAAGTGAAATAAGAACGTTTTTATCGAATCATTTGAATTACTTCGAGTGTGAGAAATTGCATCGTTCTTTTATTGGATTTTGAGCCGAATCTATTTCCCTCTATTTTCGTTAGATCTTACCATTTTATACATTACTAGAAAAAATATTTCAAAAATAAATCAAGGTAGCGATATAAAGTAGTTAGTGAAATGAAGAGTAAGGTTTTTTATGTATTTTTTTCCCAGCGATACCAGTCTAAATATTTCGTCTCTCCTATTTCGCAGGCAGTCAGTCTATCAAATAAACTTATGAAAAATATAATCGACCGGTTAAAAATATTTCAAACTACAAAAAATATATTTTACAAATGGTGAAAATGAAAATAAAACCTGATATTTATGTCTCGTCGACTAAAATAACCTCTCGTTCTTATCATAACAACAAAACTTTGATTCAAAGAATGAGTTGATTAATTTTCAAAATCGATGTCTTTGAATTAATCCGGCAATTTTATAAATTTTATTTGTATTATATTGTGACGACTGAAACCTCAAATACAAAAATTCAGTTTTTTTTGTTGGCTTATATGTATTTATATTCATTTTTCGATACAAAATCATTCTGTTTTCTTCTATTTGTAACTTTTAACCGAAATTTGAATTCAATACGCAGCAGTCTGTTTTGTTTTACTGATAGAAATAATATCCGTAGTTGATGTTTAAATAACAGAATTTGAATTTTAAATTCAGAATCCAATCCTATATTTGAAAATTTGAATTCGAGACTAATATTCTTAATTAAATACAGCTCGGGTACTTTTTCACATCTCATACATTTAAATTGCTATTTAAAATATCGAAATTAGTTTATTTCCTTCATAGTCAATTTTAAAAAATAGTTAAAATATTTTTGCCGATGGTTCGAAAAAATCAATTCGCGTTCAGTTCAGACACTAGTCTCGCCCGATGTCGTTACTAATAGAATACTCTGAGAAATGTCAACGAAGCATTTCGGACATGTGTCTAAGATTGCCTCAAACACCTGCTGATAAAGTAACTTAGAAGTAAACAATAACCGTTCGGTTCGGTGCGATGAAATGACAGCTGACATTTGTTGCAAAGGGCATGCTGACGTTTATGGAATAAAATATTATCGTTTAGTTCATATAGAATACGTTTAAATATTTGGATAAATAATTTTTTTAATTTTAAAATATCAGATAATTTAATCTGTATAAATACTTACAAATAAATAAGTTTCGAAATACGGTCGAACCTCGATATATCGTCCTCCTAAATAGTGCCATCCTCGTACAGTTTTAAGTTATTTATTTCGAGCCAATGTACTGTACGTAAGAGATCACAGAATGTTTACTTGATATATTTTCGTTAAATAACCAAATGATTTATTTATAAACAAATATTCAAATATAAACTTTTTCCGAGTTACTTCTATTTCCTGCTGAGACGAGTATTGATTCTAGTGTGAAACTCTAAATTTTATATATTTCTTATTTTTATTTTTTCAATCTGATGCAATATGAACATATCTTATTCTAAGAATTTAATTTCGGATATTAACGTAATAATTTTCGAATTAAATTTAATAAATCTATTTAATTTAATATGATATCTATTAAAAATTTAAAATTTAAATAATTGAAAATAATTTTTTAATTAATTTTAATATACAGTAAATTTAAATATTCCGATCTCGTTTTATTTCATACTAATGGGCTATATAACAAATAAAATAATAAAAATCTGTAAGATTTGGACTGGTGTAGACTGGGCTTAAATATCCCGCTTCACTGACACCAGTGCAAGATTCGCCGACTTTAAAGGGGGATACAATTAATCCCGCGTCAGGATGAGCTTAAGGGAACCCGTGTATGTGGGCGGTTGCGAAAGAGGCAAATGACGACAAGTGTTTACATGCGGAAACCGTTTATTTGGACGAATTCATGCTTACATCGGTTTGATGGTATCCAAATCTCAGCGATCTTCAGTAACGTGCACGAGTTCGGTTGGACGATCTATCCAGTCCCGGGCGGACGAGAAGGACCGTTGGACTATGTTGACGGGCGGTGACACAAGTTCCGAGTGACGACACTACACACACTGTCTTAATCCACAAGAGGCATGTCCGTCCTTCCGGAAAAACTCCTCTTTGACATTGAAGTCCCAGTTTTTATACGTTTTTCTCGTGTACTCTCCACTTTGCGGATTGGTCCCTCGTCCCTTTCTCCGTTTCCCGATTGGTCACCACTTTGTTTTCAAGCGCAAAACGAGACCATGTCGGGTCGCGGGAAAGGTCCGATTCGAGGTGTCTATTTGACACCCTTTGTCGACTATGCTCCAAGATTGTTGATAGAACCACGACACCTGCACTCATAATTTAATCCGTTGTTTGCAATTGATGTCATTTTGGAATTCTAACGATCACGCGATATTTTTCTATCTCTTCAATTTTTCCCTTCTTAGGAAAACAATTTCAGAAGTTCAAATTTTTTTCTTTGAATACTTGTATCAAACTTATACCTCTTTATGAGTGCGTGTGTCAGAGTTCTACCTTTGGATTAAACATTAACAGGTCGTTTAACACGCGTTGACGTCATCCCGAGACTCGTTGTTTACATTTTTAGTTACGTTGTTTTCAGTGGTGATATTCGAAATATTTAACAAGGGGTTCGCTAGCAGAAAATTTTTCCCTGACAATCACCGACAAATGTAATGGAAGTTTTGAATAGAAATAAATACAATACCTTTTCTTGCAACCGTATATCTAACAATCAGTGGCGTACTTGGAACGTAACGAGCCATGGGTGATGGGCAGGTAACGATAATATTTTACGGCTGTCGACCTTTTTTTTGGCAGGGGTAATTTTTACCGCGAAATGGCGCTTCTAGAAATACACACGTGTCATCATCTCTCGAGATACATTATACTTTTTCTTTCGCTGTCCATAGCCCGACACGTGTTCGACAGCCATCTTGTATTATCTCGCGCGCGTGGCATTCTGGGATCTCTCTTATGACTGGATCTACTTTGAAGAACTCTCTTGAATCGATCGCGATTAAACCTCGATTGAAACGGTCGAGAGAGATCGCACCAAGACATACTCCCTGACCTTGCTCACAATCTAGATTGAAATGCTCGGTACGAACGGGATATAAGGCTCTAGTTAAGTAGTATTACAGAGTATAATACGCATATTTTAATATATTTAACAACCCACTGAGAAATGTTCCGTGTGTTTAACAAGGTTCGGGAAACTGAAAATTTTAACAACGGGTTCGGCCGAACCTGTGCGAACCCGCCGAATATCACCACTGGTTGTTTTGATCAAGAGTTTTTTTTTTCCTCTCTCTCTCTCTCATACATTTTATCGATATTTTTTTCACAACAAGATTCTGCATTTTTGCGATTTCGGACCTCGACTGGGTCCTCACAAATCGCACCTTTTTTTTGCCAGTAATGAGTTTAATAAACCATTAAAATATTTTATACGCACAAAAATATCTGTTTTTATTTCATTCCACGTTCGTTTATTATTAGGTTTGATCTTTGTGTAATCCGAACATGACCCCATGAGGATCATTAAACTCTTATAGCTGGTAAAAAAAAGAAAAAAAAAAAGTTTCATTTCTTCGTTATAGACACTTTAAGCTGCATTTTGAAAACACGAGGAAAAGGTATTCAGAATGTCTTCTGATTTAATCCGGAATAAACAATAGCGAGGTTGAGACCGAAGTTTTAAACGCGAAAACGTGTACGTCGGACGTTCGGCGCCGCTTTCCTGTAAGCCTAGAAGTTTGACAATGGCGTTTGGAATGTCGAGCACGATTCCACTGACTTTCCAAACGCCATTGTCAAACTTCTAGGCTTACAGGAAAGCGGCGCCGAACGTCCGACGTACACGTTTTCGCGTTTAAAACTTCGGCCTCAACCTCGCTAATAACAGTTTATCAAAGCAGAAATTACTTAAAATCGTTGAAAATTTATACACTTATAAATTAAAATTAACAATCTCTTATATAAAATTTAAGTAATTAAGATTTAAAAGTTTAAATCAAGCACAAAAACTAATATTATAACAACATAAATGCATTTATAATGTAATGCTCTAATCAAAACTCTTGACTATACTTTGGCAAAAGGTAAAAAATCATCAAATTCTAACATTGCCTTCCAAGTTAAATTTTGTACTTCATTTTAAGTTTTAAATCTGTCGTGTTTTAATTTTATACAAATATTTTATATAATAGATTATTATTTTAATTTTACAGTGTTTAAATTTCAACAATTTTAAATAATTTCGAGAATATTTCGTTAGTTAGTTCGAATATAAAGGTTTAACTGCTTGAAGGTTATCTTTTGGAATTTATTTAGTGAAGCAGTTGTTTTATTACTATAAAATATTTTAAAATAATCATACGTTTGATAAATACTGAATCTATTCATCGTTATTCAATAATTTTTATCATAGAATAATTCTGAACAAGTATGATTTTTATACCTGTTCAGAATTTATTTAATCTCGAAATATGTTTTCTGATATCATGAATTTATATTTTTTTTCCCGAGATATACCAGGGATTTTTGTTAATATAAGTGTACAAATATTAAAATAAAATCTATAATTTACTCACAAAACTATCAGCTTTCAATCAGTTTTAATATTAAATCCTCTAATAAGGATAAATATATTTTGTTGAGTATGTATGTTTAAAGTATTTACACTGATAAAGTTTAGACTTTAAATTTATAATATTAATTTAGAGTTTTATATTATTTTAATTGCTTAGACATATCTTTTCAATGCAAAAATTATTCAAAACTTTATTAAGACTAACAATCAATAGTAAAATCCTATTAATACAACAAAAAACAAAATTCTCTTTGTATCTTAAAGACTGACTACTTAACAGTCAGGCAGGTCTTCCGACCTGGATAGAATTTCTGCTTCTGGCAGAGATGCTATGGAAATTACACTCGAGCTAAGATAAGCCGCTTATCGGTTTCTGATGCAGAATGTAAAAATTTCTTAACGGGTAGGAACAGTACAGAAATAGATAAGCCATTTCTCTATCTTGTCGTAGGATTATTAAAGCCAGACGGCCGTCGGATTTTCATCATATTCTCTGGGACTACAAATATTATTTTCGAAATAGTTGTAAATAAGAGATTTGGACATTGAAAGCACATTTGCTATCGACCAGTTTACCCTGTGTTTAGAAAATGATGTTATTCACAGGAACAAAAAACAACTGAATTAAAAACAAAAAGAAACCCTTTTATTTGTTTCAAAGCTGGGTGAGTTCTAAAAATATTCCAAATAAGAAGAGAACGAAGTAAAATGAAAAAATAAATAAATAAACAAAAATAAAACCGGAAGACTATATTTTTTATCTTCTATATTTTTCTAGATAGACATTTTCTTTTTTAAAATATTTCTAACAATTAAAAGTTAATTGATTAAATTAAATGGCTTTAATCAGAACTGTGATTGACTGTGAAGTCCTTGCAATTTTTACTTTTCTGGTTCTGTTATATATAATAGAGGTAAAGTATGGCAATCGGTAAAAAAATGACCCCCCAACAGTTTTACATTGTTGGAAACAGGGGATCTTTAAACTTCGAGAAATACAAAAAAAGCAAAAAAAAAAAAAATCGAATTTATATATATATATATATATATATATATATATAGATGTAAGTGTGTGGCGGTCCCGATTTTGTTCACCCTCTTTGAAGCATAATAACTCCTGTGCTTTTTGTCGAAAATTTTTGAAATTTCGCATGGAAGTTTGTGTATTGGGAGATTGATGCTATTAAATTTTGGTAATTAGAGGTTGAGGGGATGGGGAGATAGAGGGGGGGCGTGTATCGTATCTCGAGTAGGATCGGACTTAATGACGATTTTACTCATTATTATTTTATTCATTCATTCATTTTATTCATTCATTAATTTGTAAATTAGCATTTACAAATTTTTTTAAAATTCTTCCCTACCCTCAAAATTAAACTTTTTGCCATTTTATAATAATTAAAAATATTTAAAAAATTTTAATAATAAAATATCGTAACATATGGAGCCACACACAGTTTAAATGTTGTCGGAAAAGTTAAGCAACTCGTTGCTGGATTTTTTAAAAACGTCTTCAGAATCTTTATCAGCTAACAGTGGAATGTCATATAAAAATCTCAAATAATTTGTTGTGATTTCGCAATTGGAAAAATTTCTTCTTGGAATTTATACAAATATTCACTAAATAGTTAAAAATCTTACTTCAAAGTTTTTGGAGGGATCAAGAATTGTTATATCTTCTCCCTCGTAATCATACTGTATTTTTTACGCCCAAGTTTGATCCGAGATTTTTTGATGATATGTTAATTTCAGATAATTCTTCGTACCAAATAACAACGCCGCACAAAAATTTAAATTTAGACACTTTAAACATTAGCGATTTACTTTTGGTTCTAGTATTGATATCTCTCTGTTCGTCCAAATAAATTTCTATTAGCACATCATATACTTCTTCTAAATTATATTTCAATAGTTTTAATGCATCATTGAAACTTTCCCATCTCGTATCACTTACACCTTTTTGTGTTAAGAATGTTACATATTTTTTAAAACACTTCATCTGTTAGTGGAACTGGAAACAAATACAAGCACTTATAGCACACGTGAAAAAATATTAATGATTTCTCCAGATGCTGCCACTACATTGCTAACAGCAAGCTTCAAAGAATGGAACGAACGGGGAACAAAATAGGCTCTGGAATTTTGATTTAAAATTCGTCTTTGGACACCGGAACAAGCACTTTTCATATTTACTTCATTATCGTATTTATTATCCCTATCCACGCATATTTTCAATTTTTAAGCCGTATCAGGCTCCCTTATTACCCTGCCACTGTCATTGTTGGCTTCGCCGGCATCATCTAAAGGGTGAAAGCTTTCATTTGATATTTTTAGCCTCATCCATTTACTCAAATTTAGTCTTACAATCTCAAACCTTATTTCAATTAATTTACAGATGATTCCATATCTTCCTAAAATGGCCAAGTCGTTTGTTCGACTGTAATTCGTTTGTTATTTCTGCAATATACACATGATTTTGTAATATGATTACTGCAGTGCTTATTTTTTCTGTATTAGTCTACTGCTAACTTAAGTACTGTACCATTAAACTCAGCATGCAAACAGTAATCTAAATTAAACTTTTTTAAGTTCATAATATTCAGGTACTGTACATAAACTTTTTTGCTCAGTTCTTGTAAGTTCAGACATGCTTACTTCACAAAGCTTATCGTTTGAAAATGCACTTTTCCCCAGTTTAAATATGCTAAATACTTTTACATGTGCCAAAAAACATTAATCAATGCGAACGACACTTGAGCGGAGTAAAGTTCAAAATATCTCGTTCGAAGAACTCTCTATCAAACTCTCGATCCTTCTCCTCCTGCTTACGAATGAGTGTCCTGATTCTCCAGAAAGACATCTTACGACCCGAATTTAATAGTCAGTCCTTTATTTTGCACATATATTTGGATCGCACCAGAGAATGGGTCCGTAGTTTCCCAACATAAAGTTCTTTCTCTTTCTGAAAAGTCCAGACAAGGCTTTCCGCTGTACTTACTTTGGTCTTGGTACCCTGTTGACAGTCCGCACAAAAATCTCCCTTTCTCGCTCATCGTCACTCCTTTTATGGGATTCTCCAGGCCTAACGATTATCCAATTCAAAGCAGGGTCAGTCCTTGTGTGGAACTCCTGTTAAACTTGCTGATATACCTCCCGCTGAACTCCGGAAAAACCGATCCTTCCAAACGGAAGATCAAATCGCATGATCTTACGGACTGCTTGGTTAGGCCTACTTGACAAGCGATATGTTTACTCCTGTTTCCTAGAAACTGGATTTTTTACACTTTCACCTTTTAACTTTCAACTCTTTAATTCTTTCCCTTTATTTATAGATGTTAAAGAAAGTAACTAAAGTATAAGTAGCCGTCTTCTTGTTAGAAATAAATTTGGCTAGATTTTATTGAATATTTAATAATTCCTTTACACAAGCTAATAGAATTGCACAAACTTTTCAAAACACAAATTTTATTATCTCTTTCATAACTTTTAATTAAAATAAATTTAGCAAAAATTTGGCTAATATATTTATTATGTTTTCTTAAATATCAGTGGAATGAAATATACAGTATTTTATACAAGTCAAACCGCTATATAGTGCCAACTCGATTTAGTGCTAATTTCAGACGTCACCAAATTGTGACCCTGATGTTAAAGAAAGTAACTAAAGTATAATAATAAAATTCGAATTATGAACTGAAGTCAAACTTCGATTTAGCATCACCATTTGGTGACGTCTGAAATTAGCACTAAATCGAGTTGGCACTATATAACGGTTTGACTTGTATAAAATATATTCCATTCCACTGATGGTTAAGAAAACATTGATAAGTATATTAATCAAAGTTTTGCAAATTTATTTTAATTAAAGTTTACGAAACAGATAATAAAATTTGCGTAATAGGGCGTGCACTTTTCAAAGCCATTAAGTGTCACTAGTATCGGGGTTATGGATACGTTGCTTTCTGTTTCGACTGTCATACTGTGTTACTTACGTTGCTTAAAGTTGCTTTTTTCCTTATTTAGATATTATTGAAATGCCGATTTAATTGTTGCGAATCTCAGTGTAATTAATGCCGATAATAAAAAATGACCAGATTTGAAATTCACAAATTTCCGAATGACCCAATAAGAAAAAAAAATAAGTACAGATAAAAACTCGAAAGAAAATCAGTGAATACACTCGGATTAGTATCAGACAATTTGATGAAAATGGTTACGAAGTTACTAGTATGAACAAGTTTATAAGACGCTTTCTAATTTGTTTTATGAAGTGTTACTTCGTATAAGTAGAATAACTTTTATTTGACAAAAACTGTATGATGTACACTTAGTGCTTTTCACAGTTTAGATTTAATTACACTCATAGTAAATACATAGCCTATATCTAAAAATGCGAAAGTTCTTGTCAATATTCTAGTTGAACATACTACTGACAGCATTTTGTATATTCTTTTTATTTTCATTAACTACACTTTGTAGTCTATTAACATCTCAATCTTAGTATAATAAATTTTTATTGCATTTCTTAATAATGTTTTTTTTATAATTATATTCAATATTATTTATTAATTATGGTACTCGTTGCCTACATTCATGTATAGGACGATAAGAGCAATATCAAAAACAAAAGCCAAAAACTGTAATGGCATCGGTGTAATACTTTAAGCTTGTGTACCTTTCTAAAAGTTCTGCTTTTGTTCTAGTCTTGCCACGCGCGTCGTCAGATAATTAACAGAGAGAGTCTGGTAGAATAAGAAACAACACGTTATGTATATTATAAAATAAAGTTTTCACGTCTTCAAGAAAGCCTTCGATTGCCTACAACATATCTAATTGCCTTCTCCTGGGATGCAAAGACGCGAATATATTTACAACTTCGTCAATATCAATATACAATATGAACTTCTTCAATACATTTAGAACCCCTCTGCGTTTTTGCTATCCAGTTCTTCCATAGAAATATCTCGCCTTTGAGAAGCTCGGGACTGGGCAAGTCATCACTACACGTGAACGAGTCCTCTCGGAGAAACAGCCGCAATTTTTAAAAATTTATTAAAAATTTAATTTTCATCAAATAGATTGAAAATATCGTATTTACATTACCTTAAAAATTACATAATACTGCAAAAACTTTATTATTATATTATACGTATGTATTGGGAACCCTCTAACTCAGGATTGTCCAACCTTTTTCCTAATGGGCCAAATTAGAAATTTACGTATATTCAGCGGCCACAAAGGTACTTTATATAAATATATGCTTGTAAAAAGTTCAAAACTTGAATATCAAATTTTAATAACAATTATATATAATTACATAAAATACTGCAGTATTGACAGTAAAAAAAGAAACTATACTCTTAGAAAATAAAAATAAATTCAATGCGATTTTTGACATTGCCTTTCTTTTATAATATTGTCAATATCTGCTTTTATAATACTAGTCTTAATTCTAAGAATGTTAGTTAAATGGAAAGCACTAAACCTATTTCTTTCAGCAGTTTTGATGTTTTTCATGCACGAAAAAAATTGTTCACAACAGCATGTCTTGCATGTGGCGTAGTACAGTTTTCCTGCACCGATTACATCATTACGACATCAAAGTGTATCTAATGAAACGAGAATAAATTTTACAACATACTTTACCAAAATAAATGAAAATGTACGTAAAAAATTTAGGGTGTAGTGGGCCGCGGACTGGACATCCCTGATCTAACCTATGCCTGGATCACCATTCATGGCATGATTAATCAACGTTTTATACAATAAAAACAAAATTCAAGCTTAAAAATATAGTTTTTTTTATCGTTAAACAGTATAAATATCAATCGGAGCCCAACTTTGTGACGTATTACAACCCTAACGACGAAAACAGTGGGATCTGCAAACCGATTGGACTAACAACGAGCATGTCTTGGCCCCTAATTCTTTTAATTTCTTTCTTAATTCAAAAACTGTTACATTCTTTAAATCCAGATTTTTATAAGCAAATCAAAACTTTCGCTTATTTTCCACTATTTTACTCACTACCAGAAGTTAAGTATACATCAAGCTAACTCTAGCACCACAAGTGAAAAGATCTAAACCGTGCACGCCCCATTCTATCAGCTTGTGTAAAGAATTATTAAATATTCAATAAAATCTAGCCAAATTTACTTCTAACAAGAAGAGGGAAATTTCACCATCGAGTAAGCTTCTAATTTTATGTTTAATTAAATCTGAAACAACTTCTTTAACGATTTCTTCTCTTCATTATTTGAAAACAAAGAATTATTTCTTAATTTATTGTATAAATCGTTGAGAATGTTTGCGTAATTTAAAAATAAAAGTAAAGTCATATTGATTTTTCATTAACGAAAAAATTGCCTTGTTAAACAACAGAATACTTTTCTGACATTATCATACATGTAAATAGTTTTTCCTTCCGTCAATTAATTTATCTTTAAAGAAAATTAAATTTGTATTATTTTTCATACGACTTGTACAGAATCGTTTTATTTTTATATATTGTACGACATAAAAAAAACAAATATGAAATAGCTTCACTTAATTTCAAAATTTATGACGGTTTTACCTTTCTTTTAATTGACGTATTAGTTATTTACAGAGATGATCGGCCTTCAAAAGACATTTAGAACTTATTTTACAAAAAGAAGGAATCTGCTAAATAATTAATTTTTTGTTATTTTATATTTATTTTATAAGAAATATGCGGAAAAATATTATAAGCTTATGAATTGGAAAAGTTAAGAAGTCGGGGAATAAACTATAATAGCATGAAAGCAAACAAGAATCGTCAATTGAAGAAATCAGCCACACAACGAAGTAAATATAAAGTTGAAGTAAGACGATAACAGACTTAAAAGTTTACAAAATGAAAAAGATTTGTTACTATTATTTATTATATAAATAACTTAAGAATTAGTTTATATTAAAAATAATAATAATAAATAATAAAACGAAACTTTTCTAATATTTATTTCTATTGTTTTTGGGCTGCAATTTGAAAAAATTGTAGACCCATAAATTTCCATTGTCGTCTGTCCGTCATTTCTTAATCTCGAGAAAGAAATTAGACAGATGTAAGACCAGAGCAGATATGGAAACCTTAGGAGCAGGAGGCCCCGATTAACTATATAAGAACATCCGATTCGAACCGGAAGTCATAGTATTTCAGTTCAAAACTTTTTCCTGAAAATTGTTAGATAGATGACCAGCACGACTCTATTGTTAAAGGAAAGTATGATGCACAGGGGCAAGCCACTACTAATTTGAGGTGAAGAGCATATTTTAAATAAAATAAATTTATATTATTAAAAATTGCAGCCCGGAATTATGACGATGTCACAATATTTATATATAACAGGTTTTTTCAACCTTTTTCATCTCATGGCACACTTGAACCTATAATTATACTACATTTCCGCAGAAAAAATATCGTGATTTAAAGTCGTTTGTAAACATTTTTGTTTCAGTATTTGATGGTGTCTATTTTTGCAGGAATTAGGAGAAAATGGAGCCGATATAATGCATTTAGGTAGCATACATCAAGCTAGTATTTTTTCTGGTAGTAATTTTCATCCAGATAATTGGTGGAATTTTTGTAAACGAATCTTTCGTTCAGAATCTTTCAACAGGATGACCTATCTGGTCATCCTGTTGAAAGATTCTGAACGAAATCAGCATATGACAACCATGAAAATCGCTAATTATATAAAGATTTTCGGTATCTCTTTACCTTGGTTTTCCGCCACACTGGACATAAAACAGGTAATTTAAACATCTACTAATACAACATTTACGAATACAATAAAGCTTGTATAAAGAGAAATCTTAATAAAAAGAAATCCTGTTAATACTAAAAGAAATATTCGGTACCGCACGAGTCTAGTTTATATTAGCTTTACCGTATAAGCTGTTTGATAGATTTCCTAAATTTGGCTTTCGAAATACAGTCTATCCCAAAGATCACTTAACCGAAATATAAGAAAACTTGGTTAACTATTTGAGCTACGCTGTTCACACTGTACAATGTTAACAAAATAACGAAGAAAACATATCGCTATTTGATAAATAACTAATAAAGTATAGTTTAATTTGTACTTTTTCATGACTCCAAAACAGTTTTAAAGTTAGAAAATTACAGTTGAATTTCAGATTTGTCACAGGTTTGCCTAGGATAATGCGGAATGTCGTTTTATTGCAACTTAGGAAATCGTATTGTATCAGGTAATAATAATTGAAGTAGAAATAAAGAATAGGATTATCCAATGCTGTATACGAAGCTATTTAATGGTCCAAATTCAATTATAAGTGGTATAGTGGTATTTAAGAACATGCGAAAGACATTTTCTTTCAAAACGAAAAAAAACAGCAACGAATTGCTCAACTTTCCCTGGCAATATCAGTATCAAAACTTACCACACACATTTCATCACACATTTAATTTTAAAATTAAGTTTGATTTATATTTGCTTCTTTTGAGGCACATTTGAAGGTTTAAAAAATTATAAAAAGACAATGCAAGTAATATATAACAATAGGTTTATGAGCAGTGGTTATACTGAGAAACAAAAGGAACCAAAATAATTACAAAACGCATGCAAAATATGCTAAACGGTAAAAATTTGAATTACTAATAATAAAACGCAATTATAACTATTCTGGCCTGTAGGTAGCATGAGAGTGAGGCATACCTTCACTTGAAGGGCAACTTGGTTTTCCTAATTGTACTCTCAACCATGTAGTGTATATGAAGAAAACATCAAATTGAAACAGAAACCAGTTTGATTGTTTTTTTCTTGCCAATAATTTTATCTCTAAAATTACATTACTTATACTTAAAACAGCGGGATTTAAACAACTTCCTAGCATCATACTTATACTTGTTGTATCACGTGTTTTAAATTAATTATTTTAAATAACAAATATAAGTAATAATATAGTCTATGCTTTTTTATTCTTGAAGATTGGTCTAGCAATAGTACATATGTAGCCTATATCACGAGCATATTCGGAAGAGAAATATTCATCCAGAGCACCACTCCCGAACAACCTTTACAACAAAAGATCGTCCACCATTTTTACGGACCAAAATTTTCACAGATATCTGCCAGCGTTTTACTATTATTGGAAGCCAAATGGTAAGTTAACTAATGATACAGCCACGAAAAATCTAGAATTACAAGAAAGATTGGACAGAAAAAAATGTTTAATATTTATTTCTAATAGGTCGAGCGAGACGTTCTCATGTGGAATAACAAAAAATTCTTGAAAGCACCGCTTTTAGTTACAGAAGATAAGTTTATTTTAAGGTTCAGGAGATGGTATTCACAATTTTATAGCGAAAATAGCCCAAGACTACAGAAATCCTTAACATAGTGAAATAGAAACAACTTGTTTAAAGAGATTTCTGAAGCTTTTAATAATATAAAAAAATAAAAAAAATCAAATCTTCAACCTTCGTATATACTGATAGCATTAGATTGTAACATTAATTATTAGACACATATAGTTTGCCCTCACCAGATGACTGCCATCACATGATCAACGGACAAGTCTATTATTATTTTACGGAGTATAACTTATGATAAACTTTTTAAATTACAAATGTCACAAAGACTTTACCAATCCACTATTGTATAATAGAAAGGTTCCATTTGCTCTTTTATAAGGCATACATTTTTTAAGACATTACTAGAAATATTGTACACTAAATGAATAATAGCCCGATTAATAACGCTATCGTTAGGTTTAGTATTAATGCATAGGGCTTCAAGATGTGTATTATATGTATATATTTCTATTTTAATTAAATGGAGTAATTCATTTTGTATTAAAGGAAAAAACTTTATAAAATTTTATAAAACAAATTCAAAAATAAAAATTATTTTATTGCGTCATACAGAATAAATCAAAGTAATCACTGTATCTGAATAGACTTCTTTGAAGGAAATAAAATTGACCGATAGAAATAATATAATGTTGAAAATAATAATATATTTTCTGACGTTCCAAATATTGACACGTTTGATAAATTACATTTAATTTAAATGGAAACAAAAATTTGCAAACTTTGCAGAACAAGAATATTAACTGATTATACAATTTTGCCCAGATTTTGCCCAAACATATTCAGATTTCTTCTGATGTCGATCGTTATATCTTTTTCTCTGCTTTTCGGGGGACAATGGCGTCTACGAAAAAAAGTTACACATCTACAGAGAATTATTTAATACCGTTGCATGCGGACCGTTGTACCGAATCCGGGAGCACCAAAATTATTATTCTGACTTAGTAAGTTTTCGAGATATTCAGATTTTTTCTCATGTCGGTCGTTATATCTCGAAAACTTACTAAGTCAGAATAATAATTTTGGTGCTTCCGGATTCGGTACAACGGTACGCATGCAACGGTATTAAATAATTCTCTGTAGATGTGTAACTTTTTTCGTAGACGCTATCGTCCTCCGAAAAGCAGAGAAAAAGATATCAGATTTCGACCGACATCAGAAGAAATCTGAATATCTTTTTCTCTGCTTTTCGGGGACGATAGCGTCTACGAAAAAAAGTTACACATCTACAGAGAATTATTTAATACCGTTGCATGCGTACCGTTGTACCGAATCCGGAAACATTAAAATTATGATCCTATTTTAGTAAGTTTTCGTAAGTTCAAATTTAATTTTTATTATTTTAATGATTTTCATTATTTTAATCTAATCATATTTTATATTTTTTAATTTCGAATTTCGAATGATTATTTAATCATGAGTTCTTTCTTTAATTATGATATATGCGATAGTTATTTCCAGGAAAATCAAGATGTATCGTTTCTGTAAAAAAGATGAATAGAATATTAAATAAAATTTTAAATATTTTTATTATCTAACAGTATTACCTACCATGTTACTGCCGTGTTTTTTTAATATGTTTTTTCAATGTTCGTTCGTGTTTGAATGATTTTTTGCATATTTGGCATTTAAACGGTTTTTTTGTTGAATGAATAATCAGAGATCAAGATTCATTGATCATATATCTAAATTCTTTTCCGCAAATTTGGCAAACGAACGGCTATTAAATAAGTTAAAATATAATACAGTTGTAGTCAGTTTATCCAGCACTCAATAATTCGGAGTGCAGAATAATATCAATAATCTAATTATAGTGCAGACACACAAAAAGATACATATATAAAAGCAACACTTTCGTGTGTTCGATAAACGAAGTACAGTATAATATACAAAATAAATTAAAGATTTCACTTACCATTGTACTTGTTTTCTGTAATTATTTGAAACGAAAAAATATAACGTCATTGTTTTCTTTTAATATTATTAAACATGGTTTTCTATTTTGGGTTAATGTTACCTATGGTAGCGAGATATGGCGACAGGGAAATTCCCTACATTCTAGACGGCGATGGGGAGATTATTTCTACCCTACGTTCAACGTGGCCGCGTTTCCGATCGCCTTCACAAAAAACAAAACAAAAATAATAATAATAAATACAAATAAAAAAATAGGATAACTTACTTTGTTACTGAGCTTTTTCCCTTCTACTTTCTAAGTCGTCTATGTAGTTATATCCCTTCCATTCGTCTGTGAATACTATGCTGTCAGGAATTCACGTATTGCGATATTATCCAATTCAGTTATTTCAGATCTGTCATTAACCTGGCATATAAAACGAATGTCTTGTCCTCTCGGCATATACCTCCAACGACCCATTTAGTATTTTTCATTTTTCGTCCTTTCTCATAGTGAAGATCCTTATGTAATCCGCTACGATCTTTACGCTGATCCTTCTCGGGTTAGTTCTTACGACCCGAGAATGCTCTTACGTTGGTTCGTAGAAAGCACACCTCCACACCAGTCCAGTGAATATTTAGTTTATTTACAAAACAAATATTTACAGGATGTACAAGTTTGACAACATTACACACACGATGCAACAAAGGTGTGGTATCTCACGTACAGCTTGTCTGTTGGGGACTATTAGACCCTGGGGAAACTCCGGTCGGTTTTCGGAGTTGGCTCAACCGTGTGGCCATCCGGTCTCTACACTAACCCTTCTCAGAGGAATTCTCTAAGAGGAGAACACTCTCTCTACACCTCACGGGCTTCCTAAGTGTCAGAGACTACCACGTATCCGGTCTCTCGCCTCCCTTACCTTTTAAGGGATTCTACGGCGACAACTTGAGACCAATCGGGTCTTTCCTTTCCCCTGGGAGCTTCCAAAGACTCCTACTTCCGACGACGTAGCTTACAGTCGCGTCCGTCCCTTGTTTACATTTTCTTTCAAGCCGACCTGACACGTGGCAAACACATTGACCCCATAAACGGAGACGCTACTCCCTTTGTTCTTCCCGGCCGTTTATAGCCCAACACCAGGTGGGACAATTATCTGGTCGCGTGGCTTTTCGACCTCCTACGCTAAAAGCGGACCTTTACACCTCCCACCGACAAGGTTCAAACTGCGCTTCACAAAAGCCGGTTTGACCTAAACAATACCACCACACATACGACATCTTTACCATCATGAATTGGTTCGTTACGCTACATTTCCTCCTTTTCTATTACAAGGATCATGTTACTACAGATAAGAAACTATACTAACAACACACAATATTTAATATTTTACAGAAATATATTTACACAGTCAATACAATTTTCGGCAAATTGTCCCGTCACATTGTATTCAGAATCACCTGGTAGATATCGATTATATCTATCCGAAGGACTTAATACCGAAATTACAACTGCCTTGTCTGTACGATCTGGAGGTTCCGGGTTGCTCTTGACCTCCAGCCTGGATAGCACGTCAATATCATTGCGATTTTTCCCTCTTCTGTGCGCGACCTTTACCTTATTATCCCGCGATACCAACGCCCTAGGGACCAATTGCTCTCTATGAGGCGTGCGGTCAACTAGCCGAAGGGGAACGCATGCCTGCCGACTATGACCCACCCTGCAATAATTTCTAACATCGCCCTTTTTATTTATTGTAGGGCTTGTCCTATTTCCTCCGTTTAATTCCGCAACCGTAACATTCGTGACTGGTTTCCGTCGCCTATTTGTTTTCGTCTGCCCGGCTCTCCTTAAAACGCAATAATCGGCTGCCAAAAGTAATGCATCTGTACCGCAGCTAAGCTCGTCAGTTAATGCGCAAGTTATCAAAACTGGAGCGCAATCATTTTTCTTTTCACTCGACCTCCCTTCTAGCCTTACAGGTATTGTCGCTAACGCTGCTGATACCTGCTGCCCAAATGCGCTGATTAACTTAACTTTTCTCGCTGCCCGCGACACGTAACCGGGTACTACAGATTTCCTAATTACCGTCATATCTACCCCCGTGTCCACTATTGCAGAAAATTTATTACCTTTACAAGCGAGCAGGAGATTTTCGTTTATACTAACGGGTACGTTTCCGCTGATCGTTTCCCTGTTCACCTTTACCCTGGCTATTAGCTGCTCGTCCGATTCTACCGTTTCGTCTATTTTAACCACTCGCGTTGCCTTAGACTTCGGTCCTTCCTTTTTGATATGCCTCCGAGGACAATCCCTTCTGAGGTGTCCCGTTTGATCACAGATATAACATCTCATTTTTGATCCTCCGTTGTTCGCGCTCATACCCCCAGTTCCAGTGACTGTTCTATCTTTTTCAGATTCAGATATACCTCTAAAGTCACCCCTTCCTACAGCCTCCGCATGCTTATCTGCGTATCTGGCTATCTTTTCTGGTGGGAACCAGCCCTTGCCTTCTTGCAACAAAACGTAACGCTTAGTGTCTGCATCTAGCTTAGTCTTAAGATGATCCGAGACGACTAGTTTGGTCAGTTGCCCAAATGAATCTATGCCTCTACTATTCAGATAGTACCAATAGAGGTCCTCCATTCTAGCTGCAAATTGGGGCCACGTTTCTTTGCTTCCCTTTTCAGCGGAAGTGAACTCTTTGAGATATTCAGCAGCAGACAGTCTTAGTTCGTCTAGTATGAACTGTTTTCAAAGTTGGTAGTCCCTAATTTTGACTGCCGTAAGCCTATTCAACGTTGTTTTACATTTCTCGGATAGCACCGTTAAAACTAGCTGCCCCTGGAGTTCTTCCGGTACATCGTACGTCTGTAAAACTACCTCTACGGCACGAAACCACGACGGTACTTCCGCCTCCTTGTCTGGCATTTTAGGTAAAGCCCATCTGATTTTTCTAGCTAGGCTATAGTTATTACTAGCTCGTCACATTAGAGTTATTACTAGCCCTAGATTCACTTCGTAGACGATCTCTCTCTAACTCTCCCTGTTTTCTAATTTCCATTTCAATTTCACTCTTTCTAATGTCCCTTTCAATTTCCCTGTTTCTAGAGTCTATTTCTTTATTTTTAGTTTCTATTTCGGCTAGTCTAATCTGTAAGCGTAATTTCTCTAATTCCTCAGACTCATGCCCCTCCATTTCATTGAGGTTGTCCATAACCTCGACCTCGGAGTCCAAAATTTCCCTTTCTGGCTGCGTATCCATTTCCTGGGATTGACTAAGATCAACCCGACCTCCCTGATCCTCAGAACATGGCATACCCCTTTTTGACCCTTGAGTCCTTCCGCATCCCGGCATTCTGAATACAAATAATCAAGAACAACTTACCAATGTTGAGCTCTGTTCCACCTTGATTTCCGGCTGCTCTTCCTTCCATAAGTATCCAAAGTTCTCAACTATCTTGAATGTGGGCTCAGTACTTTCCTGTCTCCTTGCGAGAATCTCCTGAAGATTTGCAAGAATATCCTGTCGACGACTGCGCCAGTGAAGATCCTTATGTAATCCACTACGATCTTTACGCTGATCCTTCTCGGGTTAGTTCTTACGACCCGAGAATGCTCTTACGTTGGTTCGTAGAAAAGCACACCTCCACACTCAGTCCAGTGAATATTTACAGTTTATTTACAAAACAAATATTTACAGGATGTACAAGTTTGACAACATTACACACACGATGCAACAAAGGTGTGGTATCTCACGTACAGCTTGTCTGTTGGGGACTATTAGACCCTGGGGAAACTCCGGTCGGTTTTCGGAGTTGGCTCAACCGTGTGGCCAACCGGTCTCTACACTAACCCTTCTCAGAAGAATTCCTAAGAGGAGAACACTCTCTCTACACCTCACGGGCTTCCTAAGTGTCAGAGACTACCACGTATCCGGTCTCTCGCCCTTCTCCTTGTTCCTCTCACCACCCTTACCTTTTAAGGGATTCTACGGCGACAACTTGCGACCAATCGGGTCCTTCCTTTCCCCTGGGAGCTTCCAAAGACTCCTACTCCCGACGACGTAGCTTGCAGTCGTGTCACTCCCTTGTTTACATTTTCTTTCCAAGCCGACTGACACGTGGCAAACCCATTGACCCCTAAACGGAGACGCTACTCCTTTGTTCTTCCCGGCCGTTTATAGCCCCAACACCAGGTGGGACCAATTATCCTGGTCGCCTGGCTTTTCGACCTCCTACGCTAAAAGCGGACCTTTACACTCATATTTACGTTTACATATCACTGTTTCATCTATTTCCACCGTTTTGCCAACACCTCCTATTTTAAACGATGTCAGATTATGTAAAGACACTAGCATAACGAAACGCATGTGGTTCGACCAGTCTATGCCTGCTTTTTTAGAAATACCCGAGGAAATTGCCGAATTACTCGTCATGCACTCTAAACCAATATAGTGCCATACGAATGTCAAAATATTCGCCCGTGACATATTGCCACATTTCCCTTTGAATATTCCTTCGAAAGCCGAATTATTCCGCCAGCATTTTTGGCAATGCATCACGCACGATTTCCGGTCGCTGCGATAACTCAATTTGCATGTTTGGCTACATTTCTGGCAAACTTCCTCGGTGTGTTGGAGGCCCAGTTTTACGGCAAATTTCGGTCCGCCATCAATTCTTTCGTCTAATCCTAGTTCAGAAAACTCTGCTTCGATTAACTGGTAAAATCGTCGCCCAGTACACTCTTTCCAAAATTCGTCCGATTTAATATCGCAATTCGACATGACTAACTTGTGGAATATCTTTCTAAAAGATGCAAAAATCGCTTAGCCAATTTTTCAATAAATAAATTCCAATCGCTTAAATTCAAAAGGAAAATTATTATTATTAATTACCTTATAATAGAAAAATTCCAAAAGTATCCAAACGTTAAAATAATCTTTTCGCACGACAACACGCCTACTCCACTTTCAAGAAAAAAAATTTGCATAATTGCCGATCCTTTACGTCAAAGCGCCCTCTACGGATTTCATTACTTGATAAAATCCTCGTTCGAAATTATCGGAGGAGATTGAATCTCCTCCGTTAATCTCCGTTTCGAGGTTACAGGAAACGCGGCCACGTTGGACGTAGGGTAGAAAAAATTTCCCCGTCGCCGTCTAGAATGTAGGGAATTTCCCTGTCGCCATATCTCGCTACCATAGGTAACATTAACCCTATTTTGGATATGAACTTCAATAAATAATTATTTGTACTAAATTTACTGCTGTTTTTAGTTTTTCGGTCTTAGAGCCTGACATCTACATTACAAGGGTCTCTAATAAAGTCGGACTTAAATAAGATTTAAACGTTTCAGCTACAGTTTTGCCTAGTACTACGAGCCGACCGCGCTATCGCGATCGGGAGTCGCGATGCTTGAACAAAAGGAAAAAAAGAAAGTGGCGTTCGACTGTTCGTAATGTCGACAGACTCCCCCGGGAGGGGAGCCGCCGATTGTTTAACGTTACTAGTTATTGATTCACAGTAATTCTTAAACAAAAGGAAGGACTTTACCACGAGATGGCAGCACTAGCAACTACAGTGCCGCAAGGTCTGTATAAGGTCAGGACACGCTCCCGTGATTCTATGCGGAAAAATAAAAATCAAGTTTAAGTCATTTTATTCGACTTTACATCCGTCCGCCACAAATATTTATGTCGTAACATCACTATAAAAGCGTTAAAAGCACATAAAATCATATTAAAATATGTACATTTACAGTAAATGTTAATATAATTATCATAAATCCTAGAGAACGAAACATGAAAACATCTGGGTTTCTGCGTTGTCGTCTTATTTAGCGGTCTTTAAGTGCTCATTATTGGCGTTTTCCACCGTAGTTTCGACTTACGTCGCCTCTCCTGGAACCAATTACCGACGTAAGGCGAGGTATACCTGTATAGACTTTGCGGTGCCGTCTGCATAATAGCACTAAATAAATATAACTTAAAAAGTATGATAACTTTCTTATTTTTTGTCTCCGGTCCAAAAGTAGGGTATCGTTGAACTTGTCTCGGTCCCGAGTTCAAATATATACTCAAAGTCCCGAAATTCCATAGGGTGCAATCTATACTATCCCCAATCTAATTATGGTGCAGACACATAAAAAATACATATATAAAAGCAACACGTTCGTGTGTTCGATTAACGAAGTACAGTATAATATGCAAAATAAATGAAAGATTTTACTTACCATCTCAATAACCGATGTTGTTTCTAATACAGGTGTTATTATTGGATGGTATTATTTGATATGGAAACGAAATAGTGTAACTTCATTGTTTTCTTTTAATATTATTGAACATAGTTAACTGCGCATGTCTTCTATTTTGGATATGGATTCTAATAAATAATTATTCGTGTTAAATTTACTGCTGTTTTGAGTTTTAAAAATTGCTTTTTCAAGATGAATCAGGCTAGGCATTCATTTGATTCTTCTTTTCCTTGAATTGTGCTTATAGGAACACCTGGCTTGAGTGAAAAAATTCAAAACTTGGTTGTATCGTAATGGTGATGATATTCGATCGGCTCGTTGCCTCATTTGCGTGAAATTTGCAATATTTGGTAACTGCATATTATAAAGGACAGAAAAAGAAACACTTTTTCGATGAATAAAACGAATTAGGTGAATTTTTCTTTTTTGGCTACATTATCGAAATATTTTGGCTTAATATAAATGATTAAACTATTTCGTTTGGCTTTCTGGAGATGATATCAGGAGCTAATTACTTATCATTTATCCACACTAAGAGGAGTTTTTCCATCTCTTGGAGATCAATGTTCTTATATTTGCTGCTTTCATCACTTTCTTCTTCTTAAGAATGCTGCGCCGCCGTAGACTTTGATGTCTTAATATTTAACACAAAGCTTTTACTAACGTGTTCATCGGACTTAAGCGTAACCATTCTGTTATTTATTCTGTAAATAAAGTAGCAGCCCCATTATGGCACATTGTCAACGCCCTCAAAGAAGAGCAGAAGTCTGTCCTTTGGTTTAACGTGTTTATAATTTCGGACGCGATGGAAAATAGAGGTCTTAAAATTGTTGAGATGTTTTCTGATGTTAAACTTTTTATATTTAATATAACTGCAGTTACCAAATATTGCAAATTTCACGCAAATGAGGCAACGAGCCGATCGAATATCATCACCATTACGATACAACCAAGTTTTGAATTTTTTCACTCAAGTCAGGTGTTCCTACAAGCACAATTCGAGGAAAAGAAGAATCAAATGAATGCCTAGTCTGATTCATCTTGAAAAAGCAATTTTTAGAATTCAAAACAGCAGTAAATTTAGCACAAATAATTATTTATTGGAATCCATATCCAAAACAGAAGACATGCGCAGTTAACCACGTTCAATAATATTAAAAGAAAACAATGAAATCACGTTGTTTCGTTGTTGTTGTCCACCTAAAAGAATACAAGAAAATATAACAAAGCCTCCATTAAAACTAAAAAATAAAAGGAAATAATGTTTGGCTACTACTTACATGCCAG
Source organism: Centruroides vittatus (assembly GCF_030686945.1). Lineage (NCBI taxonomy): Eukaryota > Metazoa > Arthropoda > Arachnida > Scorpiones > Buthidae > Centruroides > Centruroides vittatus. Next base: position 82,818 of record NW_027122637.1, read on the forward strand.
TTCATCACCTCCCGTGTTTCCCGACAATAGGCATCGAAGAAGGTGATTTGGGTGCCTTTACTTACGCGGCCGCGGTTGTATTTTCGCCTCCGGGTGAAGGTCTCATCGATCTGAAGAGAAAACATATGAATATAGACAGACCTTTCGGCAAAGTCAGAAACGTGGGTCGATGGTCACCTTGACGTGCAATCCTTCACCGCCAAGCTTAATGTTCTGCTTTTGGGAGACGAAAACCTCCGCAACTTCACGGCAGTAATTGTACCAATCTACCGCTGTTTTGGGGGACACGCCGCATTCCTCCGCGGCGACGGTGACTGGCTCCTGCTTGACCCACGAATAGACAAGCATCAGCACGTGTAAAATAGAAACAAAACAGATATCATATACACATACGTCATCTCAAGCCATACGATCAAATTACAGAAATGCATAGCGTAACGTGATCCAGAGAAAAAGAAACTGCCGATTCTGTGATCACGTTTCGCGAGCGACTGAAATGTCACCTCTTGGGCTGACAGCTGTGTTTTCTCAAAAAAGGTGTTGTGGGTGCAAGACAGGAAACCAGTGCACATGGCCCTCCAGACGGTGCCGCCAGTCCGTCTTCTCATTTTCTTTTTCTGTTGGAGTTTTTCACAGCGGTAGACGAGCCCGAACCTGTCAGATGGAGCCGGTTCCTTCCGCATGGTGACTAAAAATTACGACAAAAATACTGAAAAAGTAGTAAATTGGAATGTTGGCAGTTAATGTTTACCAATACTACTACTATTAACTCGCGTGGTCAAATATCAAAACAGATAGCTGCCTACGGCATCGTGTAAAGGCGGGAATCAAGGAAAGGCTTACCTCCGCACTTAGGGCATGGCGGGAAGAAACCAGTTAGGTCCGGATGTGGCACGAGCCCCACGAGATGGCAAAATTTCTGTGCGTTCTCTTCGGTGGGGAGGTAGCGATGAAAATTGTAAGATGTTAACTTATCAAATATAGTGGCGGGATCCACAACGGGAAACGCTGAAATTTCGCATGAATAAGGCATGGCGTATCAATAACGGTTCGGTAGCACTAACAAATACTGGGTGCGAGAATATGAGGGTCGGCACGGCTTATATCACATCGGGACGAGGTGCCGCGTGTCACGTGACCCGGCACCCCATTGGCCCACGAAGCACGCTGCATCTCTATTGCTGACGGAAGACCACATGGTTGGGCTGTCATGCGCAATGTCGTCCTTGGGCTTGCTTGTCTGAAATATGGGTTCCAAAATGTTTCTAGTAAGAAAACGTGGTGGCCGAATGGGTTGAGAAACACGCTGCCGTCATCGTGAACCGGGCTTCGTGTCCCGGCAAAGGTGTGATTAATGACGTAAAGTTGTATTTACAGGCAACAGATGGCGACTTAGGACCCGCTGTCCGTTTTTTACGGCCAGTGAAAGGCTGCATTTCAGCGACCCACTGGTCGGTAAAGCTTAGCTTTCTTTCCACTTTGTAACGTTAATTTTCTAACTAGATAATAGTAGGAAAAATTCGCTATTTTACTTTAAACTTAAGTCGATTTTGTTTTTCTAAAATTAGTCGTTTAAAAAGGCCTTATTACTGTATACAGAGCCGAGTCAAAAAAAAAAAAAAAAAATCACCAGGCCGTTCTAATTTCATATTATTAAAATATATTTTTTGTTAGAGAAAATTTAAGCAATTTAATTTTATTGTATTTTTAAAATCAAACTGAGTAATAATAATAAAATTCAATAAATGTAAAATTAATTAATATTTACAGAAACGACATTTAACATTTTAACATTTTTGTCACCAGAGTGCGCTCGAAATATTTATCTGAAATGGAGTAGCAGAAGAGTCAAAATGTGTGTTATTGTTTATTTATGTCATAAAATTAAACTTAGTAAAATTCGGCCATTTTAACGTTCGAATTTTTGTTTAATACGTATAAATTTTAATATAATTGTATATAATTAGTTTAACGAAGATATTTTACCGAATTTTTTTATTTTTATTTTTAGGGAAATGAAAAAGAATCCGGTGGAAATCATCAAGTTTAGTCCGATACAAAAAGAAAAGATTGATTATAAATCAGCAAAGAAGTTACAAATGAAGTTATCTAGAATGAAAGAGCATCCAAATGAAACTGTTCGAAATAGGATTAAAAAGGTGGACAATAAAGGAACGTCAATTGCTGTTCCACCGTTACAGAATATCAGTAGTGAAAGATTATTGCCCTTACAAGTAAATATTTTATTAAATTATATAACTCTTTCTACAATTTCTTAATTATCTCAAACTTTTAATTGGTGGAGATATAAGAGACTTGTCAAACTAAATTGGAGCAACAAAAATAATCGAAATCAGATCATTAAATGACTAATTTTATTCATGGAATATATTTCAGTCATATTTATTAAGGATAATATAATTCTTCTTCCGCCACTTTTATGTTAATGCCTACAAATTGCAAATTTATATTTAATATCCAAATTTAAACTTAATACATAAAAGTACAAAAGAAAAACAAACCTGCATTATTTTAATTTAATTACTAAAGTTTACGAGGGTATAAATTTTTAACTATGTATAGTCTGATTACAAATTACTCATATATTCTACTAACAGTTCACACATATATTAAGTGGATCTGTAACTATACTTAACAGAAACTCCCCTTAGTGGAAATTGGGTTAAATTCTATGTAGGTAGTCCAAATGGTGGTGCTTTGGTTAGGTTGGGTTATATATTTTTAGTAGACGTTTCCTGTTTTTTCTTTTGTTCAAAAAGCTACCATAAATCAATAACTAGTGACATTAAACACTCAGCGACCTGCCAGCAGCTCCCCTCCGGAAGAAGTCCGTCGGAAGCATGGCCATTGGGACCACCTAGGTAGAATTTAACCGAAAATTGAATTAAATCCTACAATGTTCAACATTGTAACAGGAGTTATGTAATTGTTATGAATATTTTGTTATACCTTATAAAAACATAATACCTTTTTTATTTACTATTGATTCATTTGTGGATTCATCCTTTAAATATTAATTTAAAATATGATTGTATAATATTCATAGTTTGAAAAATATTCAAATTTATGTAGCAAATGCATATATTGTTATAACTCATTAACATTCAAAATATTTAAGATATGTTTTTAATAATTGAAATCTTTGAAATTTAATAATCAATAAGTATTAATTATGATTTTGTATATGTACAGTACATATACAGTATATAATATAATAATAGAGAGGTTGCGGTTGAAGTTCAAATGTTAAACTTGTACAGCAAGCAGAAGTACACGTTTGACGTTTGAACTCCAAGTAAAACATGTTGAGCCACACATTCACGTTGCGCACTGACTCGTTGGATATTGTTGAAAAATGGCGGAAATGTTCAACAACGATGAATGTTACCAGCGAAGGTAAATAAACAAATTAAACCTTCTTAAAGTATTTATAAGATGTTTAATAACACTAAATAATTATTTTTGACTTTAATTAGCATTGTGTCTCCTGCCGTACAATAGACGATAGGACTATCTCTTACTTTTGTTGAGGGAAGTAGTTGCTTATGTAAAACCGAAAGCAGCTCAGAAAATTATTATTAGAAAATTTACAAACATATTACGCCGTTGATGGTAGAAGATACCATGAAAAAACAAACCTACTCCTACAGAATTACGATAAGCTATTATGAAGACAAATACAGTCAAACCTGTTTTTATGCGCTCTTTTTATGTGCGATTTTTATTTGTGCGATTTTTTTAATGCGAATTTTTAATTTGTGCGGTATAGTTGGCGACTAGTCTCGTGCGATTCGTCGTGTCTCACGTTGATTTATTATAGCTAAATAAACTTATTATAGCATAAATGCACTTATTATAGTAATATTATTGCATGAATATGCGAAAAATGAAATAATTTACTTTTTAAGTCAACAAAACACCACCTGGACAAAAATATGTAAAACAGACGATAGACCAGACGATGCAGTCAAGCGCTGACATCTGTTGTCAATAAATTCTATTTCGTACGGTTTTGAGTTATTTTCTATGTGAGACTTTTTTTATGCGGTCCCTGTTGACCGCATAAAAAAATTATTTTTTTAATTGTGTTGCGAAAACTATTATTTACAGCCATTCGTGAAGTTTCGTGAGATTTTTTTTAATGCGTTTTTTTTAATGCGGTCCCTATCCCCCGCATAAAAACAGGTTTGACTGTATATGCAAATTCTATAGGCACTTCACATCACTTGCAAAAAAAATTGAATAATTAAATAATTTCTGGATTAAAATTGTCTGTTTCTTTACAATATTATTCATAAATACTTAAATAATCATTATTTTAATAAAATATGTCATAATTTTAACCCCAAACACAAAAAAAATGAAGAGTTTAAGCTGAACTTCTACTCGCCATGCTAGACGTAGCAAACGCCATTGTCAACCTTCTAGAATTGCCAGATGGCGGCGCTTGACATCTGACGTTCATGTTTTCACGATGAAAATGTCAGTCGCAACCTCTCTAATTATTGTTATATTATTATTGTTCATATATTTACATTTATAATTTATTTTACAATTTTTAAACAAAAGATTATTTTATTTACCTTTAAATTTTTTTGATTAAATTCATATCTGCATTTAAAATATTAATTAATATATTAATAACATTTTAATTTTCATGTTTGTCTTACATATTAATGTTGTTAACTTTCTTTTTAGATTGCCAATTGGCTAATATACAATCATTTAGATAAACTGAACTATCGTCTTAGTTTGTCGTATATTCAGAGTGAATTATTTATGTCTACAAATCCAGAAAATATGTTCAGTGTATATGACATACTAGATTTATTGGGTATTTCGAGAGATTCCAACTTTTATAGGAATTTCATTATGGAATTTTCTATGATGGATCACAAAGGAGTTTTATATTCATTATTAAGACATTGTGTGAAGCAGCATATAATGAAATCTTTTTCAGATGTTGAAGTTCAAGTGAATACTTTAAAGGAAACAAAAACAATTTCTGAAAAATTACATGAAATTGATGAAGTGTTTAAAGAGAAACAAAAAAATTTACATGAAAATTCACAAATTCAAGACACCAATAAAACAAAAACCAAATTAGAAAGAAATGATATGTTAGAAATACTGAAGAAAATAGAGATAGAAAATATTAAAAAAGCTGAACAATTACATTATCAGAATGAATTAGAACATGCTACATCTAGAATTCAAATGGAATTTGAAACAAAATTTCAACTTTTAAAAGAAGAACATGACCAATGTCAAATGGAAATAGAAAAGAAAAGAAAATCAGAGCAATTAGAAATTAAACAATTAAAAGATGAACTCTTAAAAGAAATTGAAAGGTTGCAGAATTATGAAGAGAAAATGAACAATGAATTAGAAAAAAAGAAAAATCAACTTGATATAGAAGAACAGTTAATTTCTGAAAAGAAAAATGATTTGAAAGTATGTTAACAGGTGATTATATCATATCAATATAAAAAGTAACTAATAATTAACTAAAAATATAAAATAATAATAATGATAGAATATTGTTCACTACTACTATTTAGTATTTTCCATCATGCTTTATTTCCTGTAGGAAATTGAGCTCTATATTTACTCCATTGTTTCCTATCCTTTGTATTGTCCTCTGTCATTCCCCTCTCCTTCATGTTTTCCTTGGTCTTCCTCTTTTACATTTTTGTGGTAATTCCTAGTATAGATTTATCCTAAGTATTTGTTTTCTATGTATTCTCTTGACATGTCAATTTTTTTTCCTGTATCGCTTGAGTTGTGCTTCTCTCCACCATCATCTCAAGTCTTATTGTCTCATTTCTTATTCTTTGTATTTCATATCTTCTTGCAGCTCTTCTCCAATACTCCATTTCCACTGCCATCAATTTTCTCTTTTGTTCTTTAGTTGTCTGTGTCTCTGCTCTATACATAATTTATATTATAAAATAAAATATATTTCTTCATTTTTCTAATACAGTAGAGCGTCATTTATCCGAATCATTTGGGGACTGGAGTTGTTCAGATAACCGATTATGTACGAAAAAATATATTAACCTAGCCCATGTTGAAATTTTTCTCCATTGCGTGTCGCTTCGTGTTGAATTTTTGTTGATTTTAAGCCTAACGAAAATTTTTATAATAATAATCGAGGCTATTGTATTATTAAAAATTATTATTTACAAACAAAATAAATATATTGAAAAATATAAAAACAAAAATATTATACTTTAAAAGTTAATGTAGTATCAAAAACATTCGATTCAGCACGACACAGTCTGACTGGAAAGTTTTCAGTTAACCGACATTTCTGTTGACCAGCTTTCGGATAAACGACGCTCTACTGTACTTAGTGTATGTAATACAGACAAATCTCTGTACAGTGACCATTCTACATAACAACAAAAAATATAGAATTCCTTTATGTATAAACAATATATAGTGGAAAATACATAGTATTTTCCTTTATATATTATTACATAGTATATTATATTGTATTAATATATTACACAGTACATATATTAATACTATGTATTAATATATGTAATGTGATGTTAATGCAGTAAATTAAATTTTAATTTATCACTTGTTTATGGAATTAAAGTATGGTACTGTCTTAATATAGTAATTCTATCATGAACATTACTGTCAGTTAGTAGACATCAGTACAGACAAGCAGATTTTCAGACTTAGCAGATTTTTGGTGTTTTTAGACCTAAAATTTTTGTTTAACACTTAAATTTAATTAGCTAATTTTGCTTTGTTGATCTGAAATGTTAGCTTTAAAGCAAATTTTTTTGATAACATTTAACACTAAATGACAAAGGAAATCAGTTTTAACTTTTTCTAGAGTGGTTTAGTGTTTTCTGACACTTCTTGGACACAAATCTATCATGATTTGAAATTTCATTTAGCAACTCTGGATAACTATCATCTAACTATTTGGGCATACAGTTTGGCATGATTCTGGATTTTAACACATACTGTAGAAGTCATATGCACTAAAACCATATAAATCTTGTGTTAGAGAAGACTAATAATTCTATATGTTTTTGTTCTAACATTATCTAACTTTGTAGAAATAGCTATTTGTAGTCTGACAGTGTTAAATGAGAAAGCAGATACTTTTATGAAAACTCTCACTATAATAATAAATCTTCTACAATATATTTTTTCTTGTTTCACTAAATATCACTATAGAGGGATTTGACTGTAATTTAATCAGTAAATTTAGTTTTTAGTATTACTTGAACTGCTTTTAATGGTATAGTTCAAATTTATATCTCACAAAACAATCATCTCCAATTTTCCATTTATTTTCAAACAATATTTTATATTGCTGAAAACTCATATACAGTACACTATATTAACACAGTTTAGGATGAATCTCACTCTTCATGAAAAAAATAAACTCTTTATTTTACATAACTCCTAATAAAAGTCTAAAATTGACTAGGATTGATGAAAGCTAATTCTAAAATAATGCAGTTCTTTTACTTGAGTAAACAAAATATTTTTCTTGCAGAATAAACACATTTCTTGTGAATTAATGTTTGATTTGTTGCTACATAATGTTTACATCAAAAATCCAATAAATTTCAGCTCATTAATAAGAATAAATAGGTGAATTTTTTGATTTACGTATGTTTGTTTTGTATTCTTGTAACCAGATAACTAAATATAATAATCAATTAGACTTAAGTTTTTGTTTATTTTAAATTAACTGCTGAAATTAAAGCAATTAAGTTTTTGCAGCTAGAATGACAACAAATTTAGCAATAACAATGAAAAGTGTATTCTTTGCAAGTTACAGTATGAAATCTCCATTCATATAATGAAATAATTAAAAGCTAAAATAATTTTATTTCTTTTTAAAACATCATTATAACTTTTAAAGATAATTGTTTCTGGCATCTGAAAATTTTTTCAAATAGTTCATAATATTAAGAATTCAATTTCTAATCATAAATTCAATGACTTATTAATGTAAAGTTTGTTAGTGGCATCATCATCCTTTATATTGTTTTGGCTTTATCTTACATTGTTGTTATATTAATTAAAAACTATTTTTTCAGATTTTTAACAATTAATTTTGACATTGTACATTGTACAGTACATTTTACAGTCAATAGTTTTAACATAAATTGATGTCTTCTGATCAGAATCAAATGCTAATTAAATTATTTGATATGACAATTTTATGATGATGCAACATAATGTTCTCATTTCTTATGAGCATTTATTAAACTGTTTAAATTTTATATTTTTAATATTTTTGTTTTTTAAACTGTACTTTCATTTTATTCACAAATATGAATTTATAAACAAAATTCATTTTTCTGAATAAAATCATAAAATGAAAATAAAATGGAATGAAATAAAATGAGATATATTTATAATTTTATCTCATTTAATTTTAGAAATAATTTCAATTTATTTATTAGCAAACTTTAACATCGTAAAATTTAATTTGCAAGTTGAAAGGTATAAAAGTTGATTAACAGTGTTTTGTTAACTGTTAATTTTAATTCTAACATTTTCCTTTTTTCTCCCTCTTTCTCCTCCTCCTTTCTTAAATATACAGAGTATCATTTAAAGAGCTGTTCACTGAATGAAATATTTACAGAATTATTTTTTATTAACACAGTCTATTTAAAGAATAAAATAAGCAATTTGGCTGCATTTTTAGGTTATTTAAAATGTATATCAAAATAAATATATACATAAATTATTTTAAAACAATAAAGCCAAACTGAAACAAGAATTGTAAGTATATAAAGCTTGAATTTCAACACAGAGAATATATATAAAACTAATTAAATTATAATTGAAATTAACAAATTTAACAAAAGTAAAAAAGTTAATTATATAATGAAACATAAAAGGCTATTCATAAATAAAAATGTATTCATTAAAGCAATAAGCATTATAAAATATATTATTAAGATATATGGTGTGATAAAAAAGTATCATTCTTACACACAAACACACAAGAATATCAAATTTCCAACTTAAAATCCTTTGAAATAGTCCCCTTCTGAATCAACATACATAGCATATTTTCACATCTGGAGCGTGTTTTGTTCTGTAATAGTGAACATACAAGAAAGACATCAACTGTACACAAAGTGTTTAGCCAGCAGAAAAGAGGGTAAGGGAAAGGGGAGGGGAAGAAGGAAGGAGAGGAGAGAGACAATAGAGAAACATAGGATCCCTCTGAACAGCATACGTGGCTACAGTACCCTCTATGTTTGATGTTGGCATGCAGTTTTTATGTTGCAAGGCATTAGTCCCCCAAAGGGTCTAAAAGAAAACTTGTAGCAAACACCAATAATTGAGTGCTGCCACGAATAGCTAAGTATAGAAGTTAGTGCCAAGTGGCTGTTAGTGGGAAGACTTATATCTACTTAATACTCATAAAACTGAATGCGATTACAAATCTTAATACTACTTAACAGCTAGACACAGCACTAAAAGGAAATGAATACAATGACAAACTAGACAAGACTTATGGACCGACAGAGAGAAACAGGCAAGACCCCAAAATTTTTTTTTTTTTTAAACATTAACTTACTTCAACTTACTAACTAAACTAACCTACTATAACCTAGGACGAACCTAACCAGATGACTAAAGCTAACAAACTCTAACCTATCATATCCTAACTGGAAACGAAGCTAAGAGTCCTTAATCTAACTTACAACTAGGACTAACTGAATTTTGATTGAAAAAGAAGACAGAAAAAAGAATTAAAATACAAAGTTAAAGACAGCTATATACTGACAGTTGAAACAAAGCAAGGAAAAGCTAACTGCCATCCGTGCCCCTGGAGTGAGTGCTCTCAAGAGCCCCACTAAGGGATATAAATGCGAGTAGATGATGGAACATTGTATGTGTGTGAATGAGTTGGTGCGGATTGCAAGGCCAGTTTACCCTTTAAGAATAGCAGCTCTCATTAAACTATCCCTAATGTGATTGTACCTATTGCAGCGAAAAACTAAGTGAAGTGGTGTTTGGTCCTCCTGAATACCACAATCACATTGTGGATTGTCTCTGAGGTTAAATCTATGCAAGTATTGCTTAAAGTTTCCGTGTCCTGTAAGTAGCTGAGTGAGGGTGTAACTAGGGTAAAAGTGGCAAAGAATCGCAGTAGTGTCAACCTTGGGGATGAAATTGTAGGTGAGCCTACCATTGGTGTCACAGTCCCAGCTGTCTTGTCAGAGAATGAAGATTTGCTTCTTGACGTGATTTTTGATGTATGAAGTAGTATTGTAACTGAAAGTACTAGTGACTGAAGACTTTGCAGCTTGTTTGGCAAGACGGTCAGCAGTCTCGTTGCCGAGAACCCCACATGAGTCGGGACCCGTTGGAAATCTATTCTAATGTTGTCTAAGTGTATGAGATGGATGAGTTTTAAGTGGCTATCAGACTTTGCAATCCTGTGTAAAGCTACCCTACTGTCAGAATAAATGCAATAGTGTAAGTAGTGTCTTTTGTCCTTCCTACGCGTAATGTGAATTAAGCTCATATAAATAGCTAAAGTTTCCACCTGTGGTATTGAGCAGTGTGAACCTAGACGGAAGCATGCGTTGTGAAGCTCGTGGCTTAAGTCAGAGTAAACTACAAAAGCAGCACCCACATCGTCACCCATCTTGGAACAGTCAGTGTAAATCCTAAACATGGGATGATTATCTGAATCTTTGAAGTAAACGTTGGGGGCAAGTGGGAGGGATGGTAAACATAAGTCGGGAGTGAACAGCTGCATCATTGTATTCTGTTGTATCTTCTGAACAGCCTGAAGTTTTTTCTTTTAATTGGTGTTTGATTTTAGGAATGAAAGTCATGGGGGGCTAGGTCTCAGGAAGATGATGATTACTAGACAGTGGAATGCTGTGTTCAGCAAGAAGTTGCTGAACTTGTGATTCTTGGGCAAGTACACTGTCATGGTAAAGTTATCAGTCATTGATTCTGTACAATGCTGGCTTTTTGCAATGAATTCCCTTAGCAACCACAAAACATGACAGTAATACTCTTTGTTGAATGTATATTCTGCTGAAGTTTATTCATGATGCATAATTCTCTTACATTTCATTTAGAAAACTGTTAGCATCTTCATTTTCATGTTGCTTCATCTCTGCCTTGCTTTTTTTAGATTTAGAAAAGCAGGTATTTTTGACTGTAAGGACTCTAGGTGTTTCAGGCTTTTTCATAGACCTTTTTCAATTTCTTGTATGTTTCTCTATATGATTTGCTAATTTTTTGGTAAAATCTAATGTAAATTTATTGCACAATTTTTTTCTGTTGTAAATAATACAATGCACAACATTGATATAAGCAGGAACACAAAGTACAGCTGTAAAAAGTTTAAGTGAGCAGGGAAGATTTGACTCAAAGTTAATGCAAAGAACATTTTCAAGGTATCTTTGTATCTAGTCGGCTTCAAGCTATGTTGTTAGGTCTCATAGTTATGCCATTATTCTTAATGTATTTTGATCACACTACATATAAGCATTTTTACAAAATTAATTTTTATGAAATTGAAACTTATACTGCATTTAAATTTTTAAAAAATGTGGCTTGATAAAAATTTATTCCTGTTTATTTTTTCAGGTTAAGGAATATGAAATAGAAAAACGACTTTTGCAGATAACTTCTAGAGATGATGAAAACTTAGACATATCTGAAAAATCAAGAAATATTGAGAAAAAATATGAGAAACTAAAAGACTTGGAAATAAAAATTTATGATGATAGTAAAAGGTTTGTCTGTATATATTACTCAATGACAGAAAAGTTTTATACTAAGAAGCAGACATTTGAATTGAATGAAATTTTATTAATGTGAATGTGATGTCGATTGTTTGATAATAAGTAATTATGATATTACAGCATAGCAACAGTTTTCTGTAGAACAATGATACAATTTCAAGTAACCTTTATTTATTTTTTATTTATTCATTCATTTTATACATAATTAGGAACTGTCAGCCAACAAAAGATATCCACCTCCAATTAACAAAAGCCCCAACAATGAAATTATGGGTAAAACCAAAAAGTAATAAAGAATAAAAGTATGATTTTATCTTGTAAAACCTCTTGCCTCTGTTCATGCAATGATACAGTTAGGTGTAGAGGAATACTGACACTATGCTCTCTTGCAATAGATTTTCTTGCAGATGTTCATCTGCCACTTCAGATTCCTCACACTCATATATGGCTGGATGCTTGATGGGCAATAAATCTGGAAACTGGACAGTTTGGGATGTGTTGCAAAATGATGGAGACACTCTTGTGTGACTGAGCATTATCTTGCTGAAAAATAGCTTTTTTTTTAACCTCATCATGACAGGCAGCCACTGAAAGCACAATTCCTGAATGCACTGCTCTGCTATGCATCACTACTAGGAGTGACAAAATATCATATGAGATCACTCCTCAGATCAGTATGCCAGCAGTGAGGGCAGTGTGCCACTCAACAGCAAAGGTAGGATTGAAGTATTCACCAATGCTCCTCCACATTCCAAACATGATGGTTGTCCATTTTGAAAAAGAACTGGGATTTGTTGCTAAAGATGATACACTTCCAGTTCATAACATTCCATGTTTTTCTGTCTTGTTACCAATTTGAACAAAGCCAATGATGTGGGGTGCTAATAGAAGGATGTGTAGTAGTCACCATGCATGTAAATTTGCTTATGCTAGTCACAAGGTTCAATATGTTAACAAGAAATAATCCTTGCACTAAAAGTTCATTAAAAAATTAACAATATTATTAAACTAGAAATGCTATTACTGGACTTCTGACTAGAAACAATAATATATTACAACATTTATTACAAAATTCAAATTGTACAATTTCATTTCAAAATAATTACAATAAAATTTATTAGTAAAATTGCAATTAACCAAAATCTCAAAATATTTGACCTGATTAGGGGAAAGAATCTAGAAGAAGAAAAATCCTTAATTAGCACCAATGACTTATAATTAAACAGCTTTATTGATCAGCAGAAGTGAAGACTACCTTGCAATGTGACAATGTTTTTTATACCTTGTTGATTTGCATACTACACATGCTTATAAGAAATGAGTTTTACATAACTTTTGACTCTAAAAACGTCCATTTATGAGAATAAATTCTAAATAATTTTTTACAATTATGACTAAAGTTTGAAAGTAATGGGATGCAATTCTATTTATTATTCAAATGTTACTATGAAGTTATACAATTGAAACTCTAGTTGAGAAGAGTTGAGATAGCAGTCAAGATTTAACACAACTGAACCCTCAAAACTCAAAGTAACTAAAACAAAATGGAAAATAAATAAAGTAACTAAATATAACTATAAATTAAAAATTCTCTTATGCTATCACATAGCCTATCAATGGTATATAAGGGGCAGTCAGAAAGTTCCCAGAATTTACCTACAGTTAGAAAATGGGATATAAGATAAGGTTATGCATTGCTGTGGTGGGAAGCTCAGCATGTCTATTTGCAGTAGGATAATGCTTATGAAAGTTTAGACTTGCACAGTCGTTACTGTAACGTCTTTGTTGGGTATGACTGCTTATCATTTGGCACAATGTCCTACTTCAAGCACTGGGCAAACATCGAGTTCACGTGCAAATTAGGGAAAACTGCTGCAGAGATGCTGTAGGCCCTGCAGCAAGTTTATGATGATAAGGCACTAAAGAAATCTGCAGTTTATGACTGGTTTGGCCAGTTTAAAAACGGACAGATGTTGGAGGATGACTAACGCTGCGGGAGACCTTCAACATCCAGAAGTGAAGACAACATTGAAAAAATTCAAGAACTGATTAAAAAGGATCAAAAAATAACCATCACTGAGTTGGAGCAAGAAGTTGGTATCTCTCATAGATCCATTCATGCAATTCTTTTCGAGGATCTGAAGATGAGACGTGTCAATTCATGAGACAAAAGCATTCCTGTCATCACCCAGTTACCTTACTCTCCAGACCTTGCTCCCAGTGACTTTTGGCTGTTCCCTACTCTCAAAATGGGCCTCAGAGGGATGTGTTTTGCAAGCAGGGAGGACCATATCGAATACAACAGCCCAACTCTGGAAGATTCCAAAGGAAGCATTCCACGCCTACTTTCAACAGTGTCAGGATTGATGGAACAAGTGTGTCTGTGTGAGAGGGGCCTACTTCGAAGGTGATTAGGTCTGCATTGCCATATCTCATGCCACTACAGTGCAGGATCACAATTCTGGAAACATTTTGACTGCCCTCATAGAAAGAGACAAGCTTCTGTAGCAAGACCTCCATTTATACTGAATGGTGGGCAAAGATGTTGCTGCTGTTTGTGCTTGTCTCACAATCGGACATGCATCTTTCTTGTGGTCTGTCAGATATCTGTATCCATGCCATGCATGTGTCCTCATGTATCTATTGCTTTCAATATTACCTTATAGTCAGGTAAGAACAGCCCAGATGAAGGGCAGTTGGGTCAAATGGCTACCCTGCTCCCTCAACTTTGATGATACAGCCTTTGCCAAACTCAGTCAGCTGTGCATAATAGGGTTTCTCATTTCTTGGTCTTTTGCTTGTCCCGGGATATACCATATTTACTCAAATATAAGATGACCTCGCATATAGGACAAAGTGTGACTTTAAAAATCAAAATGAAGAAAATTAGATTTATTAATACAATTCTAATTTTACATTGTTTAATCACAAATAAAATATCAAATGCACATAAATGCACACATTGTCCTGCAAAAATTACTGGCATTTTAAACCAAGGAAAAATTTTGTAAAATTGACAACATAATTTGTTCATATAAAGCAGGACAATCGGAAACCTTTTTTGCCAATTCTTAACAGTCACATTCACTCTTCGTCGATTACACTTGTGAGTTGCTTCGAATCATGATTTCGAAATAATCATCTGTTTTCACGTGGGAATGAATTAAAACTTATATCAGGCTCCCGTGTAATTTTGGAATTCAATTCAAAAGCTTTGCTTTTCCTATTGCTATTCATCTTTACTCCTGACAATACACAAGAACGATTGAAACAACGCAGATAAAATACTTTTGTTTTTAAACACCAGAAGGTGAGAATCCAGTAAAAAATACGAATACACAGTTTACAAAAATTATACAAAAATGAAAAGAATCCTTTGCTCGCTGCGTATAGGGACAACCTAGGTTTTTGAAGCAGTGGAAAATGGATAAAAACCTTGTCTTATATGTGAGTAAATACGATAATTAATTATTTTTAAGATATAAAATAAATCTTAAAATTGAATGATATAATTATTTTTCATTTTTAAGTAATTTAATACAACCTGCAACCTCCAAAATAATAATAATAAATGCTGTGAAAATATGTATAAAAATTACTTTGAGTTATTGTAGAAATTTTCACAAATATAAAAAGTTTATTAAAGTTTGTTGGAAACTGCTTACAGCAAAAATGTCTTTGAATTGAGTTGAAAATTTAAAAAAAAAATGAACTTAGATCAAACTTCTGATCTACAAGGTAATTTTCTTTATTTAAATAAAACATATTATGAAAATTTACAATAATATTTTGTATTAAGATTTTAAAAAGCAAAGATGGTCAATACTTCGATCACTCAATCTGATTCTTATTTTAGTAATCAAAAGTCCTGCTACTGAGAATGCCCTTTCCAATTTAATTGATGTGGGTGGAATTGTCTTTAATGCATTTAAGAGAAGACAAATGTTATGTGTTTTTTCACCTGTAGGCTCAGAAGATTTCTAGTTTGTTTTCAAGATGGGTTGCAGTACTTCTTTTGCTGTCTAGTATTCTTGATTTGTTTATCTCAGCTGCTTTAATATTGGCATCAAGCTTATAGCCTGATAATTTGGCAGTTCGTTTGGCTTTAACAATCAGATTTATGAAGAAAAACTTCATACTTGCATACTTCACACTCGTTTGAATCTTGCCTTGATACAATTTGCACAACCTGGCATAATGCAGTTATTGAAGCTACTGGGTGTGGTTAAAAATTAAGACATCAGCACAATTATTCAAGATATTACAGGTTCTGACAACTAAAGAATTTTCAGAGTCCTTCCACAATATGCTACATATTGATTATCGACAACTTGTGACATGCCATAACAAACAAAAATTTAAAAAATTAGTAAGCAGGCTTAAAATTAATAAATACAAATGTATTCTGACAGTTTATGAGTTAATTATACTTTCTATTTGCAAAATTTCCTCAACTTTAACACAAAATAAGAAAAAAGTGAATTTTTAAGAAATTTGTGGGATTTCCCAGGCTAAAAAGCAGCCGGGATCTTATTGGAGAAACCCTATTATAATTTACTGCACCATACAGATATGTCTGGCATTTGAAGACCTGCAAGCAGCAGGTACACTAAAAATTCTGAACATGGTGATTCTCTGCAAATTTTGTTTTATAGGATAGTGGGATAATAATTTTAAGACACTGGTGGCATTACCAAGTGTGCAATCTGACCATAACCATAAATATTTACATACCTGTCTGATATAGCTGTATGCTGAGTTTTGCAGTAGTTGGACAATTCTATCTAAATGCATAACTTTTTTGTCAATGAGTTTATATTTGTTTACTATTATAACTATTTGTATATTCATATCAGCTTAAAACACTGTATAAGTACAGAAGGTGTCTGTTAGTTATCATATATGCTTATAGTAATTAAAAGAATGTTTTCTGTAATTTATATTTGTTTCTATATTAAATTCATTGATCATTTGCAAATATGAATACTTGTTTATTTGTTATGAAAATAAGAATAGAAACAATCTAATATACATTGACATTTGTGTAAAAATCAGTAATATTGCTGCTAGTTCAGGCTTTAAATTTATTTTTTTAGTGCATAACAAGATTTTAAATAGTATCAGTTTATATACATTTTTTTAGTTACTCTGATTTAATTACAAAATAAAATTACATTAACCACTCAGCAGTGAGCAACATATATATATGTCAAGGGTAATCGTGGCAGTGGTGAGGGACATATATGTTAAATTCTTTCGGGGGTATCGCCAAAAATTACCGCAAAAAAAAATTCACATAAAAGATGAATTATGTAACAATAAAAAAAGACTTTTCTTTACTAGACATAACTGTTTACAAAATCTGTTTTTGAAATGGTAATGAGAAAAAACGCGTGAAAAAATACTTTAAAAATTTCCCAAGTATATTCTCCACTACTTTGGAATATCACCATACCTGACTATCCCACTGCTGAATGGTTAAATATTATTAATGAAAAATTATTTATAAAAAAATTAATTTTTCTTTGCAAACTTAATTTAATGAAACAAAAATGAATTAAATTATTCTAGAATTCTTAAATGTTAAGATCACTTCAGAATTTCTAGACTCATTTGTTGTTTTATTTACATTTCATTTTTTTAAGTTGAAAATTGGAAATAACATTTTTAGATTAAGCTCTAATTCCTTACATTTGTATTATTTATTTGAATGAGTTTATTTAAACATAGTTTTTCCTTACTATTAAAGATATAGTTAGTTATATATGGTTTACTCATCTATATTATATTATATCTATATTTCAATGTTACATAGAATCTAATTCAATTAGAAATGAAAATAGAAACAAATTCTTGATATAGTTTTGATATTTATAACAAATGTATGAAATTGCAATTGAACAGATTAATAACTGAAATAATAAATACAATCATAACTATTGTAATGTAAATTTATATTCATTTAATAAAGTTTTTTTATTATAGAAGTTAATATTTAGATATTAAAATTTAATTGTATCTCATATTATTTTCTATTTGAATGTTTTAATTTTAATTAAAATAATAATTTGTCTTATCATTATAATTGTGTTTAGGTTAAAAGAAGAAAAGATTCAAGTAAACAAAATTATGAATGAATTTGAAGAACTTAAACCAAAGTTTTTCGATCTTGAATTATCTTTGAAATCTCTAGAAGAAAAATATCATGTTGTTTTAAAACAAGTAAGTAAAAACATTATTTTAAAATATCTTTTTATTATTAATGTAGATTAACTAAAATGACAATAAAATATGAATTAGATGGATTACTTTTTAGCTAGCTTACTTCTCTTTAGAAATTATTGTATAAGAAAATAGATATAACTGTATTTAAGAATATATACTGTATATGTAATGATAAGATGATGAGAGATAAGAAGTCATTAATGACTACAAAAAACTTAAATTTATGAAAATAAAAGAAATTGGAATTATTTTGCTTTATCATATCTAATCCTAACCTTTGATTTTTAATTCTCTATTGGTTGCTCTTTATCTTTGATATGTAATTCTAGTAAGGAAATAAATAATTTACAGTGGAGAAAAAGTTCTTTAAAGCATTTCTATTATTTCAATATTTGAAACTTGTCATTAGTTGCTGAACCAAGATGTATTTTTCAGTTGTCAAAGTTTATAGAAATATTGTCTGTAGTTACAGTTATTAATGATTGTTTCAGATTATTTTTCAGATAGATGGTTAAATTAATTTGTCCTTTTGATTGTTGTTTATAGATAATTTTCATTATTGAATTTAAAATAATAAGCAGGTATTTTTAAATACAATTTTATTCATGTATTATATTATCAATTTGATTTGATAATAGCATTAAAATTTATTTTTATATATATTATTCAAATGTTTCAATAATTTAGAAATGTAATATTAAGAATCAAAATAATTCATACCAGTATATCTATAATTGATTATTGTAGACATATACACCTAATTCTGTTGTTACACGATAGATGGTTCCAGAAATTATTTGTAAACAAAAATCTATGTAAAAAAATACATTGTATATATGGAAAATTAGAAGATTGGTTACAGACTTAAGAAATCAAGGAAAATAATGAAATAATCCATATGAAAAATCTTGTTAGAATGTTATTTTTTTTGTGTGTGTTATCAAATTTTATTTCATATACATTGCATATAAATAAAAATGAATTATAGGAACATAAATTTCATTTGAAAAACAAAAAATGTAAAGAATTAATGATCATAAAAATTAAGCAGAATATGTAATGTGAGTTATACAAAAGATTTTATTAAATGTCACTTTCTGACAATAAACGCATACATTTGCACATGATCGAAATATCACAGCTGTCACTAAAAATGCTTTATCATCATGTTCTTCATCCACAGGTGAAGTTCTTTCAGTGAACTCCTGAACAACTTTAGCATTAATGTCCTATGGTGCTGATGTTACAGTGGTTTTATGAATGAATTTAGTTGTTAATGGTTGGGTTAGATCTTTATATAATTCTTTATAAGATGACATTAATGATTTCAGATCATATTGAAACTTTAAAGATTGTTTCTCATTAGGATCATACTTGATAAATTACTTTTTTAAATCATGTTAAATCAAAATTGTTTTAAAAAGTTTGATTTTAAAAAGAGCAATATTACAGAATGCTTTTTATTTTCTTATTAAATTTAATTGACTTTTCTTTACAATGGTTTGCTTTGTGGTTCTTTATTTTTATTGTAATTTATTAAATGCAACATTTTAAGTACTATATTTTTTATTGGCTATCTCAGTGTCGTATTATACATTTCAAATTGTATTTTCAAGTACAGAATCTCAATTTTCAACATTTAACCCATGGGAAATCATAGTTCAACTTAACTACAGATTATTTAAGAATGATTTTTCAGGAACCAGTTAGCTTATAAAAGTCACTCTACTGTAGTGTGCTAAATTTCATTTTAAATTTTATCTTTTTGAAGTTAATAAATATAAAAAACTTAATATTTTTATATAATTAAATTTTAATGTCATATATAGATATTAGTAAATTATAGAAATTGCTTCAGGTTAGTCATTTTTAATTATATAAAATTTTACTGATTGCTGTTACACAATCTATACTACATTTTAAATTAATTTTCAAAAATTCAGTAAAAGCTTGATGTAATGGAGACTATTAGAGCAAAAGCATTGGTCCATTATAATGAAAGTCTGTTTTATCATTACTCATGATTATGGACTTGTCTGTTATATTAAAAATTACTGTACAATAGTATACAGTAGAATCACATCAGAACAAATAATTAGTTTCAGAACATATTTGTTTTGAACATGTTTTTTAAAGCATCAATAAACTTGAATTTCATGTGACTTTCATTTCTAATTAACATATAATTTCTGTCAACATTAGTCTTCTGTAATGGGCTTTAAAATTTTGGATTACTCCTTGATCTATTGGCTGAATGAGTGATGTTACATTTACTGGTAAGTAATACAATTCAACCACTTCAAAGTTTTTTGGAGATGAGTGTGCAGTACAGTTGTCCATCACCAGAAGAATTTTTCTTTTTTATAGTGCTAGTTTTTTTCCCAGCAATCAAGTTTTTCATGAAACAAAGTCTGAGTCATCTTCGCATTTTTGTTGTTCTTGTATAGTGTAGGGAAAACTTGAATGTTTTTAAATACTCGTAAATTTTTGTTTTGACCAATGACAAGCAATTTTACTTTCTCAGCTCTGTTATATATAAAAGAGGGAAAGTATGGCAATCAGTCAAAAAATGACCCCCAAGATTTTTACATTTTTGAACTTAGGACACCTTGAAACATCAAGAAATGCAAAAAAATTTTGAAGTTTTTTCTGTATGTATGGATGTTTGTGTAGGGGTCATGATTTTGTTCATTCTTTAAAGCTCTTGTACCTTCTGTTGAAACTTTCTGAAATTTTGTAGGGAGGTTTGTGTATTAGGGGGATTGATGCTATTAAATTTTGGTGGTTAAATGTCGACAGAATGGGGAGATAAAGGGAGTTGTGTGTCATATCTCCAGTTGGGTCAGACTTAATGATAATTTTACTCATTATTTACATTTACAATTTTTTTATAAAACTCATCCCTACCCTTAAAATTATGCTTTTTGCCATTTTATAGTAATTAAAAATATAAAAAGTTTTCAATAATAAAATTTCATAGCAGATGGTGCTACACGTGCAGTTTTAAATGTTACTGGGAAAGTTAAGCAACTCATTGGTGTACTTTTTGTTTTTCACTTCCTGTCATATTAGCACATAGTAGCACAGCAACTCTTTCTTTTCTTCAATTGTAGAATTCTGTCATATGGCAATTATGTTTAAAAATAAAATTGAAGATAAAGTTGTCAAAAGTTTGTATTTCAGAGCATTGAAAGTGAATAAATGTTGGTTTTTTTAAACACTTTATTTGCAATTTTAATTTAAAAAACTTTTTTTTACTTGTTTTCCTTCTCTACATTGGTTGCTGTAGAGAGAGAGTTTTTGTTGACAAAAGTTTGTAAAATAATCCAGTTTCATCATACTTAAAAATATCATCAGGCTTGTACTTCTGTGATATTAGGGGCCATTTATTCATTATCCATTTTTTTGCTGCATTTTTATCTGCTGAACTGTGTCTGGGGAGTTCAGCAGACAAATGGTTATAGAATTTTCAAAATCTAGAAACCATCCTTGCTTGCTTTAAAAGAGTCCAGCTGAAGTTTTGCAATCTCTGTAGTTTTTTACATGTCAGGATCATTTAATGGAATTTCTTCAACATTTGCTTTTTCTATCCATTTCAAAAACTAATTTTCAAGTTCAGGATAAGTACCACCTGCATCAAAATTGCATACATCAAAAAAAAAAATTATTGTATAATTAAAGTGTTTGCTACACAAAGAGTTAAAAAGACTGCTACCCTCATACTTTTCTTAATTTAAAATTTTATCATGTTATGCAGCCTGAATTGTATTACAAGGATACTGTAAAGCTTTACCTTTTATTTTTTTGGTATAACTGATATATTTAAGGAAAGCCTGTTGTAGTTTCTCTCTTGCTTTCCAAATGTCTAAAATTATCTGCCTACTCAGAGAATCTCTTTACCAACTTTACCTTGAGATTTTTTATCTTCAGTCTGACAAATTATATCTACTTTTTGTGTTATTAATAAATCTAAAGCTTTTTGTTTACTTTTAAGATCCATGACTTTGTTTACAAATTCAAGACTTTTTGCTCATAGAGAAAACAAATCCAAAACTGAACAAAGCTAGTCAATCAGAAAACGAAACAAAAACTAAGCATAATGTGAAAATCTATGCCAAAAAAAAATTAAGAAATGAATTTTATATTATTTTTGTATTTATTTTTTTCAAATGAACTAAATAAACCTATGACTGGGATGAAATGAATAAAATGATGACTGCAACAAAATAAAATGGCAAAGTCTATAATAACAGAAGGACAGTGGTCTGCAGGACCTGAAAAGTAGTCCAGAGTAGCAAGAGTTTGTTACAGCAAATGAGTTCTCTTATAATTTTCTTAAACTTTTGGCCAGACTGACATCAGACATCTGTAGTAAAGCAAGGTCTGTTATATTGGGATATCTGTAATATCAAGCTTTCACTGTATACAGCAAAAACAAAAATTAATTTTTTTTAGACTAAAAACATAGCCTAAAAATTTAATTTGACACTTGAAACACTTGTAATGCATTAGTATAAAAGAATACGAATAATTACTTTAAAAAAATATAAAATAAAAGTAAACACTAAAATACAGTTGTTTAATTGGAATTAAGTTGAAAAGCATTTAAATAATAAATATGGCATAATACATAGTTTAAATAAATTGTTGATCTTAGCATTTATTTTGAAATTAAGCACTAGGTAATAATTTAAATAGGACACAGTTTTGAATTTATTTTGTCTATTTTTAGAAGTTATTTTTTAAAAATTTATTCTCAATGCTAATTTTTGAAAGAGTAAAAGTAATGTTTTTTTGAATAAATGTTCTAAAAACTATTAAAAAGAAGCTATGTATCTAAATTGTTAATATAATATTTAGACTAAAAAATTGTATATTTCATGTATAATTTACAGTAGAAAAATATCCATAACATGAAATTTAAATTTTAACGAACACTGGAATTCCTCTGAGTAAAGTAGAGAGATACTAATTGAATGAAAACAAACTTAAACATCATTTATTTTTGTAAGAACATTGTAATTCACTTAAATGAGAGAGAGTTTAGAGTTGAGTTTTTCTCCCTCCTACTTTGAAAATAAGTCTACTAATGTGTAATTTTTAAAACTGACAAATTATTTATTATGGTAACCAATATATGAAATAAATATTTTTGTACTGAACTGATTACTTAGAAGAAATCTAATGTTAGATAAAAAATATTTATTATACTTTTTAAATTATCAAAATTTGTTTTCAAATGTCATGGTTTGAAATATATCATGTAAATATTAATTCAGTTGTGAAAAATTTTATGAAATTGAAAAATCAGATTTTCAGATTTTTAGGGGATTTTGTTTTTTAATCAGGCTGAAAATTAAAATGATTTTAAAATTAGTAACTGTTTAAGTAAAATGTTTTATAAGATTTTTAACTAAACTTTATTAAATTTAAAAAATTTAATTATACAGAATCATCATTTGACAGAAAAAATTCAGTCCATGGCTGATTATGCTACTGTTAAGTCGGAATTGTTGTATACAAAAAAAGAACTGCAGAATGTGAAACAACACTTTATGGAAATATTAAATGAAACAAGACAAGATTTATTCAACTCATATAATAAAAATTTTCAGCAGTGGTGGAAAGAACAGGTTAGTCAACAAAACTTTTATAAAGTCCCTTTTGTAAAAATATATTACACAAGAGAAAGATAAATCAATGTTAACTTAGTTTTATTTCATACAATTATAATTTAACTTTTGAAAGAATAGAATGAAGTTACAATAAAAAATTTTAATCATCATAAAGATTATATCATTTACAATTTCAGTGTTTCTAACTAGATGATATTATTTAAATATATTTTCAGATTATTTCTAAATGTAATGTGTTGAAGAAAAACAATTATTTCTCTTGTTATTTTTAATCAAAAATTAAAAGAGTTTTAAAACTACAAAATAATACAAATTGATAACTATTAACAAGGTATAAAGAATATCCAAAATTAATGATTTCTTGTATTTTCATGAGATGAAAATACAACAGCATCAGAAACATTTATTTAAACTTCATTACATGTTTTGGTATACAAGCCCTCATCAGATTATTGAATAAATGAAACAGTAATAAAGCCACTTTTACATGATCTGGAGGTTTGCCCAGATGGATAAACCCAGGTATTGAATGTCAACTGGATGTAGCAGGGCATTTGCAAAGCATGAAACTTTTAACAGCATATGGATCTATACTTCTGATGTGAAAAGCATTATGGTTCACAACTGGAGCAAATGCATGTCATCACATTATCTGGGTATTTATGTGTCCTGGCAAACACTTGGACTATATGAAAGTGGCTAAGTGATAAATTATACAAATATAGCAAAATAAATTTAAACTGCTTACTGACTAGAGACATGATAAATATTTTGATTGTCACAAAAGTAGCATTTCAATGTTTTTCTACAAATTACAGCCATCATACGTTCCCAGTCTCTAGAAATGACTAACTTATTGCATGAATACAGAAAGATAATTTTGAGCATAATTACCCAATTCAGCACTGAAAATAATTTAATAATTGAATATAACTTTTTTTGATTTTAATAAGTGAAAATTGTTTTATAACTTATTTCTATAAGAAATGAAGACCATAGTATTAGATTTTTTATAATAATGCCATTGTCTTCTGCTAAATTTTATTGAAGAAAAGAAAAATTTGAAACTAAAAACAAAAAATAGTTGAAAATATAGCATTGGTATAAAATAAATCTTTATTTCAGATAAAAGAAAAAAACATTGTAATAACTCACTACTCACCACACCGGAATTACTTCAAAAAAAATCATTACCATTTTATAATCAAACATTGAAATCATTACCATGAACATTTAATTTTGTTTCAAACATTTATAACAATATAAATGAATATAATCCAGCTAGAAATGGTCAAAATCTTGTGTAAACAAAGATATTAAGTATGTCTTTGTTTACATAAGACTAGTACATTTTTTGTACAATAATATTTCTGAAAGTTATATCAAACAAATATATGACTAGTGGTAATTTCAAATTAAAAATTAAATACTAAAATAAAACCTTTTAAAGTTTAAAATGTAAGAAACTATAAATGATAGCTATAGAAATATTGCTTTACACAATGACATCAATTCTATGTAAAAGCTGAAAACTATGAGAGATGAAAAAATGTGTCACATCTAACTTTACATGTAGTGTGTATAAAGTGCATAAAAAATTATTTATTTGTGCAAAAATCCTTAGATACTTTTGTGTTAGATAACTTAATAAAATAAAAAATTTTTAGAAAAACTTATAATTTTCAGGATATTTTATTTTTGTGTTTGAGATTTTATTGCAATTTTATTTCTTTCCTCTGTTGTCAAATTTTTGAAAATTTGTGCTAAAAAAGTATGTTTACATGTGTCTGATCTGGAATTATATAATATTAATTAAAACAAAACATTTTTTAGCATTTTATAATCTCTTATGATTAATACTCTGTATTTAATAAAAATAAATTATCATCAAAACTATTTCATGTATTATTATAAAATGCAAAATAATCTTAAATTATATTTTTACATTTTCAGAAAAGCATTCAAAATTCTTCTAATAGAGAAACTGTTGTTGAAAGTCTTTGGAAAGAACAACAAACTTTATTAGAGAAAAAACTTGAAAATTTGCACAACAAATTTGTTACAAGGTAATATGCTTATTAACAAAATGTTTTATATTTCTATAAGAGGATTTTAGTATAAATATTTCAATGGAAAAACACCTATTATAAAATTTACATTTTTAATTTCAAGTTAAAGTAAAAAAAATGCATTGATTTAATTATAATTTTACAAATTTTAATACTTATTTCTTTAGTCTCTTCAGGAAAGTATTAACATGTAATATGTGTAATTTCTATAGTTTTTAGAATATTTAAGGGAGATTTTTCTTTACATTTATGTGAAGAGCATTTACTAATTTATAAAAGCTATAATTTAAAAGATTTGTTTTTCAGATTGAATCAAAAATTAATTTAAAATTATTAAATTGTGGTGCAATTCTTATAAATTTAGCTCAAAATGTTAAAAATAACAAAAATTAGTTTGATTCAGTTGTATTTAAATACTTTAACTTCTTAAATACTTATTTGTAATGTAAAAAGATTTAAATAGCTCATTTCTTAAAATATGTGGAAAATTATTAGCTTATTAAAACAAAAAGTTATCTTTAATCAAAATAACTGTTATTGGATACTTAATTGTACTGTATTTTTAAATCTAAATTAAATATAAACTTTTTTAAATTAAGATTGATGTAAATTATGCTTTATATTTTAAATATTGATAATTATTGAATATGTAAAACTATTGTAAAGTATTAAACAGCTTTAACAAGTGTAAGAGTCAATGTAAGTGTCAGTTTTACATTAACAGCAGCATGACTGCAATAGCAGAGTTCTGCTACATTTGCTGTCCTCAGCTCTGCTAGATGTCAAACCATAGAGGCATGCTTCTGGTCTAGTGACTCCAACTTTGCAATTTGATGCCAACACCATCCTGTGCTGAGTTAGTCATTAGTCAGAGTTTGACTATAAACTGGATGATATTCTTGTCAACTCCAGCAGCAGCTGACAACTGTGAAACTCTGCTGCTGTTGGAACTTTAATAAACAGCCTTAAATAATTTCTATAAAACAATGAAACAATAACAAAAAAAAAAATATACAGTCAAACCTGTTTTTATGCGGGGGATAGGGACCGCATTAAAAAAAACGCATTAAAAAAAATCTCACGAAACTTCACGAATGGCTGTAAATAATAGTTTTCGCAACACAATTAAAAAAATAATTTTTTTATGCGATCAACAGGGACCGCATAAAAAAAGTCTCACATAGAAAATAACTCAAAACCGTACGAAATAGAATTTATTGACAACAGATGTCAGCACTTGACTGCATCGTCTGGTCTATCGTCTGTTTTACATATTTTTGTCCAGGTGGTGTTTTGTTGACTTAAAAAGTAAATTATTTCATTTTTCGCATATTCATGCAATAATATTACTATAATAAGTGCATTTATGCTATAATAAGTTTATTTAGCTATAATAAGTCAACGTGAGACATGACGAATCGCACGAGACTAGTCGCCAACTATACCGCACAAATTAAAAATTCGCATTAAAAAAATCGCACAAATAAAAATCGCACATAAAAAGAGCGCATAAAAACAGGTTTGACTGTATTTAATTGGTAATTAATTCTAGAAAAAATAATATTTTCATATACAGTGAGGTCTCTTTTTGTGCAATATATGCATTCTCAAGAACCCATAGAGAAAAAACTTTTGCCAAAAAATGAAAATGTGTTTTCCAATTTAAATGTATGTTATTCAGAAAAAATGTGTGTAATTTTTAATGTATTTTTGTATCGTGATGCACGTGCAAGAGTAGAATGAATTTGTAGATTAGAACATGGAATTCATCTGCTTTCAATTGATATTAAATATGTAGTCATCTTCTTCAGAATTATTACAGTGACTGGAGATAAATAGAAAAACAGTTGGCAAAAAGTAGACACTTTTTGTGAACTTCATCTAAACATGAAAAATCGGTCATCATTAGTCATTTTGTGACTGATGGTTTCAAGTAGAGGTGAGTTTACAAGATCCTGAATAGATTAGAAAAAAAGTTGTGATGTTAGTAGAAAGCCAAGTTTGGGTCACCAAAAGTGCAATTAGACAACAAAGATAAGCATAGCTTAAAGCATATTCTTAATATAAAAGGTCTAAATGCAGAATCCTATTGGTCTCAGTTTCAAATCATTGACCAAAAGACATGGAGTAGCAAACAAACTATGAAAATAATAGTGCTTGACATGAGATATCTGGTGAGAGGGTAAAAGTCTGCACCAGAACTGAACCCAGATCAAGAATGAGGCATTAGTAGCAGTTGGCCATTCTCTTCAAAGACACTGAAAATGCTCCTTTCACACTCAATGTAATCATGGACAATAAAAATTACTATGCAATACTTGAAACTGGATTTAATTAAGCACAAGTAATGAAATGATACCAGTAATATCCAGTAAATAATAATGAAAAACAACATTTATTTTTTTTATTATTTAATACAGTGATTCCCAAGTGAGGGTATTCATGTGGTGGTTTAGAAGTATGCAAAAAAAATTAAATTAATGATGACAGATGTACTAATAATAATACAAAAGCCTGGGAACATTACAATTGAATAGAAATACATACATCACACTACAGAAGGCCACTGTATTGAATATGTGCCATATTGTTAGGAAATTCCCGAATACAGATACTGACACTGACATGCTTATTTAATTTCAGTTTTGGTTACTATGTTTTAGCTTTGGTCCAGCATAGTACACAGCCCACACATAACCCAACAATAATAATAATAATAATTGGATTCTGTATTTAGGCCTTTGGTGACATCATGACACTCAATGCTTAGTTTTAAATAAAAATATAATTATATTTTTATTATATTTATCTGTGTCCTTCTTCCAATGCATTTAGATTTAAAAAGAAAAAGTTTTTTATATGTAATTGTATAGTGTTGTATAATTCACCAAGGCGCACTGTTTGATGATGAATGTGTGAAATAAAACTTAGGAAAATGGGCTGTCAAGTGGTACACAAGTCAAAAAAGGTTGGAAACCACTGATTTAGTATATTATTTGCTGGATATTTTCGATGTGAGTTACTATCCTTTCCTGCCTTCTCATCCTACAATTTTTTTTTTAAAAACAGGAGAAATCTCCAATGACAAGAAAAGCTAGCAGCATAAGGCAAAATTTGGACTAAAGTTGCAGCCTGGCTTACAGTCAGGTCAAAATAACCATTTGTGGAATCAAAAGGAGCCATAAACTAGGACAAATGTTAATATAAGTAACTGCATTGAGAAAAGAGTGGTTCCTTATATTCAAACGAACTACCCAAACAACAAAGGCTACATTTTTTGTATGTCACACACAAGCAATTAAGTTGTGTATCACTTCTGTGCCCAAAATAGATGACCTGCCAAATGAACTTTCAATTTCATCTAATTGAACAGTTTTGGACCTGTCATAAAGGACTGATCTATGCTAATGGTGGCATGCAAAATCAAGCCAGGGATTGATTAACAAGATGAAGAAACAGTTGGCCAAAATTTCAAATAACTGTTGGTCAAACCTCATATTGAGAGTTCAAAGGTTCACTACACTGCTAAATAAGGAGTCCTCAGTACTGTTTAGTCTTACAGATTTCTTGCCAATATATTATGCTATTTATATGACTAATCTTATCATTTTGAATTAAATTCTGAATAAATTATACTTCATACTGAATATGTACTTCCCCCCCAAATACCTTAGTAAATTAGGGAGTTCTGTTCTGTAACCTCCAAAAATGACCAGATGAATTAAGAATAAAACATTTTCATTTATTTATTTTATTGTAAAAAAATGTTTTACAATAAAATAATCTATTAAGATTGAATACATTCTTCAAGAAATTTTGAATTGTTTATCTTTATCTCTTTTCATGTGGTAATTTTTGGCAAGGATTAGCACATTCTAACATCACCATCATCTAATAATGGAGTTTTTTCCATATTTGAGTAGTATCCTTCAAAGAAAAGTAGTCATAATGATGAAAAGTTTTTAGTCATTTATACTTAAGTCGGTGGCTTTACAGAAATTGATTACTGATCGAAGTTGATGCTGTTTTTTTTTCTTCATCTTACTATTTCAACAAAGATTTAGTCAAATCTCCTTTTTGTTGCTCAGGTCAATGTTGAAGTTGTTTGACACCATACATAATAGCTGTGTAATTGTGTTAATGCCTATAAAGCTTCCATATTTATTGCAGAACTGAGAGACAGTTTCTTCCACACTTTCTGCATTTCTGAGATATTTTATTTTATATACTTTTGAAGTTATCATTAGATTAAGTAATTTCAAATTTTTTGTATAAATTAAATATCAATGTCAAAATGTGTATAACTTCAAAACCACAAAAAACTGCATAAAAAGAGAACTCACTGAATTTGTTATAATAATGTTAAGCAAATTATAAATATAGATTAATTGTAGTTAATGTATAAATTCAATTAATGAAGTTATTAATATTTTTTAGGAATGATCAACAACAGGAGGAGATTCAAGATCTCAAAAATTCAGTACAAAACTTACAAGTAAAGCTAATGCAAAATGTAAGGACAGCCGACAGTATGCCATCTACTCAGACACAATCCAATGCGACTTACGCACTTTCGAAACCATCAAATGTATTTACGATACCATCTTGGAAAAAATCCGATGATACAGATCAGGCATTATCTTCATCGGTTCAAGGTGACTATCGTCATACATTTAAATTGCATCATTCGAGTCCGTATCGTTTATATAAAAGTCACAACTTTGATAAAGAAAAATCATTTAAATTTATCTCGGAAGCGAGAAAACGAATCGATCATCTTCAAAACGAAGCAGAAGCATTAGAAAAGAAATATGGTGAACATTTACAGGCAAATGCAAATTTATATTTGACCATGCCATCGTCTCTCAATTCTCTGTTTGATACGGAATATTCATCTTTTCCAAATATTCGTAAGTTTAATTCCTATTCACACTTAAGAAGTTATAAGAATGATTATAAAACGAGACATTTAACCGAAAATATTCAGTTGTCATCAATATATGCTAGTTCTCCTATAATTATTCCAAAAACTTCAACAGCTACAAAAATTGATTTAATGCAGAAAAATTTTAAATCTCCTTTCACTTTGAATGCTAATTCGTCACAGTTACAAAGTTCAGAGAATAAATTCAAATTTATAGAAGAAAAGGATAGAAACAATCGAATAGATGAGAGTATTCACACACTAACTAAGAAAGTAAGTGACGAAGGTTTAAATAAAATGAGAACAGTCGAAAATGAAGACACTTCAACAAAAATCGAAACAAAATCAAATTTTGTCGAGAAACAAGAATCGCCAATCGAAACTGAAGAATCAATCAAAGATGCAGTCGATGCAGAAAATACTGACAAGCAAAAAGAAATGACTGAAATATCAAAAAGAAACGAAACTTCATCGGAGGTAGTTTTAAGTTTGAAAAAATCAAATGAAAAGTCAGTTCAAGAAAATTTTTCACAAGAGGAGACAAACAGAACTGATACAAAGCAAGCAGAAGTAGCAGAAAGAATTCACGATGTAAGTCCAGAGAAAACATACCAATTTCCTTCTTACATTATCGGTCTCGATGCTAAATGGGAAGAAACGAAAAAAACCGAAGAATCGGTTAAGGAAATATCTTTAGGATCTAATGTATCTCGGAATGACAAAAAAGAAAATTCTGATGTAAATCCTATTCATGAAATTGAAAATGATGATAATCAATTTAGCAAAGGCAGCTCTCCGCAGCACACTATCGAAAACATTGATTCTATTAAGTCTTTAAATGCAGATTCGGAGATAAATAAAATATCCGATAGTAAAGAAGCCGAATTGCCTTCGGAAATGAAATCCGACGAAAAAGAGGTGAAAGAAATGACGTTTGAAATAGCGGAACCAACGAGTAAGGTAGAAATATCTGAAAATATTGATATAGACCAGAATGGTTCTAGTAAAAAATCGGGAGATACGGATCTTCCCAGCGATAATAGTGATTTAAATATTTCAGCAGGAAGTGCCGATAAAGTTCCAGGAAATGACGATTCAGACTGGTAAAAAAGTTAATAGAAAAGGGTAAATCTATAGAAAAACTATTGTATTAAGGGTAATTTTAGAAATAATATTTAAGAACTATTTTTATAGAAAAATATACTTTTCAATGTTTTAAAATTTACGTGAAATAGATAAAGACGAGCGTTAGACATTATATTTTTTAATATATTTATTACATATTCTGTCCGCGTATACAACTCGTATTTGTTTATAGTATTTAATTGCGTGTAAATGGTATTTTATTAATTATATTTTTTACATTGTTATGTTTCGTGTGTAGTTTTTTAATTGTAAATTATATTTATATCGAAACAAAAGACGTAAGCAAAATATTTCATTTATTAAAATTGAATATTGTTACATTATTTGGAAATAACAAAACTAAAAAATTCAATTAAATGAAAAATCGACGAGTTACAATATTTTGATGTAAGCTTATTCAAACAGAACATGCAATTTTCATACCGTATCCATACATTTATTTTATGCATTATTATATACATTAGCTAGTTTTCTAAATTAAGAAAAGCAGACGATCTTTAAAACTAACTTTTAAGATAATATTTTATATTCTCACAACATTTTCATTACGTTTCAAAACTTGTTTGAGATAATTAATAGTAACATTGTTTGCAAAGTAACACTTGAAATTTTGGAATGGATATTCGGCACCGGTTCTCGAAGTTAGAAATTCTGAGATATTTGTTGATTTGTAATATTTTTATTATAGAATTAATAGAAATAGAAAATATTAATAGAAATTTCCATCTTGCAATCGGAAGAATTCTGTGGGATCAGAACAGTTTGATGTCTTTAAATAACGGCGAAGTTTTCTTGTCGTAGAAAAGCGAAAATACTATCCAAATGTAGTATCAAAACTGAATTTATTCAAGATAGCCCTGCATTCTTTAATTTCTCTGCTAATCTCTTGCAATTTTTGCAGAGCATCTCCGTTGTCGACTTCCGAAATTTTTTGAGGAATATTCTGCAGTTTTTTCATTACTTCGTCCCATATTCTTTCGGCATTTTCGTCTCGTGTTCCTATATTTTCTTTTGTATCGCTTATGAATTTTGATATTTCTGCGTGATGTTTGCGAATCTCATCTATAGCATCGGTTTCGCATCGAGATTTATTACCGTCCAAGTTTTTCAAATTTATTAAATTTTTCAGAAGAGAATTCGCGTTTACAGACAGTGCTAACATCATGGACGGAGCGGTATCTCTTAATGCCTGTAACGACGTAGTTAAATTGTTAGCGATGGACGAAATATCTTCGGAAGTTTTATCTTTTAAATTTCTGCTGATCATCTCGGATAAACGCGTAACGTGGAAATTTTTGGTTCTAGTAATCCTCCCATTTCGGTGATCAGGTTAATAATTTCTTCGCTTTGGTTAATGGTTCTGGTTAAACGAAAAAGTGCTCTCTGAGATAAATCTCCTTTCTTCTCGTTTAAAACAATAGATATATTCGACCATAACTGAAGGAAACGAGTTTTTAAATTTTCTTCTGAGTTTTTAAACCAGTTTTCATTCTCCGTAAGCTTTTCTTCCAGATCAATTAATTGCGATTCGTGTTCGATCGATTTTGTTAATAAATCTTTTGCTTTTGATGATATTCCCGTGAAAAGATGGATTTGTTGGTTGAACGATACAAGAAGAGTTTCCAGTTTCGTAAGCATCTTATTTAATCCCAAAACGGTAATATTTTGAATCTCGTATAATAATAGCGTTTGATGACCGCTCGAATTTTTCATATTTTGTTGTTCTTTTAGCATTTTGTTTCCGTAATGATCTATTTTATTGGATAAATTACTTTCTATCAATTTTTGACTTGATGATCTCTCGTTCTCGATTTCTTTCTGCAATCATAATGAAAATAAATAAGTTCAATATATTTAAGGAGGAATATATAACTGATTACGTCATCGTTTTACGAAGTGATTGATTTGAACATTTTTCAGAATTATCGGCTAGAGTTGGCTATAATAAATAAATAATAAATAAGACAATTTGGCACTAGAGCCTGGCGTTAGGCGCCAACTCTTACTAAACTTAATAATTATAATTAAATTAAATAAATAATTTTAATAATTTGGAACTGGAGGAAAAGAAATCGGCCCGAAGCGGGACTCGAACCCGCAACTTCTGCTATCCGTGCAGACACGTTACCAGTTACGCTACCCGGACCTTCAGTCCGATCGCCTCCTCCAGTATAATAAGCTCGTAATGATCTATTTTATTGGATAAATTACTTTCTATCAATTTTTGACTTGATGATCTCTCGTTCTCGATTTCTTTCTGCAATCATAATGAAAATAAATAAGTTCAATATATTTAAGGAGGAATATATAACTGATTACGTCATCGTTTTACGAAGTGATTGATTTGAACATTTTTCAGAATTAGTAGGCCTATTGTTTAAATCTCTGCCTAAATTAACAAATTGACCAGTAATATTGCAATCGAACTGGCCGAATCAATAGTAGGCTTGCTAAAAAGACCCTCTTACTAACCACAGGGCGGGAAGAATTAAAAGTAAAAACGAGCAATTATTAATTGTCACATCGTCACAATGCCGGGCCGCAATTTTATCATATTTTTAATTAAAATATGCGCTCTCCACCTCAAATTAGTAGTAGCTTGCCCCTGTACATCATACTTTGCCTTTAATAATAGAGTCGTGCACGTCACATACTGAGGTAATGTCTGATATATCCGGACCTACCAAAATTTTCTCTTTGTTTCCGTAGCACTCATAATTTTTACAGGGACGGGTTGCTAATCCGACGTTCAACCCTCCTCTTGCATTCGGGCTCAAACAGTTATTAGCTAATGAAGCCTAAAGTTTTAAACTTCCTATTCTATTCAAATTGGAATAGAATAGAACTAAGCCAAAGATATACCGAGTTGGATAGACGTGTAAAGAAAAGCTGTCGGAAAGACGAAGGAATGGTTAGAACGAAAGGGCGCTGAAGCGCTGGAGGTTTCCGACGGGAATGACTCCAAGACCCTGTACTGCATAGTCAATGAACTGACTAGGATGAGGAGTAACTCCAGTAAAAGACAAAAACGGGAAACTCTGATCACTCAAGATGAGCAGAACAAGAGATGGATGGAACATTTCAAAGAGACATTTAATCAGGCGGAACCGACCATCATATACGATTTCGATATTGAGGATACACAGGATAAGCTTCAGGTGGACACTGGTGGTATTATCCTTGAGGAAGTGGCGCTTGCGATTAAGAGCCTAAAGAATAGTAGGGCAGCTGGTTTGAACCAAATTACGGCTGAGATTTGGAAGCATGGAGGGCAGCCCACGTTGGAAAAGCTAACGTTATTGTTTCACAGGTGCTGGCAATGTGGGGAAATTCCAGAGGACTGGAGAAGGGGCGCTAAAATCAGAATTCCTAAGAGAGGCGATATTTCCGAATGTACAGGTACTAACTGGCGTGGTATCACCCTCCTTTCTGTGCCTGGAAAGGCATTTTATGTGGTCCTCCTTCGATGCCTGCGGATTGCCCTCGATCAGCGCTTGCGGGAGCAAGCTGGGTTTCGCTGCGGAAGATCGTACAGCGAGCAGATCTTCTTCCTTCGAAATATCATCGAACAATGCGTTGAGTATTGGCCATCAATTTCATTGATTTCAAGAAGGCTTTTTGACAGTGTTCACCGCGAGTCCCTCTGGCCGATCCTGCGATTATATGGTGTACCGACAAACTTTGTCATCATTTTCAAGACCTTATACCTGCATTTTAGTTGTTGCGTCAAGACTGAAGGTGGTCATACGGACTTCTTTGAAATTACGACGGGAGTCAGGCAGAGTTGTCTCCTGTCCCTTTCCTCTCCCTCATCGCCCTTGATAATGTCGTGGCGGGCAAAAGAGTCCGGTGCGCGCGTTGGGGCCGGCATCCACTGGTTTGACCAGGACTGTCTTGGAGATTTGGTTTTTGCTGACAATATCGCCCTATTAGAGGAAAGCGAGACAATGCTACAGCACGCCACGGCCGCATTGGGTCGGGAGGTATACAAAATTGGCCTCATGAGAAACGCCGTGAAGACGAAAATTATGCATGTATGTATGTCTGTAACGCTGCCCAAACGCGGGAAGTACCGTATTTTACGGACTATAAGACGCACCTTAATTTTTAAGCAATTTAAAAAAAAAAATACCTATAAGACGCTACGGACTATAAGACGCACCTGAATTTTGGAGGCAATTTTTCGAAGAAAAAAATGCGTCTTATAGTCCGTAAAATACGGTAATTGTCGGAGCACAACGATTGGAGGAGGTGGAAAGATTTACCTACGTGGGTAGTGTTATTTCCCAAAATGGTGACGCGGAAATGGACGTGAAATGCCGCATCAGAAAAGCGGCGACAATCTTCTGGTGGATGAAAAAAACTCGTCCTCACCATCCATCTCGTTGAGAATCAAATTCAGCCTGTTCACCTCCATCGTGATTCCAATAGCTGTTTATGCTAGTGAGTCCTGGAAGACATCGGAAAATATCAATAGAAGGCTCGATGTCTTCCAACAGAGATGCCTACGACGAATCCTAAAGGTCCGATATTTAGATCATATCACCAATGAAGAGGTACTCCGAAGGAGTGGTATGTGTAAACTTCATAACATTGTCGCTCGTCGAAGAGTCCGACTGGCCGGCCACATTTTTTTGTATGGAGAACAATAGGATCCCTAAGACAGTCATGAAATGGGTTCTCCCTGGTGCCAAACGACCACAGAATGCCCCAGGAATACTTGGCGTAGAACTTTTCTTTAAGATTTGAAGTTGCTCAATATGACTTGGGAGGAAGCTGAAGCCTTCGCCCATGATTGAAATTGATGGAAGATAATTACTGCCCGGTATGCTACCTAGCATTGGAGGAACTACTACTACCAAAATTTTTAAGGAAATCCATACTCGACAATATAACTAACAAATATGTAACATTCAAATTTCTAGCTGCTTATTTTAAATTAATACGTTCTTAAATGAATATTTATTTGAAAATGACTTTCGATAAATTATTATAGGAGTTTCATAAAACGAAGACTTAAATTAATTAATTATAATGTAAAATAAGA
This sequence comes from Centruroides vittatus, assembly GCF_030686945.1. Taxonomy (NCBI): domain Eukaryota; kingdom Metazoa; phylum Arthropoda; class Arachnida; order Scorpiones; family Buthidae; genus Centruroides; species Centruroides vittatus. The sequence continues at coordinate 119,657 of NW_027122637.1, forward strand.
TAATTATATCAACTTATCGTTTGTAAACAAAAATAAAAAGCATAATTAATTTAAAATTTAAATTAATATTTAATAGAGAGTCGTAGGTTGTGCAAACGAGATAAATTAATAAAATTACTCGCAATATTTTGAAAAATAATCCAGATATAAAATTTGTTATATTTAAGATTTATCTATCTATCATATTATATATATATATATATATAATTTAATATTATAAATATATATATATTAATATATTATAAATATATATATATTTGTTTGTTATATTTAAGATTTATATATATATATATATATATATAATCTTAAATATAACAAACAAATTTTATATACAGTATTATATATAATATAATAGAATTAAGGAGCTGGTATTACAAATAGAAAAAGAAATATTTTATTCTCTATTAATAATAATCTTTCTGGGGAAAATAAAACGCATATGATATAACGAATTTCTTAACGTTCTTAACGTAGCTTTTCTGTTTTAAATATTTACATAAAATAAAATTAATATACATAATATATTTGGTTAAATATACATTTTGGGAACATTAATGTCTCGTGCAATGTATACCGTATGTGCATTTTAATGTCGCTTTAATGAATTTAAATTACTAATTACTTATCATTTTGGGAATAAAAATTATATTTATATTTAAAAATAAGCTCATGGCTTTACTAATCTGCACTTGCAAGGAATCAGTGTATAATTCTCGGTATTATGCTTAAAAGTAACGTATATCAATTGGTATTTGTCGTATAGTAGGAATGAAAAATGTTTGAATGCAATTGAAAAACATTGGCACACTTATCAATGCAAGTATTAAATATCTAGTTTGTAATGTGTTGAAATGTGAATTGCAATGATGATATCTAATTGCAAATTGTTGGGAAGTGTTTCATAATTGCATGAAATCTAACCAAAAAATGCTATAATTACCAAAATAACATAAAAACGCTTCGATTTCCTTCAGAAAATTTGCAGTTTTTTTATCTTCATTTTATGAAGGAAAATAGCATTAACAGTTAATATCATGATTTTAATGATAGAAATGTTGCTAAAATGTTGTTAATCGATCGTCATCTATAATTACAGAAGGCGAAATTTCCTAGAATCAATTAAGAGTTAATTCAACATTACTGCGTAATGATGATGAATTAACTCTTAAAACCTTTATTTATTAATCATATAAGTATTAATTGAATGTTACGAAACTTACTTCATTTCCAAAACAAATTTCAGAAATTCGTTTTACGTTATTTTCGGTCTCCTCTATTCTTCTTTTACTGTTATCGAGTTTGCTATTAACCAAGTCTAAAGACAACCTTATGAAATCAATTTTACTTGTCAGTCTGTCTATTGACGTTATCTTATTGGAAATATCTGCTAATTTTGAATTGATTTGTCTTATTTCAATTTGCCTAAAAATATAATAAATTTTCATTATTTTTTCCAGTATTTCATAATTATAAAGTAATGTAAATAATAATTAAATAATTGATATTATTCTTATTATATTGATACGATATACTGTGTATATGTATAGTATATTTATTTATTATGTATTTATGGCTTCGATAAAGCTTCGTGCACGCTCGTTCGATTTCAACTACCCAAGTGATTGATTACATGATTCAATATTATTAATTTTAAAACTTGCGTTTAGCCTTTATTGCGATTTCGTACACGGTGTAATTTATAACATATAAAATAAAATGTGAGAAATATTGTAAGACATGGGAAATACCTTTACAAGTATGTATATTAATTGCATTATAGAAAATGAATTTTTTTTTATCTTGGAAAATTTTGTGCTGATGCATAAACGTAGATTTCAAAACATTTATAAGAATATAATTGATAAATGATTAATTATCTGAAAATAAATATTGCGATTTTTCATACAGCTTCAACGTCTTTGGTTAATAAAATTTACATTCATAAATACAGAATTAAAAACTATCCACAGAATAAGATGTTCGCATGGAAAGCAAATTAAGCCGGCCGAAATTTATGCTTAAATTTAAAGTTTATTTAGATTGAAATCTCATTAAAATAATTAAAATAACGGTTTAAAAATGTTTGAAAGGTTACAGAAGTGAACTACGTATTTGCGCTTAAGTCGTCTTACGAGCGATTTAAATTTTTAAATGCAGTTATGACTCTTCAGGACAACTAATTCACATTTTTGATATTTTGCTTTTAAATGCAGATTAAACAAGGAAAAATTGTGTGTTGCGTATTTGTTTACTCTAGTAAAAAGAACCGAACTGCTTTTTGTGCTTTGTAAGCACCCCAAATCCTCGCTTAAGTCTACGATAGAGTTTTCCCGCAATATTCCTCTAGGACACGATGTGATTGGGATTCCAAATAACTTACGACACTCACCGACCCGGACTCGATGTCTACACCATATTTGGTCGACCGGTCAAGCAGTTTTGGAGGAGTTTATTTAAACCCAATAGTAGTAGTGACGGTTTATGAAAAACGACAACGCAAAAAGTGGGCGATCCGCAAAGGGAAAACTTTCTATGGAAAACAGGCTCCAATATATACAAAATCTGGAAAATTCCACGGGGATGGGTTGGTGGTTTTATCCACGCAGCCACTGGTGGGCTTTGAATTCATTGACATATGAGTGTAAAGAAATAAGATTCGCTCGCTCAACTTATTTAACATTAATTTCACTTTATTTTTTTAATAAAATAAAATACTTTATTCTTCTCAAAACCGTTATTTTAACACTATATTTATGAATTTATATAATTCATATTCAGTTTTGTTTATAATAAAACAGAATATGAATGCAAAACGAAAGATACTTCAAATATTAAATCTATGTTTTCCCTTTGGATCATCACTACCATTGAATTAAATAAACTCCTCCGAAACCGCTTGATTGATCTCCACCAAATATGGTATGGACATCGAGTTTGGGTCGATGAATATCATAAACTATTTCGAATCTCGATCACATCGTTCATTATTAGAAAATATAAAGATATTTGACACAAAAATACTATTTGTAATTATTAAAAATATTCGCATATCTTTAAACAGCTGTAGAAGAAGTAGTGATTAGCTATTCAATGAAAACAAATAAAATATCGTTTTAAAATTACACAGAAAATTTATTTGTGTATTATATAAAATTAGCAAAGAACTATTAAACTTTCATGCAATGTCCGTAAAGAAGACAACTCTCAAAAATGCAGGGAAGCATTGACTGGTAGGTAATATACCATAATCTAGAAATGAAATTCCTTGCGGTTTAAAATTTTTTTTTATTTTTTCATCGAATAACAAATCAATACTTTTCCTACAGATGTTGGTTTAAAATATCAGAAATTACAAAGTAGGTTTTGGGGCCAAATATATTTTCTAATAATTTACTGGATTGCACACTTCAGAAAAAGTTGCGGTAAAATGGTTCGATAAGAGCAGAATTGAACTGTGACATCGAACTTTTCAATCTGGTAGTTTTTATTCACTTGGTCACGTCAATGCCTTGCGAATCATTTATAGAACCTGATATATAATGCTCACGAAAAAGTTTAAACAATGATTTCTCGTAAATTACTGCTCATTGGCACGAGTGTTAGTGGAAGGGGTGAACTAATACGTATTAAAATTTCAGCAAAATGCAGGATGTCAAAATCGGACGTTTCCTTGTTAGATGAAGTTATGTATTTCGTTTTATTCAATTATACAATTTAAACATATTTATAATACAGATTAAAGGAATACACGTATTCAAATGCAAACACGAAAACTTTTGTTGGTCATTATTGTACAAACGCAAACGAAAACATTAAATTTAGATAAGTATATTGTATATACAGTACAAGTATTCTAGGATTCGAATTTCGAACTGTCTTGTCACCATCTTGGAAAGGATGATTTTTCGTATATTTTTAAGAGTATTTTGTCATTTTCGAAAGAATTTCGATCAAGAAAACTATAAATATTAAGACCCTCGGTAGTGTCTAATATAAGTTAAGATCAGCTACAAAAGCGTCTGTACCCAAGTTAGTGGCGGCCTGTATTAAGCTGGTAGAAAGCTATAAAATGCATCTCTCAACACGTCAGTTTAGTGTGGGAGATTAGATTAGACTACCCCAAGGAAATAAAGAGAAAGAACAAAGACTGTAAAACCAAGACCAGAATGGGCAAGTTTTCCCAATCATGACAAATAACAATCAGGAAAACGATGAGTTTAAGCTAATCAATTAAAACAAGACAAAATAACTAACTTGTAGTGAAAACTAACTCAGAAAATTTGGCACATAGTCACTTACAACGTTAACATTCTTTGTTAGAACTAAACAGAGCTCAGATAGACATCCTATCTACATTCTTAAATGATGCCATAATAAGGAACGGCCTATCCGTATTCAATAAATGCATTCAATAACTATCGGTTTTATTCGAATAACAGCCGTGGTTTCTATTTTAAACTGTATACTTTCTCTGCGGTTATTATTCGAATGAAACCAATATTTTCAAATATAAATAAAACTTTAAATTGCATTCGAGGCGTATATGAGTATTTAATATTAGAAGAGAAATATTTTTTGTATAATATAAAACGTTTTCGTGTTTGATTATTTAGTTAGAATTTATTTCTATAAAGTAAATGAATTTGTAGTAATTTTCTTTTTCCTGTTTATCAAAATCTAACGTGTAACTAACGGATAATAGAATAAATATATTTTAATTAGTAATAAACATCAATATATTTCTAAAGCTAGAGAAATTTAATATTTTGTGTTTGTTAACGTAGAAGGGAAAATATCGAAACAAAAACTATAAAGTTGATTTTTTTTTAATGAGAGGGGAGGGAAAGGTCGCTTTTAACGTCTCGAAAACAAAAATTTCTCTATGTTAAGCTTGCTCTCTCACAGTTGATTCCGGGAGTTTTTCATTCCAGAAGTAAAAAATTCCTAGAGATTCGAGATTTTTTGATCTCTGCAATATGAAAACGCCTGCAGCTTATTCTTTAGTCTGTTTTAATACTACATATTCCCTAAAATTTGAGCGTCTTGTTTAGTAAATGCGAGAGGAATAGGCCAGAATTGGAAGTCGAAGAATTAAAAATGTTTATCAAATTCCGGAAGTCTCCTGTCAAATCCGAGAGAGTTGGCAAATCTACTCTTGTTTATTTCTATTATCATTTTCGTTTTCTAATATATACAGTATTACAAACAATATGAATTTCGGAGCTTTGTCGTCTCATTATTCTACTAATTCTTGTTATTCTGTAATAATGGAAATGATAATTAAGTACGGTTGTAGGATAATAGTAGATTGAATTAAGTATTGCCCGTTAATATAATTCTCAATGTTCATTTTATACGCGATAGCAAATGTTTATTTATTTATTTTCAAAGAAAAAAAAGACAATATCTCGCAGGCAATAAGTGTATCCCCCGGTACAAATAGATAACATACTCAATTAAAAATCATAGAACAAATCAAAAAATAAACATATCTTCGTCAAGTAATAAAATAACCTATTGATTACATAATATAGTATATCAATCATAAAAGTTAATAAATAATTACACACGCTACAAATATTATTTCGTCATTCCTGCATCGCCTAATGCATGAAAAATCATAGATGTTTCCATTATATCTTTCGTAATCATTAATACAGAAAATTAGAAAATTTCTAAAATTTTAATTCTTCTATCGCTTTTATTATTTAGTGAAATGGACAATTGTTACAATCGTTTAAACAGTTAGCTTTTCGTTTCCTTTCGTAAATAAAATAGAAAATCGACATTTTCCAACTAGCCTTTAAGCTTTTACGCCGATTATCCAGCTTCAAACAATTGTTTCCTTATTAAATAAAACAGATTTCTTTCTGTTAATAATCACGCATCTCATAAGATTTGACCTTCAGGAATAAGATTACGAAACAAATTAAATATCCCCTAACTAAAATGAACTAGTATATACTTTAAATGGTTAATTGAATGTTATTTACGGCATTAATTAAATTTAATTGATCTATTAACAAAATTATCAACAAGCTTCTTATTATTGTTATTTATTTTTATTTTTGAACTAATTTCTAACAAAAAGAAATTTGAACTAATAATATTTATATTTAATTAATATTAAATAAAACGAAACAAATACTAACCAGTCATTCGATTGAGCTTTCAAGAATCTGCATTGTAATACTAATAAAATGCCCAATAAACTGAAGCAATTCATATTAACCATCTGCCGAATTCGTAAGCGATTTCCACTCGATGGATTTTTCTCTGTCGAAAACTGTCGAGAAATTCGATACGCAACGTGTCTAGAGGATTTCTGGGAAGTGGCTAAATTGTTTTGATCGAGAAATCTTCAAATAAATATTAAGTGTTCTCGCAACAGTTTGATACCGTATTAATAAAATTAACAGAAATTAAAAATCTACTATATTCTATGAACTTTCTATTCTATACATTTTTATTTTTCGTAATAATTTGATTACGATAATTTTCACCAGTGTTTTGTAATTTTAATACATTTTTATGTATAATAATTTTATATGTTTATTTTTATATAAAAATTATTTAATACTTTATCATAGTAAGAAGTAATGAAATTGTTTATACAATTTTTTGTAGGTTATTTCGTCAATTAAATAATTTATTTACAGGTAAAAAAGGTTTAGTAAATGCGAGAGGAATAGTTTAATAGAGAGGTAAAGTTTAATAGAATCAGTGCCCCTTATATATATATATATATATAAGTTACCACTCCAAATTCCATTTCTTAATCTTTACCCCATTCACACCCTCGTAGGACCACCCCGTCGTGTCCTTGATCTGCCTTACATGCGAAATATCTTCGTTGGTCTATTCCTCAAAAGAAATGTCTAGCAAGAGCTCTTGCTGGACTTTTCCAGTACTGATACAAAAGGTTGAGAACATTAGAAAGTTCGATAATTTTTAATTATACTAGAATGTAAATTTTAAGTAGGAGCAAAAGTTTAAAAGTAATTATGTCGAATTATGATTTTAAAAATCTCCATTTAACAAAGTATATTTAAAGTTTAAAAAACACCAAGACACTAGCTTGAGGTTAAAAAACATCATCTGCTACTAGGTGTAATTTAAAAAAAAAACTAAATTTTATATTATTAACTATTATAAAAAGGCAAAGAGGGATCAATATTCAGAGTAAAGAGGGTGTTTTTTTTTTTTTTTTTTAATATTGTAAATGCCAATCTTCTTCTTCCTCAGCTTTTCCCACTCTATGTAGGGTCGCTGTTTCTGATGAGTCGTCTCCACTGCTCCCTGTCTTGGGCTGCCTCCACATTCAGATGCCTTTCTCTCAAGTCCTCCGTCACAAGATCCATCCACCGTTTCCGCGGCCGTCCCCGCCTCCTCCTCCCCTTCACTGTCATCTGCATAACCCTTCTTCCCACATACTCTTCTTCCCTTCGTACCACATGACCAAACCACTTCAACCTTGCTTCCTGTATCTTTGCTTCTATGTTCGTAACTTTCACAGTCCCCCTCACACATTCATTTCGAATGTGATCCCTTCTCGTAACCCCACACATCCAACGGAGCATCCTCATCTCCGCCACCTCCATCCTTTTGACATGGGTTTTCCTTAAGCTCACAGTCTCAATAGCATACAGCATAGCTGGTCTCACCACCATCCGATAAACTTTCCCTTTCAACCTAAGCGGCACCCTCTTATCACACAACACACCTGACATATCCCTCCAATTCTTCCAACCAGCCTGAATCCTGCCTGTCACCTCCCTATCTACACCTCCATCCTCCGCCACAGTTGACCCCAGGTACTTAAAGGTATTGACTCTGCGAAATACGTCTCCCCTCAACTCCAGATCACTCTCCCGGGCGCCATCCACCTCCCCGCTACACATATACACTGTTTTACTCCTGCTCACCCTCATGCCCCTCCCTTCCAACACACCCAACCACCTTTCCAATTTAACCCTCAGCTCCTCTTTAGTCTCGGCGCACAGAACGATATCATCTGCATACAACATAGTCCAAGGCGCCTCTTCTCTGACCTCGTCCGTGATCACCTCCATCAGCATGTTAAACAAGAAGGGGCTCAGTGCTGACCCCTGATGTAAACCAACTCCCACCTTGAAGCACCGGGACACTCCAACACAGCACCTAACCTTTGTGGCCACATCCCTATACAGTTCATGGATCAACCTAACATACTTTTCAGGAACCAGCTTTTCCCTTAGACACCTCCAGATCTCTTGTCTAGGCACCGTATCATAAGCTTTCTCCAGGTCAATGAATGCCATATGCAGCTGTGTTTGCTTCTCCCAATATTTTTCCAACATTTGCCGAAGGGCAAAAATGGCATCGACTGTTGATCGTCCTGGCATGAATCCAAACTGCTCTCCTGAAATGGTCACCTCTGCTCTCAACCTACCGTCCAAAACCCTTTCCAAAATCTTCATCGTGTGGGACATCAACTTTATTCCTCTGTAATTTTTACAATCTTGAACATCCCCTTTTCCTTTGTAGATAGGTACAAGTATACTTTCTCTCCATTCGTTAGGTATTTCCTCCTGCACAAAGACTTTTTTGAATAGGTCCCATAGCAGATCAATACCCTTCCTCCCCAATGACTTCCACACCTCTACAGGGATTCCATCCGGGCCCTCCGCTTTACCGTTCTTCATCCTCTTTAGGGCCCTTTCCACTTCTTCTCTAGTTACCATCTGTACCATGCCCATGTTTCGGCTTCCTTCCTCTCTATTCGTTCTTTCATTCTCTGTATTCAAAAGTCCCTCAAAGTATGCCCTCCATCCTTCTCTTATATCGTTCTCCCCTCGTAGGACCACCCCCGTCGTGTCCTTGATCTGCCTTACATGCGAAATATCCTTCGTTGCCCTATTCCTGAGTTTGGCTAAACGATATATTTTCTTCTGTCCTTCCCTTGTATCCAACTCCTCGTATAAATTCGCATATGCTCCTGCCTTTGCCTGTGCCACTACTCTCTTAGCTTCACGCTTTGCCGTTTTATACGCTAATCTATCTTCCTCAGTACGTGACCTGTCCCACTTCCGTTTTGCCTCCTTTTTTACCTTAACAACTTGTTGCACACCTTCATTCCACCACCAACCTTCCTTTTGCACCCTAATCTTTCCAGATGTTACACCAAGCACCTCCTCCGCACAGTTCCTGATAGCCTGGGCATTATATGCCCACCAGTCCTGCACCCCTTCCCAATCTTGCGAGATTTGTAGCAGCACCCTCTCCACATAATCCGCCCTCACCCTCTCCTCCCTCAAACGAAACCACTTAATTTTCTTCATCTGTGTATTTCCAATTTTCCTATGCATTCTTGACTTCATATCTATGCACATCAACCGATGTTGCGCCGATACCTGATCTGTTGGTATAACCTTACAATTTATCACCGTCGCAAGGTGCTCTCGTCTAGTGAGGATATAGTCAATCTGCGAACTATGAGGCCCACTGTTGAAAGTTATCAGATGACTTTCCTGCTTGGTGAAAAACGAATTCACAATCACCAGGTCGAAAGCCACAGCAAAACCCAATATACTCTCCCCCTCTTGATTGAGTTCCCCAACCCCATGGCCTCCATGGACCCTTTCATAGCCCATGTTCCGTCCCCCTATGTGCCCATTGAAGTCGCCTCCCACAATTACTCTCTCCCCTCCTTCCAGTGTCCTCATTTCTTCATCCAATTCATTCCAAAAACACTCTTTCTCCTCTGTTGCACATCCTACCTGGGGTGCGTACACACTAAACACCACAAGTAGATCATCTCCAAAACTCAGCCTCATTCGCATCATCCTATCACCTCTTCTGTACACCTCCAGTACCTCGCTCCTCCACCTGCCAGCCACCACTATTCCAACCCCATTTCTTCCATTCCTGTTTGCACTGCTATAAAACAATTTACATCCATCTCCAAGTTCCTTCGCCTTGTCTCCCCTCCACCTCGTTTCCTGCACGCACAGGACATCAATCCTCCTTCTCCGCATCATATCCACCACCTCCATTCCTCTTCCTGTCATACTTCCCACATTCAGTGTTCCCACTCTCAACACCTTTTCCTCAAGTAGGGCTTGCTTCCTTAACCTCATCTGCCCCTGGTGAGGTAGCCCTTGTCCACTTTTCGCAGCTTTAGGGCGATCTAGCTGCGCGTCGCCTACAGGGTACGCCCTGCTCTCTTTCTATCACAGTTTCTGAGACTCATCATGTAGTTTTGGCAAGATGTTTTACGGCCGGATGCCCTTCCTGACACCAACCCTCCTCCTTTACCCGGGCTTGGGACCGGCAACAGCCATTTTCAGGGCTGCAGGCGGAGTTAATATTGTAAATGCTAATAACAAGTAAAATTTTCATCTTACTCCACTTGAGATACAACACGTAACATTTTTCAATCTCCCCACCCACGACTTTAATTACAAAAGTTTAATAGAATCAGTGCCCCTTATATATATATATATATATATATATATATATAAGTTACCACTCCAAATTCCATTTCTTAATCTTTACCCCATTCTGAGATGTAAAGCGAGAGACACCAAAAACACATCTACGGAATTGTTCCTCCTTTTTTGACTTTTTGGCATCGTAGAGTCTCAAAACTTCAAATTTGCAAAAAAAAAAAAAAAAAAAAAAAAAAAAGAGGGTGAAATTTGACAGGATTATAATATTTTCCCGTGTTATAACAAGAAGGAAAGTAAATTGTTAAAAACTTGAAAGAAAATTGTAAATTCTAAATGTCTTTTTATGGATACGGAAGGTAAGACAATATGCGGGCGTTCTTCCAAGGGAAAAGAAGTTTTTAAACATCTTTTATTAAACTATAACAAAAATGTTTAAATTTATTATATTTTTTTATTAAAAATAGTTTTCTGAACGAAGTATTTCAATTATTCAAACATCGAAATGCTATTTTTATTATGATTAAGTTTAATTGTCAATTTTTAAAAGAATAAGCAAAATTGTCATTTAAAAAAAAACATTTTATTTACGATTTGAAAAAATACATTTAAAGATGCAAATTATTTACAACAGATGGCGCGGTATGAATCTAACACAAAATTTGTCTCAAAACATGTTATTTTTCTACAGTACATATAACAGATAACAGTAAACTTTACATTATTATTGTTATATTGTTTAAAAATAAGTAAGCGTTTCATTCAAAAAGACACGAGGAAAAATATCGAATAGTTGAAAAGGAAAAAAAATAATTTTCAGTTTATTCCAGGATAAATATTACCCTCTTCGCTCATATTTGTCTTCTTTACTGCAAATGTATCATCCAGCAATAAATATAACATATTTATGAATATCTTTATTTTCAATGGAGAGCATTGCATTGGTTCACAGACATATTGCTTTGCTGAAGACATAGAATGACAGAAAATGAGCAAAATAACAACAGTGTAAGTGTAGTGAAGACAAAATACATGCAATCAGTTTATATTCTGTTTATCTTTGATAAGTTCCTTATTACATCAAATTTTAAAAGCTCTAACATGTTTTAAATTGAAGATTTTATTGAAGTCTTCACACCATACAAAATGGAGGTCCTGTAAGTTTGAATAGTCCGCATAAATTATTTTAAAAATATATAATTTTTAATAAATATTTTCTTCAAAAATTTTGGAATAAATTTATTTATTATTTTTATAATAATAATAATAATAATATATATATATATATATATATATATGTTTCTTTTTTTTACTGAAAAACATTTATTCTTTGAAAAATTTCAACAATGAATAATTAAATATGAAGTTCTTATTTATGAAGAAAAATATTTATTTTAAGTAAATTTAATATAAATTTTATTGTTATTTAGATTAAAAAAAACACATTTTTACACGCCTTCCTTTCCCCCTCCTTTTATATATACATAGCGCACATTTCTGTTAACAAAAATTTTAAATTATAGTATAGTCAATACTGTAATCTAATTGTAATCTAAACCTCCTGTTGTTCCTATTGTGTTCGCAGAGCTTAAAAATAATATTTCATTGTCAGAATTCTAAGTAAATCCCATGTCCGTAAGTAATGTACAAAGCATATTATCTTAAGTTAATTAATTCTTATATGTAGACACGTCTGGTTTCTGGCTATTCAAACACATTACAGCCTTCTTATATATTTAATTTTATTATTACTAATAATATAAATAAATAAATGTAATCTTCTCCTAGCATACACAATAAAACTCAAAACTTTTATTCAAAGTGTTTATTTTTATTACCAAATAAATACATGTACTCATAGGGCCGATTTCACCATTAGGTGAACCTAGGCGATCCCCCTATGGGCGCCAGAACAAAGAAAAAATAGATCGGTAAATCTTTTAAAAAACAATACACACTGATAATGTATAGGGGTGCCTTTGCCAACCTAGCTAGCCCAATAGAGGCTAGCTAGGTTTGGGGCTAGCCCCTTTAGTTCGGGGAAATCGCCTGTGAAACCGTCTTTCCTTCTCTAACAATATGTAAAAAACGTTCTGTTAAAAAAAAACAAAAGAAAAAACAAGGAACAGATTCTAGTTCGATTACTAAGATAGCGCAATTTATAAGTTTTATAGAATTCTCCGTGCAAAATACCACTTGACCCTGGAATTTTGGTTTTGGAAAAGCAACTACGCCCTCCATTACGTCATTGAAGACAAAATGTAAACAATCGTTGTACAATCGCTAGTTTTAGACGCATTCAGAAGCTGTAGTTGGCTTATTTTTATGCTGTTTGACTGATCGTTCTCAATTTTCTTTCTGAATGCACAACCATAGCTTTATGGCTTTAGTTGTTATCATTTTATAGCTGATTTCGTGGGTGGTAGATTAGTTTGTAATGTTTGTGTTTTGTTTTATGTTTATTTTTTAAAGAATACATATATACAGTTCAATTTTTTTATTAAATGAAAAAATAAGAAAAAATGAAAATAAATATATATAAATATACTAACAAATGTATACAAAAAACTAAAAATATACACTATAAACAGAATAAATATATACAGAAATACAGTACTGGTAAAAGAAAAGTGAAAGTACCCATTCAGATTCTTGAAATTCACACGAAATTTTCTTTCATGTGGTATGCCTCAAAACATTCGGTGGGCATAAGTAAACATTGCACTGTTTACTTAGATACATGCCCAACTTTTTTTTTTCTTCTTTGCGAGGCATACCATAAAATTTCTCCTCACATGCCTGTTTTTTACCTTAGCGGATTCCTTTAGAAAGTGTCGACCGGTTAGACGACTTGGTGAGACTTCGTTGAAGAGATGAGACTTCCGTACTTAGTTAATAGCGAATCAACTAAACGAAGCTTGAATTACAGAAACGAGAGTCTCCTGCCTAATTTCTTATGAATAATATGCCATTTAGAACACAAATCTCTAAGAATCTCGGATAGATTTTTTTTTATAGTACTTCTTGAGATGTGTTCTTGTAAATCGACAAAATCTGGTCCATTATGTCGACACCTGCCATATTATGTTTAGCCTATAGTTGACGCATATCTCAGGTTCTTTCCTTCTCTAACAATATGTAAAAAAATAAAAGGTCACTGTTTGTTAAGTTCTCTAACAGCGACAGTCGGTCAACAAGTAAAGACCACTGAAAGAATCATCCGTATCTATCAAAGGTGGTATAGGAGGAGATGTACGGTCGGATAATGCCGAAGTAACCGACGACTGACCACGATCTAGACCATTTCTGGAATCTTCGTTGTCTTTCCTGATCATGTCAGGTAAGATCCTTCTACGAGCATTTACAAACCAGTTACTTGAGTCACGCTCAAGTCTGCTTCTTTCTAAAGTAATATCTTCACCTAATCAGTAAAATAAGGGTCGTAACGATGTTCATATAATTACATCTTTAGTGTTTTTATAGATTTTTCTAGTAATCTCCATTTTATCTTTCTGTGTAACCTGTTTCAGTTTGGTAAGACGCCAGATATTCAACGATATAATTTTTACAGTAGTGTTTATCTATTCCTAGATGGTATCCGTGATGCAAGAAATCCTGCATTAGGGACAGCACAATGTTGATTTAATGGGATTGTTGGGCAGGGTCGACATCGGAGAGAATTATAGGGATGTTTTTCCCTTTTCTGTATAGATGATAAAGTTGCTAACGTAACCAGAGCTTACCTTTCCATAGCAGGATATTCTGGGACGGCATGTATGCAGACTTAAAACTACTTCTATACAGATGTAATAAATCGTCACCTAAAGCCTACTTTAGGTAAGGGTTGTGTGTACTTTGTGGAGTCGATTAAAAAAAAAAAAAAAAAAAACACTTGACTCCGACTACTGATAATTTTAGTAGGCCGACTCCGGCAAAATTAGATACCAAGTCATTTTATGGGGGTGGAGAGGCGCCTCTTTCAAATAATATGTAGGTAAATATAATTCATACTCACAAGTCACAAGTAAAATAATCTGAATTTGAGAATCGAAATAAAAATAAAAGGTTCGTTAAATTTAAATAATTTGTTTGTTTTCTCTGATTGCTTATCCGATAACACTTTATATATTTTTCCATCTTCGAAAGTTCGTATGTATGTATATATATATATATATATTGAACGCCAATATTTTATTTTTTTAAAGACAAGAAAAAGAAAAAAGAAAAATCTTTCCAAGAATTTCATCTTTTGTCATTCAGCATTATGTACTCCTAAACGTGGTCAATAACCTGAAGTATATTGAGTTTTATCAAAACTTTTCTACGTATTTTATTTTCTGAGAAATATCACAAAAACTCCCTTTAATTGTAAAGAAGTATTTGTTTAATATGCTTTATCTTATCTTTATCGTTATCTTTCTTTTGTTGTTGACCAATTGTGTGGTTCTGATGTACTGAATAGCATGAGAAACTTCATACAAATAAACCACCCTTTGTCAATTTTCCAATTTAAATTAGTAAAATTTTTCTGAAAAGCATATGGCAGGCAAATTTGGAAAACGAAATGAACCCTTATTCATTTACTTGAGAGTCTTCATACCAAGATTTTGCTAATTTCCAATATTAAACTTGAAAATTTTTTCTGTGGAAAACAAAAAGAGAGAAATGCAGGAGTCGGAGTCAACACATTTTTCCCGACTCTGACTCCTTTGGCCAGAAATTCCTCCCGACTCCGACTTTACGACTCCGACTCCACAGCCCTGCTTTGTACAGTATTTTTAAGGTTTTGAGAATAGCGGTTTTAAGTGGACGGGGGATTGGTGAGGTTGAGTGAGGAGAGAATGATAAAAATAATGATCTTAGTAACTAAAATGTACATTTATTGAACTTGATATTTACAATAATGAAACTGTATTGTTGTTTCAACATTATATTGTATATGTTAATCATTGGCGCATCCAGGAGTGGGTCAAGGGGCCCTAGCACCCTCCAAAGTAAAAAAAAAAAAGAAACACTATAAATTTCCAAAAATATTTTCCTACTTAATATATATATATTACTTATGAATAAATAGTTGTATAAGAGGGAATTTTATTGAGTTCGCATTAAAATATTTTTATCCGTTCAACTCGGCTTCCCCAAGATTTAATCTTGAATGCGCAGCCTACGTTAATGCTAAATTAATAATAGCGAGGTTGAGGCCGAAAGTTTTAAACGCGAAAACGTGTACGTCCAACGTTCAGCGCCGCCTTCCTATAAGCCTAGAAGTTTGACAATGGCGTTTTAACTCAAATTCATTTTTGACTAGCAGTAAATTCTAGTTTTAACTAGACAAAACGGGTTTTAATAAAGACATCCAGTATAAACTAGTTTCAACTAGTTAAAACGCATTCTAACTAAAAACGGGTTTTGACTGTAACATATATATATATATAATATGCTGCACTGTGCTGTACGTAGGATGTGTATATTTATGTATTTGATTAGGTTATCGTCGCGATTTTAATTAATTAAAAACTTATCACAAAATTGATAAAGAAATTATATTTATTTGATAACATTTATGTAAAAGAAAACCTTATTTAAAACTGCAATTCTTACGTTTATTACACAAGCGACCTCTCGTAGAAAATTTAGAAAACTCGAATGTCGATTTCCTGTATTTGTAAACAAGGGATGAGCTGCGCTTTCTTTTGAAGTTTGAGAGGAAGTCCGATTTTTTCGTTTTTTTAGTTGGTTTGCTAAAAAAAATTAAAATGAATGGTGAGAGAAGAAGCGAAGATAACCAGGTTTGTTTGCAGAAATTACTTTTGAAATTTTATCGTAAACGTTTTAAAAAATGCATGAGATTAAGTCGTATAATGCGTTGTTTTGCAAGATTTAAAAATGCCAATTTATATTTCTATATTTTATAAAATGTGGCTTTGACTTGTTAAATGATTGCAAACAACAATGGCGATTTATCTATAAAATAATTTTGAACTTGCACACTACTCAATAATGCTAATTAATCAAGTTGGTTTGATGATATTTAAAACATTTTTGCTTACAATATTTAAATATGTACTGTACATTTTACATAAGTAGATACCTGCATAATAAGTATGCAGGAAAGAATTTGAAGCAAAAAAAAGGTGAATATATTATTTTTCTTTTGAAAAAAAGATGAAAGAAATGATTTTTTAAAGAAGTAAATTAATATATATATATATATATACACAAGACTTTTGGAAATTTTTTATATTTTTGACAGTTGGTATAAATGACAAAAAATTCTGTAATAAACTACGTCGATCTGTGCTGTATTGGTAAATTAGTAAGAGGTTTAAGAATTTAGATTGCACTGTTTCTGTGAAAGTCTGTTGTAACTTGAATTTGAAAAGTAATGTATATAATGGATATTAAATTCTCATTCTAAATATTTTGTATTATGGTATTTACTGGTGTTCGTTGCAGCTGTCATACTAGGATTTAATCCTTAACCAGTCGTGCTATATCTGTTACATTTACACACCGTTGTGCAGTCTCACAGACTGCTTATCAATTTATTAGAAATAATGCATTATATATATATATATATAATGCATTCTGATACACCCTGTATATATATATATATATATATATATACAGGGTGTATCAGAATGACGTTTTAAAAATTTGGGGGACTGTAGAGGATGAAATTTTGAACATTTTGATATAAAGAACCCATAGCCAGAAATGTGATATAAAGTTGCTATAGAACTTTGAACTTTGGTCATATACTGAATGAAACAGCAGAATAAAGTATTTATGACAAGTTTTATTGACAAAACAGTAGAGTGCAATCAAACTGTACATCGAATCAGTGGCTGCACTACTTTAGAGTAAATGTTCAATGTGACGACCACCAACTTCGTTACATCATGTGCAACGAAGTTGGTGGTTTGTCCAACTCTCTGTAAGATACCACACTCCTCTATGATGGTATTAAATGCTGTAAAGATGCACTTTGTAAGCTTGTGAACTGTTCCTACAGGTGTTGCGTACACAAGGGACATTACATAACCCCAGAGAAAGAAGTCAAGAACAATAGCACAATGTCAATGGACGGAAGGGTAGCTACCAAAGTGAAGGGCGGTCAAGCATTTCCTACCGTTGTAGAAACTTTATATCACATTTCCAGCTATGGGTTCCTTATATCAAAACATTCAAAATTTTATCCTCTACAATCCCCCAAATTTTTAAAACGTCATTCTGATACACCCTGTATATGGGTGTGTGATTCTGAATGACTGAATGATAGAAAAATCTCATTTTTAAAAACATTTTTTTTTTCTGAAGTGAAAAATGGCTTTTAAAGATGAGATGCTTTATCTGGTGTTTTGAAAAACATCAAAGCTTTTAAAGAAAATGGTGTCCTCTTTGAAATTAGGGTGATCAAGACATTAAATTTGTATTTTAGAACTGTATAAAAACACTACAATAACAAGCTATAAATCTAAATGCAAAATATATTTTCTTTTATAAATGTTAAAGAATGTATTTAATAAAATTTTTATCTGTTAGGAGTATTCTAATGAAATCCTCCTGGGATGCTGTTATCAGTTTTGTGGATGATGCAATACAAATGATTTTCATTATTTAGAATCTCATCATCTGTTCTTTAAGTTAGATCATTTTTACTTTTACATGATCTACGGTCATGTTTAAGTAAGATGACAATATGGCTTACCAGATACCATATTTATCTAAGGCATATCAAGTGTAGTTATTCAGTTTTGGGGAGCTGAAGGGAGGTATGCGACAACTGGGCAATAGTCAAGTGGGCGACAGAAATTTAAAACTTTTTGCCCACTTAGCAATCATGCGATTTGGTGGATATTTTTTATTTATTTATTATTTTTTTGTAAATATTGGTAAATTATATAAAAATATAAATATAGTTAGGACTTATGAGGTATGAGTTACAAATTATTTCCAACTTAAGAAAAGGAAATGTTTTCAAATAACTTACCGAAGCATCGCTAATTATTTTATGACAGAATGGTTAACAAATTGCATCAAAGAAAATCAGTTCTTCAAAAACAAATTCTTCCAAAGATCTTTTATACTTTTTTGTTTTAACTTATATTGTATTTAATGTATAATGTAATGTATTTTTATTTTTAATGTAATTGTTGTCTTTGTTTTTACGTATATTTAATTTTGGGGTAGACATCAACCGTTCTTTGAGACTTATTTATTTATTTTTACAAGTAAATAGAAAAATACAGTATATAATATGTATAAATATGTTTGTTAATTACAAAATTGTTCTTTTAACTCGTTTAACTCGTTTCTTGAAAAATATTATTTAAATTTACCAGGTAGTAGATCAATAGAAAAGAATGATGATTTTTATAAAGAAAACAAAAAAACTTGTATTTTGTCTATTGTTTACCTCATATTTTGTCACCCAGATGTCTCATACCCAGTTAGCAGTAGCTCAGTTGACTATTGACAATTGTCTGTTGCCTAGTTGTTCATTACCCATTCACTGTTGCCCAGTTGTTCATCACTGATTCACCATCGCCTAGTTGACGGTGTCCCACTGAAGAGTGCCAACTAGGTGATGAGTCTTTGTATCATTACAAACTAATATCTTAAAAAAAAAAGTCTTCAATAGCACAAAAATTGGAGACATCACTGTATTGTATAAAATTTTATTTTAGTTCTTATGAAGTTATGAAGATAGCATACACGCTAACTGTTTACCTTTTGGGTGAACAGTTTATTTTTTCTTCCTCTGCTCACCCTGTAGCTTGCCATTTGGAAATGATCCCCCTTATCACTTTTGAGTGTTTTTAATAATTTTCACAACTACTTTCTTTTAATATTTCTTGATTTTAAATAAGAACTACTAATCATCATTTTAAAAACTACATTATTGTCCAGTTGATGGTGTAAACAGAAATTTTAACATCTTAACAAGATTTTACTGTTGTTTTCTTTTGGTTTGGAAAGATAAACTTTATAGTTAGTCTGAAAATGAGTTCTTGAAAAAGTCATATGATATCAATGGTTTTTTTTACATCTTATATTCTTGTTCATATCATATGAGCATCCAGCAATGTTTCCTTCCTCATCAGGCAAAGCAAGCTCTGGGTGCCTCTGCAGAAACATTCTGAAGAAGAAGACAATAGATTTCACATTATAAGTGAAGTAAAATCTTGTTTTCTCTGTTTGTCTGGACTAATGGGAAATCCTTGTTAGAATGCTTTTAATGAAGGCAACCATCATCTCTGTGGCATAATCAGGATGCAGTTTGGATGATGATGTTTGCCACACTGGTTTTGTGGAGAAATGTCTGATTTTACCAAAAAAGTACAGTGGGTGATCAGTTAATGAACATAATCTGTTCCAAGACTTTGTTCGCTATCCGAATTGTTCGTTACCCGATTATCGATTTACCATAGGTTTTTACGGGAATTTGATTAATTCGTTCTGGAAACTCCACAAAATAAAAAATATATATTTTCTTACTATGTTTATTTATATGTAATAATAAAAATACATATATACACAGTATTGCATTTTTATTAGTCTGTTTTTTCTGTTTGTAAGGGTTAAAGATTCTGTTTAATGTCGATTGCTTTTCTCTCTTCTTCAGGATTGTTCAGAAGTAATTAATAGCATTGTAATTGTAGAGATCACCAAGCCTATTAACCTCACCTTGGTTTTGATGTCATTCTAAGACCGTTGACCGCTGTTCTGACATCCTCCCACTTCTTCAAAAGATCTTTAATAGCAGATATTGGCATTAATCCTCTTTTTCAGAAGAAAACATATCTCATCAAGTTTCTTGGTGTTCTTCATTCAAGACTTCTTGGCGTTCTTCTGTCATCAGATCCGTTTCAGGTTCTTTATTTCTCAGATGTGATTTTTGTTACTCCTTTAGCTGCTTGAGTCTTCTTGATTATACTGTATCTTTCTTAGATAAGATTGAACTGCAGCCTACTGTAGACCTGTTTAAGCCATACTCCCCAGCAACATCAGACATATTCTGCCCACTCTCTATCTTTGCTATTATACTATCACCTTTCGAAAATAAAAACCAGTGCAAAACTTAATGAGTGCCTGCCTGACAGTCTCGCGAATACTATAAAAGAATTGTTTCTGTCAGAAAAATAAAAGGCTGGAATTACAAGGAAAAGTTTCAAAGTTCAGCAGAATACTATCCAATCAGTATATACCGGGTTGAGCATTGATGTCAACATCTCCCACGCTCCGAAAAGTTTTGAATTGTTGCCTGAAGACAAGGGAAGTCCAATTGATATTCATTATTTTATGTTGCTTCTTTTTGTGTTTGTTCTGTGAGATGTTCATTATCCGAACATAAAAATCTCTCGAGAAAGTGTTCATTATCCGATTTGTTCATAGTCCGAACTGTTTGTTAACTGATCACCCACTGTAGTAGTAAACTGTAGCAGTCTGTTAGTTACACCAGCAAGGACAGAAATTTCCTATAACAAACATCAACTTTTTGTCTATTTGCTTGAATCTAAAAACATACAGAAAAACAGACAAACAGGCTTTATGCTACACAATAAGGGTTATTTGAAACTACAATATAAGAGCATACTTTATATGCTCATTAAATGGAAAGCAGTCTCACCTTATAACCAAAAGATGCCTTTCTGCAGGAACATGAGCTGACAGCTTTCATATTCTGACATCATTGGACAGTTTTCAAAGTGATTAGTTCTGTCTTGAAAATATTTTGTCCTAAATTCATAGAATGCATTAAATATTACATGGCAGTCACCCTTTGTCACTCTCTCAAAGCATTGTTTGCAAAATTTAAATGCTTCTCCAATGCTCTTTGCTACAACAGACTTTCCACTCCAATTCATATATAGTTTACCTGAAACTCAGTGCCTCTTGATCATATTTCTTCACCATAATTTTGTTTTTACAATTCCCTTCCATCCAGATTTTTCATGGACTACTATCAAAATTTTTTGTCCTCTTCAGTAGTGCCAGAATTTTCAAAATCCCTAGAATTTGGCTTAAAATTTAAATTACATGAGCTACAATCCTTATCATGCGATGCCATGTCACTTTCTGGGCCACCACAAACAGTTATAGGCCTATAATAAACAGTTAACTCCAAGAAGTTGACTGTTTTCTACATTGTTATTACATAATTTGCATAATTAGATTTTCACATGAAATTGCTTGGAGTAAAGTGATTTTCAGCCAGTCAATGGAGCTACCTTAATTTTGCTACTTTATATAATAAAACTAAAATTGATAATTCTGCAGTTAACTGGTTTTTTTACTGAGCTCTTCAGTTATCAGCTCAATATGAGGCTGATAGCATTAAAAAAGAGCTTAAAAATGCCTATATGTAGACAGTGATAACAATAACCAAATTCTGATTATAATCAAGCAGAGTTTTGTAAGTGTGTAAGTTATATTAACATATATTATGGTATATATGTTTTGGGATGTGCTAATTTTGATGATGATTAATATATATAGTAGACTTCACTTATCTGCAGGTATGATAAGCAAAGTCTACTATATATATTAATTATAAGAAAGTCTGGTAAGATAGAAATACTATCATCAATAAAACATGAATTAATTTTTTTTATCCAGCTTTTACGCAACGTGAATAGTGATGATGTTGATAGTGGAGCTGATGATGATTTTGGGGATTTTGAAGGATTTGAAGTAAGTGAAATATATCATTAATGAATCAAAAACAAATAAATAATAAATAATGTATACTATTTTAATTAAATTATTAAGCTTTTTAATTTATATAGTTTATTATACTTGTTTATTTTATACCCAGAACAAAGGGGGTTATATATCTTGTATTAAATAAAATAGTAATAACTTATATTATTATTTTAAATTATCATCAAAATTCAAAAACAATATTATTATTTCATTAATCTTGTATAGTAAATGTCTTGTGACATGCATAGGATCAAAATATCAGTGCTAAATATCAAAAATGCTGGATTACTAGGTTCTTTCTATTTTTTGTTAGATTTGCTTACAAAGGGTCTATTTATTCTGAATGATTCAAAAATTATTTTTTATACTGCATGCTATTATGCTTTTTTTCCATTTCTTTTTGCATATCAGTCATATTTAATACATTATATGGATGCTACATAAAAATTATCTATTGTTGTACACACTGTTTTTGTGATTTGGCTGTATACAACATAATTTTATTTTTGTACTGATTTCAAACTTTCTAAAAATTTCCTTTTTTTTTTCTTTTCCTTTGACAACTTGTGCTCAAAGATAATGTCACAATATACAGTACAGCAGTGCCTGCAGACTATGAAAACAGAGGGCACAGCTATAAAAAGAGCATCATATATACATTATGCAAGAAGATAACTGTATATATATAGGTATCCCTTGATTAATTCAAGCAATTAATTAATCCCTTGATGCTAATGCATATATTAAAATCACGTTGATCAAATACAGTGATATCTCAGTACTTGACCGAATAATCACAACCCACTAGAATAAATTTTCAGTTAATAACAAATATTTTTATTTTTGTCATCAGTAAAAAAAGTTTTCTATGATAAAAATGAGTAACTAATTTTATAATAAAATAAAACCTTAGAGTTCCCTTAGGGAATTAAGAAAAGGGCATCCTGATGACAAAGAGGACTGCTTTCACAGTCACAAAACCCCAATTCCCACCCTGCATCATGATAAACTCAAGTGTTATAGATTGTCAGATTAGAGAACTTTAGCCTCTTTTACTTTTATATTAATATAATGTATATACTGCATGTGTGCGCACATTAATTGAACTATAAATAAATATGAAGTATCTGAAAATGTTGAAATCTACTTGTTATAATTTTAAATAAAATTATCATAATAAAATAAAATATATAAGAAAGTAAGGAATATATTTAAACAAAGAAAAGCTAGCATAGATAGGCTCTTGCTTAACTTCTCTAGCACTCAAACAGGAGGTTAAGGGAATGAGGAAGTCTGATAATTTTCAGTTATACTATATAAAATTTAAATAATGACAAAAGCTTAAAAGGAGTAGTTATGCTGAATTATGATACATTTCTTTATTTAAGTCTAAAAAACACTAGCTCAAAGTTAAAATTGTGTGCAGCGCAGTCTGTTATGTGAGGTCACTCCTGTCACAACACCAAGGAATTTACATAGGACAAATCAAAACTTTGGTGACTTCTGTGGACATACAACATGTTTGAGAATCAAATAAAAACAAAAATTGTTTACAGAAAAAAATCAGAAGTTATGCTGCATCAAATGAAACTTTGAACTGTAAAAATACAAATATTTTTGTAATCAGATTCTATTCATTGTGTGGGCGCCGGGAGTCGGCCGGTGTCTCGTTCCTCCTTTTTGTCGGCTAACAGGTCCGTGAGACCTGCCCACGTCAAGATGGCGGTTCGGATGAGTTACGCGTTACGCGTTTTTATGCGAGTGGAGGAAGTGAATGGGGTCGACGGTAGAGCGGCGGATGATAATATTCGAATAAAAGACATAGCCAACGGATAATAACAACAACAAGAATTTATTTAAGCTAGCAGGATAATTACAAAAGGGGAGCGCGACGGTCGCCTCTTTCTGTATTCGCTGAGGGAGAGTTTACATAAATTCAGGTCATACCTCGTGATCCGGGTCGGTCTTCGTAGTCGACAATATTCCGTTGATTTTAGGCGGTTTCCCTCGATTTTGTCCGCACGCGCACAGTCTAAAAGACAAACGTAACCGACCCCCCCTTTTCTCTGTCATTGCCCTTTTATTCTCGCGGTCACGAGTTTCAGTTTCGCCAACCCGCGTTTTTCGACTCTGGTTCCTCCTGATTCATATTTTTTTTCTTTTGACTCATATCCCTTTTCCTTCTACTCGCGCGGAAAAAGGATGTATCATTACCGGCTTAATTCCGGTGGGTTCGAACTTTCACAATTGTGTTGAAGTAATAAATGTAATCAGATAGGCAAGTGAGAAAAATTTCCCTGGGAAAAGGAGTCAATTCCCAGGTGACACCTATAAACTTTTGGTGACAGGTCAAGGATCCTATCAAACTAAAGGTGAATTGACTGTATACCAGCAATGGCTTATGGGAAGTATCCAAGGTGAGGATCTTTAATAAATAAGTCAAATGGAAAGATGAGAGAGAGTGTGTGTGTCATCCAAGCCTCCAAATGAGAGAATCATGCCCAAACTTGCTGCTCTCCATAGACTAACCCAGAGAGTTATGTTCAAGTGACCAACCAAGATGAGTTCCATCATCAATGGTCAGTCCTCTCATCGCTGAATAATCTCCTAACATAATAAAAAGCCTTGTTTGGATCACTGGAGAGAAGTGGATAAAGATTGCTTCCACATGAAATTTCCAACAATCTTCACAATCTGTTGAATGTGCAATTGGAATGATTCCTTTCAGACCATTCTGAAGGATTCAAGTATTTATCAACCTCTTATCCACCTACAGAACTCTCACCACTCTCTCTCTCTTTCCAGAATAATAATCAGCAAATGCAATTTCATATCTGTGTATATATTGTCTACTTGGACTTTGTTTATTAATAGGACTTATTGTACTGGTGAAGTTTCTGATTAGCAAAAAGAGGAAATCTTAGTCGTTGCTAATCATAAACTCTACCAGTATAATAAGTCTTATTAATAAACGAAGTCCAAGTAGACAATATATCTACAGAGATGTGGAAAGTAGGGACAAAGAGGTAAAAAGAAGCAATTAGGCCTACATATGTTAAGCACCACTATAAGAAAACTACATAAACTTCCTTGTCTAAATTTTAAATATGTCTTAGAAGAGAAATTTGAAGACTAATCTCTTGTCTCCTCCTTTCTCTAATGGTCATACACTTGCTCACGAAAAAGGTTAAAATCTCCCACATGTGTTTGTCAGTTCTTCCAAGGAAAAACTGACTAGTGTTCAACATCCTGACATTACATAACGTTCATTAATCTAATCATGATATATAAATTGGGCCTTACAGTTAAAAGATTTTATTAAAAAATAATTTATATATTACTAATTATATTATAAAAGGCTTATTTTGAGGGTAGAGTATTTTAAAAAACTGTGAATGCTAAAAATGAGTAAAATTTTTATTAAGTTTGATTCCACTTGAGATATGACACATGACCCCTTTTTCTTAATAGAAACACCTTGACCTTTAATTGCCAAAATTTAATAGCATTAATGCCTCACATTTATAAAGAACCCTGCCAAGTTTCAAAATGTTTGGTTGTCCAGTCCTGAGATATAATGCAAAATAGATGTGTGTGCTCACACAAAACCAGGGACATCAGAATCTGACTAATCACCTTACTTTCCCTACATTATATTCTATAAAAGTTGGAAAAGTAAAAATAGATGTAGTTTTTATTTTGTTTTGCTGCTAACTAGGCTTACATTCTTATTTTCTTCCACAATTAAAAGTTATTCTTAATTTTAAAATCAAATGTAATTTCATAATTTTGATTGATTCAAGTATAGGAATTTCTTCTCATACTAGTAAGGATTGCAAAATTATATTGTGACTGCAATAATGCTAAATAACATAATTTGAAAGATGATCATTTCTCTCTCTATCTCTGATTAATATACAAATTTGAATTGATATGACAAATTGAAATTATACTATATTTTTCAAAATCCCTTTACTGCTAGCAGTGATTGTTAAATATGAGATCAAGAAAATTTAAAATAGTTTATAATTAATCATTTTGTGTAATTCTTTATCTAACTAATATTATTAATACTCCTGATTTAAATAATTTAGGATTTTATAAATTTTCAGTAAGAATTATGTTTACACAAGTAAAGTGTAAACAAAAAATAGCAATATATAGAAATAATATTTTTATCTTTGGATATCATAGTATATTCCTGTTGTTAAATTATCAGTATTAAACAAATAAGATCAATAAGTAGTGATATTTATTTTGTTATTCTTTGATAAAAATATTTTTCTAAATAAGAAGTTTTAAGAAAAATCTTTACACATCTTGGTAATTTTGAAATGAAAGTGATTGCAGTACTCTAGTGCAGTGTTTCTCAACCTGGGGGTCATGGTGACATTAAAGGGAGGTCACGAAACAATAATGAAATCATTTTATGAGAAAAAATCATTTATTATAAACTTATAAACATTTTACTTACAATAAGTACACATGTAAAAAAAAGAAATTAATGTGATTGTTTGCATTTGTTTTTCATTTAAAATTTTCTCCATATGTGGATCTGTGTTAGAAACACACAAAAGCAAATTGTTTTCGTGTGATAAAAGATGATTCCTGTATTTAGTTTGAGATCAAATTACAAAGAGCACGTACACATCAAGTTGGAACTTGTAAATTGCTCATGTATGTACACATCATACATGTATGATCATATCCGTCGCTATAAAGTAATAGGAATAGTTGTATTACATTTTTTATACTGTTGGTATTTTCTTAATGTACAAAATTAGTGCAATGTGGTATATAATATTTTTAAAAATTTACATTTATAATTACAGTCAAAATTCAATTAGTAATAGTAAGGCTTACTGTTATTATTCCTTTGGGTGGGGGGTTGCGAAGTATTAATTTTATTTATATTTACTATTTGGGGGTTCATGGAGCTAAGAAGGTTGAGAATCGCTGCTCTAGTGAAAAGTTTAAGAAGTTAAGAAATCTAAGTTTGAAACAAAACGAGATAGAGAAAACATTTAAATTTCAAATATGTTTCAATATTCTCTCTAGAATTATTTTACTTGCCCACCCGGCAAGTACTGGGTGTTGTCAATAACTTTATTCGGTCTCGAACAAGGTTATTGACAATAGCTTCAACAAAAATTAAAATTGTTTTCATTTTTTTATTGTTATGTTCTTTGCATAGTAAGTACAATTTTATACAATGTACATACTATCACGTCAAACTCTTGGAACATTTTAGATTATCAATAAATGTGAAATAGAGACTTATATCATCTGTAAGATGAATAATGAATTTATAATTAATGTCTTTGTGTTTGATAAAAATATACAACAGTTTGATGCCTTTTTGCAAAATCCAAGAATTAACACATTTTGAGCTATGCTGGTATTGTCATAAAGAAGTGATATCTATGTAAAAATAGTTACTGAATTATTATGTATGAATACTGTATTTGAAAAGGAAAAAAAAAACATTTAGTTTGTGTTTGTTCAGAAAAATTGTTTGCACTTATAATAAATTTTGTTTTAATTTATTATTATTAAAATTTATCATGTTTGAATTAAGTATGAATTTTTAATTAAAAATTTAATTTTGTCTAACATCTTTATTTTTATCTTTCTAAATTTTTAAAAAATTTGTATTGTATTTTCAGGGAGCAGGTATAGAAGCACAAGCTGCACCATCTCCATGGGCAACATTTCCAGGTAAATACTATTTTACTTTCAGTTGGATTAAATATTTAATTTGACATATTTGATATTGATTTTAAATTATAATTAAAAGTAATGTAAATGACAAAGTAAAAATTGTTCACATTTTCAGTTTCCTTCATTTGATAATTATATAAAACATGTAATACTTCCTGAAGAGAATTTAATTAGTTAAGATTTAATTTTCTGTTAATTAATGTTTTCTTGAATTACTTTTAAAAGAAATATGCTATTTTGTTTCATAAATAATTTTGTGCTTGTAAAATAATTTGTTTTTCATTTAAAGTGCATGAAAATTAAATTTATATATGAAGGGACTATCCATCTGTAAATTTTTAAGTGTATGAAAAATTTTTTTTATGTATTTATTAATACAATAAATTCTTTACATAAAACGTTAAAATTGCAACAGTTACTATAATGTTTTATTCTAAACTTCATTTTATGCACAAAAAATATTAATGTATAATATTGTGCAAACATGTATTTTGGAGTATGTTAAAATTTTACAAAATATAAAAATCTTTTATTGTAAATGATTTTACACTTAAAAATATATAGATATTTTTTACTAGTTTTATACGTAAATAGCCAACAAACCTGACATTGCCTGGGTTAAAAAGCAAATCAACTTTTAATATGATTTCTCATTAATTAATTTCAACACACAAGAATTGTCTAAATAGTTTTATGTTTTTGTAAAATCTCTGAAATGGTTGGATGGGCTACCAACATAAACCAGTTATAATTTTTGTTGCTACACAACACCCTATTGGGATTGAGGGGTGGGCTTTCAATACCTTTCAACTAACAGTTACTCTAACAGCTAATTGTATCACTTCATGTTGTGAGCTGTCATTCCTTTTTGAGATCTGTTGGATTACATTTGTATTTGCCTGATGATGGTAAATTTATTTACCAAAAGTGCTTGCTTTTTGTTGTCATATATTATTAAAGTAACACCAAAAAATAAATTTTTCCTGTTATCTATGATAATATTGATGTTATCTAATATAGATTAATGAAGATATATTACAAATGAATAAATCCATAACATCTTTTTATAACTATTGCAGTTATCCTTTTTTTTCTAAATTAATCACATTTTATTCTAATAGATAATGTTTTTTTATTATTTAGCTATATATTAATTATTTTGTTACTATTATCTTTCAGGGCTTACCATATGTAGAGACTGATTTTCAGATTTTAGTTTTTATTCAACATTAAAATACAATACTTAATTAATTTTAAAATAAAATTCTTATTCAAATTTAAATTTAATTATGGCAAAATGAAAACAAGAATTATATTTATGATTTATTAATAATGAACTTGTACTGGATATTACTAAAACACTTCATGTGTAATGTAATAGCATGTCCAGTTTATGGTTGAATTTTAAAATATGTCCAACGTGATCATTTTAAATTCATTAGTTTATAATAAAACAGCCTAAAAAAATGTAAACTGATGAGGGCATGATGCCAAAATGCATATTTATTAATAGGCTGTAAATTTGAATTAGAATTTTATTGTAAAATTAGTTGAGTATTGTATTTTAATGTTAAATAAAAACTAAAATCTGAAAATCAGTCTCTGCATATGATAAGCCCTAAAAGATAATAGTAACAAAATGATTAGTAATGGTAAATAGAAGGGCTAGAAGCATGCAAATCGAACAGGCATTAATAAACAAATTTTCAAATAAATTAAAATATTTAATTTTGTTTTTTCTTAAGTTACACTAAATATATAATATAAAAACTAACATCATCATTTCATTTTTTATTGTGTTGTCAAATAGAGATTGGCTTTTTTAAAATATCTCTTCTATTTTATAAAATAATAATAATAGTTTTTTTACAGAATTTTGAAACCTGTTGATACTTTGCAACATTTTTATACACACATTAAGTAAATTATTCATATTTATGATCACAAATTTTAAATATATTGAAATTATAAATAATAAAAAGTTTTATATAGTGTAAACAGAAGAAAATAATGCAATTGGATATTAATAAAATAATTATTTTTAAACCTGTAAATGAAAAATTCAAAAATAAATTTAAAAAAGTACTCCAAAAATAAAAATTCAATTGTATTTGAAATATTTTATATTTTAATATAAAATATAATTAATAATTATCTTTATAAGAATTACTTGAATTTGTAAATAGTTAATTTTTTTAATAAGTCATTAAAATAGTTTTTAGTTATAAAGTATATTTTTATATTAATAATCGGTATATTCCGCAGGAGAATCGGTTTTAATTCGACCATTCAATATATAGAGTTTATTTTCTTTTATGAAGTTTAACAGCTTGTTCCCCAAATTATTAACCTGTTTGTCTTTTGATACTCGACTATTGCTAATTAAATGATTTGGTCCCTTATATTTGGAATCCATTTCCTCACCAATACGAGAATTGAAATTGCCCAATATAATAATATATGGAGTTATATAGAACCATGACTCTATAACTTTAAATATTTCATTTAAAGTATTTACATCCCCAGGAGGAATATAAGTTAATAATATCATCATTATTTGGTTATTCTTATTTAATTCTTTGTTTCCAATTATTGTGATGAGAAGTAATATATAGTTCCTTGATTTTTTAACTTGAATTATTTTACATTATTCTCTTTCCAGCAATAAACATAAGCCGCCACTTGGTCTTCCGAGCCCAACTGGTTTACTTGCAATTGAGAATTCAATTAAAAATTTTTTCGAGAAATTTGCAGTATAAAATTTTTCCGTTGTTATCCAAGTTTCCGTTATACCAGTAATAGCCGGATCATATCTAGTATACAAAGAATTAATAACTGAAGTTTTATTTTTTAGACCTTGACAATTCCAATTTAATATATCAAAGGAGGAATTTTTATTAGATTTATTCGTACTTTGGGTTTGCCTTTGTTTTGTATTATATCAACTTCCCAAAACTATCGTTTTATGGTAAGGTAAAAAAGTATCAACATATACCAAACTTTTCAAGTTAATATTATAAGTAATTTTCTCAGATCCTGATAGTAAGATATCATTATGTAGTTTAGCCTGTGCATTTTGTTTCCGTATTTCATGTAACACTGGAAGTAAATTTTTTCGTCTTATTCTTGTATTTTTATTAAGATCTGGGGATATTTGAGCATCTCTCCAATCTTCTAACTGGTTTTGCATTTTTTTCTGAAGAAAAGCAGAAAACATTCGATTACGGAGTTGACTATTTTTAAAAATTATTTTAGTAGTAGTTTTTGGTGGTTTTGTTAACTGAATCACATCTATAATGTCCTCTTGAGTTAAATCACAAATTTCCAATAAGGAAGTAATGAAATTATGGATTTCTTCTTTAGAAACAGATTTCGAATTAGGATAATTATATATTATAATATTATTACGATTAATATCATTAACTAAAGAATCTAATCTAAATTGTGTAAGATCCTTCTCATTTTGCATAGTGTTTATTTGTTGTCGTAAATTCGCTATTTGTTCCTCCAATTCTACTTGTTTTTCCTTAACTTCGTTTAAATTCTCATGCATTAAGTTTAATTCTTCCTTAAAATCTTTTATTTGCTTAAATAACTTATCATTAGATGTTTTTATTAAATTAGATATCTTATTCCATAGAATGGCAGATGAAGTGTCCAATAGCTCGTCCGGGTTATTTGGTAAAGAATCAAGTACATTTGGCTCACCTGAATCATCTTGAGTATTGCGTTGGTCTGATATTTCATTAATTTTCTTAGCTTCCATATTAGTGCCTTGTAAGTTTTTATCCAGTTGTAATTTATAATCAGTAATTAATCGGGAACTTGTTGCAATATCGTCATTACGTTTACCTGCTGATTTGCTTCTGGTGAGCGGTGGTCTTCCACGTTTAACTGGAGAACGTTGCATTGCTATGAATACTAAACTTTTTGTTAATATTATAGTCCTATAATTATTAGTTTCTTTTAAAGTCAAAATTGATTAAATCAATTATTTAATTTAAAAAATCATCACCGATGAAGTGAGAAAAAATTTCACCAGCCTTTTTATATTAATAATTATGTTAAGCATGTTTCAAATAAAATATTATTTGAAATAAATTAATAAAGTGGTTAAACATGTTATAGTTAATCACTTTATTGTTAATCACTTATGTTATAGTTTGTTAATCACAATTGTTAATCACTTTATGTTATAGTTAATCTTACATTAAAGAAGTTATATAGAAGTCTTTGAAATAACCAAAAAAAACCTTGATGGCAAGCATCTCATACCAAAAGGATAAAAACTTCCTTTATGTAAAATGAATCTTGAAACACTTTTTTGCAGAATTA
Organism: Centruroides vittatus; assembly: GCF_030686945.1. Lineage (NCBI taxonomy): Eukaryota > Metazoa > Arthropoda > Arachnida > Scorpiones > Buthidae > Centruroides > Centruroides vittatus. The sequence continues at coordinate 151,849 of NW_027122637.1, forward strand.
TTTCAACATAATTTATCATTTATCAAATGGTAGAACATTCTTCATCAAAAAATTTATTTATATTTCTCTTTTACAATACATAAAGCAGATGTTTTGGATATACAAGGTGTCCCAAAATCAATATCTGTAAATAGAAATTAATATAATTTGTATGTATCATTTATTTAATGTATGTTTAAATGAGCCTTTTGTACATTTTTAACTTGTCTTTAATATAATAAATGAAATAGTTATCAAATCCTTAATACATAGATCAGAAACAAAAAAGAAATCCAGAAGGTTTATAGGATTTAGAGGCTTAAGTTCTATAGGATATTCAAAATCTTATAAAAACTTAAAGAAAAATTATTGTTTGGAGAATGAGAAATTTTCTTAGCAAGTTGACAGCTTATTAATGCATATACATTAATGTATTAATATATATAAAATAACTAATATATTTTTTTTTTACTGTCGTGAAGTATTTGATTAAACTTGTCAAGGAAAGAGTTCTAATATAGTAAGAAAGGTTAATTTCACATGAAAGTTATTTGTCATTTTGATATGAAGACTTGCTCTTTCAGAATGTTCAGATTCAGAATGTCAAAACTTCTCCAAAAATGCAATATAATATAAACTAAATTTGAATTAATTGAAAATATTTGATTAAACTAATTAGTAATAATTTAATGCAAGTATATATAAAGTATCAAATTAAAAATATAAAAATTATTACTTTACTCTGCTTATCTTAATAAAGTTCTTAACTTAATTATAAATATACATTCTTATCATTTTTTTTTTATTAGTCAATATTTAAAAATAAATATTTATAATTATATTAAAAATTTTAATTAAAAATATTAATTTGTATATTAACAATTTATAAATTTTTACTTTATATTTCAATGTGCTTTCATAATTATATTATAAAAAACAAGTTTTGTTTCATTAATATGTATATATTAATTTGCAAGATATAATTTGTTTAGTGAATTTTGAAGTTGTATAATTTTTTTCTTATAGATCTTCTTCCTGTTCAAACAAGTCCAGTCACTCCATTAGATGAAGGAGATGCAGGACAACCAAGAGTGTTGTCAAACACACACAACGGAGAATCATGGTTACGTGGTGTTGGTGGTGCTATATCTCGTCAGTCACAAGATTTGCATCCAGGTGATGGGTGTTCTAATTCTCAAGGAATATCAAGAATATATAATCCTCCGGATGTTTCTCTTGGAACAGCTAATAGAAATCCTTCTGATAATATTCATGGTAATAAAACATATTTACATTAATTCAAAATTTATTTTATCTTGAAATAATTTGTGCATGTGCATACACTTTGTATGCACATGCACAAATACATGAAATGTATCTAATTTTGCAATAAAATATAATAATTAATGTTTCCAAATATTTTTGTTCATTTTGTTTAGATATTTATAGATTATATTTTATAATATTTTTGAGAACTACTAATAATTCATGTTATTACAGATTATTAAAATTAAAGTTTCTAAGAATTTATTTTAAATGATTTTTACAAATAATAATACAGATTTGCAGATATGAAGTAGATATTTTGATAAATATAATTACACAAAGATAAATTTATTCATTAAATTTTTTCTTTAGGTTTTAATAAGTTTGAATCATAACAATTTAGTATGAAATTACCTGCTACTTGGAAATTGTTATTTCAATTAGTTTAATTGGTGATTTAGCATCACTTATCTTGATAAATTTCTCTTGTTTGCATTAATAATTTTTGTCATACAATAGGGATGAAGTTTACTGTATCAAGGCATACAGAAAACATTTTTTTGTCACTTTATAGAAATTACCATTTTTGAAATAAGTTGCTCTGTAAGTTGTATGTATCTCCTAGATTTAAAGGCTGTGGATTTAAACGCATGTTGAGTGGTATGAACACTAGTTTAATGCAACGTAAATTCTTAACATAAGGATGTGTCAGCAGTTATCAATTAGTAAAAATACTTCTTGCTTCTTTCTTTGCCTATTCTCACAGTTTGTCACAGAAAATGTCAGAGCTGTTCAATTGAATTTTGTAGTTTACCAGTAGTCTTTTCTACTTCTGAACATTAAATTGATGGGAAATCCAACAAAATATGTTGCAAATTGTTTTACTATTAATAACAGATCAAAACTAAAATTTAAAATGTAAATTACTAATGAATGAAAATTCTCAATGATATAATTTTCTAAGTTTGTTATTAATGGGCTGTTAGATGAACTTTGGGAATCCCCCAGTGAAATAAGAAAACTGGTATAGTATATTTTTCAATTCGTGACAAAATAAAAAAAAAAAATTAGATAAATAAATGTACATGTTTTAGTTAATAAAAAGCAAAAATTTCCATATTAGGCAATTTTAAGTACCATATTTTAAAAATGCTTTAAAGGACTCCTTATCTTGGGTTATATGCTTCTATGTTACATTCATCATGCTGCCAGAAAAGGCGGCTTTTACCTAAAAATCCAAATCCTAATAGTAATTTGATGATATTTTTTGTATACATTATAAACAATAACTTATCATTGTTTTTAAACATACACTATTGTTTTTGAAATAAAACGGATACGTACCTGCTACTCAAACAATATCATTCACAGCTCATCATTCATTCTGTTTAGTCCAATTTCAATAGAACAAAGCTAAATCCATTAAATCACCTGTACATTGTTTGCTACATACAAAAGTTTATTACATGTAGATTTGTCATTGCTGGAAAAAATAACATTGGTCTTATGGTTATTTCACTATTTCATTCATGTTCATTATAAATGAATTCTGCTATAACTATACACTTGAAATAACAGTTTAAAAATCAATAAAAAAAATCAATAAATATTTTTTAAATATTTAAAAAATCAAGAATATAGTTTCTATATATATGCAAAACCAGATATAATTAATTTACATTTTGCTATCTTATTAATTCAAAAACATTGAACAAGTAAGATTTATTTCAAGTTAGAATTCTCTATATATCTCTCTACATATTGACATCAAATTGTCTTTTCAAGTTGTTACATAATTTTTATAATGTTAATATAATTTTTTTCTTTTGCAGGTTTAATTATAGTTTTAAATATATAAAATAAATTAAACATATTTTATTTATTGCTTTATTTATAAAAGATGCAAATATTAAAATTTAATATGATCTCTATCTTGGGCTTGAAATGTTTCCTTGTATCATCATAGTAATATTAGTACTCATTTTGCTTTTATTATATTTTAAGTATATTTAACAAAATTGTTTTCTATAATATGTTTTATTACTTCAAAAACACCAGTTTTATTAATTTTCCTGTCTTCTGCATTAGCTTAATATAAGGCATCAAATTCTGTTTGAACTGTGAAATTGATATGTGCATATTTTCTAATGAATGCATTTAAGTACTACTAATTAAATGCAAGTTTAATCAGTTTTTCTCATTTTAAATTTTTAAATATTTTGAAATTTTATTTATTTATTCCTTTTATAGTTTATATCATGAATGAAAATAATAATTAGGTTAATAATTAATTTCAAATCTTTTTATATTAAATTTTTATATTATTTATACCTTATAAACATTTTTTTTAAATGTTGTATGATTATTTAATGTTATATCAATAATTTTACAGTTCAGTCTGCATCTTCCAGTAATGTATCATTTGATTCTAGACAAGTTTCATTTCAAATTGCTACTTTAGAGAGACAATTAAATGAATCTCACATGCAAAGAAGTTCTCTAGAAGAACAAGTTGTTCAATTAAGGCAAAGAAATAATGAACTTGAACAGAATTTAGCAGAAAGCCACACACAGTTACAAGAGTTAAGACAGAGACTTCAGGAGAGTCAGGTTTTCTAACTATTCATTTATTAAATTTTAAAACATTGCATCATTTTTGTATTAATTGTAATATGTTTTTAATTTTAAATTCAAAATTAATTTAACTTTTATTTTGATGAATACTTTCATATGTTATAATATAAGTATTCTTTAACTTTTTATATGTATTTAAATGTAAATTTTAAAAATTTGCAGTTACTAGATATATCAGAAAATTTTGTCATATTTTTGAGAAAAAATTATATTGCAACTATTTCCTGCTATGTTTATTTTCAATAAAACTTGGCAACTCTCAGTTTTGTGATTTTTCTTCTCTTTGTAGTATATCCCAAGAATCTGTTTTAAGTAACCTCTTCTTTATTGTTTATCTTGATATTGCTATACCTTTTATTGATTCAGACATTAATAACTTATGTCAATGATCTTAAAATCTTAAACTCCAATTCATTCTCCCTTCACTCTTATTTAAACAATATTATTTAAATAGGATTGAAGGGAGAATGAATTGTTTGAATAGGGTTGAAAAAACTATTAAAGTATTTGTAAAATACAATGAACTTATTTAAAATTTGACATTCTACACAGTCAGTACAGCAAGTGTTTTCCAGGCCATTTGCAGTGATTTGTATCTATCTGTTCTCTGGTACCGTGAGTTCCTCTCATCAGTCCTCTCTCTCAATGACTTCTTTCAATTTTGTATCCATGTCCCAGGGTAGCAATTTAGCATTCCTAAGGCCAATCAACTTCAACTGGTGGGGTTTTCAGATTAACAGTGAGGATAGTGTCAGTCTGCCTCATAGAAATCTTATTGACTGTTATAAAACTCTTAACTTACCAATAGTCATATGTTCCACTTAATTCTTCTTTTAGTTGATAGATTTGTCTAGAAAGCCATCAATTGGCATTAAGTAAAAAATTGGATAGTTAGAATCATGAAGTAATAGTAAAATAAAAACAGAGATTGGCACTAAATGTTGATGGACAGCCCCATGGTCAATATTGACAAAACTAATTTATTGAAAAAATAATGCAAAATGTCTTATAGTTATGTGTAATTAGCAAACTAAGCAGGAATTCACAGTAGTGGTGAGCAACAGGTTGTTCAAATGATTAAGAAAATCTAAATTGATAGATAGCATGCAAGTGCCCGACATGTTTGTTGCTTGCCTTCCTGTAGACTTAACACTGTATCTTTGCCATTCTGCCACACCTGAAATCATTGCATCTTTCTCAAATCTTTCTTCAGCAGCATCATTTACAGCATAAGAGCTTTAATTTCATACCTGAACCATATACTCAAACTAAGTTGGAAAACTGAAATCCTCTTTCAGTTAATATAGATACGAAATTAGTTTTACCCCATAAGCTTGTGGAGAATGGCATGTGGGGAAGAATCATGATTGTCTTGCTGCTATTATTTGTGCAGTTGTTTCTCAGTTATTATGCTTTGAATTATATTTGCTGTTTTATAATATTAAAAAACATTTATTTTGTGCTTTTTATTTGAAATAAAATTATTTTGTAGGGAGCAGCCATTTCTAAATAGCAGTCTAATTCACATTTAATTTACTTTTTGTTAGCAATTCCTTTACACCTGGGTTTTCTCATTTTGTGTAACTTATCAATACCCTTTGCATAAAATATTATTTTTACAACTAATATACTTTTCTAATTTGAAAAATCATGCTTGTTAGTTATTGAAGAATCATCTAAAAATTTTTAACTGAAATGGAAATATCTGAAGTTCAATGTTTAGAGAATAGGCCGGATCATTTATAAATATGTTTTAGCCCAACTGAGACAATTTTTACATAAACAATCATCACAAAACCTGATAAATTTGTAAATCCAAACAACCACAGATTACTTTGGGCTACTTTTCTGTGATTATATTTAATCAATTACTAAATAATTTGTTACAAGAGGGTGGTGTTAGACACCATCTCTTATTAAATTTAATAATTATAATTAAATTAACATTTATTAAATAATTCAGACTATTCTTGAAGAAAAGAATCTGCCTGGAGCAGGACTCAAACCCCGAACTCCCACTTTCTGTGTGGATGCATTGCCAGTTATGCTATTTGAGCTTTCAGTCCGATTTTCTCTTCCAGGCTATTTAAATATGATATAACCATTCTTGGTTACTTGTGGTGTAAATTATTTAGTAAATGATTAAATATAATTGTGGAAAAGTAGCTCAATGTAATCTGGTGGTTGTTTGGCTGAGATATCAAAACTGAATGTATTCAAACATTATCATATTAGAAGACAGACCATGCCTTTTCTGTTTGATAGAGTTGGATGTTTAGCTTTAATTGCATGTCTAAATTTTTTAATGTTTAATGAGGATTTTGAAAATTTATCAGGTTGAAGCAACCTCTAGACTTTTTCTATTTCACTCTATGCAGAATGCTTTCTTTTAGTAGTGAAAAGTTTGTTTTGCAATATTTGGAGCAAACTATCTGTAGTTCCAATATGTTTTTTTTTTTCTTATAGAATTATTAATGACAATTTATTTAACATTATTATTTGTTAACAAATCTAAAAATAGTTGAAATTTGTGATTCAAGCAACTGGAAGTGGCAACTCAAATATCTGTTTTGTTTATTTTATTTACCCAAAATAGTATCCATTTCAATTATTTCAAAACAAATCAAAGTTAATGAGTATGATCTAATAATTTTGAATGTGGCACACCAAATTTTTTTGCTACCGTCATTAACATCATTCTTGTATATAGATCTTTCTTCAGTAGAGTTCTGAAAATATTGTTGTCAAACTTTCATGACTTTCTAGAATAAGTTTCATCTTTCAGAAATCAATGTTTTAGTTTTAAACACTGTAAATTATTTTTAAATTGTGTAAATTTCTAGCATCAATTACTGCATTGTTTCTTTCTTTGTAAATCTTAAAGTACACAGTATCATAAATGCACTTTATCCATCAACATAGTTATTTTTCAGTTACTCTGAGTAAAGAAAGTATTGAATTTAATTTCTATCTGGATTAGTTTAATTTGAGTAATAAAAGCAAAAAATAAATGATTGCCTTTAGGTAAGCATTTAAGGAAATTTTTTAATATTTTGTATGAAAAGATAGCAGAATTTTTTGACATATCTAATAATTGAAAATTTATCATTTTAAAACTGATAATATAGAATCTATAGATTTCTTTCAATTACATAATTTTATTTGTTAAATAATTATTTTTATTGATTTAAATGAAAATAGAATATATATTTTATTTACATTATAGAATAATCTAGAACAAAGGTTATCTGAACTGAGAGTTTCTACTGACCAAAGTTGGATATTAGCAATTCAACAATTACAGGTGGAAAATATTATTAAACTTATAAAACCAATTTTATGTATAGATGTATGTATTTAAAATTATCTACTATTGAATTTTATTTAAAATATTGTAAAATATATTTATTTAGGAAGTTGTGGCTTCAATAAAAGATACTTGGGCTAATGAAAAATCAGAGGTTGAAGGATTGAGATGTTGTGTTCAAGAATTAAAAGCATTAGTGAATAAACAGGTATAACAGTTTTAAATAAATGATTATTATATATAATGATATCATAAAGAGATCAGTAATTATTTTTGTGTGAGAAATTTGATTAGAATATATATTTTAAACTTCAGATACATAAAAGTTTACTTTTTTGAACAGATGTTATATTTTTATTATATTAAAATTTTAATTAAACAATTAAACAAAATTGTCATTTTTGTAACTTTCCATGGTGTGTATTGATTGCTGGATGTGTAATAGTTTATTTGTTTGCAAGCTTATTTTTATCATTTTTATTTTTACAGGAAGAATCTAGAGAACCTTTGCATTTAGAAAAAGAATTAACTTGTAGGATGACAGAAGAATCTGCAAAAATTCAACAAACTGTAAATAGTTGCATGGAACAATATAGTCAACAGTTGTGTGAGAAAGTGTCTGGATCAATTTTGGTAAATGATCAAATGAATAAAACTTTAAAATTTATTTTAATATTAGTTGTTTACTTTGTTTTGTGAAGTTATTTTATGAAGTTTGATAAACAAAGTTTTACATATTATCATGCAGGAAGCTCTTCAGAAAAATTCCAATATTCAGCATAATTCATTTGATGGCATCATGGAACAGATAAAGAAGGAATTGAATAGGCATTCAGCAGATCAGAAAAAGGTCTGTATACTTTTATATGAAGAATAGTAATAACTTGGTAATAGTTTCCCCATCCTCTTAATAAAGATTTGAGTGCTTTAATTACTACAGCTTGTGTATTGCCTATATTTGCTTTTATTAATGCACGTGCTTTTTTAAGAAATCTCTTAATACTTTCCTTTGAGGGTATAATAAATAATTTCTTACTATATCTATGCACATTAATTCTATATCTATATCTACGCACTATATCTATCACTATATCTATGCACATCTATTAATTAAAGTGCAGTTGGTTATTTTTTTTACATACAGTCAAGTTTATTTTTGAAGTTTTACATTAAAATTTGTCTTATAAATAAAAGGACAAATTTTGTTGTTTGTTTGTGGCACAGTTAGTTGTATCTGAGAGTTGTTTGTAGATAATTTGAAAAAACTATAAAATTTGACAACGTAGTAAATCTAAACTTATGTTTTGGTTCACCATGTTGTCGAATTTTGTTGTCTTTTCTCCCAACTTTGGAAAATTTATCTTTCTTTTTATTTTTATATTTTTTACAAATCTGTTTCATCATATTCTATAGAAAAATTTGCAAAAGTCTACAAATTTCTTTAGTTGAACATAAAAGTTTATTTTGGCAGACAAATCTGACAACATTGCCTACAGACCAACCAATCTGCCACTGAAGACACTATGACACATTTAACTGCATGTTCAATTATTTTTATTTTGGAAATACTAGATTAATAAAACAATTTAGTTATTAAGAACATGTGATCAAAATAATGATGTACAAATTTCTAAAACTGGGCTAAGCAGTTTAATCAATGTTTCTTCACCCAAGAACATTTACTTTATCACTTCTGACAAAACCTGATGACACATGGATATTTAAAACATCTGATTAGTATTACTTTTCATCTACTTTCAATGTTTATTTCAAATATACAGGCAGTCCTGTACTTACGAACATTCGACTTATGAAGTTACGAACAAAGCCGACAGATGGTCGGTTAACATGAGTGTGAGTAGAGTACCTAGATATCAGAGTAGCGACACGCGAGTCATCGCTGCCATGTTCTGTCGACTGTCGTCATGTGGTCTATGGGTTTACATAAGAAATGACGATTTTTTTTAGTTTAATAAAGCATTTTATTCGTAAAAATGCTTTATTAAACTAAAAAAAATCGTCATTTCTTATGTAAACCCATAGACCACATGACGACAGTCGACAGAACATGGCAGCGATGACTCGCGTGTCGCTACTCTGATATCTAGGTACTCTAAGCGTGAGAGTAGGTGAAAGGCTCTTAGTTAAGTTTGGACTGTAGTCGTGTGTCAATCATGTGTGGTGTCATTTGTTTACTATTAAAGTGCAGTTGGTTACTTTTTTATGTACAGTCAAGTTTATTTTTGAAGTTTTACGTTAAAAACATTTACAGTACATACATATGTACATATGTAGTTGTTTTAAATGAGTAATTTCAATAAATAATGTACAGGTACATGTGATTGATTTGAATTTATACTTCCCTTTAACAATCTTAATTCAACATTATTCAAGTAGCTTAAACATTACATAATTGTAAAAACAACGTTGTATTTGAGTTTTTGCACCAAACATCGTCTTTTCGAGTTATGAACTTTTCGACTTGCAAACGGCCACTATGAACGGATTAAGTTTGTAAGTAGAGGACTTACTGTAATTATTTCCTCTCAAAATATATCATTGTAAATTGTTTTATTACAGATTGCTCTATTAAGAATTATTTTCTTCATCTTTTGAGAAAAACTTTTTAACCTTTGTGAATATTTCTGTAAAATACAATGGAATAAGTCTATAAATATACATGAATAAAACAAAAATTGACTTTATTAAGAAAGGATCAAAAGAAAACAATAACAAAATTTGTTCATTCCCTGAAGGAAGCAAGTATTCAATGTTTATATATATTCACTAATTAACAAAATTTTATGTGATTCCCCAATATACAGTTCTATTTATGAATTTGCTAATTTGTAATGTTCTTAAAATACACCAGTGGTTTTAATTTCTTTCTCTGGGTTTTTGAAGAACAACAAATATTGTCTTTCTGAACTTCATTTTGTAGTCCATTTTTACAAAATTACTAACAGAGGTGACTAGTGTTTGTTTGGGCAAAAATTAATAAGGAAAAATTAAAATCATGTTAAAAGTTTGTTATTCCAGCCTGGACTGTACTGGATATATCTGTTAGTTATCTGTATGTATAAATGAGAATGTTTGTTTGTTCACTATACACTCCTAGGCTATTCAACCAATTGCTATGAAACTCAGCAGTTATGTTCACATACTTTTAACTTAATGTCATACTTTCCACCCCAAAATATCAATTGGATTTCTATAAATCAATTCATTTCTACCTATATTTGAATTGTCAACTTTACATGTAGTGCCATCTATTGGCAAAAAATGTAAGAAATTAATAAGCAAAAGTAAACTATTGCAAGTACAGTGGAACCTCGCTTAACGAGTATAATTCATTCCAGAGTCTTACTCATAATGCAAAACACTTGTTAAGCGAAACAATTTTTTCTATAGAAATTAATGTGAAATACGATAATGCGTTCCACACTGAAAAAATGCTCAAATGTTTTATGTATAACGTTTATTCAAAAAAAATTGTACAATATACACTGTTAAGGAGCATGAATCATCACCATCATCTTTTCTTCTAGCGTGGAATGAACCATCTTGGAATAAGAATTCGATTTGCAGAAACAAAAAAAAATCACAGCTAATATGTTTGATAAACACTCCAAACGATATGCCAAGTTCTTGGGTTATGTAAATGCTATAATTAAATATTAGAAATTAATTAATTTGACTACAGGTAGGCAGTTATGTTTCCATCTTGTATTAAATTTAATAATTATAAATAATTAATTTTTAATTCAGACATTTTTAAAATTTAATTTGGAATTGGTCATTAAATTTAATGACCCAAAAATTTGGCATATCGTTTGGTGTGTTTATTATACAATGGGCTATGGTTGTTGATGTTTATAAGTAATATGTGTGAACACAAGTTTGGAAAAATATGTGATTGCAAGCGACACTAAGATGCTAGCAGAACGAGTGCTAAACACAGACTGATGGAGCATGCTGCATGCGCACAATTTGGGACTTCCCCTCTCCTCATCACTCGTTATGCAAAATATCGCTCGTTAGCAATGCAAATTTTTACAATTTGTTTTGCTCATTATGTGAAATACTCGTGCAAGGTGCTCATTAAGCGAGGTTCCACTATACTTTATAAAATGACTAACATTAGTAACAAGATTATGAAATATGATTTATTTTGTTATGAAATTAATCTCAAAAATTAATATGGATGAGAATATATGTTTATTCTTATTTTTTATTATGAGTCTTGAAATCATAAATTTTGTTTTTATCTTATTCAAGAAGCTTTTTGTTTCTTCATTAATTATCAATAGACTTTTTGGATTCCGACGACTTATTAGAAAATTAAATTTTAAGACTGAGAAACATACAACTTGACGATACAAACCAAATAATAATTTTTATGTGCAGGTTTTAGCCGAAGAAAGGAAATCCCAATTAGCAACTCTCTCGTCCGTATTAAACTCTGCACTTCACGAAGTTTCAGCAGCAATAGATTTGGAAAGGAATAAAGATGACCATTTGTGATTTTATATTGAAAGTACAGAAGTTTGTTTTTGAAAATTCAAATCTTGTGTTTAAATGTAATAGTACAAATTTAAAGTCTACTTAAGTTCGATTTTTTTTCTTAAATTTTATTAAATAATTCTAGTAACAAATCAAATATTTTAAATTTGTTTTACATATTTTAATGATTTTGTTAACATCTTACCATTTCTCATTATTTATTTGAAATGTAATCTTTTTTATCTATTCAAAAATAGTAAGTTACCCGTAAGTCTTTTGTAATGATGATTGTTATAAAAGAGGACATATTGAGTATACTATCATCTTGAATTATAAAAACTGTGCAATATATTGAATATCTTGTGTACATAATTAAAGAAAAATCACTTCTAGGAATGTTAGTTATAACATTTATACAGATATCATTTCTATTTAAATATTTCTGAAATTTATTCCAGATTATGCCCTTGTTTAATATTTATATTTAAATATATATATATCGATTTATTATTATTTTATTATTCATACTTTGAGAAAAGCAGTATTTGTTCATTTAATAAAGATTTCATAAATTACATTTTAGGAATACTAAATTTATTTTAATTTCCTTTTTTTTATAATTTTATGGACTAAATTTTAAAACATCATATACACGAAAGTCATATTCTTGAAAAATTGAAAGAAACAAATTCAAATTGTTGTAACTGATTGTTCGTGAGACTGCTATACGAAATATTCAGTTATACATTTATGTAAACTATATTGTACAATTTTTTTTTCAATATTTAATAAAATCATTCTATCTGAATTTTAAATGAGATGAAGTGTATATAAATGATCTAAAAATAAGCTACTATAATTCATAAGAGGTTATTTTTAGATAAATCTTAAACTTTAAGCTATTTATAGTTAATATAAAATAATAAATCTAAATTGTTGTTAAAATAACGTTCACAATGAATTTATTCATATTTTATAGATTAATGTTTTATCGTGATATTCTAAAGAAAATGAGCATCCGTTTGAAGATTGTAAAAACTATGATAATTAATAAATGTTTTAAACTAAGAAGTAATTTGTATGAAAAGTTTATTGAAATAAATATTATTTCATAGAACATAAGAAAGATTATAATTATTTTAAACAATTTTGTGTCATGAAAAACAACCAATTACTGGTTAATATTAATAATAAAAGTTCACCTATGTCACTGAAAGATGTCCTTTTAAAAATGTATGAAAACATTTCCGTTCCAAAGTAAGTGGTTCTTTCGCTGGTGCATTGGTTGTGACATATTGAAACTTTTATTATTAATTTTGTTTCAGTTTCATAATAAATAGATTGATTAGTTTATTTTCTCAAATTTTATTGAAAAGAGCTTTTTATTTAAGAAAACAAATATTTGTTATTGTCATTATTATTAACTTAAACATGTTATATTGCTATAACATATAAAGTTTGCAACAATATAATGTGCTTTATTAGGAACAACAGAGCATATATGAAAGAGTACTAGTAAATTATGGAATTCAGGTAAAAGTAATTACCTAATTTAATTGCAGTTAAACTTTTTACATAGTACTGTTATGTTATATATAAATTAGCATTTTTCGACTTTAAAATTTCCCAATTTTCTGTACTCACTATTTTATTATCACAGATTTCTCACTTTACATTCTAAATTAACTGAAAAATTTACATTTTTTTTTTTAATATTGTATATTCACTTACTTAATAAGATGAAATCTTGGGCATGGTGTTACTTTCCCCATGTTATGTATATTAACATATACATAAGGAAAAGTATTAGAATTGTGTTAAATTTGACCATCCGAGCTTTTTCTAAATTTCCACGTTTTGTGACCCCTGCACCCCGAAAAGGAAAAACAATTTCATATGCACGTGTTGGCATCTATTTTCGTTTAATATCTCAGGATGATGGCAGGGTAATGATGATACGAATTTTGGCACGGTAGCTTGTGTATAAGGGACATTAATGCTATTAAACTTTGGTGGTTAATGGTTAAAGAGGTGGGGAGAGCGCCTTTTGTTCTTTATGCTTCACTAATTTATTGTTCAATTTTATCGTCTACACTAGACCGGCTTCCGTAAAAAGCAACACATTTGCATTTCGTTAGAAATGTTCTAGAAAAGGGGTGGGCAACCCGTGGCTCACATTAAAAATTTGTGCAGTCTGCATGGCACGAAATATTAATAAACATATCAATTTCCCAATTTAAAGGGATGTATGCAGCAAAAGTTCTATCGTTATTTTCAAGAACTTGGTAAAAACAGACTGATGTATAAACTAAAGCTAGCAGTGACTAATATTCAACCAAATATCTTGGGTATATTAAGTTTAGATCAGTGACAGGAGTCAAATTAAGCATACTTATGTTAATTTATAATCATACATGAATAAATAATTGTGATTTACCCACTTTTTTTCTCTTGTGCGGGCAGCATCAGTTCAAAAGTTTTAAATGTGGCCCTTACATAGAAAAATGTCCCGATACCTGTTCTAGAATGTTTGATGTGAAATTATAAGTAGAGCTACCAAATGGCGTTTCATCACATATTTTATTGGAAATTGATGAATCAGCAATGTCTGACAATATGAAACTTTCGAAAGAACACATTTGCATGCTGTTGCTCTATCACTTCAAAAATGGCCACAAGAAGCTCACAATCTCATCTGCAGACTGTTAAGACAAGTCAAACAAAAGTCAGACAAGGAGAGGGGAGGAGTTGAACTTCAGTGGACGTCCGTATATTTTGTTAAAATTTATACAGTTTATGCATTTTATTATATTTATTTCAAAATTTCTTTTTTCATTTCTACTTATGGTTTCTATCATTCATAAAGTGTTAAAGGTTTAAGGAGAGTCAAGTTTTGTTGGACGTCTGAAGAGGGGAGAGGGTTACGGAAACTTGAATAAACTAAGACAAGAGAGGGAGAAGGCGTAAAAATTTCAAGAAAAATGAGGACATAATTTATGGACAGCCCCATGTGAATATTTTCAAATGCAGTAGCCCATCAATAAACGTAATTTATTGACCTTTAAAATGAACAAGTTTGATGTCTTACAGAAACATCAGGATGAGCCTGATGTGATGGGTCAGACATTTGAGCTTCGTCTTGCTTCTGCACACTCCGCTCATCACAGGTATCATCAAATCGTTGGGTTTCATCATCTATGTTTTCCAAAGATGATGATACCTAAATTTGAATTCCAGCATTAGTAGATAACATTTCCTGTCATGTGTAAACCTCTCGTAGGTCCTGAGTCAAATATAGTTCAATACATAAATACA
The DNA here is from genome assembly GCF_030686945.1 of Centruroides vittatus. Taxonomy (NCBI): domain Eukaryota; kingdom Metazoa; phylum Arthropoda; class Arachnida; order Scorpiones; family Buthidae; genus Centruroides; species Centruroides vittatus. The sequence goes on from NW_027122637.1 coordinate 166,853, forward strand.
AGGTATATAGAGATAAGGTAGCGCAACTCGCTGTAGCGAGAAAAATGCCACTGCGCATGACGTCACCATCGAGAAACTTGCTTCACTACCGCTCTGTAACATGTTGCTGTTTATGTCAGAAACGCAATCTTAGAGAAACGAATGCGCCGCAAAACTCAAACAACGGTTAATAAACTTGTACGATTGTTAATATGGTGCTATTCAAAATCAAATTAATTAATTTAATTACGCCAGTAAACTTATTCTACATAACACGCCGCAATTCACTCCTATGAGAAAACTAATTAGAGAAAAAGTATTCTATAAGCAATTAAATCGTTACTTTACCTCATGGCTACTCTTCAGGCAAATAAACATGAAAAAAATATGAAAAGTAAAAAATAGGCAAATAAACATGAAACAATAAAAAATAAATGTTTTTCCGTGATATTTCCCGAGTAAAGAAAATTTTTTTTGTTATAAATATGTTTCTTATACAAAACTAAAGTTTAAAAAAAAATACTAATGCTTCACAAGTAACAAAATACATTTTTGCTTTTCTATTCAATACAAAATGAATGTAGGTATTACAATAGATCTAGATATTAAATAACGTGTATATTGGTTTAAGCAAAACATTGCATCAAGAGAGCTCTATATATATATATATATATAATTACTAGCTGACCCGGCCACACGTTGTTGTGGCTCAAAATGTATCTATTATAAATGTATAACACTTCCCCCGTGGGGGGAATTTCAAAAAAATTCCTTCTTAGTGTACATTCTCTTGACGTACCCTATTAAAAGCAATCAAAAATGCATCTAAAATAGTATAATAAAAGCCGAGTTCTTCAAAGTAAGCCTTAATCTCGTCACTTTTCCCGCTGGGGAATATCGAAAAATCCCTTTTTAGTGTATATTCTGTTGACGTAACCTATTAAAACGCAATTAAAAACGCAAAAAACCGCATGTAAAATAGTATAATAGAAGCCGAGTTATTCACGGTAAGCCTTAATCCCGTCCATCTCCCCCCACTGGGGGGAATTTCGACATGTATATTATATAAAAACACGTGCGTATTCGAATGCAACGTTGTGTCAAAATTTCAAAGGAATCGGTAGGAACAAACGAACGTTATATTTTATTTATATAGTAGATAGAAAATGATCTGCTTCAGTCCATTCTCACAGAAAAGCAAACTTAGGTCGTCTGAAGTTAGCGCCTTCTGTTGGACATAAAAGTCCAACAGACGGCGCTAACTTCATTAAATCCATATATAAATATATTTTTGAAAGGGGGGAAATGGTGTAGGGGTATGAAAAATAGATAGTAGCCGATTCTCAGACCTACTGAGTATGCATATCAAATTTGGTAAAAATCGGTAAAGCCGTTTCGGAGGAGTACTGTAACAAAAATTGTGACACGAGAATTTTATATATAAGATAAATTTTTTAATGTCTGGCTTCATTTTTTGTGTTATAAGACAATCTATTTGTGTTTTAGTAAATATTTTTTTCAAAATATTATTTATTTTCTCATTCACTTCTTCATGTTTTTTACTTTCTAATAATTTTAATTTTTGATTTTTCTCAGTAAGAGCTAAATGTAATAATTTATTTTTATTTTCAGAGTAAATATTTCCCTCTTCAAGTGATCAATTTTAGCATTTGCTAAATCCAGTTTTTTTGCTAATTTCACTTCCAGAGAAGGCTCACTTATAGGTTCAGTTTCAGTACCTATGTCAATTTTATTCTTTTTTGGTGAAAGATGGGACAGTCTGTTCAGTGCACGTTTCCGATTTTCTCGCTGTGTATATCTTATTGTTCTGTCATGCATTTTCTCTACTATCTCTGATGTACAGTACATGGGACATCCGAAGATCTAACAGGAGCTAGATTTAAAGATGGCACAGCATCAGGTTTTAAGCGTCTCCTCGAAGGTATATTTAAGAGTTCTGCCTTTAGATTTCTCTCATAGTCGTCTTTAAGGAAGTGTGCACTGCAAACTGTTGCATTTTCAACATTGACTTCGTCTTCTCGTTTGCAGGCATAAATCTACTTACTTCTAAGAGTAGGATGCTTTGGAAAAGAATGATAAATTACATTACTTCCTTTAGTCTTTTAATTGTAATTTTCACACACTGCCACGCAACAGTTTGGCATTATTCAACTTGATCAATGAACAATAACTAAAAAATTCACACGTCAACACACTACTATTTAACAGATACTTTAAAAATATTAAATTTCACCTTATACTTGTATTCCGAACACCCATCAAAACTTAATTTCAAATGTAAACGAACAAAGATCACCACGGTATGCCGAAAGCTCACGTGTTTCTTGGAGCGTGTTTCTCGATGGTGACGTCATGCGCCTAACGATTAAAAGAGAAACCTACTGCGCACGCAAAATGAGCACCCCCTGACATAAATAAAAAAATAATCAACATAGGGTAATAACGAAAGAAATTTAACGTTTCGCCAGAAAAACTCCTTCGGAGTCACGAGATTTCCATCGCCAACCGACGATATAGTATCCGAGCAACTAGGCCTATATCTAATTTACCCGTTAAACGTGATACCGGATTCTTTTTTATACCATGCTGTACTGTACAATTAACTGCACAGCAATTCCCGCATACCCGAGACTAAATAAATAGCAATTACGCCAGAAATAGCTTCCATAAGTCAGCGCACAACAATCTGTCCATGGCATATGCACATTTTGGATCGCCATGACAGTCTAAGGCAGTGCGTAGTTTCTTTGGCTTCAGACGGCGGTGCTAGTTTTTATGTTAACTTTTATTCCATTCTATTTTATTCAATTATTAAAAACCCCAGGAATTTTTCAGATGGTAGCCCGACATATCTGATCGGACCATCCCCGAAAACTTTCTGGGTATTTTTTGACCCCTCCGGATGCGATACCGGATCTCCTAGAGCGGTAGGCTGTCACCTTGACCTCACGGCCACCCGGAGTCGATTATAATGTGATTGAAATCCAATCTTAAAAGTTACGGTATATAATACAATTTTAATATTATATTGAATACAATAAATAATTATATCAATAATAATTAAATTTATTTAATTAGTGACAATCCTTTCCGCGTGTAAAGAATGGCAACACTTCTCTATTACTGTAATTGTCAATATGGAAGCACAACGTGCGGCAGAAGAAACTGCATCTTGTAAGTAAATAATCAAATTTTCTGTTTATAAAATAATAAATTTTATTGTATTTCTGCTCTTTTTATAAAATGGGGATCTGCTAACATTGAACTAAGACGAAATCATTACCATTTGATTTCTTGACTTAGAGATCAATCGGTAAATAATTACTGCAAATGAATCCGACTTAAGTGCCGTCGGTGTAAACATTGCAGTTGTGTGCTGACATTCAAATGTATTTTCAAAAGTGAACAGACCCTAAAAGCTTGTATCACGCCCAAAACATGTGTGAAATAAAATGTTTGAAGGTTTTTCGGTAAAACAAATTATTGCTATTATAAACTTAAGATTACTATGTTAGCCTTTCTTTATTACTAGACTTATTACACCGTCACTCGACACAAGATCAACCTTAGAAAATCACTTAAGGTCCGAAATGCATTCTTTTTGGAAATAAAGTCCCTCATCAGCTTTTTATAATATAACTATATTTAGGAAATAAAACATACAAGTTAGATTGTTGACAGTAAAAATTTAAGGTTGTAATTCAGCTTACATAATTATGAAATTGATACTACCACATTCATGAAATATACAATAAATCATGATATTTGGTAAAATGCCAATTACAAATCAGCACTTGTGCAGTTTAGGGGGTACGGCTGTTTGAAAGGTTTTCTTCCATAAAATTAATCGATTCTAGTCTAATTTGACTCGGAACATTTCCGAAACACATATAAATTTTTGGGAATAATCCATATAAAATATGCTATAAACAAAAAGTTGTAGGAATACTTATCGAGTGTGCACCGTTTGAAGAAGCCATTGCTTAAGCTTGTTTTCGTCGCAGAGTGGCTCATTGGACAGCGGACATGTACGAAGCTTGTCACGTGACATTTTTGGTGCTATTTGGTCATGTGACCACTCATCTCTGACGTGTTTCCTGATAACATTCTTTTTACAAAGAATTTGCTGAACTTTGGAGACATCGTGTGATAGATCATAATATACTATAGTATTTTTATTGTAATTAGAACGACTTATTATTATTATTGACTATATGAAACAACAAAGGTAAAACCGCTGGCTAATGACAATAATTCTGTCATGATATATATTATGATGATAAATATTAATCAGATGCAACATAAGATGTGTAATGTCTAGATGTAAATAAATATTGTACAATTTTGTTTACAACATGAAAGAAATTAGGCCATTTAAAAGCAGAGCAGAATTATTAGTTATTTATCGCATTATCATATGTTATTATATGTTGATTTTAATATATATTTAGAATGGAATGATATTTTAATATTTCTATTAATGATGTCTCCAAAGCAAATTTTTCACAGAAATAATAACTTATCGGGAAACACGTCAGAGATGAGTAATCACGTGACTGAATAGCTCTGACAAATGTCATGCGACAAGCTTCGTACATGTCCGCAGTCTGATGAGCCGCTTTGCGATGAAAACAAGCTTAAGCCATGGCATCTTCGACCGGTGCACACTTGGTAAGTATTCCTACAATTTTTTGTTTATAGCATATTTTATATGGATTATTCCCAAAAATTTATACGTGTTTTGGAAATGTTCCGAGTCAAATTAGTCTAGAATCGATTAATTTTATGGAAGAAAACCTTTCAAACAGCCGTACCCCTAAACTTCACAAGTGCCGACAAATCACTGATTTCCAGGTGTTTGTTATAATATTAACAGGATGTTAATGATTTTAAAAAATACTGCAAATAACGTAAATGGAAATGTTGTAAACTTACATAAGAATTGTTGATTTGATGCTTACAGTAGTATAATTAAAACCAGCAGTAAAATGAACAGTATACGTAATAAAAAACACTGTTAAAACTATAAAGTTATAAACTGTTTCACTGTTAAAATAATAAAATAATAAACTTATTCACTGTCAATAAAACAATGAGCAGATTCACTGTAAAAACAATAAGATGATAAAATGATTCACTGTACAATTAGGAATTGCTGCCATTTTTTCCCTTTTTATTTATACCCTTTTGTCAAATATGCGTACCACAATTTGTGTAACTTTTGGCTGGAATTATTATTTGAGACTTTTTCTTTATTTTTTATTATTTCTAAATGCTTGTACCATCTTTTATGTGTGTTTGATTCTTTTTTTTAAGTATTTTAACAGTGTCCCTTATTATTTGACAACCTTCTTTGTTAATGGATTGCTACAGTCGAGTTGTTATTATTGTGTTTAATGGCGGATATATGTTCTTTAAAACAAACCTTTAATTCCCTACCAGTTTTCCCTATGTAAAATCTAGGTATGGTGCAGCTACATTCTAATTTATAAATAATGTTTCTTTGGTCCCATATGTTAGTCTCACTGTTATGTTCATTTATTTTTTTATTTAAACTGTTACTTTGTTTGGGTACCAAAATTATGCCATATTTGTTTAATTTATTTTTAATTCTTTCAGAAATATTAATTTCATAACGGATTTTTAAAAATTTATAAGTTGTGTTGTCAATTGGTTGTTTATATGTATTTTCTTTTCTATTCATAATCCAGTTACTGATCATGCTCTTGCTATAGCCATTCATTAAGTACATTTTTATAACGTCTTGTATTTTAGTGGATTTATCTATATCACTTGTAGTTTGTTGTATAATTTTATCAATATACATGTAAAAAATATTCTTCTTTATATAACTGGGTACCTCTGTTGTAAAATGTATAATGCTGTTAACAGTACATGGTTTTTTTATATTTTTTTAAAGAATTGTTTAGTTTTTGAGTCTAGTACCTAAAATGTCTAAGAATTGTAACTGATAGTTGTTTTGGTTCTAGATCAATTTAATATCTATATCTATTTGATTCACTTGTTCCAGGATTTGATCAGCCTGTATAATATTGTCATCATATACTATAAAGCAATCATCAATGTAACAATACAGTGCTATTATCATCAACTATACTTCTTACTGTAAACTGGATGAATTATAATTCTTTCTTCCACAAAAACCTTGACAATCCAGTGTTAGGTGTTTATACAACTGCTAACGTTTTCAACCCCGTCGGGGTTTTCATCAGGCACAGCACAAAGGTAGTTTCAAATGCCAGTGAATGGAACCAAGAAACTGAAGCGATTTCTATTCCAATTTTTGAAATTATGGAATTGAAAGATAAGATGGAACATTATGCTCAAGCTAGGATGTTATCTACACATGCGTACAATTACATTCGCCGATCGTTGGATGTAAAACGAATTAATGCAATATTAAGTTATTTGTGGGTGCGCACTTCCCTCATAGCAATATTTCCAGGCTTGCGAGATGTTGATTGCATCTTTATAGTTGATGCATGTGTTGTGCAAACCCGCTTTATATATCTCTAGGGTCTCAAGTGTTCTGAGTTGGTCCATGTGGTGCGACATTCTGATTATACGAGCATTTTGGAGGTCGGCAGTGATTCCCTGCTGTGTGGCATACGTTGCCAGTGTGCCAGTGTGGTAGATAGTTTATTGTTGGCAGTGTCGTACCTGTGTTCCCGGAGGCGTTGATGGAGGGAGCGTTTGGTAGAACCCACATAAACCAGACTTCTATTAAATCTGTCGTCCCACAGGGGAACCGCGTATACGCCCGGTGCGTGTTTCATGTCCAAATTGTCCTTCTCATTTCGAAGTAAGCTGTATACTGACCGCGGCCTCCTGTAAGCTATTTTGTTTCGGGTGCTGGATGCAATTTCTCTGTATATCGCATCTAAGTGGTGGTTATACTCAACTATTTTTCTAGCACTATTATCAACGGATCTTACCCCGGCTTGTGGGTTGTTACGAGTATTTCCCCGTGTGTACTTGCGTGCTATGTTGTACACTATGTTCCTATCATAACCGTGTTGTGATGCCACTTCCTGGATACGGCTAAGCTCGGCCACTGTGTCTTCATATTTCGAGTTGTGTGTAAACGCATGCTTAATTAGTGCTCTAAAAGCCACTATCTTATACGAATATGGATCCTCAGAGAAAGCTGGGATGAACAGAGGTACATGGCATTTTTTGTAAAATACCCTATGGGTGGTCTTATTGTCCCTTATTTGAATGTCCAAGTTGAGGAAATGCGTGGAGATGTTGCTTTTTTGTTCCAATTTAACGCTTAGCCCATACCCGTTGCTGTTCATTGTGTTAATAAGCCTATTGATGTCCAGTTCTGCCTTCCATATGATAAGGATGTCATCTACATACCTCCTGAAGAGGAGGATGTTGGTAAGGAATGAAGGGATGATTTGTTGTTCAAGTCTCCTGATCACTAGTTCGCATAAGTCACCCGATAGTGGGCTGCCCATGGGGACACCTCGTTTTTGTACGTATGTTTTGTTATTGAACCGGAAAAAAGATGAGTAACAGAGGATGTGCGCCAATTCTGCCTGCGGTGTGGATAGGCATGGGGTCGGGCTAGTAATACATCCCTGATCTCGCAAAAACACGGTTGTATTTTGATGGACGGGAACAGTGATACAAAATCAAGAACGGTGATACAAGCTGATTCGGTAGTGTTGAGAAACCTCAAGGACTCCACCAGTTCGATCGGGTTCCTGATAGCCCAAGGGTACGCCTTCATTTGGTCACACACCAGTTTGTGTATGGCAGATTCCAAAGCCCTGGTGGGGGATCTGGCCTTATCTAGGACTGGTCTGAGAGAGGGTGGGTCCTTATGAGTTTTGGCAAAGGCGAACAACCTTGGCACGTCGGGGGATGCCACAACCGCCCTACGCAAGCCCCACTCTCCAGCTAACTTGGTTTGTGTGAAGCGCTTCACCCTTGCCTGCAGCCTTTGGAGGTATCCATCATCCGCGTTTTCACAGTCAGTGTCATCAATGTATCGTTGCATCATAGTCTCGTATGTGTATCTCTTCGTTAGTACCAGGGACTTGCTTTTGTCAGCTCTGAGGATAACATTGTTTTGTTGCCTTAACCATTTCCTGGATGCATGTATAAGGCTCCAGAACCCGTCATCTTGCCTTCTCCTGTTGTTTTCGCTTATCTTGATCACCACTTTCCATCTGTAATATTCCTTTTGGACGTCTGGGAGCCCAGTGATCAGGTGTTCCACGTCAGGCATAACTTTTTCAGGTTGTATGATATGATCTCCAGGTGCATACAGGGGTCCGTGTTTTAGTGCACGAGTAAGGTACGTTGGGGGGAAAATATTGTCCCAGCCTACCAGCGAGAGATTCTGTAATGGTTTCATAGGCTTCTGTTTACCAATAATCCACCTCAATTTTTTCCGATATCGTTCTGAAAGGCTTCTTTGTAGAATTTTCTGATACAGCGCTACCTTCCTGTTTAGCTCGAGTAACCTTCCAGGATTCTGTTATTATCATCATTTTATTTAAAACATATCTTTTTAAGGACTAGTCTGTTAATTATTTTATGTTAACAAAAGTACAAAGAAATAAAACCCAAAATACAGGGTGGGCCAAAAGTCACTTTACCATTTAAAAATGAAATAACTTTTTTACTTTTAATTATTTTATAAGTTTCTTTTTAACATTATAATGTACACATCTTGGAGATTTTTTTGACCTAAACAATTTTAAATGAACCCCGTTTTCCTCTTCACAAAGGCGAGCTCTTTCTATGACACTATCCATAACTGTTTGCAAAGTGACTCTGTTTATCATTCGAATTTTTTGACGAATATTGTCCTTCAACTCAGCAAGAGTTTGGGGCTTATTAATAGACACTCACTGTTTCAAATATCCCTATAAAAAGAAATCTGGGGCCATCAGATCAGGAGAACAGATCAGGCCAATGAAACTCCACATTTCTGGAAATTATTGTTTCTCCAAAAATTTGCTTTAACAGCTGCACATTGTTCTGGCATTAATTTACCCATAATTTATTTCTGAATTCTGTATTTTAAAAATCTGAAAAAAATATAATATAATATAATATAATAATAGCAAAAAAGTTATTTAATTTTTAAATGGCCCACCCTGTATTAGCACTCCTAGTCTGGAAAGTGTTAAGGAATAAGTTTCAGTCTCATTCATGGCCAATTATCATACCTGATAGATTAATTCTCAGCATCATTTGCCTATTTTTGAAAGAAATTTTTCAACTTTAAACAAGCAGATAGTTACTACATTGCCAATTGTTTTGTTAATTACATTACACTCTAAAGAATGTCATTTGCAGAAGTAATTGTGATTGGAAGAATGTCATTTTTCCAATTAATTTACCAATTAATAGTGGAAAAAAAGAGTATTATTACAACTCTAAATGAGACGGTTGGGACTTTGAATATCAGAGCTGTAGACCATACCTATAGGGCAAAAAAGTCAAAGAAACCATATCTCTACATGTGACCCTTCACAAGATACAGTCCCCTGAAATCGGCTTACTTTGAAGTCACACGTGATTGGGAGTTGCATTGCTCCACTGAGACTATCACATTTAACTGTTTAGCCTGCATGACTATGCTGGCTTTGAGTAGCCAATTGACTATTCGTGGAGTACTTGATGTTATATACTTTTAGGGGGTGGGGGGCTAGCCCCACATGGGCGCTGAGGTGTTTGCTGTCGCTCACACCAAAGTGCATGACTACATGCAGACCATTGTCATGGTGAGCAAGAGTGAACCCTGACAAACTTGGAATATGGAGAATAAGCAGGATGTGGTTTACAGTAGAAACTGATCTTTGGAGGCAAATATCTTGCCAAGGGTCGCATGTACAGGTATGGTTTCATTAACTTATTTGTTCGTACAGGGGGTATAATTCTAGGGTTGGCAAATTCCACATTCAGAGTTTATATCTTACTGAAAAATGTGACAACCAGGAATATTTGTCATTGTACCTATTTGCTTAGAATGACATCAGTATAGAATATCCAAGTCAGTATGTAATCCCCATTCTACATTAACAAAGATAACAAAACCATATCTTGAATCAGAGTTAAGACAGAAATAGTATAATCAAAATTACGACAATAAACTAAGTTTCCATATTAGAAAACTAGCAAAGTACATTATTCATATGAAATTGTCCAGGATTTGGTTTGACCTCTCAATTGGACAGTGAAAAGACCCATGATCAAGACAATTTGGTTCAAAACCAGATGGTTGGCAACCCTAGCTATTTTGGATAGATGAAGTTAGTTATATTGGTCACTCGAGAATAGGAGATATTAAGGGAACGGAGGAGAGAGAGTGCATAGTGCCTGAGCTTTTTTACTTTAAGCATTTCATTTAACCAGTGAATGTAGTTATTAGGCTATTTACGTGCCAATTGTATCAGTTTTAAATCAGTTACATAGCCAATCATGCACTTCTTAGCAACTTACATATAAAGCAAGCTGCTAGAATGTAATGTGGACAGGATGCTAATCAAAAGAGACTCTGATTTTTTTATGTGAATATAAAAACATACTGTTAAAATTTATAATGGTAACCCAACTAGATCAAGGACAACTTATGTAGTTTATTTTTCAATATTTTCATACAACTTTAAACTGTAAATAAATAATAAAATAAATATTTTTATTTTTAATTAGTAGAAACTAAAGAAAACTGAAAAAGACTGTATAAAAACTAAAATTAAAAAAATTGAAATTTTATATTTTAAAAAATACCTGACAACAATTAGTTAATGATTAACCATCTGGTTAAACAATTATACAATTCCAATTAATCATTTAGTGTTAATTGGCTAACTTGATAATTGGTCCATCATTAATATGATTTATATAATTGTAATTCAAATGAATGAAGTTATAAACTTTACCCAAATAGCTCTAGCCAAATTCCCGAAATGCATTTACAGTGATTGATAGAAATAAAGATAGAAGCTAAAAAACAGGCAAGCATTAGAATAGATTAATGTTCTATATACAGACAAATATTATTTTACTTTTTAATAATTATGTTATATAATTGTATATATTTTGTAAGCACAGGCTCATGTATTCTAAAAGTTGTATATCATATTAGTTTATCTTTGGAACCTGAAGATGGCTGTTTACAAGGCCAAAAACATTACTTTCTAATATAAAGTTTTAACTGATTTAATTTAAGGTTGTCTTTTGTAATTCACTGAATGTTATAACTCATACCATTATACTTGCAAGAATATTTATGGATATCCATCTCAGCAAACATAACTTCTATTTTAATAAATAAAAATTGCTTCTTTTATTATGTATATACAATGCTACTTTCATTATCTCAGATGGTATGATTATAGTATTATAAAATATATGCCAACTACAATTTTTTAAAAATCTTCTAGTTTATTTATTGTTTAAAATCAAAGGTTTTGATAATTAAATCTCAAAATTATTTTTAAAAAGTTTTTCTTTAACATAAAATTACTTTTTTACAGATGATGCATGGAAAATGAATATCCCATCATTTTCTAAAGATGATAATCCAACTGGTCTATTGTGTGAGAGTTCTTTTGCTACATTATTTCCCAAATACAGGGAAAAATATCTTAGAGAATGTTGGCCTTTGGTAAAACATACTTTATCTGATCATGTAAGCATTTTCATATTTTGTTGGATAGCATATATATTTTAATTTATTTGCTTGTTTGTTTAAGATTTAAATTTTTAAACCAATCTAAAACAGATAACTTAATTGTATATCTTATTAATTTGAATGAACTAATTTGATTAACCATTAGATAAGTAAATGAAATTCTTTGTTTGAACTTTATAGTTTTATATACAAAATAATATATAGTACATTTCACAAATCTTAGTCATGCTGCTGTGATCTGCAGTGGCAAAGATGAGTTTGTATTAGTATGTGAAAGGTACATTACCAATTATATGAATTCAGCAGAATCTTAAGCATATTGCAGGTTTTTGGCAAGGGCTCTTATTAAACACTCCAAACCCCCATTCAGATCATGAATAGCTCTTGGTCAAGATTAATGAAAGGGTATATATTATTGGATTTATTAATTAGAAGAGTACAAAATAACTAGCAATAGCTCATCTAACATATGAAGGGGCAATTTTACTCATGATGTAGAAATTGAATTAGCAGTTGGTTTTAAATGGCCACTGATTATACAGCAGACGTTATTCATGACTGGCTTCTGTTTCCTGGCATGAGAAGATCATTTCCATACTGGGGCTTCATACTCTGGAACAGAATAATGTCAGGCTAACATTGGTGTCTCTAAGGTGTACTGGTGAGTTTCCAGTTGGCACAGATGAGCTTCTGGCCATAACTTCAGCATTGATTTTTATAATGTTATATTTATAAGAGAATGTATGACTCATGATACAAGCAGGCATCAATGCAGAGTAGAAGTACTAGGGCATGTATTCTCCCTGACATTTTTCAGAGAATGTATACTAGTTGTTTAATATTCCACAAATGCTTTTATATAACCAAACTTAAAAATATGTATATGATTAGTTTTTTAAATTGGCAATTTAGTCCATATGGAGAAATGAACATTTTTATAGAATATAAGATAGCAATGTATTGGGTTGATGCTTAAGTTTATAGCATTTTTTGCCTCGGCAAAAGTTTTTATTTGATATTTATTTGAGATGAATAGAAAACAGAAACTAATCAGTAATATATTTTCCTGTATTATCTATGATTGTCTTCCAATACTGGGGCAGTTTTTTGATTCCATGTGTGAAGAAATCTGCTGGTTTGGCATTAAAGACATCCTCAAGTCTGCAAGTTTGAAGCACATTTTCTTTATCAAAGTAGTTTCCTTGAAGATTGTTGGATAGAGTGCAAAAAGAGGTGGAAATCTGAGGGTGCAAGATCAAGAGATTAACAGAGATGTGGAATAACCTCCCAACCAAGCTTCTGGATAGCTGCTTTAGCCATGTTAGTGGGGTCTGGCTGTGCATTATTGTAATGCAGTCTTCCCTGTCATTTTTTTTGAATTGCAGCCACGAGGCATCTATGAGATTCTGGAGACAGAATAATTTTATTTAAAAATTCAAAAACTAAAATATTGTTTTGTGTAAAAAAACACTACATTTTTGTAATTTTGTGGGAAAGGATGAGAAAAGGAAAATAAACCTTTCTTTTTCGACTATTGACTTTGGTGGGATGTTATCACAATTTTTGTCGAACATCTGGTAGCTCAACTCATTAGTGTATCCTGTAATATGATAAAAATCCTAAACCCCAAGTGGATGGAATTTAAGGATATAAGGGGCTAACACACCTGTCTCAGGGCGGACACTTCCCTAGAAGTTAGCAGACTTCAACCTTAGAGCTAGTGGACCGAAGCTTGTCTGTCCCTCCTCCCAAGACCAACTCCATTGAGGAACTCCCTGACCTCTATGTTGACATCTAATCAACTACAGGAAGACAACAGTCTACATGAAAGGAGGTATTCTACTTAGATTTGGTGTGAACTCTCTCTCTCAGTCGAATAGAATTAAGTAGTTAGAAACTTGATAGTCTTATCTTCTTGGATTTATTGTTAGTCCGACCTGTAGCTTAATTATATTAATCCATTTGTACTCTTTTATTTTGTATACTAATAAACTTATTCTTTTGTTTAATGGGTTTTGATCTCATAGTTTTCCACCTATCAATGAACACACTAATCCCTCCCCACTTGAACGACATCCTCCTATTCAATGCATTAAGATTAGAAATTAATACTTGCGAGTTAGGACACGAGAGAAATAGCTGATTGAGGACTGAGATCTTCCGATTGCTCGCTCTTCTAATAATATAACCTTTCCAAGCCATCCAGTGACAGTATGGGTGGGCCTAACCATCCCGATGCCAGGAAAGGGCATACTCACACATAGTGACCCCCCAGATTATTACACATCCAAGTTATTGGCAATAAATGTGAGCAGTTCATAGTACACGATGCTTTCTGTGTCCCACCAGATACAACACTATCTTCTACAAATGAGCACTAGCTTTTGTATTGTAAGTTGCTGTTTTGTTAAGGTGCAGCCATTCCTTTCTTTTTATTGATGTTAAGCCCTGGTCACACAATGCGATTTCCATCCGCGCAGGCAACCGCAACTGCAACAAGCACGAGTCACGCGTGTCTTCTCGTGGTCACACATTGTTCGTTGACATTGCAACTCGGAAACACATGACCCTATAATAAACCAATAAAATTACAGTAGCTTGTTTTTGACTACTTTCGTGAGTTTACCGACATTTTACGTTCTACTTCATAGTATTTATGGAATTTTAGCCACTTTTCTTATTAAAATGGTAAGCAGTTCCTTTTCTTGAATGAATAAAATTAAAAAAAAGGCAATTATTTTGATATAGCTGGCGAGAATACACAAAAAGATAAAACCTTTGATAAAACGCGGAATTAAAATCACACAGGTATTTGTGAGCCTGAATAAGCTTGATCAATCTTGATTCTGTAAAAGTATAAATCCTCTAACTATCCGTCATGAGGACGAACTATTTTCAATGTTGTCACCGTATGATGTGGCACAAAGGCATTTGCTGATTGGATGCGCGTTTGCAATCGGCGCGAGCAGAACAAACTTTTTGTTTCTAGTTGCAGTTGCTGTCGCACCTGTTTTCAATGGGGATTACTAGTTAATGGAAACAGCCGTCGCGATTGCAGTCGCCCGCGTGGCTGGAAATGGCATAGTGTGACCAGGGCTTTAGGCATAAAGGCACTATTTCTCGTCACCAGTCAGTTCTGGACAGGAATGATTGATGTTATTCAGAAGCTAAATGATGATAAGCAAGCAAAGAAACACAGGTGGCTACCTGCTGATTTCTGTTGTTTTCACTTAAAGTGTGTGGTATCCATACACCCAAGTTTTGAACTTTGTCCACGGAATGCAAATGTTGCCTGATGGTTGACTGGTCTCAGTTCATAACATTTGCCAATTCTCATGTTGACTGGCATGGATAATCAATGAGTAAAGCATTTAAATTGTCTTCATCAAAGCCTGATGGTCTTCCTGAATGTGGAGAATTGATCATGTCAAAGTGTCTTTCTTTGAAACAACAAATCCATTTTCTTACTGTACTTTTCCCAATGGCATTCTTATAACAGTACAAATTTTTCAAATCACCTCTGCTGTTTTTACTCCACTGTTAAACTCAAACAGAAGAATATGTTGGAAGTATTTGTTTTTTCCACTCGACACTCCATCTTTAGCTCACAAGTAGCACTAATTTTCTTCAACCCTGCAAAATGCAAGGTATAGTCACAAGCATAATATTGTCATGACAAATGATAAACAACTCTCAACACCACAGTGTTGCCGTGCCAAAAACAAACACTACGAACTTATGCATCAACCCAATATTTGTAATATGATGCTCCTTCTGTCACTTTTCTCTGGATCTGCTATAGATTGCAAGTCATTGGATTCTTCATTTGAAAGATTTATTTGAGCCAAAAAAATATGTATGATCTCTGTTATATGCTATAAAATTATGGTTACTTTATTTTATAAATTTTAAATCATTGTAAAAAAATGATATATTTGTAATATAAAAGAAATTTCAATGAATGATTTATAATGCGCATCCATCAGGGTATATATCAGACATGGGCAAATGTGGCTCTGAGAGCCGCATGAGGCTCTTTTTGAGTTACATGCGGCTCTTGCTGAAAGTGTTAATTTCTGTTTTTTATTATTATTTATACAATTTTATTTTTATAATTTTGTGAAAATATGCTTATTAAAAAAATTCAATATTTATTTTATATTATATAATAAAATCGCGCGCCTTACCATACTATCCACCACAACAGTACAGAACTGTGGCTTCCATGCATTTTGCAAAACCTACATTTCGGCTCCCACTGAACTCTTGCTTGCCCACCCCTGGTATATATCCTGGTGGACACACTGAAATAATATAATAAAAAAAAATGTAATCCTAATTTAATTTATTTTAATTTTCAAAAATTGTTTTTAAAGTATTAAAATTAGAAATACATATGTTGTCTTTGGGGAGAAATACAAAATGAGCTTTAATGTTTGTGTGTTAAAATATCTGATTTTGGCTGGCTTGAAACATTTCATAACATGATCTGTAAAATAAAAATTACTGATTTAAATTTCTTTTCAATATGATTCTTTTTCTAAATTTTTATAAACTAAATTTTTTAATCATTATATGAGTAATATTTTATAATTGGTGATATTGCTATCTACAATACAAAATTTGAGTAATCATTATTAAGAAAATTTATTAATATATATAATTCTATATAAGTTACTTTATAATTAGATAAATTCTCTAATATTTATCATTATACTTGAATTTATTTGATAATTAAAACTGGCACATTTTTTTTTTTTTTAATTACAGGGCATATATGCTGAGCTCGATGTAGTAGAAGGAAGTATGACAGTAACGGCAACAAATAAAACATGGGATCCTTACATTATTATCAAAGCAAGAGATATGATCAAATTGTTGGCAAGAAGTGTACCATATGAACAGGTTTCAAATTTATAATTTAATTAAATTGATTTTCTGAAGTTTGTTCATCATAAATAAGTTAATGAAATAGTATATGAAATGTGACAAGAATGCATCCGTTCATATGAAATACATAAATAAATCAATTAGTGTAAACTATGTAGATCTCACATATCAGTTTAATGATAAAATATGAACTAGATGATATAAAAACTGGTTTATATCATCTAGTACCTCTCTATTAATAACTAATGTACCTAGGGTTATCTTAAGAAAACATTGAAAAACTACATAATGCATGGCTTTATTAGTTGGCTGCAGGGCTGTCAACTAATAAAGCCATGCATTAAATCCGACTTCGACTCTGACTTTTTCTTACGATTTGAATCCGACTCTGACCAGGAGTGGACTTGTTAACAAAGTAGGCCCGAAAATTCTGACATCACATGACCTCAGAATATTAGCATCAATAAATATAGTTCTAATAAAGATAGAACGTAGAAATTTTTTATTCCAAAGCTAAAATATGCCTCTAAGTAATGAGTCAATGCAATAATTTTTACTTTTCTGTTGTTATATATAACAGAGGAAAAGTGTAGCAATCGTTCAAAACATGATCCCACTCCAAATTTTTGCATTTTTGGACTCGGGGCACCTTGAAATGTCGAGATATGCAAAAGATTCGGTTTTTTTCCTGTATGTACGAATGTTAGACTGTATGGGAGGCACAATTTTGAATCGGAGTTGGATGGTTTAACACAGAAGTTATTAAGCTTAAAAATGGTTGAACTAAATCGGTTGGTACACATTCTAATATCCGTGCGTACAGGAAAAACCCTGAGTGCTTTTGCACTTCTCTCCGTTTCGAGGGTTTCCGAGTCCAAAAGCGTAAAAATCTGAGAAAATCATTTTTTGACTGATTGTCATTCTTTTCCTTTGTTATAGGCCTGTACTGTATAACAGCCGGGAATGTAATAATGATGACGATTCTGATTATTTTTTAAAAAATACAAAATAAAACGATTTTTAAAAATTAATTAAACATTAAAATTTGACACATCTACTGAATATATAAGTTCACATTTATTGACTTGTTTGATAATGGCATTGGTATTTGGTAAGCATGTATAAATAAAAATAGTAAATACATCCTTATACAAACAAATTAGTTTAATAAAAATGTTGTACAGTACATAATATACGAGTATATTGGGTAATATATAAGTATACAGATACATCAAACTAAGTCAAGAATGAGAAATATAACATTTAGACTGGTAAAAAAGAGGTTGCTTATTTTGCCATGTTGATTAATTTATTATTTTTCATCTCTGTTATAAATCTGAATTACTCCTTACAAAAAAAAATCACTTCTATTAAGTCAGCATTCACTGAAGTTCTTAAATCATATTTAATAATTTTAAGAGCGGAAAATAAACGCTGTACCGAAACTTGGTTGGAGGCAATGCTGTGACAATCAATGTTGTATTTTGGATAATGTCTGGATAGTGCAGTATTGCTGTTTTAACATCCAAACTTGAAGAGTGGTCAATGTGATTTATTTTTTTCAGTGCATAATAAATATCATCTTCAAATTTTGTAAGATTTCCTTTTCTGTTTGTTCTCATATTAGAACTCAGGCTTAATTTTGAAGGTAGAGACAAGTTTTATAAAAAAATTAAAAAAATAAAAACTAGCAGATGAGCCAGATGATGCTCACGTGAAAAGTAACAATAACAAAGATTAAGATATTCAGATTATAGCTGATTTTACCCGTTTCCACTAGGTGCAAGAATTAGGTTTTCTCTTCTGAGACTAATTAGAGAATTTTTAGATGGGTCTAAGAGTATGTTCGATTTTTCACAAAAATGCAAAATACCGCATCTAAAATAGTACGGTAGAAACAGAGTTCTTCGGGGTAATGCTTAACCCTCTCCCTCTTTCCCCCACAAGAGGAATTTTGAAAAATCCCTTCTTAGTGTACATTCTTATGATGCATCCAAACTGTGTACCAAATTTCAACTTTTAACTGTTTGAACTCTGAGCCTATCATTATTTATTATTACAGTATTACTATTATTATTAACCCATCTCGATTATATTATAAGATTGTGAATGCTAATAACGAGTAAAATATTCATTAAGTCCGACCACACTGGAGATATGACACACGACCCTTTCTATGTCTCTACCCTGTTGACCTTTAATAAAGAACCAAAATTTAATAGCATTAATGCCCTTTATACACAAGCTATTGTGCCAAACTTTGTTTCTTAAACTTTACTCATTTTGAGATATTGTTTAATAGTTCGGAACAGAATAAAGAAATTAAACAAATTAGACACCAACATACGCACGTGGACGCGCGAATTTTTCCCTTTATTTGGCATTTTTTTGGGTTTGAGAGCTCTCCAAACATATAGATTTGCAAAAAACTCAGAGAGTCAAATGTGACACGATTGAAATACTTTTTCGTTTTTTATATACATAACAAGTTGGGAAAGTAAAAAGGAGTCGGAGTCGGGGGGATTTTTGACGACTCCGACTCCGACTAAAATACCAAAACCCCACGACTCCGACTCCGACTCCACAGCCCTGGTTGGCAGCGATATACATTGAATGGTTAATTCTGTTGCAGTGTCAACAAATTTCATTGTTTCCTTTTGGTTTTCTCTTAATGAAACTAATTTTGTTTCATCTGTGTATCTTTGCCTTGATTTGTAAAAAATGTCTTTTAAATGATGATGAAAGATTCTTAGTAGAATAATCTGTAACAAAACAGTTTCAAGTGATATATTTCAAGAGGTAATAATTATATTTTAAAAAACATCAAAAGTAAATGGGTAGTAATATTAATAATTTTACCAACTAAAGTACATTGTAGTAATAAAAATAATAAGTAATAAAATTTAACTCTATGTAACCAAAGTACCATAGTACTTCAGAACTCAAACTTAATTTGTTTCAGAAGGCTGTAGAATATTGATCTGTTCAAGTACTGAATGAATTTTTCCCACAAGGAATAATGTAAATTAGATTAATCCATTCCAGATCCCCAAAAACACACTTATAAAAGGATTTAATTAGAATTAACAAGAAGTTTACAATCTTAGCATGCATAAATCATAAAAAACAGAATACAATAAATAAATGAAATAAAGGCAAATTTATTCTCACTTTACCTGTAACTTTAGAGAGTTGATGGTTATGTAGAAGTTGGTGAGGAGGGTGAAGAGGAAGAAAGGTGTTGTTATTTGTTGAAAGACTGACACATTTCCTTTGTTTTAGCCAAGAATACCTGTACACAATACAGAGTGAAAAAATATGCCTGTTAATTTCCATTGTCATCCATCTGACTGTTGTCTGTCTGTCCTTTAATCTCAAGAATGGAGTTAGATAGATGAAAGTTGAGACCAAATATGGAAATCTTAGGGGCAGAGGCTTAGATTACCTATATACAAACTTCCTGTGCAAACTGGAAGTCACATTATTTTAATTCAAAACTTATTCCCTGAATGGAGTTAGATAGATGACCAGCATGACCCTATTGCTAACAGGAAAAGTATGATGTATGCAGAGGCAAGACACTACTAAAAATTGAGAACATTGTAATGAAAAATTGTAGTCTTGCATTGTGACAATGTCACAATAAATAACTGCTGATTTTAGCAATGATTTTGTCTGACAAAGATATGCAACTCTAGAGTTTCATTTTATTTTTAAATTAGTTATTCATTTTTATCATGATAAATTTTTATGGATGACAAAATTAAAGTTTAAAAATATTTGTTATTAATTGAAAATTTTTTCTAGCAGGTCATATTTGTTTGGCCAATTGTTGAGTCAGTCATATTGCTTTTAATTCCATGACTGACTTCTCAACATGTAGCAACATGCATAGCTGCACCTCCACCTTTGCCTTAGTTTGAATCCAGGAACTTCAGTGCATCATATGTCCAAACAAATTTTGATTTGTTGAATACTATCATGCCAGATTATTATTGTTCAGTTCTGGATAATCTGCTGCTTTTCAGGGGATGCTGGATTACTGGACACTTTAGATTGTTGAGTGCTGGTTTAGTGAACTTCTACTGTTCTAGCAGTGGTGCAAAATATGGTTGAACAAAATCCAAATACCTTAAGTAATCATACCTCTATTTTGAAAGTCATTTCTAAAAATTTTTATTAAATGTACTTGAAAATACTTTGTTATTCTTAAACTTAGTTATGAGTAATTTTATAAGTTAAATGGTAAATTATATCAAAAATAATAGATTTCAGAAAGTTTTCTTGATTATTGGAATGAATTGAATATATCCTGAAGGAAATATTCCACATTATTCATTTGCAGTGATTTGACACTTCCTGATAAAAATCGATTTTTGCTTGAAACTAAATCAAAATTTTCAAAATAATTTTTTCTTATAATTTGATTTAAAAAATTTACTGGTAGATAGTCAGTTATCTGACAACCATTTATCAGAAGAAAATGGACTGCCACCATTTTGATTTGCATACAGCCATCTTACATTCTTCCTCAAAAGAATGACTTGAAGAAATTTGATTTAATATTTGAGGAATTTTTAATGCTTAAATATTTGATAATTACAGTAATGTTGCATTACTCATGTTGGGAAACAGATGAAATGAGCAGTATATCAATCAGATGGCACAATATAACCAACCAATATACAGGTGTATTTATCTAGCTAGCTGTTTTTGTCTATTTCCAGTCTCTATGCTAAACTTGCTTTTTGTAGGTTGTATTTCATACAATGATAGTTTAAAGTCAATGATTGGAATAAGGTAATACTTCTTTGCTAGTAGGAATTTAACAGCAACTATTTTAAAATTAATGGCTAAAGCACTTTTATATTTGGAAGACCAAAAAAAGAAAAAATGCACAATATCTTTGAATGAGTGATATAACTATAGGCTACTGTACAGTACATCTATGTTTTTAGAAAAAATATTGAAAACATTGATGCATAATCAGGCTTTAAGATTATTCCTAAAATTAAAAAAAGAAAAATGATGAATAAAAATATGTTTAAAATTAAAGTTATATATGATAGTTGAATCTAATGGTGTTGAATAATCATTCATCTTCCAGTAGTATTATTTTTAATAATAATTAAAATTGTTTAAATGTTTAAATGCCCATTAGTGGCTAAGTAGATCTGTTTTGTGTACCACTGAACACTGGTAGTTGGTCATGGATTTGTGCCTTGCCAACAAGCTGGCCATGTGGAGTTTTTCAGGTTTTCTTTGCTTTTGTAACACCTAAATAGGGCCAGTTTCTTATAGGAAGTCTTCCCAGCAGGCATCCACCTCGGTAGATTGCCCATGTGTTGCATTGCTGTAAACAAATAAACCAAATCAACTGTTTAAAATTGTTCAATAGTTTAATTTAAAAATATGTTATTTTGAATACAATAAAAATTTTAAAAATTAGTAATAATAACTTTACATTGAAACCTGCCTGAAACAGAGATAGTAGTTCATATTTGAATTAAACTTAACTAAGAAATCAATCTGATATTATGTACTATATATCAACCAAGGTAAACTAACGAATTCTTTAGGAATTTTTTGTTTTAACAAAATATAAAATTAGAATGAAACATTATGATTTGAAGACCAGCCATAAATTATAAATTTCAAAACAAATAATTATTGACAATCCCTTTTGTACAGCAGTCATGTGACAATTCCATTACTTCAAATAAATTTTGTCCTTTTTCCCAGTGGTATCTTGGTATCAGAAATTTTATACCCTTGTAAAAATTCAAAAGAAGGAAAAACCCAAAACAAAATTAGAAAATAAAAAAGTGAGTGTAGAAGATGAAACCTATAGGTTCAGTCATTCTAAACCATAATTTTACTATTTATATTTACAGTTGCACTATTTAATTATTTCCTCTTACTGAAAAGATGTTTAAAATTTTTATTATCTATTTTAAAACACAGTGGCACACAAAAAGTAGCCCAATCCAGTTTGAATCACTTGGCACTAGTACATTGTGTAGAATGAGTAAGCATAAGTTGAGTGAAATTTAGTGTTGAACATTCTTCTGATTTGACAACATGCAACTACTTTCTTTGGAAACATTTGAAGAAGAAGGTTTATGAAATGAATTCTACACAACACAAGAACTGAGGAACAAAATCAGTCACACAATTGTCATCATTGATGTCACTATGTTACACCAAGTGCTTCTAAACATGAGTTGACATATGAAGCTGCGTATAGACGAGACATGTAACCATTTTCAACATCATCTATGACTGTGATAGTGTCAGTTGGCTTCTGTGTTTATTACTGTATTGTTCTGTGTTTCTGTTAAGCTACAGACTGTAGCTGCTTTTTTGTGTGCTGCCCTGTATTTGGTTGATCTTGGATATAAATTTTAAAAATAATTCAGGGTTTAAGCTTCAGGTTAAACAGTCTACAAGAGAAATATCTATTTCTCTAAGTAATTTTTGTCATTCTGTATATCTTGTAAAAGTCATTTGCAAGATAAAAGTTTAGAAACTTTTATGTTGCAAATAAAACTAGATTTTTTATTTCTTTATATTAATTAGATTTTCTATTTAAAAATTTTTTAGGCAATCAAAGTTCTTCAAGATGACATTGGTTGTGATATTATAAAAATTGGAACACTTGTGAGGAAACGAGAACGCTTTGTTAAACGACGCCAAAGACTTATTGGTCATAATGGAGCTACTTTGAAAGTATATACATTTCATATAAAATTTTTTTCAATTGAACTATTTAGAAAGATGGTTTTTAAACATATAAAATTTTTAGGCTATTGAACTTCTGACAAACTGCTATGTTTTAGTTCAAGGCAATACTGTTTCAGCCTTAGGACCTTATAAAGGCCTCCAACAGGTATGATGTTTTATTGTTTTAGTCTCTAGTTATCTTTCTATTTGTATTTATATATTTTATGAGATAACATTATTATAATTATGTATTCTGAATAATTAAATTTTTATATGACTGTTTATGAAAATTTTTTTAATGATTCTTAATTAGATGCAGTCATAAATCATTTTGCCTGAAGTAGGTTTAAATCCATCAATTTAATGGGATAAACAAAATTACTTTAACAAACTTTTGACATGGTGTTAAAATTTATACTACACTACACTGTAGAACACCGGAATGTGTAAAATACTGCACTCTTAGAACCTATAACCAATGTGATAAAAAAAAAAATAAACAAAGGATGCAGATCACCACGAACGTTTTCGAACTGCTGGGAGTTCTTCTTTGGGTGTGAGACTATTCGAATTACTGGTGGAACAGAGCGAACCATTAAAGGAAATTCTAGAAACAATTATAAGGTATTACATGAGACACATGTGTGTTCGTCTAGTTGACCTAGCATGACCTTAAACGTCGGAGTCTATCAATGTCTGCCATGCTATCGACAGAACCAACTCATCCTTAAAATTGATGCAGTTCTCATTGAGGGACAATTTGTAGATTTGAATGGCCTCAAGCCACCTTGAGGCCATTCAAATCTACAAATCTGCAATAGGCCATTAAGGTGTTTGTTGTGTGGCGTAGTGTGTATGAGTTTCGTCTAGTGGAAGGCCGCCACAATGTCCGGGTTGGTGGCATACGAATTTCCTTTAATGGTTTACTCTGTGCCATCAGTAATTCAGTCTCACACCTGAAGAAGAACTCCCAGCAGTTCAAAAATGTTTGTGGTGATCTGCATCCTTTGTTTTTTTTTTTTTTTATCACACCGGTTATAGGTTTTAAGAGTGCAGTATTAAAATTTATATACAATACAACTATATTATAATGAATTTCAAAATAGAAAACTTTATATAATAACATACATTTAGATTTTTTTTCAACCCAACCTCCATAGGAACCCACAATAAAATTTTTCAGTTAAACGTATTTAAAATGAACTTTTAGTATAATGTTTCTTTTCTGTCAGTTTTGCAATAATAGAATTCCTTCAATTTCCACTTCACTATAACAATTTTGTCACAACTTCTTTCCTTCTTTGCTATTGTCTTTCATTTGGTAAACAGTTATATCCAAAGGAATGGGGGCAAGCTTGAAAGTAACTAACAAATTTCAGGTGTACTAAACTCAACAAGAGCCATAGTTGTCATAGTCACAGGTGTATGGATGCCATTTATGCTTCTCTTTAATTTTGATATTTATCTTAAGTTATTCTTCACATAAGTCATGAGTAAATTGCACCGAGAAATATCCTGGTTAGGGAAATGTCGCAGGACTCTTTCTGGTCAGTCCTCTCTAATATAGGAAACCAAAAATGTAGGAAGAATAAAATTCAGTAATATGAATTAGATTGATGACTTCATCAGAACTAAACTACCCTATTTTACAGCATATAGGATGTGTCCCTATTTCAGCACAGAATATTTACTGTATTTTTGTGAATTGACCAGCATGCCAGAAACCTTGAGGTTACTGGTATGCCAGTTAAACTGCAACTAAAAAATAAAATTAATCAGATTAACAAAACTAGTTGTTAAATAAATGTTAATGAAAATATTCTTTGGAGTACAATAAAATAATAATATAATTTGACTGACCTAAAATCAGGAAGAGAGTTTTTCTTTACAGGACAATAAAACAGTTAGTGGCTTATTGGCATTTGTAGTAGTCAGTGTGGGCTGCACTGACCATCTACCCTGCCCTTAAAAATAACACCTTTCTCTCAAATTTCACACAAAGAGGATGTTAATGGGTATAAGTTGAGATAACAGCAGGTTTCTGAAATTTGATGTGTTTATTTTTTGCATTTTTGGATCAAATTACTGTAAAAAAAAACTTTTGGCATTCCACGAGTATTTTACATTGCTAGAAAGAAGACAAAATGCAAAAATTAAATGTATATCAAAGTTATTGATGTAATGTTGGCAGTTTCACAGTTTTAGGATGAAAACTAATTCATTTTTTACACACCCTGTAGAGAGGGATGTATAACTTTACTTAAACTAACATGTCGGCATTCCCCAGGATAAACTGGCATGCTTGTTTTTTACCATACAGAAATATCTGATTTCATGGTCTCCCTAGATAGGTGATGTGCTGGACAATTGCAAAAATACAGTAAGAAAAAATTTTTAGTGTATTTAAATTATCCCATGCCTTTGGCAGTCAGCTCAAAATGTTTTACTGTGTTCTGGTTAATAATAATAATAATAATAATAATAATAATAATATGTTTAATTAAGCAATAACATTTCTATTTAACATTTAGGCTAGGTAGAGGTTATCTGTAATCTATTGAAGGCTGTTTGGGGAATTCATTAACCTTATAGATTGCAACTTCACATATAAGATGCAGGTGGTTTTTTTTTAAAGTCTTCTCTTTGGACAAAACTTGTGTCTTGTATGTCATAAAATACAGTAGTTTATTTACATAAAATAAATTTAAAAATAAAAAAATTAATATATATAACATCACTTTTTTTATATGTGGATTTTATATTTAGCTATTTAACTTGCTTGATAATAATTAAATATATAGTTTTTATTACAACAAACTTTCAGAACCATTTGCAGAGTCAAAATTTTCTCTAAACTCCATCTATGTTAAAAATGACATCTAGCTTTCAACTTAACTACTTTATGGGTTTAAATTTCATTGTTAAGATATGAATCATCTATCTTTGAACAAGATCTAAGTGAATGCTTTCAAAACTTTGTTATTACATATATCACCATTACTTTCAGCTTTTAGATGTTGGCAAACCAATCAGATGAACTGTTTTGTTATGTCACAAAAGTGAAGGAGAACAGGATCTTAGGAAAGTGTGGAATTTAACCAAAGAAGAAAAAGATGTTTTTGCCGAATTAATTCAGAATTATCTACCCGCTCAAGGAAAACAATAAATAGTTAAATATAATTTAAAAATCAGAAACAGATTAGAATTTATATTTTATCAACTAGCAAATTTTAAAAATAAATTATTGTTTTTATTTTGTTTTTATTCATATTTTGCAGACATGGAAGAAAAACATTAGTTCATGCTTGTTTTAAATTTTTAAAGTTACTATTTAATTAATGATGATTTGGATCATTTTTGTCATTGATATTTTATAGAAGGTGTCTTTTATTTTTCTATATACTCAGTGTCTTTCTATGCTAATTTATTTATTGTTCAATTAGCTTCACCATCTGCACTCAACAAGCTTCAATAAAAAGCAACACATTTGTGTCTCAGAGTTAATATATAACTACTATTCAACAATGGCAGATCTAGAAATGTTTAAAGAGAGGTGCAGGAAAGAAACTTAATAATTGACCCTTTCTCGTTAAATGTTTGATTTTGTATTTATTTTGATTCAAAATCAATAAAATTTAGATTTTGAAAATGCATATTAAATTCAAAAGTCTTGATTAGAATATAAACTTAAAATATTATTTAGATCTTGCATTATTGTTTCTTTTAATTGTTATCTAGACAAATATCATTTCATCATCTCTCTCTCTCTCTCCTCACACACACACACACACACACACACATTAATAACATATAAAACATGAATGATATCTATTCTCAGTCAAATTTCTTGGCAATGATGGAGGAAACAAAATAGCAATTTTCATTTCCAAAAGAGAAAGCCACAGCCAAAACCAGCCACTGGGTATGTCTAAACCACAGTTTACAGGAAATTTTGTCCTTGGATTGCAGTTTGTCATAGGTCATGATTTTAATAAGTTTTAAAAACTGCAATCTTAGTTTACACTTCATCTCTACAATTGGCCCTCAATTTAACAAACATTTTTGGATTCTTCTCAAATTCACAATAACTAGATTCTACTGTAGTGTATACTTTAAATAAGATTATTATAATCATAAACTTTAATTATTCACTAATTATTTTATATTTATTCATAAATTATGAAATAAAAAGAATCATTGCTAATAAATATAGAACATTAAAAATTTTAATTTTTTTGATATTTATGTCTTTAAATTAACAATACCTTCAAGCCTGTTACTGGTGTGTTTTCCCATGACAACAAAAACGAGAAATAGTTTGTTACTAACGTTTTCGAACCAAACAGGTTCTTCCTCAGGTAATGTTGAATTCCTGATGGAATGCAGATCGAAGAAAAGGAACACAATTTGAAATTCGAACATGCGCTTCTCAATTATGTCTTCTTGGGCCTGTGCTCTCTAGTGATTGGCGGTATTTATAGATTTTTGTCCATAAGCGCCTGTCACACTACTGATAGAGTTATTGCATCAATAAAGGTTAGCTGGAGCTAGCTGGAGCTCCTAAGGAGCGCTTCATAGAGCCTATGTAGACTAGGTTTCTATCGCATCTGTGATCCTTAATCGGGATGCTGTATACACCAGGGAGTCTTTCCCAGTCAGGATTGTCCTTTCCGTTACGGAGGATGTTAAATACAGATGCACATCTTCTGTAAGCAATGCGAATGTGGCTCTTTTTAGCTATCTCAGTATACAGCAATTTGAGATAAGGGTTGTAAGTGACTGGAATGATTTTATCCTTCTCGGGTCGGTCTTCACCCTGGGAAAGGACTTGGGCAGGAAATTTTGGTATTGGTGGGATTTGTCGATCAACCTGCATGTGAGCTTGTGGTATCCATGGTCCTTGGTGATGCATTGCGTACGCCTCAGCTCAGTCTGGAGAGCTTGTTGCCTGGATGAGTGTATGTGTGCTCTCTTAATTAAGGCGTTAAAGGGCTGCAACTTTATACTGTAGTGGGTCACAAGAGCCCACAGGTATGTACAGTACATGCCCTTCGATCTGAGTTTACGATACACCTCTGTATGGATTGCCAGCCCTTCAATCTTGATGTTAATATTGAGGAAATGGACCACCGTGGGGTGCGCTTGATCTATTTCAAGGGTCAAGCCATACGAGTTGTCATTAACAGAATCATCAAAGGCTGAGATGTCTGGCATTTCCCTCCATAAGATGGTAATGTCATCGATGTACCTCCTATACAAAATGATGTTGGGAAGGTGGTACGGGAGGACCTTGTATTCCAGTTGCCTAATCACCATCTCACACAAGTCCCCTGAGATGGGGCTTTCCATCAGGACTCCTCTTCCCGATGGGAAGCCCAAACAGGTTCATTACTAATGTTTTTGAACCTGTTTGGTTCGAAAACATTAGTAACAAACTATTTTTTCATTTTTCATCGTCGTGGGAGAACGCACCGGTAACAGGCTTGTTAATTTACTGCACTTCGGTGTTGAGTTAGTGACGTTTCATTTATGTCTTTTGTATTATGTTTAAAAATCTAATACAGTGGGTGATCGGATAACAAACATAATCTGTTCAAGACTTTGTTCGCTTTCCGAATTGTTCATTAAACGATTATCAATTTACCATAGGTTTTTATGGAAATTTGATTAATTTGTTCTGGAGACTCCAAAAAATAAAATATATATATTTTCTTACTATGTTTATTTATATGTAATAAAAAAATACATATATACCAGTCTTGCATTTTTATTAGAAATGTTTTTTCATTTGTCGAAGTTAAAGAATCTGTCCACTGTCGATTCTTTTTCTCTGTTCTTCAAGATTTTTCATAAGTATTTAATAGCATTGTAATTGTAGAGATCCCTAAGCGTATTAACCTATACCTGGTTTGGATGCCATTTTAAGACCGTTATTCTGACATCATCCCACTTCTTCAAAAAAATATTTAATAGCAGATATCAGCATTAATTCTCTTTTTCAGAAGAAAACATATCTCACTGAGTTTCTTGGTGTTCTTCATTCAAGAGATTTTGGCATTCTTCTTTCGTCAGATCCGTTTCAGGTTCCATTATGAGCTCTTCAATGTTCTTTATTTCTCAGATGTGATTTTTGTTACTCCTTTAGCTTGAGTCTTCTTGATTATACTGTATCTTTCTTAGATAAGATTGAACTGCAGCCTACTGTAGACCTGTTTAAGCCATACTGCCCAGCAACATCAGACATCTGCCCACCTTCTAACCTTTGCTATTATACTCTCACCTTTTGAAAATAAAAACGCATGCAAAACTTAATGAGTGCCTGCCCGACAGTCTTGCGAATACTATAAAAGAATTCTGTCAGAAAAATAAAAGGCTGGAATTACAAGGAAAAGTTTCAAAGTTCAGTGGAATACTATCCAATCAGTATATACTGAGTTGAGCATTGATGTCAACATCTCCCACGCTCCGAAAAGTTTTGAATTGTTGCCCAAAGACAAGGGAAGACCAATCAGTATTCATTATTTTACGTTGCTTCTTGTGTTTGTTCTGTCAGGTGTTCATTATCCAAACATGTGTTCGTTGTCCGAATATAAAAATCTTTCGTGAAAGTGTTCGTTATCCGATTTGTTCGTTAACCAATCACCCACTGTATATAAAATATCAGATTATTTGTAACATTTAGATTTGTTTATCAACATAAAAATCTTGAAATAAAGGGCATGCTTTTTCATTTAGGTTTAAATTTTTCTAGTAATTTATAGAAATTTTATTAATATTGTTTAATGTTTATTTTTATTTAAAAAATTAGATATAAATGGATTTTTAATAGACTTTAATATACAGTAAAACCTGTCTAAAACAGGACCTGAACAAAATGGAAACCTGCCTAAATGGGAAAATTTTTCAGAATGGAGTGTTTTTCTACATTAAAAAAAAAACCTATTTAAAATGAAAACCTGCCAAACTGGACAAAAATATTTGGTACTGTGCAATTCTGGTTTATGGAGGTTTTACTGTAAATTATTTTAAATATAAAAATTTGAATGCAATTAAAAAATAATTTGCTGTACTTTTTGAATATTACTTTAATAGTTTTTAATTCTATCCAAATGGAAATAAATTTGATTAAATACTATTATATTTTTTTAATTTTCAAAAGATACAACATTATGCCTTATGCTATAATATAAAATAAAATTTATTAAATTTTCAGGTCAGGAAAATTGTTATTGACACAATGAACAATATTCATCCAATATATAATATAAAGGTAATTATACTTATTAAAATTAATTTATATTTAATAAATTTTAACTTCGAAAACATACAAATTAAAAAAATGTTTTATTCTTTATAATTTTCATTAAAATATATAAAATTTAGTGACAAGTTTCTTTACTGGTTTTATTCAAATAATAGCATGGCTACTATTTCTAACTGCTTATTTTCTCTGTAGTTACTGTTTAAAAGCAGTTAATATCAATATTTCATTTGTGCATACAGCATATCCATTTGATATCCATTATTAATAAAGTATTTAAATATTTACTTATGAAAATTGATTTTCTACTAACTATTAATTTTAACAAATTTCTTAAATGTAGATATTGCCTATAATATTTATTATAAATTTTGACAAACACTCTGTGATTGATTTTTTTTTTTTTTTTTTTCTATATCTCAGATATTTTGAGACTATGTATGTTTTTGAAGAAATTCAAAATAATTAAGTTTGAAATTTATTATCCTGGCTTTTTGTAGATATAACTTAAAATAATTTATTAATCTTTTGTAATGATAAAACAATTAGAAAATATAATTTGTTTTAAAAAATGAAGAACATGTTTTTTGTTTTTTCAAGTATTAAACTCTCTCTTTTTCACTATTTAAGCTTGAATATTTAAAGATTTAATTATCATTATTGATGTATTGAAATATAAACAAATATATAAAATTAACAAAGAACACAAAATGGACATTAAATAAGAAATTGATTGATTATCTTGAATCAAGCTTCACTTTATTTACTCTTATACTAAATTATTAATTTTTATCTAAAATACATATGTTAAATTGTAATATTTTTGTAATTTCTCTTAAATTTTCAAATTAATTGTCTTTAATATTTAATTAATGAACTTTACGTATAAATGTTATAAAAAAAACTTTTTGATTCAGGTTCTCATGATTAAACGAGAATTGTCAAAAGATGAAAAACTTAAAAATGAAAATTGGGAACGTTTTCTTCCAAAATTTAAATCAAAGAATATTAGTAAAAGAAAACAACCAAAAAAGAAACAAAAGAAAAAACCATATACGCCATTCCCTCCTCCACAACCTGAAAGCAAGGTCAGTATTAATTTATGCTAGAGAATTAGACAATAATTTTGCTGGTTAATATTTTAGAAACAAGTTTTGTTACACATTATTTTAACTTATGCTTTCACCAAAATAATAATTAGATGAAAATTTTAGGAAAATATTTTATTTCT
Organism: Centruroides vittatus; assembly: GCF_030686945.1. Classification (NCBI taxonomy): domain Eukaryota; kingdom Metazoa; phylum Arthropoda; class Arachnida; order Scorpiones; family Buthidae; genus Centruroides; species Centruroides vittatus. Next base: position 198,638 of record NW_027122637.1, read on the forward strand.
ATTAGATTATTTTAAATTGCTAAGGAATAACGTTTTATTAAAGTATAAACATAGGAAAAAGTCAATTATATACTATTTAATTGTATTTCTTATTAAGAAATTCTATTACTATAATTTTTTTCATATATCTAGCATAAACTCTATGGAAAATTGTTTGAACAAAAGTAAAAACATTGCATAACCAATACTGTGGAGAGTCACTCCGTTGAGAATCAAAAGAGTGATTCTCATTTGACAATATAATATAAAAATTTTAAAAACATAATATTTCCTTTTTACTTAAAAGCGTAAGCTATATATGCTAATAATGAAATGTTTTAATATTAAATGAATTAAATCAGGATTACTGGAGGAAATTAAATAATTCTTTATTACTGTAATATTTTTGATTCAATATGAGTCATCTTCAGTATTTTTAACATCAGAATATTGAATACAAATTGGAGGGTAGAATATTTTTGAAGCACCAATTGGTGTACAGTACATGCTCAATATGTACTGGAACAGATTGGAAAATATAACTAAAAATACAATATAAATGAAAGAATAAAATAAATCTATACATAAATGAGAATGTTTGTTTGTTTGTTAGCTACACACTTTTAGTTCGTTCGACCAATTTCTACAAAACTTGGCAGTTATGTAAACATGCTTCTAACTTAGATAATGTCATACAAATCACCCCAAAATATTGTTTGGATTTCTATATATCAATTAACTTCTGTCTACATTCAGTTTGTTGGCTTTACATGTGGCACAATCTACTGGCAAAAAAATTTTAAAAATAATAAAGTAAATATAATTCATACAAAATTATATAATTTAATGAGTAATTATTTTATTGTGACATCGTCACAATGCCAGCTGCAATTTTTAATCATGTTTTTAATTTAAAATATATGTTCTCTGCTTTAAATTAGTAGTTTCTTGCCCCTGTATATCATACTTTTTCTGTTAGCAATATCAAGAATCATGCCAGTCATCTATATAACTCCTTTCAGGGAAAAATTTTTGAATTGAAATAATGTAACTTCCAATTCTATAAACTTGTTATTTATGAGGACATACTTCCCACATAGTTTATAGGCATTCTGGTAATGTTCTTAAAATGGGTTTTACCACATATGTTTTTTAAAATTTATAACACTGGATGTAACAATTATTGCAACAGGTACTTTATAAGCCCTTCACTGAAAAACACTTTATTACAGGGGCTACGTGCCCGAAACGAGTAGAAGTACCTGTATCAACTGAATAAAGATGGGAAAAAAGCCATAATCACACAATCTTGTGTTCAACACTCAATAAAACAGTAAAACACGGTTTCAAAAAACAAATAAGCTACTTTATCATCACTTAAAAACAATTATTTTCTATAGTATCTAAAAGCAATTTAAACAAGTTTTATATGAAGTCTTTTGGACATTAGGGTTAGCAACTTCAATTACATGCAGGGCTATCACAACCCATCCAATATAGATCACTTTTCAAATATTAATAGTAGACTGGTATTAATTAGTAGTCATTGACCATCCTTTCTTCCAGGAGGTGGTCAACAACTACTTTTCGTTGAATAAGCTTTAATCACCTTCCTCAACAGTCCTTTCTGTCTATGGACAAGTGGTATGATGGCATTTTAATAGGAAAATTCCATAATACAAAGTTACCAGTGAGCACAAAATATGTTTTAAGGGGGTTTTTGAGGGTGCTGAGTTTAAATATTTGGTTCATTTTTTGAAAAATTTGATTCAGTGGCAGATAACCATTTGATATTCACCTGTGAATGGTAAGTATGCTATAGTTAACATTAGAAAAAAAACCTATGATATCTTAAAAAATTTAAGATATCATATTTCAATTCCTGTTTGTTTGACCAATGAAATTGTGCCATTTTGAACCATCTGAGTATTGCGATAAACGTGACAATGGTAGGCTAAAATAACCAAACTCTTTATGAGTTTTTTGTTTTAATGTTTATTGTTATTTTTTTCCTGGGCAATGTCAGGCTTATCTGTTAGTTTAATGTAAAGCTTTTACTAAACTCTTGTTTGGAGATATATATTGTATTAAGTACACCGAAGTGCCAGAAAGACTGGGATACCTATCTAATATTCGGTAGGTCTGCCTCTGGATCATAGAATTCAGAAATGAATAGTGCATGGCATCCCATATATGCTCACTAACATTCATATCTGGTGAACAAGGAACCCAATTCATGACTGCAAACTTGGATGAATTAGTATTAGGAATAGTTCAATAAAACACAAGATTTGAATTTATTCATAAAAATTTATTTTGTTCCCTTCAAAGTAATTCTCCTTCACTGCAATGCACTTATGCCAACATTTTTTACAATTTTCAAAATATGCTTTAAAGTTTGTTTTTTTTTTTTTAACCCCTTCAGAACTTACAGCAAATTTTCTTTTGTGGCATCAATCAGCTAAAAACAGTTACCATGAAGTAGAAATTTTAGTTGAAGAAACAATGAAAAGTCACACTGTGGCATATCAGATGAACACAGAGCTTGTGGAACCATATGTATTGAATTTTTGGCCAAAAATTCATGAACAACAAGCATCGTGAGCAGTTGCATTATTGTGGTGCAAAATCCATGCATTTTCTCACCGCAAACCAGGTCATTTTCTACAAATTGCTCAAATAATATTCTTTGTTGACTGTTTGGCCAGTTGGAAGGAATTTGTGATGCACAACACCACAACAATTGAAGAAAAAATCAAAACAGCGTTGAGTTTTGATTGATTTTGATGTGGTCTTTTGGTCTTGCTTCATCTTTTGAACTGCCATTTACTCAGTTGTTGAGCTGTTTCAGTGTCAAAAGTGTAGATACATGTTTCATCACCTGTAATGATGTGTTTTACAAATGATTCACCTCGAGAAAGCATTTCCATGGCCACTTGAACACATTGTTGTTTTTGGAAAAATTCAACGATTTTGGGATGACTCAAGAAGTGACGTGCTGCAAACACAAGTCTAAAATTGTTTGACAAGATCTAAATTATACTGGAACATGTTCAATAATGTCTCTAATTGTTAAACAATGATCATTGAGCACCAAATCTCTGACTCAAGCAATATGTTGTTCATCTATTGAAGTGGATGGTCTACCAGACTGTAGTTCATCTCTACCTTCATTGAATATTTTGTACCACTTAAAAACTTGTTTTTGATAGACTGTCATCACCAAAGGAATTAATGCTACAAAAACATTGGAAATGTTTTTTGCAACATTTCCAATGTTTTTGTAGCATTAATTCCATTGTGAAAACAAAATTTAATGCACATTCTTTGGTCAATTACACTCAACATTTTGAAAAATTGCCAGCGAAAAATTTTTTACATCCAAAACAAGTGTGTGTTTGCAAACAAAAACAGGCAATGGCATACAAATTGCTACTAGATGTCAATGAAAGTCATACGAAATGATGACAGTGCCCTACTGCAATTGCACAGTTTAAATGAACCATTCCCAATACTTTTTGATCACAGTAATATATTAAATTTATTTTTGTATGTAAAATCACTTTAATCTGTGTCGGTTGATTTTCTCACAGCAACTCCAAGTTATTACTTAAGACTTTATTGTAGTATATTCTTAAATAGATTATTCATCATATGCATTTCATGCTGTTGTAAATTCACAGCCCCTCTTCAGTGCTATTAAAGACAATGAAATGATTATTAGACTTGACACTATTATGATTACAAAAATCTTTTACATTATGATTCTTTATATTTACTTACATGTCTTTAAGAGAGAGAAACAATTTTTAAAACTCAGTAACCGGTTAACCTTTATTTTTACAAGTTGTGTTTAAAGATATTGTGATATAGTCTATAATATGGTTTTTTACCATTTATTAAAAATTTTTTTAAAGGTTTTATAATAGTATTAATATTTATATGGGAACATTGAATGTGTACCGGAGTTTTAAAAATTGTTTCTCTCTCTTAAAGACATGTAAGTAAATATAAAGAATCATAATGTAAAAGATTTTTTGTGATCATAATAGTGTCAAGTCTAATAATCATTGCATTGTCTTTAATAGCACGAAGAGGGGCTGTGAATTTACAACGGCATGAAATGCATATGATGAATAATCTATTTAAGAATATACTACAATAAAGTCTTAAGTAGTAACTTGGAGTTGCTGTGAGAAAATCAACCGACACAGATTAAAGTGATTTTACATACAACTGTATTATACAGCATCCACACTACATACTAAATTTATCTTATTTGTTTCATTTGTATTGTATTTTTAGTTATAATTTTCCAATCTGTTTCATCATGTGTTGCACATGTACAGTACACTAATTGGTGTTTCAAAAAGTTCTAACTTTCTATTTCACTATTTTGATGTTTGAAATGCTGAAGATGACTTGTTATGTTACAGTAATAAAAAAATCATTTGTTTTCTCAGCTGGCAGTTGTGATTTTATTCATTTAGTTATGGTGCCAAGTTCCAAGTTGGTTATTTTAATATTTGCCAACGTTGACATAACCATCAAAAGAAATATTAAATAAAAAGGTTTCTGTGAGATGCAAAGTAGCATGCTCTGGGTATAGGATATAAACACATGTTCACTCCTTATTAGCCTAATTAACCAAGTGGCCACAGACAATAAGGCTTTGAAGACTCTAATCCTGATTGTGTTGTATTTGCTTACATTATAGCCAGCTTTTCTAATTGTGACTGTAATAAACTTCTACTCCTTATCTACAAATGTTGAGTGGAAAGAAGTAGGTTACACTTTGCATATTAAAGGGCTGATGGCTGCACTTTAAGGTGCTGGGAATAATTACAGAGTGTAAATTAACTTTGTGATAAACTCCAATGGTAAGTTCTGTAGATGATCTAAATATATGGAGATCTAAAAGTAGGATGAAATGCACATCTTCCTGGTCAATAGTAAAAGATATTTGATAGATTGAGGATAAAAGTTGTATGAAAGCAACTAACTCTTGATGGGAACCTTCTCAAGCCAACAGCAAATTATCAACATATCTTAGATAGAAGACAGTATAACAAACTGCAAGAGGAGCCACAAAAACCTTCAATTCAATATCTGGCATTATGAATTTGGTTAAAATAACCAATACAAGTGAGTCCATGTGCATTTTCCATTCCTGAAGATAGTATGCATACTGAATTGGAAACAATTATTTTGGGTTTTTAGGTGGAATGCCTCTTGGATTGCTAAGACCTGTTACACCACAAAATAGCTTTGTTGAGAAGCTGGACATTTTTTGTGTTCAAAACAGTCATGCTAACAAATGCCCAGCTCAAAAGTTGCTTAATTTCCTTCCATTCTTGGGCTGTTGTTTGCATTCAGATATACAGATTATATTTTTATCTTAAACCTTGTGCATCATGATGACATTCATAAAACCCCCAGTAGAATTTGATAGTGGAGAAAATTTAAAAATAAATAATTAAAATTAGAAATACCAGTACAGTACTTTTAGAATCATCCTGTTTCATTTCCTCTGCTATTTTTGGCCTTTATGCAAATTGAAATAGCAAAACTCTTCATCCATTATTTTGCTGGCTATTCACCCAGTATGAAATTTGCTTCTAAAAGTGACCAGAAACATTTATAACTTCTTCTTGTACATTTGAAATGTGGCATCCTCTTTAGTTTGTGTTTTTCTTTGAGCCATTGCCTAACATTTTTTTCATCTACTTCAAATACATGACCAGTAGCTCAATTGGCATATTGGCTACTTTTGGCTACTGGTTTGTTTTGGCTACTTTAATTGGCTACTTTTGGCTACTTTAATTGGCTACTTTTGGCATATTTGCTACTATTAGTTTGAATTCATTTGTGTAGTTTTTACATTTATGCATGACTGATCATTGGCAATAGTAGATGCACTATTATACTAATTGCGGCTAAAACACATGGGATGTCTCTATAGCAAGAGTAGTAGTAGTAAAATAGTAGTATATACCTTCTTCATGCACACCAGGGTGTGTATAATATACAATATATAAATAAATATACATTTATTTATATATTGTAATAGTAGTAGTGCTACTATCTTCAGAGTGATTCGTTAATGATATGAAATTTTTCACACATAAGTTGCATCTTTGTGTAAACCACAATCTACCTTTTCAATTGTAAAAACAACATGTAAGCCATGACTTGCTTATGCTCCAAAAATTATAGTATATTTTGCATTTCAGATAATATCCATTATTGTCATATATTCCACAACACGAAATACAGTAGAACAGATTTAGGATAAAAGCACTCTATCATTTCTTTAATGTTTTCAATCTTATTGTGAATAAGCAAGCTCTAACTTTCAAATACCAAAACTCAAACTTGCAAAAAGCATATATATATAAAGTTTATGTTGTATATTTTATATAACAAACAACAAAATGATCTATTATTAACACAATGAAAAATAACATTTTATCATTCTAAACCTCAGGTGTTTTATGAATTGTTTTAATTGTGAAACATCTGTTTTTGAGCAATATTATTTGAGAAATATTTGAATACTCAAACAATTATGATTTTATTTCAAACTTATAAAGTGGGAAAAGAAAAGAATTTGTATAAATAAACATGGAAAAATATAACAAGTATAATATATTAATTAAATAAATAATAATGTAATGAGTATGAATTAATAATTACTTTATAATTAAATATAGGTGGATAAAGAATTAGCCTCAGGTGAATATTTTCTTAGAGAAGATCAACAAAAATATAAAAAGCTGTTAAAGAAAAGGGTAAATTTTATTATTTAACTTACTAGAACTTGTAATTTACCATTTTATATTAATTTAGAAAAGTAAATTTAATAGATCACATTTAAGTATAAATAGCAATTGTATTTTAAAAATTTATTTGAGAAAGCTTTTAATTCAACATATCTTTCTCTAAATTTCTACCATATAATTTTTATTATAATTTGTTTTCAGATTTTAATAGTTTTACAAGTATCTAAAAAAGATATAGTCTAATAATAAGTTCTACATCGGGCTAATATATGGCTATAACAGCCATATATTAGCCTGATTATTTAGACATTTGTTGGTTTATTAAATTTGAAAAAATATTCATAATTGTGTTTACTAATAGCAATTATGTTTTCTAGCAACAAAAGTGTTAACTTTATTCAAGAAATTTGCATATACAGATAATTTTTGTAGAAAGAAAAATAAATGTTTTTTAATTGGTAAAGAATGTATTTTAATATAGAAAGTGATTAAGTTATACATAAATAAAAACCTAAATGTATTATAAATATTTAACAGGAACATTTATTTTAAAAATATGTAAGTGAATGTGATGTACCAGTACACTTTAAATATTTTCTTGACATAGCTATCATGACAAATGGTTAGTATTTGTAGGTATTATAATTCTTGAAAAGTGTTGCAAAAATTTACTAAAGTGAAGCAACAAGTGAAATATACAAACAAACCATAGACCACTTACTTATATTATGAAATTTAATTATCTAATTAATAATTAGTAAAGGTGCATCTGCAGACAGTCATGTGAGAAAGAATGACAATTAGTTGCATTTAAAAAATATTTAAAACATTATTTATATATACACAGAAATAATTTACTTAATTATTGTACTTTTGCTTATAAATTAAGCAAATTTTTTTAATTACAAATGTTAGCATGCTTTATTACTCCAAGAGATGTACTCTTTTTTGTAAATAAGAATGTTTTTAACATACATTTTTGTTAGGAGTTTATTATTATAGATTATTTATTTTATTTAAATTATATTTTATTTGTGGTAGTCTGTTTTAAATAAATTTTATTTATTGAAAGATTCATATTTTTAAAACAATTATTATTTTTATTTATTTATTTATACTCTTTTCATTTATTAATAGATTATATGATATGAATTTATAATATATAATTTAATTAATGTTTAGTTCATTTATTTATTTTGAAATGAATAGGAAAACCAAATTAAAGCTGATGTCATTAGGCAAGAAAAAAGAAGTAAAGCATTTATTCCTCCAGAAGAACCAATTCAAGACAAAAAAGAAGTAAAAGGTAATAATTAATACTTTAATAAATTTATTATTTTCTAAAAGTAAAAATCTGAAATAATAGTTAGATGAAATTTTTCACAAAAATTATACCTAGTTGTTATACCAGATTTTATATTAGATATAGAAGAAATTTCTGATATCCCCTTTTTTTTACTGCTTTCTTTGTAATAATATAATTATTCTCTTGCTCCTCTTCTCAACCCAAAGGTTGGTGACAGTATTAAGTCCACCATTCATTTCTATTTAGTGCCAGTTACTGAATCTTACTGTAATGTGATCTGCCTTTCACTACATCTCAGTACTTTATTCTTGGTCATCTTCTTATTGTTTTTTTCCTCCATAATTTCCTCAAATAATACATCATCTATTCTGAATGTCTTAATAATTGTCCTATTAGGTTGCTTATTTGTTTATTTTATAGTGTTAAGATTCTTCTGGTTTCTCTTGCTGTCTGTAAAACTTACTTGTTAGACAATTTTTCAGTTCACAAAGGCCTATAGCTTTGTTTTCTCTTTTTTCCTCAATGTTCACGTTTTAGAACAACACAAGGTCACTTCCCAAACATAACTTTTGATGAGATTTTTCTTTACTTCCACAGAAATGTTCTATGATGCTAACATTTCTTTCATTCTGTTGAATGCTTTCTTTTGTGTGCAATTCTGAATGTCACATCTTTTTCACACCTTCCATCAGATGTTATGAGGCTTCCCAGCTAACAGAAATTCTCCACACTGTAATTCTTTCCCCTCCAGTATTTTTTGGTATATCTTTTGTTTCCTCTTGAACAAATCATTGTTTTCATCTTCGTGTGATTTATTTTCAAGTTGAATTTGGCCTTTAGTGCATCATTAAGGTCTCTTAATGCCTCCTGTAACTCTGATTTACATTTTGCAACCAGACTATGTCATTTGCAAAACATATTTTGTTGAAGATTTTACCATTTATCTTTATCATTATGGTCAGTTTCCCTATTTTCCTTCATAACTTCTACATGAATACTGGATAAAATAGATGATAGTTCACAAAATGTCCATCCATATATGAGTCTTTTCAAAATTTTTACTTTTTCCTTACCTTTCCCTATTAATGCTACTTTTTCTTTGAACAGTTGATATACAGTGGTACCTTGTACTTTGAATGCTTCGGCATATGAACACTAGATTTGACAAAAATTTATCTTTGAGTTTGAACAATGCTTCAAAGTTCAAACTGCATGTGCAGTTCATGAAAAAACATGCTTGAAGCATAAACACAATCTGTTTTACATCCAAGTCACTTCTCACCCTTGTATTATGCTAATATGTTTTCAGAACTTTTTTGCTGTAGTTTTGATATTTTTGGTTACATATATTGTGTTATTGTCAATTTTTAACAATTTTTTACTGCAATTTTTCTTTGTGTACAGTTTTTGGGCATTCCATACATTTTGTATCTTTTAGTTCAAAAATTTCAAAAAAGAACTTTTTAAAACACATTTGATACATTTGAAGTTTAGGAGCATTTTCCCCATACAAACTAAAATTTTTATTATTATTATTTGGGATATATAGCATTATATCCCAAACTCAAGTAGCATAATATGTCTGATATGCTTTTTATCTGAAGACATAACATCTTGATTTTATTCAAACAAAATGTGAAGTATAAATATGTATTCCGAGGCCGTGTCTTCTCTTTATTTGAATTAATATTCACTACTAGGTGTATTAAGAGACACAAGGCTTTTTTACATCTTTATTTCTGGTTCTCTAATATGCAGATACGCGTTTCGGGCTTAGGCCCTTCTTCTGTTGGCATGACATATGAGATTTCTTCCAGGTGGTATTGATACATGGACACTTTGTTTAAAATTGCATATTTACAGTTAAAATTGTTAAAATATTATTACAGTTTAAAATATAAAATAAAATTACTATTGTTGTGAGCTTCATGTTTAATATCGTACATCTTCCGGTAAATACTCTTGATGTCTGTGGTAGTGGAATTTTAACTGTAAATACGCAATTTTAAATGAAGTGTCCATGTATCAATACCACCTGGAAGAAATCTCACATGTCATGCTGACATAAGAGGGGCTTAAGCCCAAAACGTGTATCAGCATATGGAAGAACCAGAAATAAAGATGTAAAAAAGCCTTGTGTCTCTTAATACACCTAGTAGTGAATATAAATATAAGTGAAGTATAAAGTTTAAAATAAATTTCTAAACAAAGAATACAATCTCAGATTAGCAATAATGTGTTAAATTTCACAACTGTTATAATTAAATCACATATCTATGTTAACTAAGAAATATTTCTCTCCTTTAAGCAAAATATTGCAAAAAAATAAATAAAATATTTAAAAGATCTTTACTTATTAACCATGGCATCTGAGAAGTGTTATTAAGCTCTAGCTTTCTAAATAGATATCTTGATAATATTGACAATTGACAATAGAAAAATGAACTTATTCATGGTACACATGTTGGATCTGCAGCCTTGCTTAAGATGCCAAAGTCAACAGTTTGCAACCAGTTAATGCAATTTTTATTTTATTAAATATTGTACTTATGTATTTTATTTATTGTTTTTGTTTCTTAATTTATTACTAGGGCATTTAATTGTGTTATACTTTTCATAAATTATGTGTATTTACTGTTTTAAGTTTATCCAAATGAGTATTGTTTAGGTCTGGAAAGAATTAATTCACTTTCTGTTATTTCTAATGGGAAAAATTTATTTAGATTTCAAATATCCTCCTGGAACGAATTAAATTCAAAGTACGAGATTGCCACTGTATTATTCTGTAGTCAATTCTCCTTTAGGAACTCCTTTAGGATATTCAACATTATTGTCCAATCTTTTTCTATATTGATAAAAGCAATGGATACTGGCATATCTGCTCTTATTGATTTTTCTAAGATCTTAAAATAACCTCTCTTATGCTTTTGTTTTTTCTAGTCTTCAGAGATATTGTCATTGATGATATATAATTATTCATCCAGTAAATATTTATATTTTATTACAAATGATTGTAATAGTTTTTTAATATAAATTATAATGATATAAAATAGTTATAGCTATACAGTATTTTTACAGAAAACATAAAAGTTATAAGAAAGACAGCATATAATGAACCAGAAATAAAGATGTAAAAAAGCCTTGTGTCTCTTAATACACCTAGTAGTGAATATAAATATAAGTGAAGTATAAAGTTTAAAATAAATTTCTAAACAAAGAATACAATCTCAGATTAGCAATAATGTGTTAAATTTCACAACTGTTATAATTAAATCACATATCTATGTTAACTAAGAAATATTTCTCTCCTTTAAGCAAAATATTGCAAAAAAATAAATAAAATATTTAAAAGATCTTTATTTTGCATCTTGATAAGTGTTTTCCTCCTCTACTTTTTATAATAGAATCTAATAACTTGAAAACAAATAAATTAATTAATGATCAATTACTTTACTATAAATTTATTAATTACAGCACTATATTCAAAATAAAATATTTTTCTCTTGAATTGCTATTTTCTTTTGAAATATACAGTGGATGATCAGATAATGAACACTTTCATGAAAGATTTTTATGATCATACAACGAACACCTCACAGAACAAACACAAGAAGTGACGTAAAATAATGAATGCCAATTGGTCTTCCCTTGTCTTCAGGCAACAATTCGAAACTTTTTGGAGCGTGGGAGACATCGACGTCAACGCTCAACCTGGTATATACTGATCGGACAGTATTCCTCTGAACTTTGAAACTCTCCCTCGTAATTCCAGTTTTTTATTTTTCTGACATAAACATTTTTTTATAGTATTCGCAATACTATCAGGCGGACACTTGTTAAGTTTTGCATCAGTTTTTATTTTTAAAAGGTGAGAGTATAATAGCAAAGGTAAAGAATAAAAGGTAAAGGTAAAGAATGGGCAAATGTCTGATGTTGCTGGGCAGTATGGCTTGAACAATAGGCCAGAGTTCAATCTTATCTGTATAATCAAGAAGACTCAAGCAGCTTAAGGAGTAACAAAAATTGCATCTGAGAAATAAAGAACATTGAAGAGCTCATAATGGAACCTGAAACTCATCTGATGACAGAAGAACGCCAAGAACTCTTAAATGAAGAACACCAAGAAACTCAGTGAGATATGTTTTTTTTGAAAAAGAGAATTAATGTTGATATCTGCTATTAAATATTTTTGTAAGAAGTGGGAGGATGTCAAAACAACGGTCTTAGAATGGCATCCAAACCACGTTGAGGATAATAGGCTTGGGGATCTCTACAATTACAATGCTATTAATTACTTTTGAAAAATCCTCAAGAAGAGCAAAAAGCAATCGACATTAGATAGATTCTTTAACCCTCACAAATGGAAAAACATTACTAATAAAAATGCAAGACTGTGTATATATGTATTTTTATTACTACATATAAATAAACGTAATAAGAAAGTATATATTTTTGGGATCTCCAGAACGAATTAATCAAATTTCCATAAAAAACTATGGTAAATCAAACGAACAATTTGGATAGCAAACAAAGTCTTGGAATGGATTATGTTTGTTAACCTATTGCCAAATGTATTTGATTATGGATTGTTATATTTTATTGGAATCTGGTTGTTTCTGTTATCAATTGAAAAATACTTGCATGATAAAAAAAGGGTTTACAAGAATTTTTCCTTTTCCTTAAGTTTTAAAAGAAAAATATCCAAAAAAAGTCTTTTTACATTCTTTAGACAGGAATATTCTCCTAAGATATAAAAACTGAATACTTTTCGCAAAAATAATACTTGAACTTGGCACCATATCCAAAAATAAATGCTCAACAATGTGCTACCTATGAGTGTATATAGATTTTCTTTTTATTAGACTATAACAGAATCAAAAATGCATTTGCTATAAATGTTTAAATACCATCATTTGTTTAAAAAGAAGGCAGTTATTCAGGACCAGATGTATATTAGAATGAACCAGAGACAGTCTTTGATTACATGCCATTGACAAGGTTGAGTTTCTGAAAGCCATGTGGCTTAAAATGATATTATAATAAACTTACAATGAAAACTCATTATGAGTTTTATTAAAAAGCTTAATTGGATTTTTCATAATCAATTACTGCTAAATCTAAAGACTGAGGGGAAGCCTAAATACCTACATAAACTGGATATTGTCTCATCTCTTTGTGTAGATGATGATTACAAATTCAGCCACAAGTTTCTTCTGGGTATCTTGGATCCTTTCAAATTCTCAATAGTCTAGATGGAGATGTTCTGTAATTGTTTACTGGATGAAACCACGGCTAGAATTAAGAACTGGCTTTCTGAAGAGTTGCAAGATATAGGCAAGTAGGATGAAACAATCTGAGATAACAAAAGCATGTAACAAAACAAAAATTGGGTGCAAACTGAACAACATTGTGTTTATGCTGATAAGAGTAACAACCACACCAGTGTTCCTAACTCATAGAACCTACAGAGAAAAAATAAGAGAATACCTTACGAGGACTTACTAAACTATGCTTAACAGAGATCCTACAACTTAGCTGCTATGGAAGGTGAAGTTGCTAACCAAAGACAGGAAGTTTCTAAGATTTTTGAAGTTCTCACCCCTGTAGAGAGCTGTTGCATCTAGACTCTTTGGTAGGATCAAAATGCATAAATCAAATTGGCCAGAAAGGCCCTTGTTAGAATAGACATATACTCCACTGGTTACACTGGAAAGAACCTTACATCAGTTGCTTAACTTAATAGGTCCTGGATCTGAATATACAATAAGCAATGCTGAGGAGGTTGTTCTAGTCTTAAAAAAGTCAAACAAGAGGATAATGTGTTGATGATTATGAATTACATTGATCTGTTTCCTTCAATCAAGACATAATCGGCTATTGCATTAAACCAGAAATTTAATATGCCAAAGAATGGCTGTTACAGATAAGTGACTGATTATCTGGACTTAATTTATAAAATATTTAGTTTGGGAGAGTATGTACTAGGGTTTCTCATTTCCCTGTCTTTTGCTTGTCCCAAGATTACGGGATAAAAGTAAACTGTTTTCCAGAATCCCAGAAAATTCTGGGATAGAATTAATTATTTTTAAGATATACAAAATATCTTGAAATCAAATGATATAATTATTTTTCATTTTTAAAGTAATTTAATATGTTCTGCAACCTCCAAAATCATATTAATAATGCTGTGTTAGATATATATTAAAAAATACCTTTGAATTACGTGGAAATTTTCACAAATATAAAAAATTTATTAATGTTTGCTGGAAACTACATACAAACAAAAAAAAAATGCTTTGAATTGAGTTGAAAATTTAAAAAAAAAATGAACTTAGATCAAACTTCTAACTTAATGGGTGATTTTCATTTTTTAAATAAAACATAATACAAAATATTGTAAATTTTATATAATAAGATTTTAAAAAGCAAAGATGGTCAATACTCCAATCACTCAATCTGGTTCTTATTTTAGTAATGAAAAGTCCTGCTACTGAGAATGCCCTTTCCGATTCAATTGATGTGAGTGGAATCGTGTTTAATGCATTTAAGAGGAGACAGATATTATGCGTTTTTTCACCTGTAGCCTGGAAGATTTCTAGTTCATTTTCGAAATTGTAGTACTTCTTTTGCTCTCTAGTATTCTTGATTTGTCTACCTCGGCTGCTTTAATAGAATCATCAAGCTTATAGCCCGATAATTCAGCAGTTCGTTTGTCTTTAATTATCAGGTTTATGAAGAAAAACTTCATACTTGCAGACTTCGTACTCATTCGTAACCTTGCTTAATTTGCACAACCAGTTATGCAGTTATTGAAGCTACTGGGCATGGTTAAAAATTAGACAGCATAAGCACAATTATTCCAGATATTACAGGTTCTGACAAGTAAAGAATTTTCAGAGTCTGGCCACAAATAAGCTACTTATTGATTATTGACCATTTCTGACAAACCATAACGAGCAAAAATTTAAAAAACTAATAAGTAGGTTTAAAATTAATAAATAAAAATGTATTCTGACAGTTTATGAGTTAATTATAGTTTCTATTTGCAAAATTTCCTCAACCTTAACACAAAATAAGAAAAAAGTGAATTTTTAAGAAATTTGCGGGATTTCCCGGGATGAGAAGAATTTCCCAGATATTTCCCAGGTTAGAAAAACAACCAGGATCTCATTTGAGAAACCCTAGTATGTACTATTAACAGGAGGTAGGCATGTCTATGCGCTCATTCTAGCAACATTGCTGAGATAGTGGTTTTTGTGAGTAGAAAATCTGGGTGGTTAACAAATACAAGAGTAACATAAAACATTATTTGTTAATACATTAATGATATTCTCATACTATGGAATAATGGAGGCAAACTGTGGGATTTTATAGAAGAAATCAGTAATAACTCAGTATCCAACTTTGGATTGATCAGACTAGACAAGAAGAGGTCAATCTTCTTAGACCTCTACATCCAGTGGTGATATTCAGTGGGTTTGCACAGGTTCGGCTGAACCCATTGTTAAAATTTTCAGTTTTCCGAACCTTGTTAAACACACAGAACATTTCTCAGTGGTTTTGTTTTTTTTTTTTTTTTTAATATTAAAATATACGTATTATACTCTGTAATACTACTAAACTAGAGCCTTATACGCCGTTTGCACCAAGCATTTCAATCTAGATTGTGAGCAAGGTCGGGGACTATGTCTTGGTGCAATCTCTCTCGACTGAAACAAGGTTTAATTGTGATCAATTCAAGAGAGTTCTTGAAACTAGATCCAGTCATGAGAGAGATCCCACAATCTCACGCACACGAGATAATACAAGATGGCTGTGGAACACGTGTCGGGCTATGGACAGCGAAATAAAAAGGATATTGTATTTTGAGAGATGATGACATCTGTCGATTATCAGCAGTGCCATTTGGGGTGAAAAATTTCTCTGCCTTAAAAAAAAAAAAAAGGTTGACAGCATTAATATACTATTGTTATCTGGTCTTTGCCCAGGGCTTGTTACGTTCCAAATACGCCACTGATTATTAGATATATCGCAAGAAAAGGTATTGTATTTATTTCTAGCCAAAACTTTCATTTTGTTTGTCAGTGATTGTCAGGGAAAAATTTTCTGCTAGCGAACCCTTTGTTAACTATTTGGAATATCACAACTGTCTACATCTATACTTTAGGAGGTGGTTATGGCACAAGACTATAAGAAGCCTACTAGCTAAGATTCTTACATACATTGGCAATCATTAGACATTATGGTCCATAAGTTAGGAACCTTCAGAGCCCAATAAAGAGGATGATAAGGTGCACTTTGTTAATAATACACAGTCTGCAAGAATCTTCATGTTTTATACAAACAGCAATTAATAATGGTTTCCCTCCCAATGTAATTAAAGACCTTATGAGGGCAACTTTAAATAGGTGAAAAGAAGGCAAAAAAGCTGTCCAGGCAACTAAAGAGAATATATGGAATATGGGCATAGTAACTAGTAAAATGATAGTTTCTCTCTTGACCAGTTACATTACAGACAATGATATTACCTGTAATGCAAAGTTGTACAGCATTGACATAATGAGCACAAGTTTATTACTCATTAAAAGCTGGGTGGTGCTAACAAGCAAACAGTCTGATTAATTGGGCAGTGTTACATATATCTTTTTGCATGCAAACTTGGAATTATTAATGCCCATTACTGCTTTGTCTTAGACAGTAGATGGACTGCCAGTTTAGACTCTTATCATACTTACTAACTTTTTTATTCAAAAAGTTCTTTCCAACTTAATCTAGAAGCAGCATTAATACACATGGAGTGTATTTGTTGAAGGTCATGTAGTGTGGGTGGCTACAAGGCCACATTTATTCATTGTACTGTGTTTTATTTAATTCAATTTGTTTATAATTTCTTGTTTTAATTTATTTTGATTTTACTTTATTTTATTAATTTTTGAATAATTATAGAGATGTTTTATCTTTCAAATATATTAGTTCTAAAATGTGATAATTTTCACAACTGCTGATGTTCTTATAAAAGAACAAAACTATTACTGAATAAAATTTAACTTGGTTTTCAAAATTAAGCATTTTTTTCCCTCATCTTTGAGTAGTTTTATTATCACTTTTATATATTAATTGTCTTCATGTATTAATGCGCCAAATATTATATGGTGCTGAAACTCTGTGAAATTATTGTGCAACAAAAAATTAAAATGGATTTTAATAATAATTTTAAAAAATTAGTTACTATTGTTTTAGTGTATATTTGTATTGTGAAAGACAATAAAAATGAGTTTTTTATGTTTATTATAATTTTTAAAAATTTGTGCACTCTCAATATATGAATATGTTTTCTAAAGTAGATGGTCTTTTTTAAAACATTTTTTTTTTTTTAATATAAAAATTTTTAATTGAGATTATATAGGAGAATGTAATTTTTGTTACCATTATAGTCAAATTTTTGCACTTAAAAATGGAGAATCTTAAGCTGCATTTTTGTCGTCTTATGCTTTTCTATTTCTATAAAAAGAAAAATGCTACAACTGCGCAGAAAAGGTCTGTGCTGTTTATGGGGAAGCTTCTACCAATGTTTATACATGTCAAAAATGGTTTAAGAGGTTCAGTACAGGAAATTTTTCTTTAGAAGATACAGTATGATTTGGAAGCTCCTTGGCTGTTGATGATGATGCAATCACTGCACTAATTAATGAAAATCCATATATACCACCATGGAAATTGCAAAAGTGCTATCTATCACTCAGATTCATTGTTGGCTATTCACATAATTTAGAATATGTATTGTGCTGTGATGTTTGGGTACCACATTAGTTGAGTGAGAGAAATCTGATAGACAGAATGCTTGTGATTTGCTGCTGAAACATAACCAGATGGATTCCTTTTTGAAGCAACTAATTACTGATGATGAAAAATGGATTGATTAGATGTGTGGATAATGGGCAGCAAAAAGTATTGTGGAGAAGTCAACTGACTTTCTGCAATGCACTCAAAAGCTAGAAAAGTTTAAGCTGAGTTTTTGTGAGACTAGCAGGGAATTACCTTTTATGAATTGCTACTACCTTGAAATCAAACCATCAGTGCATAGAAGTACTGTTTCCAACTTTATAATCTTAAGGCAGACATAAAAAGAAATGGCCAGCATTCTTTGGTTGGTTTTCCAGCTTGACAATGCTAGGTCAAACACATCTTTGCCACTCAGGAAAAATTTTAATTTGGATGGGATGTTTTATTCCACTCCCCATAGTCTCATGATCTTGTGTCTTCAGATTATCACTTATTTCAATCTCTCCAGAATAGTTATCAAGGGAAGAAGTTCCCTAACTTAAACAATATGAAAAAAACCAACTAAAGACATTTTTTGATGAAAAATTCCCAGAAATTTTTGCACATGGAATAATGGATCTACCAGTCATATGGGCTAAAGTAATAGAAAGCAAAGGTGCATATACAATTTAATGAAGTTACATTTTAATTTTTAAAATTTAATATTGTTGTCCAAAAAAAAAAAACAAGCATTTTGATCAACCCTGTAAATGTTTAAAAAGGAAACACTATCCAAAACAGAGTTAAGTGAAGTCAAATACAGTCAAACCTGTTTTTATGCGGGGGATAGGGACCGCATTAAAAAAAACGCATTAAAAAAAATCTCATGAAACTTCACGAATGGCTGTAAAAAATAGTCTTCGCAACACAATTAAAAAATATTTTTTTATGCGGTCAACAGGGACCGCACAAAAAAGTCTCACATAGAAAATAACTCAAAACCGTACGAAATAGAATTTATTGACAACAGATGTCAGCACTTGACTGCATCGTCTGGTCTATCGTCTGTTTTACATATTTTTGTCCGGGTGGTGTTTTGTTGACTTAAAAAGTAAATTATTTCATTTTTCGCATATTCATGCAATAATATTACTATAATAAGTGCATTTATGCTATAATAAGTTTATTTAGCTATAATAAGTCAACGTAAGACATGACGAATCGCACGAGACTAGTCGCCAACTATACCGCACAAATTAAAAATTCGCATTAAAAAAATCGCACAAATAAAAATCGCACATAAAAAGAGCGCATAAAAACAGGTTTGACTGTATTAGTTAGCATTAGAGTTTTAAATGCTCTTTCACAAGAGTATTTTAATATCTAAATGCTAACTAATCACTTAACTGTATGGGTAGGTCCTGATTCATATAATGAATCCAAAGTAAAAATGAAATCTTAAAGCAGTGTTTTTCAACCTTTTTCTAACAGTGGCAGCTTGAACTTGGTAATTTTTGTTTTGCGGCGCCCTTACTTTATAAATTAGTTTTTGTACTTTTAGTAACAAGTTGCACATTATGACACTGCTTGGCACTTATTTTGCAACACCCCTGAATTGTTGTCATGGTTGAAAACTACTGACTTAGAGCCTAAGTGCTACATTACTTGAAAATACATTGAAATCGAAACCAAAAATGATGCATATTCTGGTTTTTATGCTTTCAGTTCATAAGAAATATAACCCAAAAACAAAGTTGAAAATATTCTGAAAAGCTGAATAGAAATAGCTTTTCTATTCAAGTTTTCAAATGTAATGTACAGTACTTGCAGTATGCTTGCTTTCTTATTGTTTAATACCAACAAATTGAAAATTATGTCATAGACCTTGTTCTCAATATTTATGAAAAGAGGCTACAAAAGAAAATGTAATGTTGAATTAGGATATTATTTATAATCAATCATCAAACAACTAAACGTCAATATCAAAATAACTAAAAAATCCTTAATTTTGTAGTTTAAGTTGTAAAATATCAAATTTGAAATGAATAATTTGATTAATTAGCTTAGCAATTGAGAAAGGTTTTATGTTGTCTTTTGAATAACTTTTAATCTTATCAGAAAGCAATTAAAAGGGTAATTTGTAACATTATATACAGAAATAATTAAGTATGTTTTTCTTCACATAAACAAATTTTCTAAATAACATTATTATTATCTTGTTGCTGTTGTATTTATTTATTTATTTATTTTTTAAATTTTTTTACTGGTTTTGCTTATTATCTATTGTGTAAGAAATAAGTATTATTGTATTCTATGTAAAATTTAAAATTGTTGAATGTCATAAAAGTAAAACTTTTTCAGAAGCATATATATAACTAAATGAACGTAAAAAGTAGAACTTCAATATTTTTCAAAATTTTTTTTATAATTCATTGGTAGTCTTGTCGAATCAGGAATTTACATTCTAACAAAGTTTTGCATTTGGTTATCAAATAATAACATGTTAACAAATTTAATACAAGTAATTCAAATATAATAATTTGAGATAACTAAGTATAAAATTTGTATTTATTACAAAATATATTTAATTACAAATTATATATTATTATTATTTTTCAGATACTAAAATTAATATAGAACAATTTAAAAAGAATATCAAGAAATCACAGGTTTAGTATAAAACTTTATTATGATCTTAAAAATATTTGTATAAATACAAATACATTTTAAAATATCTTTCATGCTAAGTTTAGCATGCTAGTAATTTTCAAATTTTATGAAAGTATAGTATTTTTTGCACTAAAAAAATTTCATTTTTAATCTTGTATTGTACAAAGGTGTTTCAATAAGTAATGCCTTTTATTTTTTTAAACAAACATTTTAATGTATATGCAAAAATGTGAATATAGTAAATGAAGTTTGAATTTCTGGCAACACTGTTGCACAATAGGAACACTTGTGTTGCTTGTTGACATTTCTGACAAATGGAAAGAAAAGAACAGTGAAGTGTTATTTGTTTTCCATAGGCAGGAGGCAAGAAATGTGAACAAATTCATGCAGAAATGCAGAAAGTGTACGGTAATGATTGTATGGACTATTCAAATGTCCATCGATGGTGCAAAATGTTTAAAAATGGTTGTCAGTGTATGATTGACAAGCACAGGTCAGGTCGTCCGGTAAGAGCAGCTTTGCCTCAAACAGTTGCTGCTGTCGATCAAACGATTCAAAGCAACTGCCGCATTCGCTTGAAGATGGCTGTCAGAAAAATTGCTCAGTGTCCTGTTTGGTCCTTTGAAGAAATTCCTGGCTAGAGAGAGGTTCCATTCTGATGAGGAGGTTAAATTGGCTGTTTGCAGATGGTTGTATAGTCAGGAAACGGTGTTCTACAACACAGGCATCTTCAAGCCAGGGGTAATGCTAGGACAAGTGCTTGATCCTGAATGGTTCCTATGTCAAGAAGTAGCCTAATCCACATAGTTCATTTTGTATATTCTGTATTTTCCATATGCATTAAAACTTTTGCTTAAAAAAATATAAGGCGTTACTTATTGAAACTCCCTCGTAGTTTAATTATTTCAGAGAAACATAATAAGTAATTTTCGAAATGAACAAAACTTGACACAATTTTTAAATGTAAAGTCGACATGTCTGCTTATTAAAAACACCAAAAGTATTTAATAACTTTAGAAATGTTTCGGCTTTTATAGACCATCCTTGAAAAACAGAATTCATTTGAATCATAGAATGGAACAAATTCTGTTTGATGATTAATTAAAATCTTCAAACAGAATTTTGCAACATATTGACAGTCCATATTAAATATATATAATTTTTTATGCTACAAATAAACATATTATTTTATCATAGAAATTATAAAAATTCTGTGAATTAAGTATTACCTTTCATACATTCTCTAATTGAATGGCATCTCAGGCATTGGTTACATTGGGATGTTTATAGAAAATATAAATTGGGATATCAGTCCATCATTTCATTAATTAATTTCACAAAAACATTAATATAAATTAGCAGAAAAATCAATGTTAATATCTAATTAGTTAACATTGGTATGAATTGATGTTGGGGATAAAGATCTAAATGGTGTTGAGCTCTCAAAATTTTGCTCTTGGTATACAGTTTTATGTGAGGAAGTTTAAGTTATGATGCAATTTTGATAATTTTGCAAGATTAAATAAAATTTACTTTGATATAAACATTATATTGTAATGTTTAATAAAAGTAACTGTATTTTGTAATAAAGATAATTTTTCAATAGCTCATCTAACCATAAGATGTCCATTTTTTTAAAATAAATAGACTTGTTTGGAATTACCTCTCTTAAATTCAATTTTTTTTAAATCAAAATGAAGTAGAATTATATCATCTGATATTGTCAAAATGAAACAATGTATTTTTATGTAAAATAGATGTAAGAAATCTTTTCATTTTTTATAATTCTGTGATTTGTTACTTTTCTGTATTGGAATTAAATGTAACTAACCCATGGATGAAGGAGTAATCCCTGATTATTCTAATAAAGTGATGTATCTAATTATTTAACTATATAATAATGATAAATATCACAAATTAATAGTAAATTCAGGATTATTAGTAATTATATTGATGAATTATGATATATTTTGTATTTTCAGAAAAGAGGATTCAGGCCAGATCAAGATACATATGAAATACCCCAGAAAAAGAAAAAAAAGAAATAATGTATTTACAGTAATTAAATTTAAGGAATAAACTTTATATTTATTTTAAAAAGTAGTAAATTATTTTATATTTATCAATCATTTGTACAAATTTATTAAATTTTATAGTATGAAAGTGATAAATTAATTAACAACAAATTAATAGGTTATGTTATCTAATTCAATCATTTTTCTTTGAATTTAAATAATTAAATTAAATTTTAAAAATTTGAAATGTAGAGTATGATTTAGGTTAGGTGATTATAAAATAATCTGCAGGTTTAAACAAAAATTTGTTAAACTAATTAATGGACACAAAAAAGATAGTTTGTACTTATGATATTTATTAAACATATATATATATATATATGTATATATATTTATTTATTTACAATAAATACAAGTAGATATTATAAAAACAAACATCAAGTAGAACATACACAATTCAAAACAAGGCTGTGGAGGTGGAAGACTAAACTCCAGCTTCTCAACTCCTGCCTATAAATAATCATTTAAAATATAGTTTGATTATATTAACCCAGAATGGCATTTAATCATTACCAAATGAATCATCAGGCTACTTTTTGAGCATTTTTTAAGGGAATCATCATGCATTCTTATTGAAACTGAAAGTACTTATCTTTTATTACAGAGTTTTTCATTATTGTCATATTCTTTTTCTTCAACCACACATTGACACCAAAATATTTTCCACTGGTGGTTATGGTAAAAAAAAAAAAAAAAAAAACTGGATTTAAGGAGTCATCTTAGCCATTTTGTATGGATCTTTTGACTACAAAAATTTAGAATTAGCTTGCACAGAATGTATTGAAATATAAATTTCTGAAAAGAAAATCAACAGTAATATGCAAAAATCATAAAATACAATATAATTTCAAAATATTCTTTTTTCAATTAATATCATAGCATTTATGTTAAAAATAATAATGTTATAACTATGAAACATTGTAGTAAATAAAGTATCACATTCTATCATGTTTCATCTTTATTTCTTCCAAAAATCAGCTCATTATTATATATAGTTCTATTACAATTAAACTTTACTTTCTTACCTGCTGTTTCAAAATAATGGAATATTTTTATTTCACTTTATATACAATTTGTACATATTAATATATTGATGTTGGTTTTAATTAATACAGTATCGTGTTGGGCTTCCTTTGACCTTTACTACTGTCCTTATTGGACCAGGCATTGATTCAGTTAATTTCTCTCACAAATCAGCAGTAATATTGTTCCAAACAGACCTCACTATTTCCTTCAATTCGTTTTTACTTTTTCGGCTGTTACATATAACAAAGGAAAAGTATGGAGACCGGTCAAAAACTGACCCCCCCAACATTTTTACATTTTTGGATCCGGGACTTTGAAACGTCGAGAAATACAAAAAATTTGTTTTTTTTCTGTATGTGTGGGGGGCACGATTTTGTTTACCCTCTGAATAACTCCTGTGCTTTTTGTCGAAAATTTCTGAAACTTTATAAGGAGGTTTGTGTATTAGGGGGATTTATGCTAATAAATTTTGGTGCTTAAAGGTTTAGGGGGTGGGAAAATAAAGGGGATCGTAAACTAGTGTCTGACTTGATGACGATTTTACTCCTTATTTGCATTTACAATTTTTATAAAATCCATCCCCACCCTTAAAATTAAGTTTTTTGCCATTTTATTATTATAATAAATATAAAAAGTTCTTTTCAATAAAATATCGCAACAGATGGCGCCACCAGATGTTGCCGGGAAAGTTAAGCAACTCATTGGTGGATTTTTAGTTTATTGTCGAAGTGTTTGCTCCGTTTGTAATGTTCCGCATGTTTTCAATCGGATTGAGGTCGGGAATTGCCTGGCCAAGTCAGAACACTACTATTTTGCTGCTGAAATATGAAATCATCATCAAAAATCTTTCACTGATATAAGAAAATTTTGTACATGTCGGAACTGACAGTTATGTTTAAAAAACAGGCTGTCATTTCCTGTTTCAGTGAAACTTCCTCATACCATTATACTTTATGGATGTTTAACGAAATGTTTTAAACAATCTGGATCATTGATTTCTCCTTTTCTATGGTTTTCGTTTGATCACGAGGTTCCTTGTCACCAAATGTAACACACAATTTTGATTTATCTGAAAATAATACTTGTTTCAGTCATCCACAGTCCAGGGTTCTTTCTCTTTTGTTTACAGCAATCTTTTCATCTGTTGTGATTTATTTAAATATGTCTTCACTTTTGGTACACGAGATTGGAATGCCATTTCTCTCAATCTCTGCCACGCTGTGGATCTATATAACTTGATTCCATAATCATTCCGTAGTTTTGTTAGTTCTCAACAATTTTAAATAGATTACTAATGGCCACCTTCCATGACACTATCATCTGGTTGAGTTGTAACTCGTTTCTGTCCATAGTTTCGCCTTTTACTTATCAAATTATCATTTTCACAGAGTTTTATTACTTTAGAAACAGCTCCCTGACTAATCTGAAACGTTCTGGCTATTTCATTTTCTGTTTTCCTGCTTTTTTTTATCCCAATTATATGTTGCTTAATTAATATCATTACACAAGTCATGTTTGGCGGACATTTTGTAACTGTAAGGAAATATTATCTATAAATAAGTTTAAACTAATTTTCATAACTTGAAATATTATTTTGATGGGTTTTTTATTTGTTACTACGAATAATAATTCATTATTTTGAAACAGCAGGTAAGAAAGTAAAAGAAGTGTAAAAGAACTATACACAGTAATAAGCTGATTTTTGGAAGAAGTAAAGATGAAACATGATAGAATGTAATACTTTAATAATGTTACAAATACGAAACAATATAATAAATATTTTTAACATAAACACCTTGATATTGTGAGCCCGCAGAAAGATCCGATCCGATCAGAAAGAGAAACCAAAAATCCAAGGCATCGGGATCAGATCAAAAAGAGAACAAAAGTCCCAGTCATCCCGAGTCAGCCCATTAGTCATCGAACATTGAATAATAGACTGGCTCAATGCCAACACCGATTGTATAAAAACCTGATCGACTCTGGAAAGAGGGCGATCATCCAGGAAGGTCTGAATCCAGTGTCTCCAGTCCCGGACATAAGACTGATTCCAGCTTCCATAGTCCAGGAGGTCGTCGCATACAGTCATCGGATCACCTATCAAGGTATATCGACTTTGTAAACTCTCTCCCACTAGAATTTATTGGTTAGAGCGCGATTAGCGATAGGGATATTTTATCCGCATTTTAGCAGTACTTATCTGTATACCTTTATTTTATGTGTATTTTATTGTATGATCGCTTTTGTTAGTTAATAAACCTTTATTGTTATTTGTCAAACCTGTCTCCTGTCACGCTAGGACGCCTGTCGACGTACTGACGCACTTCACCACTCACTTTTGCCCTCATAGCCATCCAACGACAACGAGGTCGGGTTTTACGAACCCGTGCAGCGTAAGTGGTCAGCGAGGTTTTCCCCCTGATCCTCTGCTTATCTCACAATATCAATTGAAAAAGGAATATTCCATTATTTTGAAATGTAGTTGTAGGGGATCATCGCAAAATAAGTTCTTGCATTTTGCATCTATAATGCAAAATAGGAGATTAATGTTCCACATTTAAAAAACAAAAGTCGAATTTGGTTCATTTTTCCCGACTTTGACTCCACAGCCCTGTTTCAAAATGTAAAATCTTATCTATCGAAACTTTTTATAACAAATGAAATCTAGGATTTTTTTTTACATTCAGTTTTCTGATAATGTGTACTTAGAGACATCAGATTGTCTCACGAATGCGATCCTAGAAAAACCGAAGAAATCAAAATGGGAATATTACAACAATAGAACCGTTAAACACAATTACAAGTTATTAGAACACCATCGGTAATTTTTTAAATAAATATACTCGGCCGCGTATAGAACAGACTGCAAACGCCTCTACGATAGGATCCAATAGTGTCGGGAAATTCCTATACATCTGCCGTCTAAATATATTTTTAAAAAAGAAGAAAAAAACACGTTTAATAGAAAAAGAACAACTGAAGAATAAACGGTTTTAATCAAAATAATTCAATTTAATTACGAAAAAACGATGGAAATGATTATTCGTACGGTACAAAATTATTTCAAATAACGAATACGAATTCCCAAATAACTAAAATCACTTTTAATTCTTTAAAAACAACGAATCTACCTCGGCATTTTACACGCGTTTAAATGTTTGAATAAAACGATCGACAGTCTTAAATGGTGTGCAAATTTCGGCAGATTCGACTAAGGAATTTGGAGAAAGATGAAAGTAGAAGAGCGAAATGAAGCTTTATAGAAAAAACCTTGACCGACGTGGAGATTTTTTATCGAATCGGGAACACGGAATTTTTTTGTTTGATACAAATATCAAAAAATGTTTTATTATTAACAAGTTTGTCCAGCCTTAAAATTTTACAGGATCAAAATAAATTATACGCGGCAGAATTTAAACACTACTAGAATGGAGTCACCTAACGTTCTTTTTTAAAGAATTTTTATGATCATTTAGGCATTAAATACTGCAGACCAAATTATTTAATTTAGAACAATCATCTTTCGTGAAGGATGGTTGCAATAAATTGGGTCTCCAATTACTGGATTTGCTGCGTGAACATCAATTATACGCTCTAAATGAGCGGATAGAATCTGACTATCCCGCAGAGTTTACATGTTTAACTAATACAATCAAATCAATTGTTGATTTGACTGTACAGAAAATTTTTGCCGTTGTGTACAGTTCGAAGTTATCGACGACGATGATATATCGGACCATTTTCCTATCTTATTGGTTATAGCCTATGAGCCAATTCGAAGTCAGCGAGTCGAAATACCAAATAATTTTGTCGAATTTAAAAACTAAGAATAAGTGAGCAATTAGCAGTCTTCGACAATGCATCAATAAATTCAAACGTCATTAATTTATATCGGGAATTATAATCCAAAAGAAATATGTAATTTTAAAATAACGACAGCAATTTATTTATTAAAAAAACAAAGCATTTCGGCAGTTTTTGTTAGCAAATGAAAAAAATTATTGAAACTAAAGAAAATATAGGCCTGTAAACATTGTATAGCTACTTGAAAATACAAAAGACGTATTCTTAATTAAGGCGAAGATACTTTCGCTCCAAAACTCGGTTGTCGACCTTGAAAAATCCAAAACAATTTCAATATCAAATTTCATCATAAATCAAAATCTAAGAAGACATTAATTGACTTCAAAGAATACGTATCGTATGTCAATAGATTTACAAATGTTACTGGCGAAGAGTTAATAACTAATTTAGGAATAAAATGAATGTCCGTTTTAGAGGAAGGTTCACAAAGGAGTGGAATTAATGAAAGTTAGCACGCACCTAGCTTCTTCTCTCCGCAAAAGACTTTCATTTCAACTAAATTTTTAAAATTTGCTCCTGTTTAGAGACTCTTTAACTAGAACATTCGACCGATTTTATTATTATTATTTTTTATTTATTTTTTTTTTTTTTTTCGTGTTTCCCAGAATGTTGAAATACTATAAAGCTATTGTGAAGTAGTAATAGAAAGGAGATAAATACATCACAAAATTACCGTCAGTAATGAGGAATATTTTACCGCTATATCGGCAGGAAGATTTCAATAGTAGACCTTGAAAAATAATTTAAATTTCGATCTCATTTTGCTTTTGTTAAGAACGGGTAATTTTCTCGTTGCGTACAATATTAGAATTTCAATTGAGAAATAAAAAATTATACGCTATTTTCATAGATTTTGAAAAAGCATTCGACTCTGTTTCAAATCTAGTAAATCAACTGGAGGATTTTTCCTGCAATCGATTAAATACTATTTAAGTTAAAAATTATCTTGTTACAATAATGTTGGGTATCTTAAATTCTTTTTAATAAGTATTTCCTAAGGATATCCGATATTGCATTATTTGTTCATTTTTTAAATACAATTTTTACGAATTCAGAAGATATTTTAGTTGTGGATAAAACTACGATTGTTTATGATGATGATTACACCAAAGACAACACTTTGGTATAGGCTAAGATGTTTCTTTATCTTGAAACAATATTCTTAAAAAGTAATCCTTAAAAAGACTAAAATAATTTTCCATAATAATTGTAAAGTTCAAGAAAATAACTTGTACATTAGAAACAATCTAATACTGTAACTCTAGTAGCCTAGACAAAATTACGTACTCGGGGGTTACATTTAGTTGAAACAACGTGAAAGAAAACGATAGATAAAACCATGTTAACAATAACCAACCTAATTAACTTGTATATTTCACCGAAAATAACAAACAAGTCATACGAAAATATTTAATTCTCTGATTAACAACTCATTGTACTATGCAAATCCAATTTGGCTTTGAAATACTTATATGATTTAGAAAATCTTGGCAGAAAAATTACTTGTATATGGAGAAGAATGTGTCCGGATATGCAATAGCTTACGTCCTGAAGTCAATAATCTTTTCGGATAAAATAGAAAAAAGTTTTACTTCAGATTAATGAGTAATAGAGATGAATGAATTCGTAATATTGGTAAACAAAGGAATCAAATAAGTTTAAACTTATTAAACTAAATAGTTAAATAAATTTCTTGTCATTCGAGATGGAATCCTGTGGAAATTTTTCCACCCCATATCTTCTAAAATTGTTTTGCGTTCCATTTTCTTCGCTAATTTTCAGTCCCTTATTGATTATTCTATAGCGATCTGGTCGATCGCTGCTTCCTCTCTTTTGGACAAAATCATAAAAGAACTTAATAAAATATATCTCACCTTAAATTCTATAACCTACCTTTTACCAGTCATCCTAATATTGCTAGGTCCAGATTGGAACTTCCCTTATTTAATGATCGTATAAAATATTCTGATCAATTGTTGGTATACCAATTGATCGAAATACCGTAGATACCATAACAGATACATAATTAACTTAGTTTAAGAGTTCCATTACGTATTACTCGTAATTTTTCAAGCATCTATACACTGTTTTTAGATGATATTTTTTTTTTTTACCGCATTTCACAAAATATAGGTAGTTCCGAACATTTACTTCAAATAGGCCTGTAAACGAATATTATACAATTCTTAATTTTTTATTTTCTTTATAATTTTATATTTAATACTTTTTACTTGTATTTTGTTTTGTTGTACTTTATGTATTTTAATCGGGGTTTTATTGGGTTTTATCAATTTTGTCACATGTAAATTAAAAATGTAATTTTTCAATATATTTTCAGTGTTTCCATACATAAAAATGAATTCGTTCGAATAAATATTCAATTTTTATAAATAATAATTATATTAAAATTACAATAGAGAATTGTTATTGGGTCGTACATGCACTAGCTTTTCAATGTTCCATATCTTAAAGGAATGTAATGCACTAGATTAGAAAAGGATATCACCGGGTCGTCATGATATTCTCAAAGGCTAATTATAGAAATAATTTGAAAAATATTAAATATTACAATGATATTTAATAATCGTGCTAGACGGTAAAAAAATAAGTAAAAAAGTAACTTAGAAATATAAGTGTATTATACTGTCAATTCCATACTGTAAATTTATCTCTCTTTTATAACGGATATACTCATTAATGTAATACAGAATTGTGTGTGAGAATTTACATAGAATGTAACTTGATTGGAATCGTAAATTGGAAATCGATCGATGCATACAAGTGCACCAGCATTGAAAATGCTTATACTATTGTCTTCTGTTTTTAAGAACACCACCGAATGATTTTACGTAATGTAGGCATATAAATTTATTTTTCTTTTTTCCATTGCAAAAATTTGATTTTTTTAATTTTAACAACGATTAACCAAACAAAATATATTTTAAACTAGAAATAGTTAAAAATTATTGTTTTATTTTTCCTGTAGATGCGAAGTATAACTATACTAATAACAGAGTAATTCGCTGCATCTATTCTTTCTTATATCGTATAAGGGTGGTATAATAAGTAAACTTTCGTATATTTTCATAATCGATCGAACAGTCGTTAATTAATTATGAAGAAAAACCGGGAAAGAGAAATAAGAAAGATTTAATGAAAATATCTCAACTATAATAATTTACGAAAAATAATAACATTAATAACGAAATAGTAATGTTTTCTTCGCGTATAAAAGAAATAGAAATGCGTTTCATAATTACGTACGCTTCACTTCACTACTCACGATTTCATTTTACACGTAGGCTACTTAATAATCGATATTTGTGTTAGCCACACTGTATCGAATACCGTGGACATTAATTGAAAGAATCGATTGATTTACCAGGCGCACAGAAATCGTAGCTTTTAATATAAGAATAAATGACTCCTTCGTATGATAATTTCGGTATCTTACCACGGGCCGAATTTTTCAAAATAAGAGATGTTTTTAGAGATGATGTATCCGTCTCGTTGAAGGGTAAGGCTCTTCAAATCCGTGCTCGTGACTCGAGGAAGTGAAGCTATTGTAAAGTGACTGAAGTGACTTTAAAAAAGTGACGTCGTTTCCTGTTTAGCGAAAACGAAGTTTCTGTAGATTTAACTCTTGTATGTGGTTAAATAAAATTCTTATTTCTCCATATTTATTTTCAGATATTTTCGCTCCTGATTAAATACTAAGTTACAAGCTTCAAACGTTACTGCGGATAGACAAAAAAGACAAAGTCTGATACTGTATGAAAATAGAGTAGCATAGTCGCAGTGTCTTATTAACAATAGTTTTTCTTTTAATTGTTAATGTTATGGACAATGTTACCGTCTTTACACGGTTCTTTTGTTACACTTCAATAACAATACCACCGTATCTGAAAATTAAGCTCTATTGTCTTATTCACTCGGCTATCATCGTTACAAGGAGAAATGAAACTTCCAAAAACATATGCTAAACATTTAATTTTCAGAGGCCCATTTTTCGGAAACGGTTGAGAAATGGGTCCTATTATTTGGACAGGGAGCTGTTTGTGTTTATGACTACGTGCTCGTTAAGTTTTGTTCAAATAGGAGACCCGAACGTATGGCCCTCTCCTTGTAAGAATTTTAATTCGCGTTACGTGCAATTAGTTCGCGACTGGATATCGAAAATTTATTACTAATAATTTAAGAGACGTAATATTAGGAAGAAAGAAATGAAATCGGCAAGATCCATGAAATTCTTTTTATTTGTTATTTAAAATGTAAAATTGCACAAAAAACTTTTGAAATGCACTCGTGTTCGTCTGTCTCATACCGAGACATCTTAGAACTTAATTATAATTTTTTTTTTATTAAGAATATAAACAGAAACAATCTGTAATGACTAAGAGACACAAAAATACATATACTTTTGAGCTTTCGATTTCTTTTTTAATTTTTATGTACATATATTTATAAAAATGCTTTAGCTATAATAATCAAAAGCACAGAAAAATAGCTTTTTACCTCTAATAACATTTTATATATGCTAACATTTACTACCAATTAGCTATTAGCTATTAGATTTCGCCAATACGAGCGCTACTCGGTGTTAATTAAACAAGAAGTGAATATAAACAAGGATTATTTAAAGCAATTTTTGTTCCTTTAAATTAAATTAGATTGCAAAATTAGTAGGGATCTT
The DNA here is from genome assembly GCF_030686945.1 of Centruroides vittatus. NCBI lineage: Eukaryota > Metazoa > Arthropoda > Arachnida > Scorpiones > Buthidae > Centruroides > Centruroides vittatus. The sequence goes on from NW_027122637.1 coordinate 230,795, forward strand.
ATTCATTACATTCCTATTAATTTAAAAAAAAGTCGTTTGTTTTTCGGTCGATGGAAATATCCAATTTAGTGAAGCAAAATTATAAGTTAGCAGAATAAAGCTTTAATATAACTCTCTTTTATCACAATCGGCGATATATTGCACATTAAAGGAACAAAAAATAATAATAATAATGATAAAAATTGGTACATTGCACATTTTGTTTTGTTCCCAAAATTCGTACCATTTGTTCTTATAATTTTATAACTGCTCGTAATTTTTACTCTGCTGTATTTGGACGGAGTATTATTATATTATATAAAAACTTTACATTTGTAAATACAATTTGAACGTAGTCTATATACGGGTATATTTCAATAAATCGAATTATTAAAAACTGAAGAAATTGATATCGATTATTATGTGTAACACTAACAAATTTAAAAATGAATTCGTATAATGTATCTGAACGATCACGACACAAATAACAATTCTTCTTTAATTTACATCGACGATAACAATATTTTTTCTCTTTTGACTTTTGAGGAACATAGAAGAAACCAATATACTCAAATTTTATATTTCTTCGTGCGTGTTTTGTATACATATATTTATATATATATATATAACTAAGTATGTAGACTATCTACGTGTATGTATATAATGTGCATTTGTATGTATATATATATATATATATATTAGTGTTCTCTTTACATCTAGAATGAAGTACAAATCGTACGAACACAAAACCAGAGAAATATTTTCCTCTCTTTCTCTCAAGAGTCTTTAAGTACTTTTATGTCCTAAGGAATGTGACTTTGGTTCGATTGTTCGTATTGGACAGGATTAGAAAAGATAAATGATTCGTCCAATTTTCATTTAAAAGAGAAGTTTTTAAAAGGTGAGTAAATACAGGAATCGTCATCAAATGGAACTTTCTTCTAGATGAGAAAGCGTCACTCTCGTCGGCACGTCTTCTCCAATTCTACGGCTCGACTGCGTAAAAAGGTCCACTCGAAATAATGCGAGTTTAATATTCGATAGAAATTTCACCCACATCCTTGAATTTTACACGTCACAAGAATTTTGTACCATCTTTTTTATTATTTCTTTGGTTGGCAAGCAGACAGTCGCTTTTCTTTGTGTGTGTGCGAGTCGATTATCGGCTTTTCCCGAATGAAAATCACTTATCGCACACTCGATGAAAGATCAAGTGATATTCGATAAAGGTGTGACCCATATCTTCTACGGGCAAGGAGCACGGCTAGAAGGTGTAAGTAAAATGATAAATACAATTATTAATTATATATTTTTCTTTATAATAAATTTACTTAGTTTAACGTTTTAAATGATTAATTGATTGTGCTATTCTATATATAATGTAAAATTTCTACACACTCGTTATTCGTACGAATGATTTATGATATTAATTTGACAAGAAATGAAAAATATCAATCTTTATGTCATAATCATGTAACTTAAATTGTAATCTTACCATTTGGTTATTGACGTCGTAGGAGAGAACCCTAAATACGTAAGAACTTTTGAAATAAAGACCTATCGGTAAGCTCCAAGTAGGATTTTGTTCCTGTTAATTAAAATAAGTGGATTATAATCTTATTAACAAAAATGTTTTGAACTTTTATAATAGCTCTACGTTTAGTTTTGAAGTTTCTTTTCCTTACGATAATTCTTACCAGTTTTATTCTATTAATATGAATTATGGAAGATGCTTTAAAGTTCAATATAAATAAAAGGTCTTTATGATAAATTATGTTTACATTTATAGAACATTGATTTAGAAGACATTTTAACATAATATACCGCAATTTTTCTCTTCTACGGCCCTAAATAGGACACATTTATATTTCATTTTTTCTATGTAATTCGAGGAAACACCGTATTAAAAGTTTCATAATTTGCGCCATAGAATGAGTGATTGGCCGCCCATAAAATGATAAAATAAAACATGCGTTACCATGATTTATAAAATCAACACGTAAAAATCAGATTTACAATTTTTTTTTTTTTTTTTTTAATTTTAAAAGTCAAGAAGCAAACATTTTTCAAATTCTTTATTTTAAATTAGGTGCCGCGCGGTCGAAAAATAAAAGATCGCCGCATTACAAATAGGGATTTGCAGTATCGAAGGATTTCGTCTATACCAGTATTCGAATCATAGAGAGTAGCGCAGATCTTTAGAAAATATACCGAGAGCCGACATTAAGGAGCAAAAAAATATCCTCGCTTTTGGGAGAAAAATAATTTGTCACTCGATTTTAAAGATACTTGTTTTCGGTTCACTTATTTCTGATTCTGACCCTCTTTTACGCAAGTTGACATTATATACTTTATGTAAATAAATATGCTTACTGCTAGTCTATTCTCCTGTAATTTTAAATTTGGTATCTTTTCTCTCTTATGAAAAATGCCAAACCGAATTAGGTACATTTGTTTTTCGATTTTCTTCAAATTCGATTTTTTACAACCGTAAATACAGTATACTTTATACATGTACTGTACTTTACCATATTTTATACTGGGTCTGGCGTAAATCGCATGACACATCCGAGATGTGCTACGATGGGAAGACTATCCCTCGAAACCAACCGGTAGCCGAATGGAATCACCAAACACTGGTAATGGGTTCGCGCTTGGTCAACAGATTGGCACGTGTAGTGTTCCTGGTTTTCTTCACATTTGTAACACCTAAGTAGGGATCAGTTTCTTATAGAAAGTCCTCCCGGAAGGCATACCCCTCGGCAGATCGCCCGTTTGTCGCGTTGCCGTATACAAAACAAATAAATACAATCAAGGATAGAATAGTGAAATATCAATACAGATCTTTACAGGGAGATGCCTGGTATTCGGTTGGAGGTCTTGAAGTTTTAAAAGTTTGAGAGCCCGTTTTTGGTAACGCGTGGTGATCTTGTCAAATATTCGTCAAACGGTTTGTTCCAATTACTAAGTAAATAGACTTGTCTCTGCTACTGCGCACATTTTCAGCCCGGCCGATTGGCGAAACGAACTATAGTTAGCATAAAATTGTGGCTTCACTCCATGAATATGATTGACACCATATTATCAAACTGGTAGGAGTGCTTAAGGGGCGGAAGGCAAACGCGAAATGTAGGTCCTACGAGGTCCTTTGAAGAGTAAAAATTTTCAGCAAAACTTTCTGTAAAAAATGAAGTTACTTTCATTTAATTTCATTGCAAGTTGCAAAATCCTCCAAATATTCCAGGCACGAAAGTAAATAGAAACGATATCGGTACATAAATCAAGTACAGTAATAAATTGCGGTTCCAGTTAGCTTTCTTCACCTCTCCGTAGTTTCTCTGGGGACTGCAGAGTAATTTGGGAAGCTTAGCAAGCCCGTATCAGATCTAACCGAATGACGTTTGGCCAAAGATGTCCTTTATCATGACTCCATTAAACGGTACAAATGCTCCCCGTCCTCCATAATTTCATTTGACTTTTTATTGCAAAAGAAAACGAGGGCTAAATACGAGGCATTTCGTAACAAGGTCTTAGAATGAGACGATAAGCTAGAAAACGAGACATTCGCCCATTTTGGTGATCTCGATCGTCTCGCGTAGAATTTAAACCCTCGTCGGACGGTCGAGACCTGTACCGAGAGGTTCCTCCGTAAGCCGAACTAATTCGATACGTGACATTTTCGGGAGAGGAAAGTCTCGGTTTTACGTCATAAGCAGTAACCAAATATAAGACAAAAGCCAAATTTCACCTCTGACCATTCGAGGGTTAGTTTTCCCATCAGAGCACATCTCGAATACATTTCGCGTCACCCGCCTGACACGGTATATGATTTAAACTTTCACAGATATTTTATAGGCTAAAGTTTGCGAGTTGAACAATAAAAGTTAAATTTTAAATATTACGTTATCGTTTGAAGGGTGCGTTTTTTATAATTTGTTAATTATTGCCTCGGCAAGAAAAGTGCACGGACTGGCCAATAGCCATGTGGGAAAGTTCGCGAATTCTGGTACAGTATGTAAGCAACACAGAACTGAGAATGCAAAAAATTTACAGTATTTTTTGAAATAAAATTAATCATATTAGGGTGTTCCAAAAACATACAAACTTCCGGGAGTTATAGAGGACACCAAAAACAATCACTTTTCATTAATAAATCCATGTATGAAAATGAGCCGTTTTGGCAATAGAGCAAATTAAAGTTTTAATTTAGGACCACAGCACACTGGCGGCCAATGAAAATACGAGCATTTCCCCCCTTGCTTTTCTTGTTATGTTGTGATAATAAAAAAATAACATTAATACCTTCATCAGGATAAATTCCTTTATCCTGATGAAGGTTAAAAATTTTCAAACAAGTAGTGGTTTATACTATCTAATGGCAACCTCAATACCTTCAAATTTCTTTTGTTACTCATTTACGTATTCGAAATTTTTCTTCAAAACGAACAATAATTTTTCTTGTGAAGAACTGGCAGAGATGCATCTTGTTTACGGTGAAGAAAACGATAATGGATGAGGAAGCTCCATGCTTGTATCAAGAGAGGTATCCAAGTAGCCGTCAAGAATATCTTTTGGCAAGAATCAGGGCCGCTTACGCACGTGTGCAAATTATTCCCGGAATATTCCGTAAGGTCAGTGAATCCATGAACCGACGATGCAATCTCTGTTTTGAAGTACAGTACATGGTCGCCATTTTGAATACCTGCTGTAAATTCAAATAATTCACTCTACTGACAAAACGTCTTATTTGAGAACATGGGCTTATTACAAAAAGATTGTCTTGGTGTTCTCCATAATTATTACAAGGTATTTCAAAATATTTTGACACCGAATATAACGTTTGTATAATTATTAAATTCTTGTCCTTTAAGTTTTAAAGAATTTAAATATTATTCAGTTTTTTTTTTTTTTTCTAAATTAGCAAAATGCCGAAAACCGGTATTAGTGCCATTATAATACCGGTATCGCAATCCCTACTTACCACTAACGATTTAAGAATTATACTAACACGATTTGTTTGGCGTAGTCCCGGCCGAAACACGAAAGTAGAAAAATTTCGGATGTGAGATGATAATTGGACAGTTTCTGCAAAGAATGGGTCTACCACCGCCAACAGCCAAACTTTGCGAATAAAATTGTCTGTCTTCTTACTAACGAAAATAATTCCCAGATCCGAAACTTTATCCATGGTAAATGCGAAGTTTCATAAGGTCGAAAAATACATCACAACAGTTTTACGTATGTTAATTTGTAAGTAAAAATTAATACTTTATTGTTTGCTGTTCTCTCAATTGTTTGTATGTTCCTTAGAACCTAGCATAAAATTGCTATTGAGAACTTATCACACAGGACCATTCCTCTTGATGGAAAAGGTGAATTTTTATTTTCTATATTTTACAAAGGATATGCATTTCGGGCCTTGATAAGGACTGAAGAGATGAGCATAAGGCCCGAAATGCACATCCTTTGTAAAATATAGAAAATAAAAATCCACTTTTTCCATCAAGAGGAGTGTTTCTATGTGATCAGTTCTTAAAAGTCATTTTATGCTAGGTTCCAAGGAACATAAAGCTATTAATATATGATAAAATTATCATCATTCGCGTACGCCACACAAAATAAATTAATTAGAGAAATAATAATTGTCTGTATATAATATGTCAATAGTAATATAAAGTATTGCCGAAATTCTATATACCAACAAATAGTTTATATATTCTGTACTTATCGAACGATTTTACGTTTAAATCTCTATGGTAATCGTCGTTAACTCCGGTGGAATTTCCTAAGAACTTACCTCCGTTTGAGAAATTCTATTGGCCAAAGGAATTTGGGTAGGTGTGGCGCAATCGACGTGAGCTTCGCCGGTTAAACATTTGGCTACGGTCGTCGTTTGCCGCAAACTAAAAATAACCAGAAAAAGGAAAATGCCTAAAAGGATTCTGACGTAAATATTAATTTCATTGATGTATTAAAGCGTTCATATAAATTAAATTCTAAATTTCGGAACATATTCTTTGTCGTCGATTCATGAGGTATAGAAATTATAAATTTTAATAATAATATGTTAGAAAAGACGAAAATTCTTGATGCATATTTAGTTTCCGAACTTTAAATAAAATAACCTACCGAAATTGTAAGGTGACGTTTTCCAAATTCATGTATTTCGAGAGAAAAATCCGACACGAATAGCGACTGGGTTTATTTCCTTTCGTAGTCTGCAGACAGAAATTGTCATCTAAAGTTACGTTTAGTTGCAAAAGACGAAGTGATTCCACCGTTTCCGATAAATCTGAAATGTACATGTCGATTACGTCTCTTACTAATAAAATAACGACAGAAGATTTAGATCTACCTTTCTCGGATTTCGTTTCCACCTCTCTCCTCTTCGCGGTGTGGACTAGTTCCGTTTGCCCCCCTCTTCTCACAGACTCCGCCGTTTGACTCTCGCTGGCGGCGTTGTTATCGTCGACGATTTCCATAAAGGTCGAAGAATAATCGTCGCTTTCTTTTTCGTCCGTCGTGTCATTCGTTTTGCGTGTTTTTAAGTCCGTGTTTGTATTATTCGTTCCTCTTTGTGACGTCGTCCGGCCGTTGTCTGTAATTGTTGGGTGTAAGATTACGAATTTCCAATATACGGAATAACTTATCGTAATTGTTTTACCTCTCGTGTCGACGGGATAACTTTTGATTTCCTCTCGAGATTCGTCGTGTGTATTACTGCAACACGTAACCGCGCACGACGAAGAATCGATACATCGAGGCGGAATACCGATCGTCTTTGGCAGGGGTTTATGAGTGGAACCTCTAGAAACCGCTATCGTCGGTTGTTGCGTGAAGCCGTCTGCCAAGATGTTCCGTGGCTTGTTCGTTTCTGTATTTGCAATTATTCCGATAAGTTAAATACGTATGTAATCTCCTATTCTGTATACCAGAATTTTTAATAGTCTTACCCGTTGCATGACCGTTTAACGAAGTGACGTTACTCGGAGAGGTCCTCTGCGGAGGACTGGAGTGCGAGTTTCCGGTGGAAGTTGTATAATTATTATAACTATTTTGATTTCTAAATTATACGAATAGGTCATTTAGAAATTATGTTTAAAAATTATTTCGTATTATTACGAAAAGAGGAACTCACCCTGTGTTTACAGACGTAAGAATAGCGGAAGGTTGGAATTCTTGTCGTTTATGCCATTCTAAAACGTAAAGTGTGGCAACGGCAGCCAGACTGAAATGGAAAATATTTTTTATAATTGACAATTATCTTAATAACTTTTAAATTACTTTTTGGCGTTAATTACGGGTGAATATTTCTCGACTGCTGTATATTTTTGTTTCTTACCAGAAAGACATGAGAAGTAAAAGAACGAGAATCGTTGCTTGAACTATGTGATTTGTACAAAAGAGACTTTGATGCTTTTGCTTGTGACACTGGTGCCTATAATATTTCTTTCTTGAATTTGTTACTGTACTACAGCGACTGAAACGAAAAAGTTTTATTAGATCGTTTGATAAGAGAAGATTTGAATGTAATTTTATAAAGAGATCGATATTAATTTCGACTGTACCTAGTAACGGTACTTCCGCTAGAAGTGGATTTGATGCTGTCTATTCTTTTCAGCCTGGCTAATTTTTTATTCATTCTCTCTAATTCGTCTATTCTCGTTTCTAGTTTATCCGTAACTTTACACAATTCTTTCACGGCGCCGACGTTTTCCATGAAAATGCGTTCCTAGGTCGTAACAGAAACGTACGAGATTAATTGGTGCAAGAATTTCTTAGTATTTGTTATCGTCTTAACGTACTTTATTTACTACGAGGAAATGTTCTACTTCCCGTCCGTCGGACAATACTACTTTTCCAATTTCGCGAACAGCTTCAGGTAAAATCTGTTGAATTTCTTGAGCCAAAACACCCGTTCCGGACAGATCTTCTTCCGTTAATCCCACTTGTTTTCCGAATTCGGGTAAGTAGCTGTATTTAACTATTCTCATGTTGGCTACGTTCCGAAGTTGAAGCCGCGTGTCCAGCTACAGAAATACGAAAAGTTTTAACATTTGTCGAAATTTTCCAAAGTTGTTCTTTTCAACTTTTGACCAAACTCACTTCTTCGATAGTTTTTTTCACCCGTGTATCGGACGGCTGTACAATATGACCCGTTAATTTTATATTTCCGTGAACGACTAACGATTCTTCGGGTCTATCCGTATTGATCCCAACTCGACCCTAAAATACAGTAAAGTAGAAACGATTAAAATGAATTCCTCCTTTTCGAAAAATACCTTCTACTAAATAACACTTACAGCGTGATATATGGAATCTGCCAGATGACCTTTCTGCCAACACAATTCCAAATCATTTTCAAATTGACCAGGATTAGATGCCTGACAGAAAGACAAAGTCTGGTAAGTAAAAACAATATTTTCAGTGAAAGAAAGAAGCTTAGAGGAATATATTATATATAACTAAAATTATAATTCTATTAGAAATTATTCTTTAAAGAAATTTTTAAGTCTATTATATCATTTATTTCTTTATCTTATTTACACATTTTACGTAATAGTTATTTAATTTTAATTAATTGTTATCGACAAACGTTGAAATGCTTACTCGAACAATAATCCTTTCGGAAGCGTGCGCAATTATTTGATAGCTTTGATCGTCGACGTGAGCGCAGAGGCTGACAACCAAATAAAAGTACCTCTGATCTGGATTTGGTTTACCTTTCTTTCTCATGTTGTTTGATGTCGTCTCACTAAAATGCAACCTTCCTACAGTCGTCTTGGTGACTTGTTCGGAAGCCAGCTCCACTCTGAAATATATTCTTATTCAATTACTAACGTAAAGTTTTTAAAACATTAGTCTATTTTAATTACGTAGTTAAATTTCGTATAATAATATACTATGCTTCTTTATATGACTATAAGAATATAGTTAAATTGAGGGAAACTATACGAATGAATTTAGGCAAAGGACATTCGATACGAACTTTATTTTATTTATTATTTAAACGTACAGTACAGAAACTTACGGAAAGATGCCGAAAGTGGTGAATCTCGTGTATCTGTGTACAGTACCTTCGCGTGGGCGTAATCTCATTCGGAATGACTTTACGTATAATATCGCTGTCGTGTTTGAATACTTCCGAGAATGATCTGCTTATAGTTTAGGGATTGGTATCGTACAAAATATTTCCTTTTTAAAAATCCACTATAAAATTTACCCCACTATTTCATCGTCTCTGCCGGGCTGATTTTAAGTGGAACACCACGTATTTAATACGTAGGATAAATGAAATTATTAAACAAAGTTATAAGAAAATTAAAGTATCGTCTATTTTTGATTATAAATGTAGACTACTAGTTGCGTATGTCCGGCGTTGCTCGAGTTCTTGACGGGGTGGAGAATTGGTGAGATTGAGTTGGGAGAGGGCGATAAAAACAATAGTTTTAGTAAGTTTATTGACCTGAGTATTTACAGTAATGAAACTGTAAAACACAAAAAAATTACTAAAGTTAACAGGGGGTAATACTCGGACATGTTTGTCCCATAGGCTTAACATTGTACCGGTACCTTTGCCACTTTGCCATGCCTGAATCATTGCACCTTTCTCAAATCCATCTACAGGATAAGAACTTAAATTTGATACATAAAACCGTATTTTTAGCCCCATCCGTTTACTCAAACTAAGTCGGACAAATTGAAACCCTTTTTCAATTAATAAACTTATACAGATTAATCCCTCGTTCACCATTTTAGGATATTTACGATAATAATTATCGAACGTTAATATTAAAAATTAATCTAGGAAATGTATTATTTTCACTTACAGAACTGGATAAAAAGGTTTTTTACTTCTATCCGATTGAGATTGCTCCACTTTAATCGTTTGACTGGGAGATTCGACCTTTAACAAAAACATTTGGTTGAAGTTTTTAAAATTGTCGTATTTAGTGGAATGAATAAAAATCTTACTTTGACTCCGTGAAAATGAAGATAAAAGCTGTCTATTTGTTTGACCCCTTCGGGTGTTTTTACAAATTGAGGTTCTCCGACTGGCTGAACGTGGACGGTCACTTGAAAATGATTTTTCTTTTGGCATACGAAGGCATCGTCGGCGTTACTAAAATTAAATCCTTTGTCGGCATCGACCCGATAGTTTGGCGGAGGTCTAACAAAAACGATACATTTTTGGGTTTAATTAAACGTTTACAACTAATATTTAAAAATCATCACACTTACAGTTCTTTTAAGTTTCGATCTAAGAGAATGTGCCACGAATTTTGTTGAAAGGGTTGAAATCGTATACATTGATACGTAGAATCTAAAAACATTCCCGATGTTTCCGATCCTCCGAAATCGAAGCTGTAATCTTCGTCGGAAGTAGGAAGGACAGACGAAGTAGTCGCTGGTTCTGGAGACAAACCACCTACTTGTATCGAACGAAAGAAAAAATCGAATATTAAAACACTCGTATTTGTTTTTAAAATTGTTTTCAAACGATCCTACGTTTTTAAATTGTATCTAAATACGACTCGTTGTATTTTTGCAAATAATAATTTATTATCGTCTGGATGCTTTTCGATAATTAATAGTTTAGAAAATCTTATTTACGGAATTATTTTTGTCCATTGAATTAATATACAGTAAATGACTTGAAAAACTCTATTAAAGCAAATTAAAGCAAATAACTTTTATTTTTTCATCTAAATATGTAAATTTTGTAATAAAATGTTGGTTCGGTTTGTTTGTTCGTTCTTATTTTTACGTCGGTCTGACGCCAGTTTATTTTTATAAAGAGAAAGCGCAAATGTTGGTACATTTGCAACCGACCAAACAGACCTGTTATTAGACCGGTAAGTTAAGTTACTCTATGTCTAGACTCGTCTACGATTAACGCCCACAAATCGGGACTATCGATACTCGAGAAAGAAAATAAATGTTAATTTTTCTTCGTTCCATCCTTCATATTAAGTCGGGACTCGGAATAGAACAGAGATTGGAGTAGAAAGATCCAACAAGTTCATTCGTCGTTACAAGAATTTCTCTCTGGAATTATGGAAGGAAATTTTAAAAATGGACTTTAAAAAATTGAGTTTTGATTATTATAAAGTTGTCATATTAATAAAGGTTTACGATTAATTCTACGTTTCTTTGATTATATAAATATTCCTAAATTTTTACATATATAGCATCATTACGAAAGCCATACAAAATCCTATTGAAAGGAATGTTTTCTGCTGAAATAACTTTTGTGTTAGGTACCGATCGACAATAGATCTTTGACGATTGCCTACAAAACTTTTCCTACATTCCTCAAAATTATTTAACGAAATTTGAAAAAGTTTGACGACGAAAATCGTTATTAATGCTGGATTTTAAGTTTATAGTTTTAAAGTTACGAGTTTAATCATGTCCATTTTAAAAATGTAATGCATTTATATTCTTTGGATTACATCGGTAATTACCAATGGATTCTATATTACCGTATTTTACGGACTATAAGACGCACCTGAATTTTGGAGGCAATTTTTCGAAGAAAAAAGTGCGTCTTATAGTCCGTAAAATACGGTAATACTTTATTAAATTATTGGACTCACAATCCGTAAAAATTGCACCCGATTTGAGAGGATCGCTTCCCGGTTCTTGTTTGACGTGAACGATTCCGTTGAGGAGATTGCCGACCACAACATTCTTGGAAGAATCCGACAGTTTTCGTTTCTTGGACGGATTATTTTGCGGATTATCTAAACTCTCGCAGATGTAATCGTCCGCTCTAAAAGAAAACAAGCATTAAATAGGTGGATAAATACATATTAAGTAATACTTTATCCTCCAGGCTCTCACCCGGCGAAAAGATTTCCTAAATGAGCGGCGGTGGTCACCAAAGAAGGCAAACTTGGTTGTGGAACGTTCGGAACTACCGACATGGGAGAAAGCTGCGTCAGTCCTGGTCCTCCCGCGGTTGCTTGATTATGAGTCATCAGCGGGTGACTGCCCGAATGAGGCTGTTAAAAACGAAAATGAAGATCAACCCTCGCTAAACTATGCTAATTTATTAAATAAGACTTACTGAATGCTGATGAGGAGGAGTCACCGTTAGCCCGGGATCGGGTAAGTGTTTCAAGGGCTGCGTGTTGCCGTACGTTATGTAATGGTGCTTGAGATTTTCGGTTTGAGATTGCATCTTCTCTAATTGGCCCGATCTTCCGTGTACTAATTTAGGATCTGTTCAAATATATTTCGAAATTTATTTTCAATTCTAAAAATTTCGGCAATTAGTCAAACATTGTTAAATATTAAAATCTTTTCTGGAAATAATAATACCTGTAGTAAAATATAAAACGTTCGTGAACCCAAATTCTAATAACATTTATATAACGTAAAATATTAAATATTTGTCGAGATTCTATAATAAGATGTTAAGTAATGTGCGTGTTAATTAATTGACCGGTTAGGTAATATTTTAAATTTATTCTTTAATTAATCACAATTAAGATGAAAAAGTCTTTAGACAAAACGCAAAAAAAACATCTTTTATACATATTTCCGTACATCTATTTTGAAAATCAATTAACAATATCCATTGACTCGCTTATAAAATTTACATATCGGGAGGAAGATACCTCTGATTAGAAAGAAACGACATAAAATAATACGTAGACATTAATAAGAAAGTCGAGAGAATCTTTCGAAATTTTTATTTATTAATTTTGATTGTAACAAACACTTGATCATCCATCGTATTTATTCTAACTGTAATAAAGTGTAAAAAACCATAGCTTATGTATCTACATAAACATTACACGTATATTCTACGTCGCGCAATACACTGGCAAACATATAACGGCCTGGATTATTAAGTTTATTAGCTACATAAACCTACAAAGATTATCCATAAAAACTTTCCTATTTAATGTTATTGCAGTTAAAAATAGGTTACCATAGATTAGCATAACGAGACACTTACTATGCAAATAGGTTACCTACATTGTTTTCGTATTAGTAAAACGAATAGATAAGATGGTAAGAAATATTTTCATTCTCAAATAAACAAGTTAATTCATTTCAGTCTGTCTAAAAAACTCTGCAGTAATTACGCCAATACAAATAACACGTAAAATCTAACGCCGAGACTGGTTTCGGTTCTTGTTATTAAATTAGATGACAACGAAAAGACAGTCGTTCACCCGTCAACCACGAGGACTTTCCTGTCACCGATAGCCTTGCCGACTTTAAGGAAAATCTAACGAATAATTTCGTTACACCAGTCCTAAAATACTTTTTTTTTCTTTCAAGTATTAATTCGTAATTTTTAATGACTGCTTAAACCCCTCTTCGCTTCGTAATTTTAGAATTTTAATATTGCCAATGACCGAACTGTGAGTAATTCTTGCTTTACAAAAACTTCGACATTAGAGTATTTTTAGAGGGGAAAAAATGGATAGAAATACCTTCATGAGGAGGAGAGAAAGGCGGTTCCGATCCAGAATCGGGAGGGCTATCTGGAAGATGATGCCTGCGGAAATAAACAAAAGCATAAAATTAAACAAAGGCTCTGTTATAATACGATACATATATAATTAAGAATTTTTTTATGATCAAAAATTCTATAGTTTTACGCAGTTATAGTTAATTTATGGTGTAATACGTTTCCGGAGACAAAAATCGCCACAGAATTAAATGGAACAACGTCAAAAACTCGAAGGCGTAAACATTTGGACATTATCAAACAAATATCACGCAACATATTAAACCAAAAAACTTATTGAGGATTATTACATTCGATCCAATGGAAAATTTAATAACACGTTTTATTTTCAAATAAATTATTCCTTAAATTTGGATGTGATTGTGTAAAGAAATAAATTCTCTTTAAAAAGCCTTCGTAAATTTTATTGATATAAAAAATATGTTAATATTAGAATATTAAAACTAAATTATTTTAGTAATATTTAAAATGTAAAGAAATAAAATATACTATAAGAAAACACCCTTTCTCCGTAATGCAAAATCAAAATTTCTAAAAAATTCGTTATTCACAAAAAGATATAATAAAAATCCAGAAACGAGTTGCTTAACTTTCTCGGCAACATTTTAAAACTGCTCACCACGCCATCTGTTATGATATTTAATCAAAAATATAAAAGTTTTTTTAATATTGTAAAATGGCAAAAAAACTTAATTTTTAGAGTAGGGACGGGCTTTATAAAAATTGTAAATGCGAATGAGTAAAATCGTCATCAAGTCAGACCCTAGTTGAGATATGACACTAACCCCTTTATTTTCCCACGCCCTAACCTTTAACCATCAAAATTTATTAGCATCAATCCCCCTAATACACAAACCTCCCTACAAAATTTCAGAAAATTTCGACAAAAAGCACAGGAGTTATTAAGCTTCAAAGAGGGTGAACAAAATCGTGCCCCCCACACACACTAACATCCATACATACGGGGAAAAAAACCCTAATTTTCATTTCTCGACGTTTCAATGTCCCGAAAAATATAAAAATCTTGGGAGGATCACTTTTTGATCGATCGCTTATACTTTCCCTCTGTTATAAGTTATATAACGGAGCCGGGAAAGTAAAAATTCCTCTTTCGTAATTATGTATAATTTATTTTTCGTAACTGTCGACATCCGAAGTATTAAGCTATAATTTTATAAAGAAGAAATTTATTAATTTCGAGACATCTTATTTCCGATAAAATAAGATCGTCGTCGATAAAATTTGAAAAAATCTAATCTGCCAATAGACAATAGAGCAATTTTCTACGATACTGATCTGAATTATTATCTAATAAGACTGACGAGTAAAACATATATAAAAGAATTATTATCAAATACATGGGCATTCTCGTCGGATGCTGAAAAATACTTTATATATTCACTTTTATTTTATTAAAGAATTTCTCTCTCTTTTTTTTTTCAGTGGTTTATATTCTGCGGAATTATTTTTAGTACGCCAATAACGTTCGAATTTAACAATTTTTTGTATATATAAATAATAATTTGCCGGGTTTATACACATGCTGCGGCGTTCCATTAAACAATTATTTAAATTATCCGTAAATTAGGTGATAATCTGTTAATATATTTTCTACTGATATGTTGCCAAGCAATACCAGCTTGTTACGACGTAACGGCGCAATACTAAATATAAAAGCATTACGTTCGATGCAACAACAATATTTCAGTTTTAAATCAAGTTTTACGAAATATATATTTTTCTCTTATTAATTATTATGTATATGTTATTGTTATTCTACTTAAGATACATCTTCTAAGGATCCTTTCATATTCGTGTTTATTTACTCTATAGCAGGGGTGGCCAACAAGTCGATCGCGATCGACCGGTCGATCGCCAAGCCAATTTTGGTTGATCGCTAGCGATGTCTTGACTTAATGTATTATATTTGTAACCGAACGCAACTGTATGCATGCAGTTATGACTCGACTCATAAGCAGTGAGTGCTCTTCGTACTGAAACAGTGTATAAACTTGTATGTATTTCACACTTCCCCCTCCCCACTTAGACTATGCCTATAACAACAAGTCGATCGCGACACATTTTTACGATAAAAAGTAGATCTTATGTGCACAAAAGTTGGCCACCACTGCTCTATAGAATATTATACAGTTTTTATTATAATATGCTATAATATGTATTGTACATGTATATTATAAATTATTTATGAGTATATTTATTTTTATACGAGTCTACTATTAATTTTATAGTTTCTAAAGCATAGTCAAACGTATGGAAATTAGTCTGACTTATTATCAAAGCTAAAAAGTAAGAGAAAAACTTAAACATCTCTTCCAGTGTACACTTAATTCTCATTGCGCTGTTGTTTACACTCTTTTTCTTTAATTGTATACATTTTTAAAGGAAATCTCATGTTCGAGATACACTAACTTCGGAAATAAAGAAATTAAATAACTATTAAAATCGTTATTTCAAACGAATACAATTTTTCATAAACTGAAAACGTATGTATTAACATCATAATTAGATTCTTTAGAAACGTAACAACGGTCTTCTAGTTTGTTATACGTTGCATATTAATTTATAATTAATACAAATATTATACATTAACAGTATTAATCGGTGTAGAATTTTAAAAAGATTGGTGTTATTTTCGTGTTTTCTGATGAATATCTTTCAAAACTGACTTAATTATGGGAAGTGTTTTATATAAGATCATGCTAATACATCAAATTTAAAAAGTCGGTCGATTTATTTCTTATATAGGCACTACTTACGAACATTTTTCGTTCTATAGAACTCGAGTTGAAGACAAACTTATAATAAGAACTTAGAGAATTTGAATAGAAGTGTAGAGAGAGAATGAAAATAGAAGTGTTACACGCTTCTATTTTCATTATACATCTAACTTGAGCTCATAAATTATTAAAATATGTATTACCGAAATATTTATATTAATATCTTAAATGATATAAAAAATTATCTCGGCGAACATTCACTCTGCATATATAATAATAAATATTTGATAAATGAAATAAATCAATGATGGGTCCTTCGGAGAATCTGCATAACCGGTATCTTCATAAGTTGTGTTTAGATTCTTGAAAGTTAGGATTTTAAAAATTACGCAGATTTTTGCATTATTTATAAGCTGTTTCCTTCATATTAAGTAGCCTAACTTTCTAGAATTTTGATACTTTATTAAGAACACGATACAAATGGTGTAAATTCTCGTTTACAAAATACTTGCAGCAACATATACCCTACAGTAATTTCTTGTAGAAACTGGTCATAAACCAATATAAATCTTTCATAGATTTGGTATTTTGGAAAAATAATTTTCCTTCTTGAACTATTTATTTTCAAATTAAAATAGTTCATACGAAAATGAAAATGATAGGAAATAAATTTAACAAAATATAATTTTATTCAATAATATCAAAATTTATTAATAATAATAATTTATTCTATCCGATATATAAAATGATCACGTATCATTTTTTACAATAAGCAAACATGAAACATACAATCACAATTAGTACTAATGAAATTATTATCATTAAAATCGCAAGAATTTAACTATGAAACTCGACTCAATCCTATACCTGTATTACTAGTTAACGTGTCACGTAACTGAAAAATAAAATTGCGAAGGCCTGAATTTTGTATTTAAATTGTAGAACGTTTTCTGATCAAGTAAATAGATTTAAACTTTGTATCAAGTAATACTTTTAACATTCTATCGAGTACTTCATTCTAATATCATTCCAAAAATACGAGCCTAATATACTACGCAAACATTTTTCCGCGTATTGAATTAAGCTCATAATTTGCACAGTAAAAAGATTAATTTTCAATAGATTTCGTGTATAAAATCTCATTTTCTTTCGTTGTTGCGGATAATAAAATGGTGCTCTTTTTATGTAATTAATTCGTGCATTTTGGTATTCAATAAAATTCTTTTAAATCCACTAAAAATGGATCTTAAGTATATATTTAATGTTAATAATATTCTAGTTTGTGAGAAAAGAAGTCAGAATCAATACCATTATAAAAGCCGAAAGTTAAATAAATTAAACGAGAAAACAGGATCCATAGATCACGTCCATAGATTATATAATTCCCGTGTCACGGTTCATAGATTACACAATATAATCAATCAAATTTGACATTAAAGTATAATAAAAATTCCATCGTAACTCTAGGTTAAGGGTTTTAAAATTTTATTTTAATTCACTCATTTCAAGTTGAAGATCTGTCAGCCATGCGATAGACCTTCAAGCTTCAGATTTTAGCGTATTTTGACTTACTCGTCGTTCTAAGCTATACTACAAATTATGAAACAAAATTTCCTCCTATCTACGTCTAAATTGCGTAGATCATCGACTGTTCACTGATATTGGAAAGCATTTTTCAGAGTATAAGTTCAAAATTCTTCAAATGCGTTGATAATAATTTTGTCAACTTGGTGTTTTACCGTTCGCATTAACACATGTTTTTAATGCCCAAAACGTAAAAGTAGTAAATAGTTGTTTAAAAATTTTTAAGTAGTCTAGCAATGGTCATAATAATAATACTAATAAATATAGAATATCACCAACACTCACATTGCATTTATTCATTAAAATGTATGATGTATTTAATTTATATATTAAGTATATAAAATAGTAATCAAGTTCATTTATTTCAATCGTTTTAATTGATATAAATTTTAAAGATAAAATTGTAGTAGAGAAAGAATTTTTATAGTTATGATATTTTATTAAATAGTAGATTTATTCGAAAAATTTAAATTACAGCTTAAAGCTAAAGTATAGAATGCTCATAATTTTAAAGACTTTTCGTTTCTTGCCTTAATACAAAAAGTTTTTATCAGAACGAATTCAAATTTAATAAATTTACAACAAAAGTAACGAGCATTTATATATTGCGACATGGTCATAATGCCGGGATGCAATTTTTAATCATATTTTAAATTTATTTAATTTAAAATGTATGCTCTCCACCTCAAATTAGTAGTGGCTTGCCTCTGTACATCATACTTTTCCTTTAACAATACAGTCATGCCGATCATCTATTAATCTCCTTTCAGGGGAAAAATTTTGAATTGAAATAACATGACTTCCGTGATCATATTATACAGTTTAGTCGGGGCCTCAATTTACTTTTAAAATTGCAGCCCAATTATAAGAAAGAGAAATATTCTAATAATAATAATAATTTTGAAATTAATAATTAAGAAAACAATAAGATTAAAGCCATATCCTTCTGAATTGCTAAAGCTTATCTGAAATATATCATTATAAATGTTTGTCAAAAATGAATTACGAAGAATGTGACGTTTGATGAAATTTCTCGAGCGGGCAATTCTTATCGTTAACTGTAACTTTTCGAGAGATATTTAGAAACACTTTCGTTTAGTAATTTGATTTTTATAGGGCATAACCGATTTAGTAATTTATGTTATGTCTAACGCAGCGTAATTTTTCATTCGAGGACGATTTTCGGAATTAATTATTTCTTTATAGTTTCTTTTACCGACAGTCGCATTCACACTTAAATTAAGATACCCAATCGACCAAAAATACGAAAAACAAAATTTCATACGTTGTGCATAGCGAAATAGAAGTTTGTAGCAGTAAATCTGAATTACAAATACATCCATTGCCTTTGCCAATTTGTAGTAACGTAAAACGAAAAGATACCAAGTGCAATTTATTAGTGTAGACGACTCTTTTACCGAAAAAGAAACGTGGCACGAAGTAAAATTCCGGTTTACTTGTAATAAAAAACAATTACGATCGATGAGCGTTATGCGCGAACCTCATATTGTTAGTACATCCGGATTTCTATCCGATTTCTTGCGACTTCCATTTGCTAAAAATCTCTTGGATCAACAAAAACTGCGCTCGTTAGTGGTAACAAGAGTACGAATCTTTTCAATCTCATTGTTGTCAGTAACGGGAATAGCGTGCCGAAATTTTCTCCGCTCGAATTTCGGGAATAGTGCCTCCGGGTGGATTTGTGCGTTACGTCGACTCTATTATTACGTTCCACGAGACGTGTCCAACTGCGGTTTCGTGTTAATGCTTTCGGTTTATTTTATTAACTCCACTCGACGTCTTATTTATGGTTCTGCAAATATCCGTGTACAAATTTGCCACCGTTTCGAACGTGACGAAATTATTTTCGTTTTTGCGTGTTGCCGTCGTTTATGCGGAACGGTTATTTATGCCTTTATCCTTATTTAGTGTAAAGGACTGTATTTAGTTATTTCATCACTTAACTATTCCTTACTCTGAAGAGCTTACGAGATTTGTCAGAATAAAGAATCTTTAAATCGTAGAATAGATCTATTCGTAATTTTAGTATGATTATAGGCTTATACATATTACGTAAAATTTAATTCGGTTAATGTAATGAAATGTTTGTGTTGTAGTTACGAACTATTTCGCAATTTTATAATTACGAACAGATATGCCCGGACAAAAAGTAACAGTAACAAACATTAAAACGAAAACCGTATTAAGTGTTTGGTTATTTTAGCTTATCGTTGTCACGTTTATTACGAAGTGCTGAATAAATTATAATAAGAAAAACATACAGCAAAACATTAAAAAGAACAAAAATCTATACTCTGAAGAAAAGAAAAACAAATCGATCTTATTTAAATTCATATAACAAAAATAAAAACAAACAAACAATCAGATTTCGAGGAAAACGGGCCCTAGACTCACGATCGGCATCCCAGAAAAACCTCCCGAGATTTCACAATTTCAATTTCATAATATGTAGGATATATTAAAGTGGAATCTCGTTACAACTAACGTCGTTATAACAAACGAACTTTTAGATTTTTCCGATCCAATCCCCTTAGGAATCCACGATAAAATCTCTCGGTTGTACTGTAGAAACGTATTTATAAAGAACTTTCGGTTTAACGCTCCTCTTCTATCAGTTTCAGGATAAGAATTCCAGCAATTTTCACTTTACTATAACAGTTTTGTTACGACTTTCGCTATTGTCTTCCAACTGGTAAACAACCGTATCTGAGGGACAGTAACGTGGTCGGAAGTAACCAAAGTCCGGTTCACACTATGCTATTTTCGTGCAATTTTTGTCGTTTGACTCGAGACAACACAAATTTCACGACAAGCGAAACAGTTGAACTTGGTCGTTCGGAAATTTATCCAATAAACATCTAGATCGTAAATCGTGTAACTTCATTACGTGATTTAAGATGAGCATGTTTATTGGATCAATATTAGAAACACAAACGACAAAGTTCAACTTGTTCGACTTTGTCGCGTATTGGGAGATTTCTCTGTCGTTTCGAGTCAAACGACAAAAGTTGCACAAAAATCTCATAGTGTGAACCAGTCTTAATGGATTGCGGGTGTATTAACTTTAATAAGCGATTGTCGTAGATGCGGCTGTCTACGCTTCTTTCAGTCCCGTTATTTACCTTCGTACCTTATTATTCACTTAAGGCACGAGAGTAAAATGGCACCGAGGAACGTTGCCGGGTACCTCCTGGTCTGTCCTCTCTAATATAGGAAACTAAACCGTAGAAAGAATTTGATTCGGAGGCAAAATTAAATTCATAAATTCAGAACTAAACTGTTTTTGTTTACACGAAATAAGTAAAAGAGAATACCGGTATGAAACAAAAATGTTATATATGTTAGTAACATATATAACATTTTTGTTTCATATGCGGACTTTATCTATTTAACTTGTTTGACGTTAACTTAAATACATTTTTCATTATAACAATCTTTCGGTTTAACAAACATTATTGAACCTAGAGTTTGTTATAGCAAGATTCCACCGTAAATCGATTTACAAACAGCTTACATAATATAGGAAAATAGATAAATATGGAATACAAAAGTGTATTAGTTGGCAGTAGGTGTCAAGACAATAAACCATAGAAATGTTAAATTTCAATATCAAGTACTTGACTAGAAGTAAATCAGATAACGTGATGTGGAAATTACAAAAAAATAAAAAAAGTGGAATAAAAGTGGAAAGAAATAAAATATGAAATACTACAAGGAATCATAATTCACTTTCCCTTAGAACTACTGCGTAGGGAAATCACACGCTTATAACCAGAACATTCCATGTTGAATCTCCCCTCATACCAAAGGCATTAAGGAGGTGGATTAGAAGAAATTTTCAGTCAATATATTAAAGAAGGTAGCAATATTCTTTTTTGAGAAGCCAACAGTTCTCGCAATGGAAGTTACTCGCGGCATTTTCACGAATAATTTTGCAGAGTAAACAACCTAAACCATTCATAGCCTCCAAATCTCTCTTCTTTGAATAGATATTTCGCATTATTTCTAACAGTTTATAAAATATGCAAACATCATTGTGAGGACAAACATTTTTTCATCCATTAGGAAATATATCGCACTAACTTTCCTTCAATTTCAGATGGTGATGTTTTTTAGCCTAATTTTGGATGTACAGTACAGTACTTGGATACTTTTATGTTTTCAGGTTAAAATGGCTTGTTTTTTTCACTTTATACAGCAAAAATAGTAGTGTTTATCGTCTCTCCGTTCCACTGCTTTCTGACACGTTCACTAAAAGTAACAACACATCACTCCGATTGCTTATTTATCTATTATTCCGAACATCTCCATACGTCACAAAAAATTCTTTTTATAAACCGTGGGAAAAAAGTAATTTTTTTCTTCGTGACTAATTACGGGATATTCGATATTTGTAACTCCCTTACTTGTTAGTATTCCGTATTTGTTGCCAATCACGTTCCAAAGCCATACTGGATTAACTGCAATTGCCGCTAGTTTAGTGTAAAACAAGTCCTCAACTTACAGCTAACAAGACACAATTCATACGATTTTCCTCCTGACATCATCCCGGATTTATTGCAATGTTAAATACCCACACGTAAAGTTTCCAGACCACGCAAAACAAATTTCTTTTCAATAAAAAATACAAAACATTCTGGCCACAAACCTCTGTCTCGGAGTTACCAGGCATCGACGTAGGAAAGTATAATAAATACAGAGTCTAAAATATTCCATATTTGTCTAATTGCCTTCTATATAAATTAGATAGCTTATTATTAAATTTATTATTTTGTATAGTGATTCTGTGAAAATGAAAAAGTATTAGATTTTACCAGAAAAAGAATCGACTTCAGTCACAGAGGGAAAATGGATGAAAACAATTCAATAACTTACATGTTGTTAATATTAACAGATTAAACATAAAATTTAACGACTTTCATAAATTTTGTACGCTTTAAATTCGAAAATGCTTCGAAGAATTATTAAGCTCGACGTAAAATTAATCTTCAAGTCGAAAGAAATCTTCTCGATTATATTATAAGATTCGTATTCAATAGTTTTACACAGGTTGGGAATATAAATTAAAGAAAACAAAATTCTGGAAAGTGGCTTAAAACGCTTCTCAAATTAATTTTACCCGCTATTTATAGCTGGCTTATATCTTCGTAGTACGGTAAAACCCGCAAAAACCGGAATTGCACGGTATTTTTTCCGGTTTGGCAGGCTTCCGTTTCGAATGGTTTTTTTTTTTTTTTTAACATAGAAAATCGCTTCGCTCCGAAGAATTTCTTCTGTTTAAGCAAGTTCTGTAGAGTTTTATCGTATGTTTATTTGAATGCGATTTTCAAATAGCAGATCTATAAATTCCTACTGTTCGTTCTTCGTTAATCTCGAGAATTAAATTAGATAGAGAAAAAACTATATTAGCTATAATATATACGAGCTTCTGGTCTAACCGGGAGTCATTTCAAAATTTTTACCTTACTATACAGAGAGATAAATCTGGTATAGAACTGATCCTTACGATAGTTTAAATTAAAATATAATTTAAAAAATTGCAGCCCGGCATTGTGACGCTATTACAATAAATAAGCTATATTCGATTTTTATAATTACCTTATATAAGTTATATTATCGAATTACGAATTTATAAAGCAATTTTTAAAACTGCGATTAAAAAAATAAAAATAAAAAAAACATTAAATAAAATCGAACGGGAAAAATAGCTTAATCAACATTAATAATACATTAAAATTGAAAATTAAATGTTGAAAATGTACGAAGCACTTAAATTAGGTAAAGATTTCAATCGATTATCCGTTATTAAATATTCGACTTTTTATATACCAGTTTAAAATAATCCGGCGGGTCGTTTAATTATTTAACTATTTAAAATACTGTCGAACTGATTAAAATTGCAAATTTATTTTTTTTTCCTCCCGCTAAAATAACCTTGCGGGGACGACCTCCTGCGTCAACATAGATCTAATACCGACAGACAATTAAGGTTTGGACCGGGTCTGATTATAAATTAGACAGCCCTTTGGATAATTAAAGGACCCGAGCGGGTTATTTGCGCCACGCAAATCGTGGTTTCTCTACTCGCTCGGAGATTAAACGCACTCGTCTCCATCGAAATTCTTTGACGGTTGTCGTTCGACCCCCCCCCCCCAAAAAA
The DNA here is from genome assembly GCF_030686945.1 of Centruroides vittatus. NCBI lineage: Eukaryota > Metazoa > Arthropoda > Arachnida > Scorpiones > Buthidae > Centruroides > Centruroides vittatus. The sequence goes on from NW_027122637.1 coordinate 254,769, forward strand.
AACACTTTACTTAAATTTTCCGCCGAATTTAAACTCGTTCCGAAATTGTATCCAATTTGGCTTTATCCGTATAGTTTCTAATGAAGAAAATCGTTGGAGAAACTTGTAGAAAATAAAACTCGAAAGTCTGAAGTGTTTATTTTTAGCGGCGTTTTCGTAATTAATTCGTTTATAATATAAAATATTTCGAATGAGAAGAAAATTTCGATCTATTAAAAGATTATTCCATAGATTAACTTTCTTAATATCCGCAAACTCGTTTCTTCAACACGAGTTAATTAATGCAGTTGTTCGTTATCCGTAAAGGCTACGAAAGTCGCTCTTATGATCCAGATAATTTTATTTTCTGATAGAAATTGAGGCGCGACGACATTTCTCTATCGGACGAGAACGTTACAATTCTTACACCACAGGGATATTTTACGGGAGAGCGTTACCATTTTCTACGTGTAATGATAAGCCAAAATGCTAGTCGCTTCTACTTCGACCGGGTTCCACGAATTCCGAATTGCAGAAACTTTTCTAGCGAAAGGTCAAGCAATTTTGGACTAGGTGAATTTCGTCGTCGCCGCGTAGAAATAACCGATTCGAAATGACTGTTAAAGTCGAATTTCGAAATAAAGCAAATAGTTTACATGCGTTACAAACTTTTTAATAAAATAAAACATCGAATAAAAACAAAAATATTTTTCTATTACTCCTTCCGATTTGATGTTTTCTATTCAAATATAACAGTTCAATAATACTGTATAAAATTATTGACGGTAACAAAATACCTACAAAAATTAATTATTGACAAAATATTAATTCTAAATACTTCATAGTAAATAATAATCTCCATCGTTTCTTATTTAATAAATTAGTTTATACCCCCATAAAAAGAAGATGGTAAAAATTTCCTGGTAAGGCCTACGTCGACGGACGGGATAAAGATACCTTTCCGGAAAGTCCGGAAATTTTTGTGGGTGGACGTACTCGGATCCGAACCTCCTAAAACGGCCAAGGGCACGTAATAAAGAAAGGTCGGTGCCCGTCGGAAGAAATGAATTTAAAACGAAAATATTGCCTGACGAAATACGACGAATGAATAAGTCGACCCGGAAAAGTTTTATACGTCAATTGTCGATAAGTACCCCTTACAGAAAACAAATATCATTCGAAACAAAACACGGAATTACTCTCGTTTGATTTTATCTCTTTTCTTCCTAAATTCAAATCAACTGCTACAATCAAATTCCATGAGAAAAACAACATACGGTATGCTAAATTCGTATTGTTGTAATCGCGCTTATTTACGTCTAACTTACTGTATATAAATACTTCGCGTTAAAAGTTATAATTTATTACAAGTAGTTGGTTAATTTCTTGTACTATATATATATATATAATTATGAAATCGGTCGAATCGTCGTCGAAAAATCGGACAATTTTCGCATTTATCGCTGTTATTACGGACATTTTTTAATATTTTATTTCGCGAAAAACGAATTGATAAAAAATATTTTGAAATTTTCGGCCAGTCTGGCGATTGCTCGATCGTTCCATTGCGGATTTTTAAAAATAATTTCGAATTGTGGAGAGTTAGAAAAATTCGATAAACCGCGAATAATTTCTCGAAATCGTTTCCGAATATTTTAAAGAGTGGAATGAAACGATTAAAGGAACGCCCTACCGCAGGTCCGACATATTAATATTTAATAATTATTTATATATACAATTTGAATAATAATTTAAAGTAAATTAATGACAATTTTCGACCGCAATTAACGAAAAATAATTAATGTACAAGTCAGTAGTACGAATGTAAGGCAATTAGTAAACTGCCAAAAGTTCTTTTCGAAATTTAATTGCCGTATTAAAAACGGGTGTAGGTAGACTATAATTGTTTATATAAAAACGAGCAATGTCAATTATTTTAAGCCAAGTCTGCCAAATTTTAATTAAAGCAAATAGAACCAGAAATGATGTAGTTAGAATGCAAATGCTTATTTGAAAAAATATTTATATAACTTAAGAAAGTAGGCCATAGAATAACTAAAGATATTAACTAATAAATTCCAAATTGTACCGTCGGATAAAATAATGCGTTATTACATAGGCCTATATTAATGAAAATTCAGTGGTCAGTAAACAATAGAGGGAGAGACAAATATTTCGGTAGGTCCGATATCTAATATCCTTTTCAGTGTTAGGTAAGATTTATTTGCGATTCTCTCTCTCTCTCTCTCTCTCTTTTTTAATCAAAATATATTATTTTATTTTTTAAGAATAATATTATGCGCTTTATATCATATAACAAATTTTATATAAAAAAAAAAACTTTTTAAAGAGAAAACGTTACAATTTCATTCACTATCTGAAACGAATTTGAGATATTACTTTCCCCGGCTCTGTAATATATAACAGTGGGAAATTACGACAAACGATCAAAAAATAACCTCCAAGACCCTTATATTTTTGGACTTAGGATACCTTAAAACGTCGGAAAATGCAAAAAATTCGGGGTTTTTTCACGGACGTTGATGTGGGGGGCACGATTTTGTTCACCCTGTTTGAAGTTTAATCACTTCCGTACTTTTTGTCGAAAATTTCTGAAATTTTGCAGGGAGGTTTGTGTATTAAGGGAATTAATGCTATTAAATTTTGGTCGTTAAAAGTCGAGGGAGTGGGAGTCGTGTCACATACATCTCGAGTACGGTCGGAATTAATGACGATTTTACTCGTTATTAGCATTTATAATTTTTTAAAACCCATCCCTACCTCAAAATTAAGCTTTTTGCCATTTTATAATAATTAAAAATATAGAAAGTTTTTAAATAAAATATCATAACAGATGGCGCCACCAAAATTTTTAAATGTTTCCGAGAAAGTTAAGCAACTCGTTGCTGGATGTTTTTAAAATTTGATTTAAAGAATACTTTCATCTTGCACTTCGCAAAAACATAACTTACGTCAAACAAAAACTCATTAAACAGTCTTTTGAATTAAAATATTATTAATAAATAGAAAAATATATTCACGATTATTGTATATATGTTTTTGCTAAATATCGAGATTTATTTACGATCTGGAACCAAATTACATTTCGATTCTTTCCTACGATATTATCGAAATTTCTTTTAAATTAACTTATATTCAAATTAAATTCGATCAATGCCAGAAATTAAATCTAAAATTCAGATTTGGATTTTAAAATCTACGTTGGTCATGTAAGTCCATTAATAAGTTACCTTAATAGGTTCACTCAAACAACGATCCTGAAGCGTATCTTATGGTATTCCTATATTTCACGTTTACATCAAGACATAATGACATTTAAACAGAATTACTACTTACATCGAAAGACAATATAATTTTAATCAATCTTAATCAATTTTATCGCTAATAATCTCATAGAATATGCATTGCCTTTAAGATTCATAACCGAAAATAGTTTCTAGAAAGTTTCACTTAGAATAAGTTTTAATATCCAAATTAAGTTCTCGAAGAAACTTGATTTCATATTTAATATTCATTAAGCAATTTTTAGCTATTACATTCCGCTCTGTAATTATGAAATTTACATTTTGATCAGATATTTTATTAAAACATCCATTATATTTTATTTTTTTTTAAATAAATCTTGCATAGTTGATCCAAAATAATGAAATATTTATCATCTCGACCAAAAAATTCGTAATAAATTGATATATTTATTGACATAGTCTCAAATTTCTTTCTGTTTTTGATCCATTAAATTGTTTCCATCGTTCATATTTGTATACAAAGAAAATGCAAATCTTTCGTCAGGTGTCGTAATTGGTTGTTATCGTAATTGCAAGCTGAAGTAAACGATGACAGCGTAGATATTCGAATTAAAGTTTAATTATAAATTCAAGACGATACTCACGGTTGTGAAGATACAGCAATGGACGGAACTGTCACCGATTGATGAGAGTTTGCGTTGATTTCTGCAGGTTTGCTTACACTTGCCCTGTCGCAATATATAGCGGGATTATTGGAGGAATTGTAAGGAGAGTAGCTTTGTTCCGTTGTGACGCTTGTTGCTACCGTTTCACAATGAAAAGGATTCGTGGCTTTTGACGACTCCGTTAATTTTCAATTCACTTCCTACTAATGCTTCGTGAAAATAACTGAAACGAAAATAAAATCATCACTTTAATTTTACTTCGAGAATATTCGCAATTTTATGTTAATCATGTGTACTTTAAGATTAATTACAAAGGACAAATTTTATTTTAAATATTTGAATGATTAATATTTTGTCGCCGTGTTCTTTCCATTCGGAACGATTACGTTGTTCTTACACATATTAAATTATAAGAAATTAACTTTTTTATGGTTATTAAGCCATCGACCCGACTCGTCTTAATTTAATTTTTAATAAATCAAGATAATTATTTGTTGGCTAAATAAACCTAAAAAGCCCAATTTTCGCCACGAAGTCCGTACGTAATTATTGCCATTACCATTTAGCATGACGTGCGAGTAACTAGATTATATAATTAAATTTTTACAAGATTTATTATACCGGATCAATTAGATAAGCTTACAAAATTTATATATTGTATTGTACCGTATGGTTGGAAAATGGCACGGATCATTAGTTGTCCATTAAAAATTTACGGTTTCGACCTGATTTATAACTAACCGAATGACTAATTCCTTTGTGTTTTCGTAGAAGAATATCGATGAGTTTCGCCGCTTAACCTAATTTAAATATTTAAATCCAGTATATTACGCGATATATTTTATTTTAATAGAATAATTAAAGAAATTAATATTTAAATAAAAAATTTAAGTTTAAATATTTAACTAGTTTATACTCAAAAGGAAGTGGTACGATCGTGGTTAAAAGAATTGTTTCTCCTATAAAAAAGTATAAAAGTAATATTTCATTATTTTAACATAAATCAAATACTAGAGCTTATATTTCGTAAGACAAAACTTCATAAATCAAACTTTTTTTTATATATAAATTTAAACTGAGTCGATAAACCATATATTGTCTTTGATGAAAGATAAGAGTCGTTGTGTACGTAATTGTTCATACATCATATTTTTTTTAGAAATTCCACATACAGTACTCGACCAAGGAATAGGAAAAGTAATCTGATAAAAATGTATTATTTATTCATTGAGTATTATTTACATAAAATAAGGAAATTTTTACACTGGTAAAGATAAAAAATGAATATTTTTTGTTACACCGACGCATGACTTTAAACCGAAAATTAAAATAAAAATACATAAAACATTGACTCTCGTTATACTAGAATATCTTCCTCAAAAAAATAATATATTGTCAAATATTACGACTTTCCTAAGTGCTCTAGTTTATATTTTGAAAGATCAAGTTTCAATACAAACGATCGGCTTCTCCGTAATTATCGTCTCATCCGATACTTCCACGTATTTTTACGACTGCGAGTGACACACTTAGCCCCGTTTGCAATTCAAAATAATAATAATAACGAAGCGAAAAAGAAAAGCAAACGTCCAATGACACTTTAATTGCCGTTAGAGAGGAAGATCTAGCGGAGGATCGTCCGACGAAAGGATATTTTTTTTCTTCTCTGGAAAAATGAAAAAAATTCGAGCGCCCCACTTTCCAAACTACTTCACACATCATTCGTCATTGATAAATAGTATACATCTCCTGGCCGAATGCTTCAATGATTTAACTTTTTTACTTTTGGTCCTTTTTTTTCTACCTACGATGATATTTTTCTGCCCAATACGGGACGAAAGAAAACATCGATTGTGCAAAATTCAATGCACTCCGAACGGTCCCTGAGGATGAAATCTGTTGCTATTAATTATTGCCTCGTTCTATTCCTCTTAAAATAATAAATAATTACTTTTTTTTATCAGTTAATTTTCTAACAAAAGTGCGAATTTACGAACGATTAACGTTAAAGTTTGTTATGTTTATAATTTACCGTTTATCTTAACAATGATCTAAAGTTCTTCTTTCAGCTGATTTTCTTTTAATTTCTTATTTTAAAAATTGCATCGATAGAAATTAATCTAGAATTTTATCAAAAAAACAAAACAACATGATTAGCCTATTTAGAATCGAGAATTTTTATTTATCGATAGGTAAAAACAAGTATATAATTCTACGTATGCGTATTTCATAAATATATCTAATTATCTCTTAAAACAATTTTTATATATTTGAATATATCTATGTATAATTTAATCTACATTCTAAGCTCTTTGTGATTAATCATTTTAGATTTTACGAGCTTAATTACGACCAGATTATATTAAATGTAATATTTCGAATCTTAATCGATAAGAAATATTCCAAGATAACCGCATCAATCGAATCAGAAGGTAAATAACGGAAACAATGATTTAATTAGCAACTCCATATTATTATAAAATCATAAATGTCAAACAAATATATTTCTTTGTGACAAAATTAACATATTTTTTTAAAATTATCTTAAATTTTTAAGACAATTTTTTATTTAAATTGAAAAAGAGCTAGAAGTGATTTAGCCATTTAAAACAATTAATTACTTTTTTCAAATTTCCGCCCGATGAATAATATTCTATTGTTTTGCATTACCAAAATATAAATAAGCTTCTACTACAATTATTTAAAAGTCGCTTTATTATTGAATAAGAATTCGTTTTAAACTAAGTATTCAATATCAAAAGTCGAATCTTTCCAAACTGGATTTTAAACATATCCAGGATCCAGTTTTAATTAATTATAATATTTGAATGGAAAATTAAGTAGGTATTTTCGTTTAAGAGTAGAAACTAAAACGTTAACTTTATTAAAGAAATGAACAATACGAAATTTTAAGTTTAGCCGATGATTCAAAATTGCCGCGGACGAAACGGATTGTTTGTCCAAACGTAAATAATTCGCGTGTTTACATTGAATGAAAAGAATGTTTTTGAAACTATAATACAACGCTAAGTGTGGATAAAGTATAATTTATGATGAGAACGGGGTGGTGCGCGCGACTAATAACTCACCTGAATCGTCGATCTTACATCGCGAAACATCACAAATCATCTGATATCGTCGAAGACAGATCGGGCAACACCCATTCGACACCCTGGCGGTTATCCGGTTTGATTTTCATTTTCATCTCGAGCAATGCGCCTCGACACAACTTGCCTCCTCGCCGACGACCACCACACTCGCTCACCTGTCCCGTTATACGTATACGGGGAATTAAACCAGGTAGGTTTTTTAACTTTGTTTTACCCGTTTGCACCAGAATAGGAGGGGTCGTAATTAGGGCGTGCAATGTTGGATTCTACCAGCTACCTCGCTTCTTATTTTTTTTCTTATATCCGACTTTCTATCGCTTGTAAAGCTGCCCTAATACTGATATTAACTAAACTTGTGAAGATACACCTCCGGTTATATAGAGTTTTTAATGTAGAAAACTCGTATATTATTATTTTTAATTAATTTAAATTAATGATGATTAATTTTAATTTATACCTAGTTAGCCGCTAAAAGCATTTTGTTGTTATTAGATAATGCTCGATGTGTCTGTTATTAATTAAAATAACATAAATCGACGAATTGGTTAATATGATCAGTCGACCGCAACAAATAGGTTACGCGGTTGACCCAAGGTCTACTTGACACCTCGTTCAGTCTAATTAATAAGCACAGAGTTGATTATTTTCGTATCATGTATTATTTAGGCTACTAATTTATTATGTTTTATCCCACTTTAGCAACGGGTCAACTGAACTAACAGAAAAGAGAGAGAGAGCTTTGTTTTTTTATATAATGATAATCATCTTCCAGAAAAAAATGTCTTAATTGATTTCCAAGTTATTATCTTAATTTAAACATAAATGCCTATCATGTTACGTCTTTAAATTTAATTTTATTATTAAAACTTGTTACAGATGACGTTTTTACGATGCGCAAAATTAAGTTATCTCTAAGGAAAAATTTTAAACAACAATAAGTAATGAGTGTGATTGAGTGTATAAACGGACATATGTTTGATTAATGACTACGATAATTAATGCACCATTAAGAGTAATTAGCTTACATTTGTAATTAATTTCACGGGAATTAAACATAGTCATATCCGTAAATATGCAAATTTTAAATTAAATTCTGAATTATTTTATGGAAAAACATTGGCAAAAACATAAGTAAATAAAAAACATTTTTGTTACATACATTGGCTTACAAATATACTTTATGAAGTGAAAAATTGTTTTAAAAAATTACGTACACAGAGTTTTAGCATCACGCCTTTTCCCTTACGGGGTTAATACTGACCGAAAAGAATAACACTAATCAAATCATTAATGTATAACAACTTACCGTGAAAATCTGTTACAAATAACTGAAACGAATCCTCGAAAGAAGTACAGTACAAGACGTTTTGTATTTAAAGTAATTACGATTTAATAAGGCAATTAAATAATTGAATGCGTCCTATCCTACCTTAACTTTATCGAAAGAAATATTTTATAATGTATTTTCAGATGATAGATAAAGACTTTATTTAATAAATCGACTGGCAATCTCTAGACAGGAAATTAATTATATGCAAAAGATATTTACATAAAATAAAAAATTTGTTTATAGACTATGATAGCGATTAATATTAAGATAAATGTTATATTCGATTGTAAACGTAAAGCAAAAGTGAATTGAAAAAAGATTTATTTAACTTATTCCGGTAAACTAATGCGATTTTAACACGATATTTAATCGAAAACAATTTGGCAATCAACATTTTTAACTTATAGAATTTAGAATAACTCATTTGAATTTAAAATACATTCTAACTGGGGAATTTATAATGTTTATCAGAAAATACTTTTTTTTTATCTGCAATAAATTTATACTTTTTGCTTCGTTAAAATATTTTTCTTGGAACCTAAGAAGACATAAATAAAAGTACTAAGATTAATATCGATATTGTTTTTGTTCTTATTTTTAGCGTTTCAGACTGCAATGATAAAGTAAGACAGAAAATTCTCTCTTGAAAATTTGCACCTGCACTAAAGTAAACTGGCTTCTTTGTTGAGGTCGGAGAGTTAATTATTGCATGTTCGGTGCGATTGAGACTGTAACTTATCTTTCTCGACAAATATCGGGTGTGCATCATCAAATAAGCAAAATCAACCGGGAATAAAGAAAATACACATGTGTATATAGTCTCTTTAACCTAAGAAGAATTTTTATAGCTAATTATCCATTTTATATTTAAATGTGTCTTTTCTATAATAAAGATATAAACATTGTCTTTCTAATTTACTGTTCACAAAAATTAAATGTTATTTTCGTTCATAAATAAAACCGTATTTAAATAATAAAAAAAACCCATAAATTTACTATATTTTCCGTCTTGTCTGTGTACTCTACCACTCCAGATAGATTCTATAAAATCCAAATACGATATAGCCCATCTAAATAGCAAATTTAAGTAAGTATATATACTGTACGTATAAGTAAGTATAGGTAATTCGACGATAACTTAAATTTTCATTAAAATTTTTATTTAATGTTTATTCTAAACAGTACCAAGTAGTTTAATTCTCCGAATGGAATGATACCACCATATCATATAAACTTTTGCTTTAATTTCCTCTTCATTAAATATCATTTAAATATCTAAAAAGTTGGCGACGTACTGACCGGTATATAAACCTAAAAATCTTATAGACCTAAAAATTGATATTCATATTCTAATTAATTTGAATCATAAGTTAACATTTTAAAAAATATCTAAAAAAATCATTAATTACTCTGTTTTTTTGTTATCGTAAACAAGTAATATTACATTATAATTATTAATTAAAACTAATTAAATCCATTCATATAAATACAAAATACGTAATTTATTTAAAGATTGCTTAAAAATGATATAGACAAACGAGTTTATCGTCCAGATTAACTTTTTTAATACTAAATTTATTTTGTCAGAATTATTAAATATTTTATTTATGTAATTTTCTATAAAGAAGTTTACGGTAGTTATCATAACGTAACAAATTAACAATAAAATTTGTAATAATAATAATTCTATTAAACAACTTCGTATGCACGAATAGTTTCAATGCTCTTATGCACCGACGGCACTTCTAGCAATATTGTTAAAACCGTGTGAATTTTTTCAAAAAAATTAACATAAAACGAATATTATCTTAGTCTAATTATTACTTGTAACATAATTTTATAATAATTAAATTTGTAAATGCGATTTACAACTCATTATTCGATAAAAACACTATAAATGACATTACTTTTTCAAATAATGTATCTTCTCGTATTAAATATTACATGTATACATAAAATAGTAATTTTATAAATTCATTAAAACTTTTCCTTATCGTATTCAAGTTGTTAGAAACTGTGCAATAAAAATGATTAATAATAAAAAGTTGCATCAAAAGTTTCCAATGATATCAGTTATCATTGGAAGTAGTCGTCATAAAAAATATTTTTATATATTTTTTCACAATTTTCACTATTTACGTAATAAATTCTGCAATTTATTACGTAGTTTTATTACTTTTAATTACCGGGTGTGTGTATGTATGTACTGTACAGTACAGTACATATATATATAGCCTATATAGTGAAATATCATTAAGAGATAGGAATCTTAAAAAATGTAATCAGGTTATGAAGTTCTACTAAATTCAAAAAATGTCAATCCCTAAAGCAATGCAAATCATAATTCTACATGAACTCAAATGGAAAAAGTTAAATAAGTCAACACTTAATAATCGATTCTCCAATCCTTTATAAATAAATATCCTTAATCACACTTTTTTTATTATTAAATTGGAAGAAATTTCATAAAAATTACTGTTTTTTCGTATCAAATTAAGCAAACATAATTTTAAAAAGTAGATTATTTTTACTATGATTATTGTACAGTTTTATTTCATAATTGCTTGAAGCTATCGACAAAATATTAGAATCTTCTAATTTGATGTAATTCTCTCTAAATATAATCAAAATTATTTGATAACTAAAAAACCGTTGGTGAGAAAAGAAATGCAATTGAATGTGTGTGCTTTAAATGACATTGCCTTAGATATTTGAAATTTATTAAATATTCATTTATTCTGAGAATAAAAAATCTAATTGTGTAAATAAACAATCGGGTTTGGTTATATTTATTCCACATACCATCGCCGTTTTCTGATATATTTGGTAGGTAACCTGTCATTATCTCACAACGTGTTCTAAAACAACGAAGACGGGAGGTGCTTTTAGGTTCGTGATCTCTCAGCATTAGTCTACGATTTCTTCACCTACTGTTATTATCGACGTCTTACGTCTGCGGGACGATGTCGAGTAAGATAAACTACTTCTGTTTGCAATTCGTCTTTCTCTGAAGGTGCCCCCGGGCAACGAATGTGACATATTGTAGATTTTTATTCATCCTATTTACTAAAGGTAGAGAGACCCGTAGAAGAAAAATAAAAAGCCATAATTTCCTTTTCAAAACGTTTGTTTTGTAAAGTACTCGAAGCCTTCATTAATACTAATAATAGTTATTTAACTATTTACAACTGGAGTAATAAAAAAAAATCCCATCGTTTCTACTAAAGTCTACGCTTATAGAAACTGTGTTGTAAAAAAGCCATCTAAATTATTATTTTTTTTAAATTAATTTTATTTGAGAACGAGCTTATAATTATTAATTAGTCAAACAATACTTACGGAGATTTCTTAAAAATGAAACCGGTCATTCCATTAAGCCAACGGTTTTCAATTCGTAGAAGAAAACATCGAATAAATGTATGATGCGATATTATTAAAAACTGATACTGTTACAGTTTATTACGGAAGGGCGGGAGAGGTTGACCCACTGACCTTTCACAATTCGTTGATCTCGTCGATAATTATTGGACGAAGAATATAATTAGAAGATTTCTTTATATCTATGCTTCTCTGATCAACAGAAACGTGTACATTAGTCGAAAACTAGAAACAAATGATGAAAAACTTGTTATTTATGACTGTCATCTAAAGTTTTTGGCCGAAGACTGAGGGCAAAATGCCAATTAGGTCAAATTGTTTTTAGAACGTATCAGGGAAAAGGGGGAAACGGTGGTCAGTCTTTGCGAGGGATGGCACAGAATCATTAATCGACTTTCTTTTCCATTCCAAGGAGTTATCTTTATAAATTTTATTATATTTTTTATGTTTTTTTCTTAATTTGTTTCAGAAGCTTTCTATCATTCAAGGTAATGTATTGTGTAAAAATTTAGATAGCTCGTTTGTTAATATTCCTTTTATACACTTTACAGATAATATTTCCTGTAATTTTAAAGATAACGCTTTATAATTAGAAAGATATAATAAAAATTATTAGATTATAATTGCTGTTACCCATATTTAAATTTTTACAAAAGAAGATTGTTTTTCATACAATCTGTTATATAGGATAATGTAATTAATGAACCGATTTTCTTTACAGTATTAACTAGTTTTAAAATTTACAATTTATTAATATTTTTATTTTGAAAATTATTCTCGGTATCATTATCGTATCGATCTAATGCTATTCTTCGAAAGGTTATCTCTTTTATCCTAAACCCAGAGAACAATTTTAACAAGACATAATTATTAAAATAATTAGGATTGTTATAATACATTAATTACTTCAACAAGTAGTCAGTAATATTAATTAAACTTTTATTCATTATTTACCTAAATCAAAAGAAATTTATCTAAACCTATAGGCTATATATATTATATATATAGATTACTTTGCCTGACATAATTAAGCATTTTCGATTTCAAAAAATTATATAATCGTTTATAATTATAACTATTTTAATTTTTGATTTAAAAACTCATTCTATCTTTTTATTTTTAAAGAGAACGTATTTTATATGATTCTAAATTTTCTGAGGACTCAAAAAATACAATGTTTAAAAGCTTAAATTTAACCATCTAGAATAAATTATTGCTCCAAGTTAACAAATTTTAATAAAAACGCAAGAGACGAGAGCATTCTTTGTTATTTTTCGTGTGAATAAACTTCAAATTTGTACCAATATATATAAAATTAATACAGTAGGACCGAAATGAATAAGATATTATTTGACCCGTAAAGTTTTTGCATAAATTAATTCTATTTAGATGTAACTAAGAAAATACACACAACTGCTCTAGAATAATTCGATGCACTTGCTAAGTAACAATAGAAAAGAGATAATAAATTTTTATTCTCACGAAATATTTATTAAAATTGATTATTTTATCTCCAAATCCTCTATATTTTGTGACACAGGTCGACTTTATTCGCACGCAATTTAAAGCAAGATTGTTTCTTTAAACGAGTGGATATGTGAAATAAAGTGAGACGAGTGAACGACGTCTATAGGGGTATAAATTGGGGATATAAAAGTAGTCTATCGATTATTAATAATGACAAAAATAAAATATTCTTTATCGTAAACTTATCGCTTAAATTAGTTTGTTAATATTATTACAGAACCACACAGTCAATCTGCTTTCGAATTATGGCTTATAATTCAAAATAAATGCGATTTGAAATCAATAATTTTCCAACGAATAATTAGATTTTAGAAAAATAATGTAGTTTTCACTAATGCGGTTACAATTTTCATTCTGTTTTTATTTCATTTTAACAAGTAGCCTATTTATCATGCCAATTGCGGCAGTCAATATTATGAATTGTATTCTTGAATCTACGTATTCGTCTTATACAAAGTGCAATAAGTGCAATCTTAGTATTTATTACACATTCTGTACTTATAGTTCTATAACACATTTTATACACTAGATTTGAAATTAATGTTTCTGTAATTTTGTATGGATATTATTCTGTAGGCCTAATCCTTGCGAGAGGATACGGCCCCGTATACAATTATTATTAAATAAATAAATAAATTCGGTATTTTTACATAAATACAAATGCACTGTACTTATTTGTTTACAGTATAAATACATTCGTATGAAAAATAACCGATTTTTATTTATATCGTAATTTGATGCGGATATATGTAACTAATGTTTATTTTACGTCCTCTGTCGTACATAATAAAGTGCTAAATTCAAAAATGTAACCGCCTTCTCCGTGAAAGCCGTATAGAAGGAGTTTACACTTTTGAATTTAACACTTTATTACGTACGACAGAGGACGTAAAATAAACCTAACTTATATGTAACTTTGCACTATATAAGTTATAAGTTATATAGCCTATACTGTATATGCCTATATAGGCCTATTCACTACAGGAAATCTAAAATAATACATACCGAGTCCAAGTTTGTTTTTACGGCATTATTATTTGTATTATATTCTTTTTTTTTAATTTTGAAGAAATTAACACAATAAAATCTCTTTTAGTAACTAAAGTATTAATAACATAGTGTGATAAGCATTTTGTTTTAAAATTATGCTGTTTTAAATGCACAGAATTAAACATTATAAGCGTTATTATAATTACCGAAAATAAATTGTCTGTACGAACTAATACATTAACCGGATTTAAAACGAAGCACTAAATGACTGTTAAATTAACAATTCGTTTTTACTATTTCGTCATCTATATTCAAGAGCTTTACGAATTAGTGCTTCGTTATAAAATTTATACATAAAATATTTTTAAAGCAAATAAATAGTTCAAAACAATAAATCTTTATCTGAAAATATTCAGAATTAAAATATAGTTCTGTTAAATTAAACTATTGAAATTATATTTATTTAAATGATATAATAAGAGAATGAATCAAAACCGAAAACATTCTTTGTTTTCATCGATAGAAATATCTTTAAATAATATTATTCCAATACGATAAATAAGAGAAAGTCGTGTAGCATCGGGCGGTGTCATTATCATTATCTACGAAGTATTGTACTACAGTACACGAGGATGCGTCATTAGACAAGCACCTGTTTTTAGCTTCATACAAGGCGTCTCCTGAACATCGTAACACGGAACTTCCATATTGGAAGTTCCGTGTTACGACGTTCGGGAGCTGAGAGATATTTTGTCGATTTTAGGGTGTTACTGAGTGCCGCTAGATAACTTCGTGGAGTTGTTTTGTAAAGAAGAGAAAAGGATTGATTTGGTTTTTTAATGGGATGCGGCAACGAAATACTCGGGCCATCTACCAAGAGGGATGCCTACCGGGGAGACTTTCTATAAGAAACCGATCCCTGTTTAGATTTTAGACGTGTGAAAAAATTCGGAAAACTCCACGAGACCAATCCGTTGGCGATGCGTAAACCCGCGGCTAACTACTAGTACTCAATGTCTTTATCCACTCGGCCACTGGTGGACAAAAGAAAAAGAAAGGTAAGTGGTAACTTTAAGTCCTTTACCTTAAAAGGTACAGTACTGTACAGTACCTTTATCAAATATTAATTAAGACATTTATTAAGCTTTAATAATTAAGCTTTAATATAAAGGTAAGTGTTATTATTTCTGTTGATAGAATGTACAGTACTGTATATGTAAATAAGCCATATAACACCAATGTGTTATCATCATATTTTGTTCAATGTGTTCAATTACATTTTTGTGCCACACAGCGGTCGAGTAGTACGGGATAGTTCAGTTTGACATTTCGGCCGCTCTGTTAATTGTTTCAGGTGAAAAATAGAGAGAAGACGCCCAAAGGAAAAGAAGAGAGGTAAATGGACGGTCAACATCGTCTCCCGTACTTCGAAACAACTGAAGTCCGCTACCATACAAAAGTGTGCTACAGACATTGTTCCCATTCCAACAAATGTGGCTACACAGGCCAGTAAGAAACTATGCGAACAAAAAAGTACAATTCTTACTTCCAGCCCGTACAAACGCCAAACTCGAGGAAAAAATAGAATATCTCCTAATTTCGTTACAGGACGAAAGGAAGCGAGTGTAGAGAAAAAACTTTGACAGTAAAGAATGGAGATACGTAATAAACAAGTAAATCATCTCTCAGTTTCATGTTAAACAAGAAAATACAACTAATTCATCATTTCTGCCGAGAACTTTGAGGAAGATTGGATCCAATGTGTTTTGTGAAAATTGTATCAACCTCGAAGGCGAACCTACACTCTACCACCATGATGGTTATAGAAACAGGTAAACAGTAACAGAGAAAATCTTGGAAGAACGAGACTATACGATATTTTCCGCCAATTTTTGAAATTCAAAAATGTAACATGTTACAAGTTTCCAAAAATGCTGCGATCACTTATTTCTACGGAACCACAAGGTTGTATAGTACTGTACTGTATCGTATAGTACTGTACTGTATCATACAGTACAGTACCTAATTTAATATTAAATCAAAAGATAATGTAGACTAATATGTAACAGTTTAAGTTACATTAATTGATTAAAATTTTTCTATATATTATTAATAAATGTGTTTAACCAGAGCTCTGAATAAGCAGAGTTTTCTCTCTCTCTCTCTCTCTCTCTCCATTATGATTACTTGACTAATAAAGAGATTAATAAAAGAATTAATAAAAAAAATAAATGAGAAGAATTAATAAAATAAAATGAGAAATTTAATTTATTTTAGGCCTAATAAATAAATAAATAATAAATTTATTTTTCTGTGAATAATTAAAGCGATAATTTTCTGAAAGCTTTTTTAAAGGTTTATAAATAATTATTTTAAAACATTAATTTTAAAAGTTTTAAATGAGATTTATGATTTTAATTTTTTTGTTATTATTTAAAATAAACATAATAATCATAATTGTCATTTTATAGAGATTTGATCAATGATTTATATTAGTCAACGTTATATAAACTGTTAAAGTTCTTTACTTAGATTACATTAATATTTTATTGGCTCGTATTTTAATATAGGTCCAATAATTTTAAAGATCAAATGATTTTTTGTGTTTTCAAAACCATTAATTTCAGTTTAGTTTTTTTTTTGTAATGCCTACTCTACATAAATAGACCTTGAGGCAATTCAATTCTCACATTAGTTTACGTAATAATTTATTGGGAGAAGATTGCTTTCGGGTTCAAAACAAGCTGAATATTTATATCGCTCATACTCGTTCCTTACGTGTATAATACAGTTAAAGCTTTGAAAAGAACATTCTTTTCGTAGTAATTTTACTTCATACTTCCGTATACAAGTATGTTTCTAAATTATTATTAATGACGACCTTCTTAACAGACTCACTTCTTATCAATATATCACTTAATAATTAGCCAAGTTTATATATATTGAAGGTTTTGACATACAGTAAAAGAAATTTCAAAATTCATTTTCGAGTAATTCGCATCATAATTTAGTTCTATAAATCAAAGCAATTCTATTTTGCAGAACCAGATAATAGAAATTTACGATCTACAACGATGGGTTTTTACTGATATTAACTTTATTTCGTGATACGGAAGACACTCGAATTTTTATATTTATATTATACGGGCTTGTAATTGTTTCAGAAATAAGCTAATCTGTAAAAACAGCCACATTTTAGATATACTTTTATTTATTACAGATCAAAAGTTTCGACTTCAAAGAGTAACATATTAATGATTTAAGAATGGAAATACATTCACTGTCTGATATTAGTGATAATTTATAATAAAACTATTAAATATTCTGATTAATCGGGGAATATCTGTTCGCTTAACGAGCCAAATATTATCACTTATAATCTAATAAGCAGACTTTTCAGCGATTCATTAAAGTAACATGTAAAGTAGTATAATAATTAACGTTGTTACTATAGTTATGATTTTCAAAGCAGTAAAATTCATGAAAATATCCAGATTTTCTTAGTTTAGGTCTAAAGATAAGTCAATAAATTGCTTTAAATTTTATCCGGCTTTTAAATTTTATCCAATATTTATTTTGAATTTTAAATTAATTATGATCACATTAACATAATCGATTTACGTTCTCCGTAACTGATAATTAATTACTTAATTTAAAATTTAAATATAATGAATTGGTTTTATAAATAAATTTCTACGTGAAAAGTCACTTTTACAAATGTATTTATTAATATTTCAATCAATATTAACATATCGCGTATTAGCAAATTTACATTTAAATAAATACATCAACACTAAATGGGATCGGAAAATAAATAAAATCACCCAAGCTAATTAACGATAATCTAGATAAACTAGATCCACTGGGTTTCACTTTATTTCACAAGGATATCACCCAAAGGAATCTAACGATAATTATAATTATGGTTTAAACATAAGTATTTTTTTAATAGAATTACTTTTTTTATTTTATTATCTTAATCAGAATGTCAATTTTTATGTCAACAGACGAGATAAAAAAACAGCAACGAGCATTAATATGCATTCTTCCCTCCGCATAAATTGTTAGTTATATGCTTGGACACCTTACTTTCAATTATTTGATTATCTTAATAGACATCTGGCGAGAAAATGTTTCCTTTTAAGAC
The DNA here is from genome assembly GCF_030686945.1 of Centruroides vittatus. Lineage (NCBI taxonomy): Eukaryota > Metazoa > Arthropoda > Arachnida > Scorpiones > Buthidae > Centruroides > Centruroides vittatus. The sequence continues at coordinate 273,161 of NW_027122637.1, forward strand.
TTTTTGAATAAAGACGTTCCTTTTAAGTTATTAAAATCAGTAGAACTGAATTCACATTATTAACACTAATGGAATTGGAAATTAAAACGACAAATTTGCAGTGTTGGCGAGAGTCGATGCCTTAAGGTAGGTGTTATCTACACGCGTTACCTGTCAGTAGACGGGTATATAGGGTGCAGGTGTAAGCGAAGAAGCTTGATTTATCCTTCTGTATGATATGTCAGGTCAAATAGAAAACCCGCTTTCCGTTTGTGGCACAACGTATTATGACATCCTGTGGGACAGGTTACAGCAAAAAGATCTCTGTCCTGTTATCAACTCTCTCCGAAACAATCGAGTATTTTTCTTTCGTCGTTCTTTCTACCGGTTACTTAAATTACTGTTTTCAAAAAGAATATACTTTAGTAATTTAGTAAGTAGTCACTAATTAGCAATGAAACTAAAATTATAATTCTTCATTACTTTCTGCTATATTAAATTCTATATTATTCTAATATTAAAATTATATTGATAATTAAGCGACTGAAATGTACTCGGAGAAAAATACAGATAAAAGTTTTATTGCCTGTTTTATTAAGGTGGAACGATTCTACTACATTTCAGTAAAGATTCCCGAATGAGAATAAAGTTATAGCATTTTTTATCAGAACCCAATATTATTTAATGACAGCCATTTTTTCCCTTCCTTTTATTTGTAGCCCACCGAAGAAAGAGAAGTATCGTTGATGCAAACAGCATTCCAGCTCTTATTATGCTTGGGGCACAGGTAAGCAGGTGGTTGCATTGAAACCTCAAGGCTAAGTCGCTTTGATCGGCACAAAAACGAGGAAAATATCGCTCCGCGATTAATCATTTACATTCTATGAGAACACTATTCATTAGAATACAAGAAGTTGGAACAGAATCACCTTACATAAATCTCTACTTGAAAATGATAAATCTCTAGGAATAGTAATGACCGCTACAACACGGTTTAATAATAATATTTTATAGAATGGTTTCTTGTTTCCAGCATATGTTATAAGTATGCCTGTCTTTGAATAAATAGAGTATTGTTATAAAGCTATTAAATCTTATTTGAATATTTTCTTTCGTGGAATTTTGCGCGCACCTTTTTGTTGGGTAAATCAAACAAAATGCGATTATAATCAAATAAATGTAGTGAGTTTTTGGATAGGGCATACGATGTTAATGCACTTACAATTAAATAGCGGAGGAACAGACAACATCTGATACAAATTAATGCAAACATTTAAGGTATAAAACATCTTGTAACTATTTTGCCACACTCTTTTTCTTTTTAGTGTTTTAAACATTTTTTAAGTGTTTTATCACTTTGAGAAGTTAATTATTACAATTACAATTTTAGTTTTCGACTGATTATAGTATTTCAAAATGATTGTAAACAAAAAGTAAATGTCATTAACATACTCTTATTTTTATCGATAATAATCTTTACTCGATATTATAAATTATATTTAAAACGTTAACATTAAACCAATTTGTGTTTTAAATTATTCATAAGTCACATAGGACCACTATAATAAAATTAACTTTTTAAAATGAAAAAAAATTATCTCACAAGGACTAAAGAAAAATTGCTGAAATATAATTTAAACCTTCTCGTTTATTTGTAATTAAAATATAATTTTATTTTTAACTTTGCGAACACGTACACCCATTCGAAATATTTAAAGAACTACAATAAATGTCGAAGTTTTACGACGAGAAATTTTCCACTGAATTCTTTTTTGCACGGGTTACTTATTCTAACATAATAATTGATGAGCAAACCGAACTAACAATTTCTTTTCTACTCAGTTAGATATAATAAGCTTACTGGAGGCTACATACTCAAAATGACTTCGCCATTAAAAGTCCAACTAGATCCTTTGTAATCGAAGACATTGTTCGCGAGACAGACTTCTTTTTGAATGGAATATTTCCCCGAGGCATGCAATTCTCATTCCAGTAATGCCAGAACAAAACGCTCTTATTAGTGAATCCGTGACGACATCTTACATAAAACGGATATCGCGTCATTATTTATGGAACTTAAAATAATACTTTACGCTTTTAAATTTTAATGGAATATATAAAATCTACGAGTTTACAAAATGGCATTTTGAAAAATACTTACCAGACTAAACATAAACGAATATACAGTAGTTATATATTCAAAAAATTTTCCGTCATCCAAAAGTACGATGTGTCATATTGTCGCGTGGGTAACACACGCAATATAGAGAGAGAGCAACTAATGAAAAGTGTAACGTGTATCGTAGAGAAGTAAATCATTAGTAGAGCCGACCCAGTTAGATCTAGAACCATGGGTCGGGTGGGGCGAACGATTCCGCCCAGAGTATCATAGAGTGGGATCTCTTCCTTACACTCGTGACTCACGAGCGTCGGAGAGCCCAGAAGGCGAAGAAGAATTACTTTCCACTTTTCTCCCGTTAGATTTCGCTATCAAATTCGGTTTGTGGAGCGATTTCTGCCGATAGAAAATAGACTATTCTTTCCGAATTTCAAAGGTACTGTGCTGTACAGTACTCTACATATAAGATTTCGGAAACTAAATTGTACAGTGCATTGTAAAGTATAAGAATAACGATGCTTATCGTTTCGTAAAGCGTAAGTAATATGGCCGAGAGGATTATTTTAAAAAATAAATTCGAAACACCAGGAACTTTTCAATTTCAATTTCATTCATAAAGTTAACCGACACGACATAAAAGTACCGAAACGAAAATATTTAAACTCTCGTTTGTGGATGACAGGCAACCCACAAATTTTAACGTGTCAGATGAAAGATAAAACCCTGTAAGCTTATATTTTCTATCACTCCAGTACAATAGAATATAACAATGATGGTTTGAAGTGTAACAATGAAGTGGTCATACATCATCGCACGTCAGAAGTGTATAGTTGGAGTGTTATGTGTGGGATGTCAGTGCACTAGTTCGTGATCACGAGATGCTCGCGTTATTTCGGATCGGTACGGGCATTTGAGAAAAATTCCACGACCCCCTCCTATGTTTGGGTGGAGAGAACAACAGAGAGTTTTATAGGCCACGTGGGCAACTAATACGGACGTAGGATTGACGTGAAATTTAGGCGTCATTTTATCAAAACCATTTATCACTTTGAGTATAGAATTAAAATCACTTTGATCTTTCGTGAAATGTATTTCCTTCAGTTCGTTTAATTCTTTAAATTTGATTTTACATTTCGTATCTCTTCAGTCACACATAATTCTTAAACCAAAATTTATGATATTTATAATCAATAACTTGTATAGACGTATTTTGATATTCGAATATAATGTAAACGTCTCAATAATATCTAAATTACAAAATAAATACTCTGCAAAAAATAGAGTATATAATAATAGATAAAGGTGTAAAAGATATCTGCAAGCGTGAAGAACAGCGTTTTACAAACGTAAACTAAAATTAAAAACTACAACTTTACATTTAAAATCTTGAATAAATGTTATTTAAAATAGAAAATTATAACTTCTGATTGTATAAAATAAAGCATAAAAAAGGCAAGATACATTAAATTGAAGAGTATCGACCATATTTTTATTTGAAAGATGGGGGAATATATGCAGGTGGATCAAGTGTATAATTTGTCAAAAGTTGCTGTCAGTTGGGCTTAACCTTCATTGTTGTTCCGGACACGTATTCTTACTAATTCTTATCATATTTTCCTCGTAGCAATAATAAGCATTTCGGTGATACTAAATATTTTAAGATTCTTTATTGACCGCAGTAAATCTTTTGTGTCATTATTTAACTTTCTTGATGTGTGGGCTGCAGATCTTCCTTAAAAATATTTTTATTTTTTTAAATTTTCATTTACCCGTTTCTATAATCTTTATTGGTATTTTTACGACTAAAGAATTGTTAATTTAATTTCCGTAAGTTGTTAGCGATAAACTTCTTTCGACGAGCATTGTTCTTTAAAATATGTTTGTCATGTCCAAAGGACAAAATAATCAAAGAAAATTTTAATCGACTTCCTTTAAATTTCATGTTAATAAGCATAGGCATAATGTTTTTAGGCACATAATTCGGATTCACTAAATATTTCTTTGTAATTAATGAGAGTTAAATAAATCACGTTTTAAAACTAAAGAATTAAACATTCGACTTTTTAAATTTAATGTTCTTAGAAGATAATTTCATTATGTAATAAAATTATCCCCTAAGAATTTAAGAAAGTTTAGATGTTATAAACTTCTTAGAATATAATCAATTTATAATACTTTATTATGTAATTAATAAGTTTATACAGTATATCACACAAGTCTTCTTTAATTCGAGTATAAATGTTAAAGTATAGATCTATAAATTTCTGTAAGTTTAACTGCGGATAATATATTATATAATACCAGAAACATTAATTAAAATTTATAAGTATTTAAAAGTATTTTTTTAAATACTTAATATTAAAAGAATATTTTAAACAAACTCCTTATTATTATTCCTAAATAGTATTTTATTTAAAGATATTTCTAATAATATATTTTAATTTGATTATATTTTAAATTCGTTTGATAAAATTTACTATTTACTGTCAAGTTGTAAATTAAATTTGATATTTATTACTGTATTAAAACTGTACTTATTTAACTTTCTTGATGTGTGGGCTGCAATCGTCCTTAAAAATATTTTTCTTTTTTAAATTTTTCATTTAAATTCTTCATAATTTTTATGGAAATAAATTACCATATATAAAGTCATAATAAGAAAATGATATAAAATTAGTAACTGCTAGAATAAGAGAAAGCCGATCGCAGAATGATAACAACTTCTCAACATTCTTGGAAATTGCCAAATTGGTCAATAGAATTTTGATAGTTCAAATATTTTTTATTTTCGTTTAAAATAAAATTCCGAATATTCTATTTGCTTAAATTATTCTGTTTTATAAATGGATAAATTATCATAAACGTCAAAATTTCTTTATTCGACTCTTCCTAATTTTTCAAAAGAGAAATTTTAGTAAGATGGATGACTACGAGAGTCCGAGAGACACTAACGATCCACATTACTAATTGTCTGTATTGTCAATAAATCAATAACGACGATTACAACAACCATTATTTCTAATTAGCAGGTGTTATTTAATTAGAGACATATTCTGATTATACCTATTAATTAAAATTTAACAGTTTTTCTAGATGTTTTATTACTGCAAAACATAGTCGACACGCTAAATGCTCAAATATTCGGTTTAGGAAGAGCTCAAACGTTCAAAAACAATGTTTTTAATAGATTATATCGATGAAATTTGTGCTTCTACGCGTACAATGAGTTTAAATACGGATTTGCGTGTATTTTCAGTCACCCGGCACATTCAATTCTAAATCTTTTGATAAGATTCAACTAACAAAATTAAAATTTCTATATTTTTATTTTATAAAATTCTTATTTAAAAATCGAATTTGTATGCCTCGGAAATTGAATGTAGACCTGATAATAATTGAACAGCCTCATATAACTTTATATATGAGGTTGTTTGAGGCGAAAAGTTTGATAATCATAATCCAAGAATGATTTAAAGAGCGTAAATTAACATTAAACAAAACAAAAACACTAATTAGATGTAAAAAATTACAAGGGAACGATAATTTAAAAACTAACAAAATAAGCCTATTACGTTTTATAAATTCAGAAACATTAAATAAGATTAGAGTAAATTCGTTTATTCGTTATTAATTTTAATATATTAAACTGATTAGAAAAATCCTTATAATTTTAATGATTTACTGAGCTTTTTAATTATCTGAATTAGAAATAAAATTATTAAACAAACAATATAAAATATAATAATCTATAAATAATTTTGTTGCCAATAGTCTAATGAATGAAAAGATTCATTAAATGCATTTTGTTTTCCAGTAAATATATTTTACTGGAAAACAAAGTGGAATTGGAAATAATTTACAAATAAATTTATTCAATAAAAAATTTATAAATTTGAAAAGATATATATTAAAATAAAATAATTATAATTATTTTTTTCCACGGAATGTTTTCATAATCTTGGAGGAAAATATATATATACACGTTTAGATAGATAAAAGAAAAGATTAGTTGTTATATCATATAATTTTAATTTAAATTTTTACAGACAATGATGTTAAACAAACATTATTATTTTCGCATTCAAATTGTCTAACTACTTGACTGTTGTTTGCCTAAGATTAAACTACTTTTTCCTTATAAAGGGATGTCTGCAGTTTTTCACGTTATATGCAACTTTATGTAAGCGTAAAGTGTTGTATTTTAACTGCTTCTTCAATGCGTTTATATAACTATCTTAATCGGTGGTATTTTATAAGGTACTGTACAGTACTTTTACCTTCACTCGTTATCGATTTAATTTATTTTTAAAGCTAAATAAAACTTTCGTTTTAACAATTTAAAAATATATATTAAATGAGCAATTCGCAAATAAAAAAATAATACTTTTTGTTAGTTATTTTAAGTTTAAAAAATACGAAATAGATGTTTTAAAAATTTCATAAATAACATTTACAATGCTTTAAAATAGAGAACGTATAAATGTAGATTATCAATAAAATAATCGGTCTACGCGTAGCCTACACAAAAATGTCGAAATTTAACATTTTTTTCAGACTTTAATTAGATGTTTTCAAAAAGATTGATCATCAAATAGTCTACAATAATAATAAAAGTGTATATAAAAAACTTGGACCGATTTCAAACACGGCAAATAACATATTCTAGAAGAAAGGAGATAAACAAGAGCTATCCTCCTCTAAAGCTTGTCACGACCGATCCTCCCACTTACATTTCAGCATTTCCGATCGATCGTCCCTCCTCCTATGCTTTTCCTCCAATCGTGTATCGAAATGGGTATATCCAGTTATTTGATATAATGCAATTAACCCAGTTCCATATTATAAAGTAAGAACATTTTAAACACAGTTTGACCTTTGAGACAATAATTAACTTGCTTTCCACACAATTTTATCTTTTTAAATTCTTATCTTTTTACTGTTTTTATTAATGTTTTAAAAATAATTTTCATATAAAAATATTATTATTATAATTTTTAATATTATACATAATTGTAATTACAATCTTTGGCTTATTATTTTAATGACTTATTTTAAATTATCGTGTGTATTTTTAACTTTATAATATTTAAAATTAATAATTCAAATAACAAACATAAAAATACTTAAATAAAAATTTTCGGCGAAAGGCAATTATAGTCTCGCAGGTCAAATTCGTGTTTATTTTACTTATTAACGACATACATAATTTTTATTTAAATACAAATATTAAATATTCTACTTTCGATACAGATATCACCCCGAGCCATTTTACATTTTAAAAAATATGTTTAAAGAAGAAACTTTATCGCTATTAAATAAAATTATTTTCTTCGGATAATTTATTTTTATTTTTAAAATTATCATTTAAAGCGTTTTTTTAATTGGTCAATATTATTATTTGTAAATAAAACTACGATTGGATTATTTAAAAATTTGTATGATATCACTACGCAAATATATAAGCAAATAAATAAAACAAAGTGGAAAAATCCACAAACGTTTTTCTTTGAGAGATTTCAGTTTGCTCGAGGTCAGAAGTCCCTCCTTTGCAAGATTGTTCCTGATACAAGTTAATCTCTTTTATCAACTGAATTCAAATCCAACCTCGCTCTTTTCACGTCCTTGTCCGACAAAATAATTAGATCTCTGCCTATTCGTGTCCAATGTGCACTTACGTACAGGGCGTAGAGACCGACTCTCTCTGGCTTCGAAGACCTTGCTCTAATTTGAATTGCGCACCGTGTTTATCCGCATAAACAATGTCATAGGACGCCCGAAATTGGCTTATTGCACTTTATTTATATTCGAATTTTAGGTACAACATTGTGACTTATACCAAATAAATATTAAATATGTCTAGTTTTGACAACTATCATTTTCTTAAACTGATTTATAAAATTATAAATCGCATTCGGAGAAACAAAGGAAATTATAGGGAACCAAATTTAGAATTAAAATGTTTATTGTGTCATATTATATATGATTAAATGTTTAATCGTGACAGAATAAATAAACCAGAAAATACTAAACTTCGATAAATAATTTACATTTTATAGAAAAACTTGCCGAAATTATAATATTTTAAGTAAGTTACTCCAGTTCCTGCCATTATTTAAAAAAGAAATAATTATGATTTTGGAAATGTATGGTATGACACCATTTAGCATTAGTGAAACTATAATTTGTCCAATTACTGAAGACCTTGAGTACATTAACAAGACTGAGCTTCTGAAAGAAAATTATATGTATACAGATCTATTTACTGGAGCTAATGGATACATATCTAAACTTTAAAATCATAAAAACAGATTCTTTTTTTATATATAAAAACAAGGTATGAATTGTGTTTTAAAACTGTTTAAATGTTTCAACTAACCATGAAATTATATTCTAATTAATTATAAATTTAAAAAGTCGTACCTTAAATATTAATTTAAAAAAAATTCAATGAAAAATTATCACGCGATTACTCATAGATTTAAATAAATATATTATTAAAAAATAAAAATTATTTTCGTTTTAATAGCTTTCGGAGAATTTAAAGCTGTTTCTGCATTGTATAAAAAATAAATAAATGTATAATTTAAATTTCTGCTGGGTTTATCGATTATTTTACGAGTTAATTGCTATGAAGAACAGATTATTCTCTAAATCACACGCTTTCATTCGAAATCGTGACCACAAGATTGTTTGTAACCAATAAGCAAAACAACAATTATGGTTAAAGAGGGACGTGAATGTACTTAACGTCCATTTTACTTTTTCAATAATAAGATTAAGGGTAGTGCTATTATTATATCATTCTTTCAATAAGAATACAGCTTATGTGCTCTTCTTTATGATCTTTATCTTTCAACGTAAAATATTATCTAGCTCTGCCTAATATAATTAACAAAAATATTTGCTTTATCACGTATAATTCCATTTTTAAAAAATATTGTCTTTGACACAGTTTCTGGCCTGAAAATAAAATATAAAATTAATTTTCTTAGAAAGTCATTAAAAATAGATCAGATTAATATATCACTAATTATAAATAATAATCCAATATTTGTAGTTAATTTTATATCGTTTCATTTGCTGTGTTTACTGTATTCCTAGCAATAAAATTTGCTGTAATTCTTGTTTAAAATCTCTGTTCATTGACTGCTTCTTAATTACAAATAATAAAATAGTACGATGTAAATGTTTTTGTATACACTTTAATCGTGGCAATAAAATTTTTATGTATAGAGATATGATAAACAAATCTGTTAATAGGACTAAAAATTAAATATAAAATTAATTATTTACTTAATTTCTATTTATTTTTAAAGAAATTAACTTTATTGAAGTTTTAATTAATTTAAATTAAAGTTAAATTAAAGTTAATTTAAATTAACTTTATTGAAGTTTTATATCAAGTTTTAATTAAAATATAGAAAAACACATTTATATAAATTAAACAGTTAAAAGCCTCGCAATCTATCTTATTTATTATTTTGGATAAATAACATCGATTACTCGAAAAATAACAACGCAGATTAAACTAATATTAAATTCTTCTAAAGTCGATAATTAAAAGAAATAAGTCTAAACATTAATTTATTAGATGAGAAATACTCAGCTCTATTCATCGTAATATATCATTGTATGATCTAGGATCTAGATATAGATAGCACGATTATTCAGAAGTAAATGTTTAAAAAAGGTTTCATTGTATAAACAGATATTCTGAAAAATGTTTTTCTTCCTTAATAAAAGTTGCGGTTTAAATAAAAGATGATAATTAAATAAAGAATATTACTTATAAATGTTTGAAAAAGAAAAAACAAGTCCATACATTTTAATTATGTTTTAATTTTAAATTAAAAGCCAAGCTTATTAAATAGTTAATATTGCATTTTATATGCGTGTATAAAGATAGTTTTGTCATCGATTCGTTTAGCTATTGCAAATATTCCATATTAAAATATTTAAAAAATTAATAAATATGATATTTTAAATTACAGAAATAAATTTATTGACTTTCTGCTTCTAAAAAGTAATTTATTTTATAAATGACATACAGTACACATTATTTGGATTAATTAATTATAAAATTTACTGTTAAAATTCATTAAAATAAATTCTATTGAAGAAATTTATGTTATAAGATCAAAATAACTTATTTGAAATCATTAAATTATATATTTAAATAATATAAATATATAAATTACATAACTGATTTATCAATAGACCAATGAAAAGGCTACATACTTGTACAGTATAAAGAAATAATTGAGAAATTTGGTAAATCAATTAGAAAGCATAAAAATAAATTTAAAGATAATATTAAAGGTCATGTTTTATAAATCCTAAACAAAAGAATTGTTGTATATTTTGACAAAAGTATACATTTAAATGCATCTTTGTATCCAATCATTTTAACACATTTACTCGATTAATCAAACTTTATAATCAGAATTTGTTTAAAACCACAATTCAAACTTTAATTTTGTAATAATTAGTATTAAAAATATGAATTACTAGTTATGATAATAAAAATTCAATTATGCAGTCAAATTAATTCAGAAAAAATGAATTCCTAATAATAATTAGAATAAAATAAAATTGTTAACTAAATATTTCCTGTTTACTGAACAAGAAAAAAAATAATTAATTAGCTTTCCTGTCTTATAAATTAAAATTTTTGTTTAAAGAATGGACGAGTCAGATCATTTCCGAGTGGAGACGTGGAGAAGAAGGCAAAACGAGACTAGATAGCCTTGAAAGAAACTAACTTCGATAAAACAGAAACGTGAGAGAGGTTCACCTTTGTTATAGCGCTAAGCTATAAACTGTGTTCGAGATAAGTATCTGGGACAATCAAATTTTATTTCTTTGTCTGTGCTTCTTTACCGGAAAAAGTCGCGAGTTCCCGAAATACAGTTCTCGTCCGCTATTCAAATTTTTAAAACTTTATAGAAATTTTACACAATCCGATGAAAATTACTTCAATATTCCAAATCTTTCAATCTTCTTCGAATACTTTATTAAACCATATTAAAAAATATAACCTAAGATTCACGTTATGAATACACTGAACTTATGATCCAATATAGAACACGTTTATACTATTATCAGATATAAATCCTATTCGATCATTTATAAATTATATATAATTCGATTGATTAGAAAAAGATTTATTATTATTTTTAATAAAAGTCACCTTACTCAAAAATTAACAAAATTGAAATTGTGGTCTAAGAGAGTTTCGATAAAATTATTATTATTTACATATTTAAATCCAAATAGGCCTATTTATATTTGGTAAATATTATGTGTAATTACTCTGGATAGATCTAGGCCTACATCATGTATTTTGAATCATTTTGAAGAACGTTTACATCAAGATAATTACAGTATATTGTAATCGTTTAAGATTTTCTTCTATTATTAAGTACACCCTATTTTATACAAAAGCTTTCTCTTCCTATTTATTATATTAATTTCATTTCTCCAAACATCCTTGTTTCTCTGAGGCATATTAAAAGAGTTAAAATATCGACCTTGAAAATGTTTTAATCGAAGAGAAAAAATAAATAAATAAATAAATAAGAGACTCAAACTTCTTTCTTCCAATCTATATTCTCTATTTAGGTCAAAAAAAAAAAAAAAAAAAAAGAAATGCAAAGGCGAAAGCTTCGAAGAAATAGTAGACAACCAATGATTATGCAAGAAACCGTAATTAATGCTCCGATCACGTCAACCAAGAACGGGTAAATGTCCTTTGTTGGTAAGAGATGTCCTTTGTTGGTAAGTGTTCCGAGATTTACAAACCAATATTTTGTAATAAGGCGTACTTAATTTACAATTAGATGATTAATATTGAACTCTATAAAAGCTTAACAAGTTAATCTGTAAGTAATTATAGTTTTTCATGTAAAGTTGAAAATAATCAAATATCATCTTAGCAATTTCCTGATTATCATCAAAAAATTATTTGTTTAAAATCTTTAGTTTATAACATAAACAATGACACTGATATTGTACAGTATTTTACGAAACATTTCTATATTTTAAATAATTTACACTTTCCACTCCTAACAGAATTGTGTGACAATATGTATTCAATTAATATATAAATATATTTATGTATTAATTGAATAAAATAAAAAATAAAATTTAATCTAAAGATTAAAGATTATATTTTATTTTTAAAACTTTCCGGCATAAATAAAATTCCTTTTAATGGCATTATAAAAAATTTATTTCGATATCCTTCAGAAATAAAACAAATTATAGTTTAAGATTTTACTAATCTGCCAAGGCTTTCCTTATTCGGTTATTATCATCAGTTAATTGTCTTAAAAAATTGAAATCAATTTTACATTTCTTTAATAAATAAATTTTTGTATAAGATAATAATTATTATTATTCCAAATTATCAACCAAGAAATTTCAAATTTTAAAAGTGGTAATACAGCGTATCAGAGATATTTAACTAATAAAATACGCTCCGAAACAGCAAAATCTCTTTTACTATTGTGAATTATGATATTTATTAATCCCACTAATATATATTTTTCCTATTAAATTGCAGAATAATACTTTATGCAATTACTAACATTCGAGTTTTTATTGTTACATGTTATTGTATTTTATAATCTTTTCTATCAAATCAGCATTTTATTATTCGGTAGCAAATCAATTGAATAAATGTACTTAATTCAGAATTCATTGTTAGTTGAAAATTCAAATACTTTCACGTATTCGAGACCACAATCTTTTTGACAAGACAGTCGATTATATAAACACACCGACGATATAGAGTCATAATCGTAAAAGCGAATGAAACATTTCACCCTACTGAACCAGTACGTGACTTGATCTACGTATTTGGCAGCTTAGAAAACACGTGGACACAAATGGCCTTCGGTTCCACCACGACAACGTGTAACCCTAGCAAAGAACAGTTCTATATATGTTATCTGTCAATTTTAACAAAAAGTTCTGATTGAATGTTAACCAAGTAAAACTTATCTAATTTATTTAGCAACGCCTGCATACTATTTTTTTAAATTTGTTTACTCCGAAACTGCATATATAATAATAAATAGCTTCTATACCTGCCGAGAATCTAATATTAATTGTGATGTGATAAGCCATAGTTGAATCGAAAGATATTTTTTACGTGATTTTTAAGTTGCCAAATATGTAAACCATTAAGCTAGTTTTTATTTATTTTAAATTAAATTTAATTCGTTTTAAAATTTAAACGATATTTCTAATAACCGAAGGGCAAATAATATAATTAAAATGATAAGGATCTTTAAATAAATATTAAGATAATAAATATTGTTTCCAATTCCGTGCCGTAATTATTTATGTTAATTGGAACGTGTTCAATTTGCAAATAAAATCAACGAGTCTAAAGCCTATCGCTTTCTTTGTATACGTTATGGACTACTTGATATAATAGTATATTGTTCTCCAGGAAAAAAAATTCAACAAAAGAATACAGAAAGTTGGACACAAACAAAATTTTCTCACACCCGAAAACAGAGAAGAAAAACTAATATTCCGGCGTTTAAATTGCCTCTTGCCATGCAGAAGCTAGAATATGCCATCAATAAATCTTTCTTCAGAGCGACCAAAAGCAGACAACCTGCCATTACGGATACCCACAACGTCCATTCAACTTCTCCAGTTAACACCTGTTTTACTATCCTAAGGATGTGAAACAATGAAATGACTGTATGCAATCGCATTGTTCCGTGCGGACGGCCACAGATTCATTTCACGATAATCTAGCTAGTAGCTGTCGAAATTATCTATTTCATGCCTACTCGGAGGCCAATTGCACTCTGTCAACAATTCACCAATTCCTCACGAATTTCTTTTTGATTTACAAATTATCTAGTATGATGTTTTTTATTGATAAATATTTGTATTAGATATGCTAAAATTATCACAGTTTAACTACTCTTATACGTAATTTCATCATCAGCATTAATAATTTTGTCAATTTTTCGTATATTTTTAACGTTTAGCGTACCGTATTATGTTAAAATTTTATGGAAGTTTTCGGCGTAACATTCTTTAGGTTATTGTCTTGTATAAATGTCCAATAGATAAAGTAGAATATTGTTTAATATGCCTTTCATTTAGGCTAATATTGTTTATGTCTAATAACTGTTACACTGTAAACAAAAGAAGGTAAAGAAACTGTTTAAAAAGTTGAATTGCGTGAATATATACAATTTAATATAATTCAAAAAGAAAAATAACGAAGCGAAGCTATTATATTTTATACAAATTATATCGATATACTACATAATAATTATTTGTAAGAATACTCTATTGATTCTTCATTGCCATTAGTGATATCAGTCCGGTTTAACACGTGTTCTAGCGTGACATTTAGTGACAAATCAGAACCGATTTCTTTCTTCATTTTAACTTCAATTTTAACTGCAAATATGTAAATTTTATTGAATATAATAAAATGTGTCAGGTTCTAATCGAGTTTTACTTTTAAAAAGCGAATAGGAAACGTTTTTACTTTAATATTTCAACATGGTAATTTTATAGAATATGAGTCTATATATGTATAATTTACAGTATCTTTTATACGGGATACAGCATAATTCGTACAATAAATGTAATCGTGTAATAATAGTCATCGACAAAACACCGTAAGTTAAATGAAATGTCATTAATGTATTTCTACCAAGTATTTTAAATTTCTCTGATTTACGAGTGCAGATTCATATAAAATTTGTTATGAATATAGAATTATTATTGATTTTATAAATTCGGTTGCAGTTCGCTCATAAAAACTTACAATTTTCCAAGTAATAAATAAATTTAAATAAATAAATTTCATAATAACCAAGACGAACATTTAAAGCTTGGACGAGGATCATTATTTAGATAAGAGATTTCACGGTTTTATGCTGCTTGCTACAGATGATAATTATATAAGAAGCTTTGCCTGTTGACCTTGAGTCTCATTGCTCTTCCGTTCTTTGAATCTTAATCCATTCGATCACGGAAGTTCTATTTTCAATCCTTTTGTGGCATTAAATAATCATATTTTATATTCTTAACCCTTATTAAGTAATATTAAATAATATCTACTTATTCTATCCAATAGATTTTTAATAGATAAAAGTAGTTACGAAGGTAGCAGAGGATCAGTTTTTAACTACGATTCAAAACTAATTTAATACAGCCTTTATAAATAATGTAATCTATATATATCTTTTAAATCGTTCTGTAGAATTTAATGCATTACAGTGTCACTCGTTTACTGTAAAGGGAGACGGTAAATATTTGGAATGTAAATTTTGTTAAGGAAGGAGTAAGCGAGATAAGTAACTGAGATACAAATTACTGTTCGATGATCAATTGTACTGTACGTCCCGTTAAATTAATTACGCGACGAGTTAAACATCGTGAGAACAGAGAGTGGGTTAATCACTGCCGTGGTTCACGAGTAAATGCACCATCGCACTAGATGATCTTTCGATCTCTTCCGACCCCGCATTAGCAATACGTGTAAAACAATCACGTTTCGGTGAAGCAATAAAAATGCTTTCATTTTACTTCTAATGAAATGGAAAATTTAAACAGCGGAGATAATTAGTGACGTCACGAGTGCCATTTAATAAAACTAGTGAACTATAAACGGAAATGGCGTTACTCACATGTTATTCTCATTGTCTTCGTTGATATATTGCTGCAGTTGACTGAAGTCAAGGGCTTCGTTGTCAATCCCATCGAAGTCTCCGCGACCTACGAAACATAAAACGAAATTTTACGAGTAAATAAATTGTTAGGCAATTATTTAATCGTGCCACTAAAAATCATTTTTTGTTTTATAAATATATCATCGAATAGTATTAAAATCGCATTAATTTATATAAAATTGTTTTATTAAGATTATAATAATTTGTATACAAGACATAACTTTGATTAATGAATTCCTCTATTTATAACTTTCCCGAGTTGACACATTGCTCACTATTAGTGAGAAACTGTTAGAATAAATTTAAGACTGATTTCTTATCTTCTAGAAAGAAGAAAAAAAAAAGAAAAAAAACCTTCCCCTTTTAAGATTTCCCGTACTATGGTGCATTGAATTTTAATTAGTATTTCTGCTTTCTAAAGTTGCTGCGTCGTAAAGAGGGGGGGGGACTAACAGCGAGACAACCGGAAGAATAAAAGTCCATGTTGCAAGGTCAGACAACCTCTTGACAGCTGTACTGTCTTGATGGGAAATCATGCTTAATTGTTGGGTCTCCTTCGTTCCTTGCGGACCTTGTTGGATGGAATACGCTTCTCAGCGCGTAAGCCGTCGTCCTTCAGCCGACCCAAATTAAAGACTGACACACACTTTTAATCCAACATTACCTTTTTATCCAGTAGTAAGATGGGTGTGTCTAGTCAGGTTTGCCAGCAAAAACATTTTGTACAAAAAAAAAAAGAGGAAAACGTGCGGATGACAAGCCCTAAATACGTGAGCAAATGGATTGGCCTTATACTCAGTGGGAATTCTTTGATAACAAACATTATAAATATTTTTTATTGTTTTGTCACAGGTTAGATTAGATTGTTTTATATTATGAGATTCATCATCATTAAAAGTGATTTTTATAAAGATAATTTTTTAAAAGCATTTACTTTATTTTTAAAACTATGCAACACATAACATAATCTTTCCATTTTAATTTTTTAGTGAAAAATAATTTAATGTGGCGTTATTTATTGTTTCCCAAATGTATTATTATTATAACTTCTCGTCAAAACTTTTACGTTGACAAATAGGTTCATACAAGTTTATTAAATTATCTAAAATATTTTTGTTTTTTAGAATACAAGAAGCTGTTGGTATATTTGTAAATTTAAACTTGTCGTAGGATATTTATAAAACCGATGAGTAATGAAAGAATATCAATGAAGTTGCTTAAATCAACTTAATTTAACTTCCTTAAAACAAAGATTAATTATAATCAAGAAATAGCAATTCATATCTGTGTTAAAACTCTTCCTTATAAACAAATCCAAACAACTTCAAGGTCGTGTATAGACAATGATCCAATTAACTGGCTTCTAATATAGTATTTTAATTACAAATAATAAAAAAAAAAGGTGAAGTTGCAACGATGAAATGCCAAACTAATAAGTAACTTCCTGTAATCTAGTAATAATCAAGCTATTTTAATTTTAAAATTTCTTTACTTATTCTAAACTGGTTTACAATACTTTCAGTACCAAACAATAGACACGTATTTATAAGACTTCTATAGATTATAATAACTCAAAATCATATCCATTATAGAGACTCTTGCATAATTTTATAACAAGGATAGTAAGAATATACAATGAGAAAGTAATAATAAAAATGCTTCAAGTCTTTCCAGTTACATTCGCCTATTTATCAAAACGTCATCTAAATGTACTAAACTATCATTTCTTAAATTTATTGCATCTCATAACATTCATAAAAGATTCGTATATATAGTTTAAAGAATCCATTAAGGTTGAATTGTATCAATTCGAATGTGCTTTTATATAATTATTTTATAAACTGCGTGTTTGTATCTGTAATTTGAAATAATCATCATTTAGAGCTTATATATATTTAAATATAATATTTAAGACCATTTATCATTATCGCGTGCTTTGGTTTTAAATTTATTCATTTAACAAGACAGTTTTTCTTTTAAATTTTTTGTCTTGTTATATTATGATAAGTTTATTTCGATTTGAAATATCAAAAACTTTATTTTAAAATATCTGAAATTTTGATAATAATATTTAATTTTTTTAAATCAATTGTAGATTTTCTAAAGACTTTGTAAAAACGTACAATACTTACATTTTTATTGTAAATAAAAATGTATTAAGAAATAAAAACCACGGAAAAGGAGAGAATTATGTTTATAAGTTTACTGCAAAGTATCTTTCTTTTAAATCTTGAATTTACTACATTAATTTTTTTTTTTAAATAATAACTACATTCAAATTTCTGAAACTCGTATAATTTGCAATTCTAGATTTAAAACAAAAATTGTTTACATAATAATTTAATGAGTGAGGCAACTTGCCAATATGATTATTATAGCCAAAGTTGGCAAGCAGATTGACTAATCATATAATGACATTTAAATTCGAAGTAAAACCATAATATGTGATCATTTCCTGTCTCTAGCAACTTTTCGTAAATAGGAATAATGATTTGTTTCGAAGATTTCTATTTATCAGAATAATAAATCAAAAAAACATAATTATTATTTCGACCGAAAAAAACTGATTTTTTAAAGTAATTCAAATTTTGAATAATAAAAATAAGAATATAAAAGAATAGGCCTTAATATGTATCAAATAGGCGTATTTTGATTATTAAAACTTCTACTTTATATAGGCCTATACAGTTTAAAAAGTATAAACTGTATGTATCTACGTACATTTTTCAAATATTTGATGAAAAAATCAAAGTTTATATTTTAATATTCATATTTTTCATAACTTATACAATTATTTTTCAAAAATAGTTAAAATTTGAAATTTTTATTCGTGTGAAGTTTGAATAACAATTATGCTTCGATTACAAATGTGTCAATGATATGAAGTGACTCTATAATAATAAAATACTAATGCGAGAGTAAAAAAATGAGTTTAATACTTTTAACGTATGTTTCGAAATCTTTATTATATTATTGGAAAAGGTTTTAACTTTTAAAAGTTTTTTTTTCGTTTCCTGAATATTAAATATCCATAAATTATAATCGAAACAATAGTATATATGTAGCAATAACATCTTACAAGTATAAAAACAAGATAAATGTGAAAATAAAACTAAAAACTGAGAAATAAAAAACATAGAAAAAGAGAGAATTATGTTTATAGGTTTACTGTAAAGTATCTTTCTTTTAAATCTTGAATTCACTACATTAAAAGTTTTTTTAAAAAATCAAAAGAAATGAAATTTAAACTTTCAGTTACTATCAGTTCATTACGGCGGACAAAAATGGCATACAGTAGAGAGTCGTTAATCTGAACCCCGGTAATCGGAATCGCCGGTAATCGGAACGATTTTCAGTCGGACTGTGTCGTGCTGAATCGAACGTTTTTGATACTAGATTTACTTCTAAAGTATATTTTTCAATATATTTATTTTGTTTGTACAAAATGAATAAATAATTTTTAACGATACGATAGCCTCGATTATTATTATAAAAATTTTCGTTAGGCTTAAAATCGACAAAAATTCAACACGAAGCGACTCGCAACGGAGAAAAATTTGAACATCGGACAGATTAATGTATTTTTTCGTACATAATCGGTAATCTGAACAAATCACTAATCTGAACAACCCCAGTCCCCAATTGATTCCGATTAACGACTCTCTACTGTATTATAGTAATAATCGCAATTTAATGCAGTCTAAATGTACAGTATCTATTTAATTAGGCCTAAAAACTTTAATTATGATAAAAATTGTTTAATTAAATATTTTTTACGAAAAACCTCAACTTTTATTCATTCATATAATTATATAGTATCCATATAAAAAATTAATTTTAGTCTTTTACGCATAAATTAAATTAATTCGAGACTGCTTATTTGAATAGATAGTAAATTTAAGAGACAAGTAACTTTTTTCTTGATGGAAAATGTCAGTTTTTATCGATAATAATTTAAAATTGTTATCTATCTCCATGCTGACGAAAAACAAGAAGCATATTTACATTTAAGGAATGTTTAAAGTACCTGTATAGACCTATCTTATACCCACTCAAGTTCATTACTTTCACGAAAAAAGAAAAAAAAAACTCAGTAAAAACTAAACATCTAGAATTACATACAACTGAAATATTGCCTACTGATTTTCTACGAATCTTGTCGAATTAATTAAGTTTATCACTAAAGCTAAACAATAAATTGATTTGCTTAAAGTCGTATTTCCAATTAGGTATTCAGCTATAAAATATTGTTTTAGTCGTAAATAATTTAGAACATATCTGTTTATTATGTACTGTACTTGAAATTATGTCTGAATATCTTATTCTCAATTTAAAAAATATTATAAAAGACCTAACAATTGCTTACTCTTGAGAAAATAATAAGAGAATGAATTCAATTGATTGTTACTTCTCCCAGTTACAAGAAATAATTTAAATAAAATAAATGAAATGATTTACTATATTTATTTATTATTATTTATATATATATAATAATTTTGTTTGCGTAAAATGCTATGGAAACAGGAATGATAGGTAATGTACAGTACAGTACAGTACAGTATCTAGGAAAATATTTCTATATTGGTCATGATTTTAGTTTGAAATTTTTCTGCAAAAATTATAACAATCTTAATAAGAAAATAGGCGTAACATGAAACTATTCTATCAGACTTTTGCCATTTATTTTCATTACTTTCGTGAAAAACAATAAAGTAACTTACACTGTAACTCTGTGATTATTTCTGTTGATGATTATAAAAATAAATAAATAATTTTATTTTAGTTTGAAAAACTAGTATTTTCAATCACGAAAACAAAAATTCAGTTATCTTTTTGATCCGGACTTCCTTTAACCGAGCCAAAAACTTTTAAGGAAAATTTCATTTGTATGCAAACGCTTAAAACTAATTTTTCTGTGAATTAATAACATTCTAGTGTGTGTATATAGCTTATATATATGCCTAACTGAGTAAAGGAATTTTTATTATTAAGTAAATTAAATAAATCAATAAAAAATGCACAATTATGATGTGCTTTCTTTCAAAGTGAAATTTCTATTTTACACTCTTTATTCTGTGCCATTAAAGTTTGCATAGTTAATTGCTTTAAATATTAATCCAAAACGTACTTGAACTAATTGAAAATAGTAGTAAATAGAAATAAACATTTTAAAATAAATTTTAATACTTCGACTATAAAAACAAGAATTGGTACTTGATGCAAGATTCATTTATAAATGTAATCATTCTAGATGATAAAAATACAATAAGTCATTATTTTGCCTTTATTTTCTGCGATTATTTTTCCATTTTTTTAAAGTTTAAAGATTTAAAACACGATCTTCGTTTAGTCGTATAATTTACAACGTTGTAAAGTGATCGATTGGGAATGAAAACTGTCATAACAGTTAGGAATAAATAAAACTTTTTGTGACATATAGAAAATGATTTTATAATATCCTAAACAAAAATTTAAGTTTAAATTATTAAAAATTATTTTAATATTTGAAGGAGGACTTGAAAGTTTACTTCCAATTTTTTTACGCTCTAATATTCAATGGGAAAGAGTTTAAACGTCTTCCTAATATTTCTAATCTGTTTGTATAGTCAATTCAACGCCAATTATGTAGATTGCAAAAAGGAAAAAAGTAAAACATAAATTAAGTACAGTACAACGCGAAAGTGTAGGATTGATGGATAAGGTAAAGCGATCTGCCAAAAGGTATGCCTCCCGGGAGGATTTTCTATGGAAATTGGCCTCTATGGAGAAAACCCGTAAAACTCCACGTGGCCAACTCGTTGGTCAGGTGCGAACTCATTACCAGTGTTCGGTGATAAATTAATAGGAAAGAAACGGAAAATCGACTGTTTTTAAAGATAACATAGGATAGAATTCTGACGATAATGATAAAAATTCAATTTTTCAATATCAAAACAATATTTCCATTTTGACAAAAATCATTGTGTTCATTTAAATATTTAATACAAATATCGGCCTCAGTGGCGTAGCGTAGTGGGGCGGCAGGGGCGGCCCGCCACGGGCGGCACTTTTAGGGGGAGGCAAAATTACACAATAAATAATAATAATATCTTGTAAAAATTTTTGTAATAAGTATGATTATTATATTGTAAAACATATATACATGACTTTTTTATTTGTAACCTGTACAATACACAATAATGATGATTGTTCTTGCCGAAAAGTTCTTTACAATTACTGTATATTTTAGTCTTTTAAATTGAGATACCTAAATAAGAGGGCGGCGAAATTTTCCTCCGCTCCGGGCGGCTGACACCCACGCTATGCCACTGATCGGCCTATATAACTTCTAAATTACTATTTGAAATTAAAAATATAATAAAATACTTGAAATTTCAAGAATTTTGAATATTAACTGATTTTACTTCAGTTACTTTAATAGATTTCAATTAATCACAAAATGCGGCATTAGACTTTTAAACCAATGCTCTTTATAGAAAGAAAACAAAATTTTAAAACTCAAAGTGATAATTTTTTCCATATCAAAGATTGCCGCCGAATAAAAGAAATTTCGAAATTATTCCAAAAAAGTAATAGTTTAATAATTAATAAATCAAAATTTTTACCAATCAAGCGTTAAAATTTAGCAATACAATCTCATATTTCAGATAACTAATTTCCTTACGAAATTTATTCAAAAAGAATAAAAGAAACACTTTATAACGAAAAAGCCGAAGATTTCGCAAATAGGTCCATTTATATGGAATAAAAGTTGAGCAAGTCAATGAAATAATAATAACATTAGCTTAAGAAACGTAAAATTACTAATTCATCAAATATATTTAGATAAATATTGATAATTCGTAACTTAGCGCTAATCTGAAAGTAATAGATATAAAAATCTAAACAGACGTGATAATATATTTTCCTTCTTGTTAACAAATCTTTCGTGTTACTTTAAATTATTGTTGTGTCTAGTGGAATATATTGTCTGATAAATATATAGTAGATTGATTCAATAATATAGTTTTTTTCTTGTTATATTTTTTTCTGATTGCGGCTTATACACAGAAAAATACGGTAGTTATCAATCAATGTCGTCCAGTTTCTTTCATTCTGGTAGAGTTGATTTCCTCCAGACCCATTTAAATGGAGGAATACCTTGTGGCATCCTTCGTTTTTAAAGCAAAAACGTTTTAATCGATGCAATCAAAATTCTGAAACTGCTTCAAGGAAATTTATAAATATTTCATGATATGATAAAGCTCCCGGCATTTTAAACGATATTAATTTTATTCTTCTTGAATAATTATTTGAAACATATACTCAATATAAATTGCACGAACTATTTACTGTATATCAGTATATATAGTTTTTACAATCGTCTTTCCGCATGAATGAAGTGAATTTATTATTTTGTCAATTTCTTAGAGAATAGAACGATTTCAAATAATCTTATTCTATTTATGCCTCGAGTAAAATTTTTAATTAAAAATTATTTTTTAAATGATATATTTAATTACGATACCAAAAATTCAGATTATATTACGTATTATTTTCGATATCCTCTGATACGTGAACCAAAAATATTATTCATTTCTGATTACAGGTTATATTCAACTCAGACTATTTTTAAGTATTTATTAAATCACGAATGTAAAAATTTCACGTTTTAATATCCGGTATGAGTTGACAAACTTTGATGTTATTTATGGCTCCACCCATGAAGACTGGTTATGTCCCGACTTTTAAAAAATACAAATGCGATTTCGCTTCCAATAGTCTGCTATTCTTTAATGAATTTCTTTGACTCTTCTCAAATTAGCATTCAATAGTACAACTCTGAATAATAACTCAAAGAAAGATCATTAATATTTTTTTCCTTTCTTTTTTTTTATAAAAATAAACGTGTGTATAAACAGGTACGAAACAACAAGAATGTTGATATAATTAAAAATATAATGATTGTTGTATAAGATAGGATTATAACATTGAAGTAAAGCCAAAGGTAATAAGATTAATAAATATAGAAGAAATTTTACGTTTTTTTGTCTCATTTATTTTTAATAATGATAATGATAAATTATTAAATTTACAATGCGCGTAAATAATTAAAATCGAATTATAAACACGTTTAATGCATAATTTTTTAATCAATTATAATTATTTACGAATTATCTGTAAAATGGAAAAAAGTTTATCAATTTTGTACTAATTATTTAATAGCTTTTAGTAAGAGACGGTCGTTAAATTTTTCCACTCTTGATAATTATTTATACATTATAAATAATAGAAAGTGTATTATAGATCATACGATGTCACTTCTAACAAAAACATAATAGGTTTTTAAACCACCTAAAGAAATATAAGCGGGTCAATGGGAATATATTAGATAAGATATGACTAGTTTACAGACCAAACATAGTATTAATATTCGAAATTATTTATGAAACCTTGTAAATATTTATTTTTATAACATTTTAAACAGTTCTTCGAAAGTTTCCTGCCAATATAGGTTATCTGGTTCACTGATTAAAGAGGGCATCGTCCCAATGTCATATCTTCCCAAAAATGGACACGATACCCGATAAACTGACAAAAGTAAGAAAATCGCTATTTACGATAAAGAATATTAAGAAACTTAGCATACCAGAACGATGAAATTATTACATTTTACTATTGAAATAATTTACAATATAAGAAAAGTTATGCGCGTAGACCTACCATATAGCACATCTAATTTTTATTAAAATTTCTATTTTTGATCATTTATAAATCTCTTTGGCTGATTCGACATGGGCTACCCAGTTAAAGAAATTGTCCATTTACAAATTTAGTCATTAATATAATTTTTAAAAATAAATTATCTACATTAACGTGTTATTAACGTTATGATAATTTAAATTTATTCATTTTTATTATTTCAGAGTATTATGAAATGAAGAAATCTCTTCCGTTCTAATAAATATTTAAAGATATTAATAACAAAGACTTGCTTTAGCTAATGTGATTTTAATTACAAAATTCAGTAGCAATTGCGGGCGTACTCGTGCCAATTCCAGGCAACAACATCACAGATCATAGTAAGACATATAGACAAAGTGGGACTTATAAAAAGTGAATTTATATTATCCAGTAGCTAAAGGTCAGCAGATGATAACGATATCATATTAGATCAGAGAAACCGGTCTTCATTAACTACAGGTCGCTTTTATTAAGCTGGTTAAATACAGATCCATACAAGAATCACTGCAGGCGGGCCTTCAAAGAAAGAAGAATGTCACTTTTTCTTACGATGTTCATTCAATTTACTATTCAAATAAACGCTTACAAAACATATTGCTAATAATTAATGATAATCGCCTTACGTCCATTTTTAATATCTTAATTAAAATGCAGAATATTAACGCTAAAAAGTCGAAATTTTCAATTTGTTTGTTTATTTTTAATCATTTTTGTTTTATTTAAATTGTTTTTATCAATTAATTATTATTTACATATAATTATTCTAAATCAATTATAGCTTCATATTTTTATTTTATTTTATTTGTGTTTAATATAAAACGCATTAAGAAATCTTAATTTCTTATTTAATAATAACTAAAATAAATTATTATAAATTATATTCTCTGGTGCTAGAACTAAGTAGAACTGTTTACATCGGTAGTACTTTAAAAATTTTCGACGACAGAAAGTAGCACAAATTCGTATTGTTGGAAAATAGCTTAAGGGGAAACAACGACAGACAGTGATCTTCAGCTGATTAAACCGATGTTATCCCAACGCTAACAGCATTCTCTTATTTATGTCCATTTTAGTCGAATCGATTGTTTAAGAATCATTATCTTATCAGAGAAATTTGCTTTTAGTACAGTACAGTACGTCATGTTGATTATCAATTAATGTTGCATAGGTAAGTAAAAGAGATAAATGTTTTGCATAAATAAAATTATTGTTTTCAATTAAATCACTTTATATTACGTAATTTTGTGATTCACAAGTGTTGAATGCGTGTTGCTCTATTTCGTACAAATCATCTTCGTATCAGTCTTCATCGCAACTTTTTTCTTCACGTTCGATTGTTGCTTCTAATGATTACTTTAAGAGTTTACTAGATCAAAATACTTTTATAAAATTTAGAAATACGAATAAGCGAGAATTAATAATTAATATAAAATTTTCTATTCAAATGGATTTCGTAATAACAATAGTAGACTATATTTAAATTTAATATTCTTACAGAAAAATTTCTATTATAAATTACAAATTCTTCATCCTTACAAATTAAAATAATAATAATTACATTCATTTATTTAAAGAGTTTAGAATTTATTCTCTAAATATTTAAACTAATTTTTCTTATTTTTTTATATTAAAACGCGTTTTTATTTTATTCAAATGTACTGTACTCCAGTATTGAAAAATACCACACGAAATCTTGATATTACATTCAGTTTAATGCTTAATATAACAGTATCAAGCTAAAGCGGATGATTTTTTCTCTTTTTTTGCCAGAAAACCGATCTAACACGAAATGTAGAAGAGGTATGTCAATGCCAGTTTACGTATCTTTGTTATTTATTTATTTATTCTTATTTCTAATTTAAATATTTATTTCTATTTTTAATGATATAAACATGCCTTTTATACCAATTAATGTTATTACTAAGTATAAATCTTACTGTATAATAACTGATCTATAAAGCTTTATCAATTTGGATTCCTAATCATATACAACTTAGAAAAAGTACAATGCATATTTGTTTGTTGTAGAAGCTATTTAGACTGCTCAGTTCCAAGCAGTTCATCGAAACTTTAATTCACGTCTTTTAGACAATTATTAAATCACATTAACACAATTTGCGCAATAATAATCTATTTTCCAATAGATTCGTTTCTTACAACTTCTTAATGTTAACACCACTTTTAATTTCCATTTTTAAATAAATATTCTATTAATAATTATAATTAATATAATAAATTTAAATTAATTAATTTTAAAGTATAAATAAAGTTTAAATTCTATTTATATTTCAATATTTTTATTAATTTTTTTATCTAAAAAAATTAGAACAAACAATTTCAGTATGGTAAAACAAAGAAGACTTGTCAATTATAGGTTTAATAGATGAAGAAGAAAAAAGGAAGTGAAGAAGAAGAATGCTTTATTATATATTATTTAAACTTATCACACAACACTTCAAACCGTTACAAAAGTAACAGTAAATTATGGATAACTTAAAAAATATTCATTCACAACTAATTTAGAAAGTATTTTCGTTATGCCTTGATTGCTTCTAACCATTGTTAATTGTGTAGAAAAGTTTTTTTTTCCCCCTTCCCAGCAGTTAACTGTAAATTACTGCAAACAATAAAAAATAATTTTGAAATTAGTACTTAAAACATTAAAACGCCAAAGTTTACGATTATTTCACTAACTCAAATATTAAAACTGAAAATTAGAGAAGATTCTGGAAGTAATAAAACAGGCCATTTCTAAATTTAATAGAGGAAAGAAAAACAAAGTGAAATTTAAAATACTAAATAGAGATGTAAGCTTAGTAGTATCTTCGTGGAATCTTAACTTATTCGCTATAATAAACTTCATTGTTCCATTGTTACAATTATAGCATATATTTAATGATTAATAATCTAAAAACATTTTGCTGAATATAAAGTTTTCCATATCAGTTTAATTATAGTTTAGTATTGTTATTACTTAGTTTATAGCATAGTTTACGAATTATACCATATTCTATATTTATGATTATTGCAAAAATTACTTTAATGAGGAAATTTTAACTATATTTACGTTCTGAATTTTTTAAATTTTAGAAAGCTTAAGTATTCTAATTACATGTTTTTTTCTATTTTTCTTTGTATTTTTAAAATCCTTACAATGTTTAGATTAAATTACAAACATCGAATTCAATACTTTCTTCCAAAATTATTGAATTTATTTATTATTTTCTTTTTAATAGTTTTGTTTATTTAGATACAGAATGATCGAAAAGTCGCTGTGCATGGTTTGTAATACAAAATAATTTTTTTGATCACTTCGTAATCTTGCTATTTAAATTTATATTAAATATACTATTATAATAAATTATAAACGTAGCATTTACATAAAACGTTTTGATATTTCCAATTTGTATTATTTTTATTAAAAATCATTTGTTTTTAATACAAATAATACATATATTAATATTAATTTCTTAACATTTTATGGATTTAAGAGTATATAACTTATAAAGAGAGTATATACGTAATAAGAATAAATATTTAACAAACGGTCCACTATAAGTTTTAAAATATTAAGTAACGCTTCAAATAAATAATTACTAAAATAAACTTATTCAATTTCGTTTATGAGAAAATAAAATCTTACTGTTTCGTTCTTCTTCAAACCTCCAGTAAACTCTATTTTTGCTTTCTTGTAAAAGAAAAGAATGCGTATACTTTTTAACTGTCAGTTAAACACGAATTACAACGTTTAAGTTTCGAAAGATAGTGGGGATCGCAACTGCAGCTTTCGCATTTTAAAGTAATGATGGCTTGGATAAGGATAGTCAATAAGAAGAAACGTGATTTAGCATTTTAAACACGCATTTATTGAATGCCATACTTCTTTACAAATAGAAATAACACGCAAAAAAACCCAGTGTATAAAACTATTGACGAATTATACTTCCTTATAAAATTAATTTGTAAAATTAATGATTATTATAAATTAAAAATTTGCAAAGGAGCGAAATTCTTTGCTACAATAAAGTTTCTTTTTTTTAACAAGAAACATTGCTTTTAATATATTGCAACATTGCTTACTACTAAGAAAAAATAGAGAGGCCCTCAATATATTTGTACATAATATTTTATAGCGTGTCGTAATATTTATATTAAAAAATTCTTAGAATTCAAATAAGAGGGCGTTTCTTTATTAACAGTATCAATTTATTAAGATAGAAGTTCGAGAATTTGATTTTTATCTATAGCGGGTTAAAGTTTATCAATAGGGAAAATTTATGCATTAAATAATACCGAACGATTGAAAGTATAATAATGAATGAGATGAGAATGAAAAATGAGAAAGCAACACTTCGACCTAACTTAGAGGCCTGTTTAGTAATTTGCTAACGGCTAAAAGATAAAAATGTTCTTAACAATTAGTTCAAATGTCAAAATGAGCAATTTCCTTTCGAAATTCTAACACTTCTTTAACTGTAATTCATTCAACAATTATAAATGTTAAAGTATTATTAGTTTACTTTTTCAGCTTCCTATAACACATAGAATACCGTTAAATATTATTTATAATTTTTCGACAGTGTTATCGCTTTGAAAAATATCTATATTATAAATAACTATAACTGCATTTTGTTTTATAAAATAAAAATTTGCGAACGAACGTATAGTAATAAATAATATAATTGAGTTTTAGACTTAATTAGTTTTTATTAATGACGTTAATAAATTATATTAACGGGAAAATATAAATAAGAAAGCTTAGATATTGTTAATGACCGATTCCTTAAGAAAATTCAATTAAAATATATATATGTATATTTCCAATTTAAATTAGAATATCATTATACATGTATTTTTACAACAGAATACTTCTCACAGACTTTTATACATCATTTTCTTTTAATTAGACCATATATTAATATCTTACAGATAAATTTAACTAAACATAGGCTATAGGCTAATTATGTTTAAAACTACAAAGTGCATTAATGGTAACATATTCAAATAAAGTTAAAATAATACAGTATTAAAATTAACATTGATTATTATTTAATAACTAAATAATAAGAAAAACCTGTCAGGATTCATTACTCACCATTTAATTGTAAGATAATGATAAATATTTTCATCATATCGTGTCTTGTAGTAAATATATCCTAATACTACTGACCGAGCAAAGAATGCTAACAACAATAAAAATAAGCTTGTTTTTAACATTCTGAATCATTTTATTTACTTTCAAAATATTAGCTTTAATTGCACAGTACAGTACTTAAATATAGGCATACATCTAACACATCAATATTTAAGCTGTAAAGTGATATTCTGTTAAACTAATTAAAATAGAATAAACATAGATAAATAAAGAAATAATAATGTGTAATAATGATTAATGTTAATTCATCTCCAGGTAGAAATTAAAATCTAAGTAAAAATACAACAAAAAGTTTTATCCCAAACAGAAAGAAGGCAAGTCTTCTGATGATAAAATAATTCGAATAGACTAGTGTAAATTTTTCTACACTGAAACATTGACCAATTTTTTCTCTCGCATTTTTAAAGTATTTGGAAAGCTATGAAAAAGTATAAAATCGATTCTATCCAAAAAGAACTTCATATTTCTGTTTAAATTTGTCTTTTTTTAAGTTTTTTTCTTTCGATGATAAACTTAAATGTGGTTTATAGGCTAAAATTTACAATTTGAATTTTACTAAGTTTCATTACAAAAATCAACAGCGAGTTCTACTGTTTATGTGATTTCGAAGTTTTGAACCCTGCATTTAGGTATCTTATTTACATTTTATTTGAACAAAAGTATTCAAAGTTACGCGTTCCGATAAGGACATCAACTTAGAATGAAATAACACACCAAAGCACGAATCGAGTGTAAAGAAACTGCAATAAATATGGAGACTGACTTGTGAGTAATGAAGCCATCGACTGATTATATAAGTTATATAGGAATCAGAGTTGCTACCGGTAACTTTCGGGATCGATTTCTCCGCCTCCAAACGCCTACAGTAATTCCGAATATCTCGTTCGAAAGATATTTGTTTTCTTATATAGTGTACAAAATTTCAGGCTTTTTTATCCGGCACTGAAGAAACTCCCAGAGAAAAAACTACTGGGCGTAGAGAACTCAAATTTTAAACCTATCCTTTCTCGTTATCAATGAGTTTCCGGCGAAACTTCCGGGTCGATAGGTCAAAATTCTCTCGGGGTTCCCCTAGAGCTATTTAACTTATCGTTTAACTTTTATGCTTATAAGGATAACATTGCATCGAAACGAATGATTTTTATTCAAAATGTTATCCAGAATAAGAAAAGATCAAATTTATGCAAATTAAAACTTTTTATAACGTATTTACTAAATAGCATATTGAAAGCATTTGGTCAGCGGCCGTCCCGAGCCCCGACCGAACTTTATTATACAGTATCACAGTCTTAGGTCTTGATGTAATAACACAATCATTAATAATAATATTTAAAAAAAACAATTGATATCCAAACAAAAACATCTGAGATGTAAAAAAATTAAGCCAAGTAAAACCTTATGACAATTTGTTGTATTATTTGCTGTATTATTGTTTTCTACGAAGCGCTTGGAAGCGATTTGTAGAAAACAATAATACAGGTAAAAATCTTGTGGATACCCCGTTCGAAGCGCCAAGTTTATCTTTACGAAGGAAAAACTACTAAAAACAAAAAACAAAACAGTTTTACTGTCGTCTAAATTGTCGTAAGTTTTTATTTGGCACAATTTCTTTTACATCTCAGATGTTTTTGTTTGGATTGTTTTTACAAAAATTATCGCATCTACAAAGGATAATGTCAGTTGGCTTCACTGGCCCGGACTGGCCCGGACTGGCCCGAATAAAGTCGATGAAAAGTAAATTTAATCGAATCCGAGTTAAGACGAGTAATAAAATATTGTTACAGTAGAAAGAAGACTCGAATCAGTAATCGACTTCTGCCAAGATGCCAACTTACACATAAACGATTACACGTAAGATTTCTATCATCATTGTGAATCCTACCTTACGTTCCTTGATGAAAACTACCCAAATGTGGAAAGAAAATTTATGTTTAAGAGGACGACGCTAGAATAGTCTTCCGTTACTAACGAGTAAGAATTACTGGGTGAGAAGTTACTGGAGAGATCAACAACTCTGTAAACATTCAAGAAATCTTAAATATTAATAAGTTATGTTATTTTAAAGACACTTATTAATGATAAAAATGGGTATTATTAATTTCATCTTATTTATTTATTCTATCGTTTTTGAAGTCCGCGAAGCGTATCTTCCTGATTTACATGTATTTGAATAGGAAATCCACGTAAACTCTAATTCGAAAAATAACATTGTATTTTTACTGTATGTTCAAAAAAGATTTATGTTTTTCTAACAAAATTAATACAGCTTGATATTTACACGACAAATATTTCAAATATTAATTCTAAGTATTCTGATACAAAAATTATTTTTAAGTTTTACCGATTTATCAATTGAACAACATAGTAATCGAGATTCGCAGAAACTGTAATTTTCAACTCTTACTCTC
Organism: Centruroides vittatus; assembly: GCF_030686945.1. Classification (NCBI taxonomy): domain Eukaryota; kingdom Metazoa; phylum Arthropoda; class Arachnida; order Scorpiones; family Buthidae; genus Centruroides; species Centruroides vittatus. Next base: position 305,261 of record NW_027122637.1, read on the forward strand.
CCGTGAGTACTAAAAGAACCATTTTAATCCTACTTTCGTGGGTTCGGCCGGGCCCACAAAGCGGGGACCGGGATGGACCACTCCCCGAAAATTTCCCGGGAGTTTCTCGTCTCCCGGATTCATTTCGGTTCGGTAGCCGACCTCGGACATCCGGCAATAATAATATAAATTATACGAGTTAGTCTACCTCTCGAATAGAACAGAATACTTATCCGAACTTAAAAATTAACTTAGCCTAAATGTAAACAAAAGAATACTTAGTATAAATAAAATTGAAGTTATATGCGATAATTATCATCTGTGAAATAAATATTTTTTCAAACTCTTTCTCGATTATTTTAAATGCATATTTTTAATTACAAAGTAATTTTTGTATACCAGAATATAATTAATAAGTTATTCAATAAAAATGACGATAAGTGTAGTTTATGATAAAATAAAATAAATTATTTCTTCGTAAGCAAACATTGAAGAACCAAAGAAACCGTAACGAAAAGTTAATTTTATCAGATTTCAGTGCTCTATATTTAACCCACCCGATAAAATTCCAGTTTAATATTAGGTCTAAAACTTGTTATGGTAATATTTATAATTTATATTTATTTTTCTTCTAATAAGATGCAATCGTTTACCAATTAACATATAAATTAGTTGTAGAATAAGTCTAGAAATATAGATGACTGGCATGATCTACGTATATTAATGGAAACAATTTGAAATGATAAAATTGCAACCATATTGTATGAAGTTATCAATGACAAGACGTCAAATTCGAGCAAACAGTTTTATATTAGAGGTGGGCCATGCCTATGTAATTAGGATCGTGTTATTAGATGTTCCATTTCGAAACTCTTTCTTGTATTTTTAGACAACGCTAACACGAAAAACCTGTTTTAAGCTACTTCCAGCACAACTCTTTCGCTAATTTTTCCATATTTAGATTCATCTTTTTACAGTCCTATTTGACATCATAAATTAGCATTGTTTTTAAATATTCTGTTAAATTTTAAAATCAAATTTAAAGTATTTCGATGTAAACATTGACGAATAAAAATAAACTTTAGTAAGTTTATCTGAACGATTCTAAATGTAAATTATTCAAAAAAATTAAATTGGAACGTAAATAATAGAGGTTAAATAAATCCAATTACCGATTTCTGGTAAACAATAGAATCTATTTAACATTAATGTCTGATTTTATGTTTTAAGAGAAAGGTTAAGCGAAAAAATATGTTCTTTGTTTCGACATTTTTAAAAGTTAGAAAAACATTTTAATGGAGACAGGCAAAAATGAAAATGATACGTTAGCTAATAGAAAGGTTTTAAGAGATATTATCAATGAAAAATTGTCCATTTATATGAGAACACGCAATAAAATTATTCTTATGTGGGATATTTACATATTTTATCAAAAATTCCGGCCTTATCGTGTGCTAAACGTATAAAGATTTACGTGATAAAAATTGCTTTAATTGCTAATTATTAATTAAATAATATAAAATTAAGTATAATGAAATTTCTTTTAGTTATGACTTATATGTTTGTATAGACCCGTTTGCACTTAGCTGACGATCCAGGTTCACGTTCAATATTTTTTTAAAATAATCTATTTACATTTATTGCAAACATTACAACGAGCAAATGATAGCATGTTTGCATTTGAATTAGACGTAGCGCTTTATCATTTTCATCGAATGTAGGACGATTGTTTGATCGGTCAGTTGACTCTCACGCTTTTAAAGAAGAAGAAATATCAAAAAACTGACCCATTTTATTGCCCAAGCAGGTATAACTATGCTTAATGTAGCTCCACTCCTATAATTCACAACGAAACATTCTTTAAATGCTTAAAAATCGGTCATTCACTCACGAAAAAATCAGCCAAAAAATTATTTTAAAAAAATTTTATTTCGTTCAATTAAAATTATTTTTACTTCAATCTAAGGAAATTTCACGTTTGTTAACACATATTTTGTTTTAAACGATAAATGCTTTTAAATATCCAAATAAAAACTACAGTCTACGAACTTCTCATACGAAATGATTAAAAATATTTTAAAATTTACTTTGATTTGAAATTTAAACTACAAAAAAACTTTATAAAGCGCACGATGAAATTATCTTCAATAAAAAAGAGTAATAAAAGTAATTTCGAGAAATCGATTTATGCATGATTGATTAGAAAGTCAAAGTCCTTATCAATATTATTATATAGGCTATGAAATAACAAAAGTACTCTATTAATACGGGTTAGTAACTATTTACCTCACAAATTGAGCCTTAAGATTTTACTTTAACATAACATGTTAAACTCAGTAAAGTGGAAACATTCGTTAGTTGCGCTCCATATATTTAATATGGCTCGATCGTTAGTTTTACAACCTTTAAACAAATGTTGAATGTACTCTTTTATCTTTCCCTACAAGAAATTAGTTTAATAACCGAACAGATACAACACCATGAAATCAGAAAAGTTAACTTCCTTTATAAATGCTTTCCTCTCGTTGTAACTTGTGAGCTTTATAAAATTGGATTTTTTTTTCCCTTACAAAAAATTTATTCGAAACATAAATTATCGATTTAATGTAGATCAAATAATTGGATCAAAGTGCGAAAATATTCTTTAATTGATATTTAATCAGACCATTCACAACTTGTTTGGATAATTAAACTGATTATTTTCATTTGATTAATCATGAATACTGCGGTTTCTCTAGAACATATCCTAATTACGTTATTTATAGACTATACATATATATAATAAAATAAAATCTACTAATCTATACGAAATATATGAGTTTATTTTCATATTTTTTTACGCTTTTATAATGAAACAACCATAAATAAATGCAATAATATACATGAGAAATCGAGGAATTAGTTTCCTTATATGGTTGCATTCTTGAAGATTAATTACGAATGTTTTCGCCTTACTTGCACATTGCAGTGTTTTATTTTAAGCGCTGAATTTAATTAAGTTATAATACTATAAATAACAAATAAAATGAAAGCAAAGATTCCATCAATAGGCTATATTCAAGCCTTAAATAATTAAATAGCTTTCAAATAAAACTTTGAAATAAGTAATTTACACGAATAGGATAAAAAAGAAAATAAAATTCGCATAAAAGAAAATAGGCTACGACAAACTGAACTATCCGAATATTATACTAGTCCTACTTTCTTTTACTTTTTTGCAATTAACAAAATTGTTGAATAAAAAAAAAACAAAGTTGTGTTTTTATTCCTGATGATTTAAAATAGAGCATCATAGTTACAAATTGTATTTTATGTTTATTTTTGAATCATGAGGGTTATTTTAAATGTATTTATATAGGCCTACATTATCCAACTTTTGGAATCTATTAAAATATATAATTTACTGTACTATTGTTACAGTTATTTTAAAGAAAATTTTTAACTTTATACTAATTTAACATTCCTTAAATCAAGAAGTAGAGATATTAATTGTGCTATTAAATAGTATAAAGTAATTAAAAAATTATATGTTGTTATCATAATAAAGATATGCAGGTCTACCATTACGATTTTGTACAGTCAGATTTTAAAAGAAACACGGTGAGTAAGCAACTGTTCATCTATAAAAATTCGATGATTAAGTCCATCTATCGATTTCGAAAGACGGACAAGCAATACAAAAGATGTTTAGTTATCTACTGGAAATTACTTGTTTACGAGGAGTCGAGCTCCTTTGTTTCAGAATCATCTTTAGAAAACAGATAACCTAACAGGAAATAGTTACGTCACTCAGAGAAGGAAGATAAGCTCTGACGTCAACACAGAGGTATTTGTTGAGTGTTAACGGTTAAGCTACTATTGTTCGGGTAGAGATACCTGTTTGGTACCCGAAGCACGACTCGTAAATAGTAACGATCAATGATGCCTCGAGGGATCTCGGAATGCGTCATAAATTCTCGTTACAGAAGAGAAGTTTTGCTTTCTAAAATTGGTATATCTATAACTGGAATATGCCTAGAAGTGATTGATCTTTATAGAATTAAAAAACAAAACAAAAAAAATACCGTGATATTTGTAAACTTTATCATAATACGCAAAAAATTCATGGGAAAATAAAATTTTAAAAATAACAATTCGAAATGTATCAATCACTTCGGATTTATTCGTAATTAAACATAAAACGGATAAAGTTAAAAAAACAGCAAAGTTTCATTGAACTCTGACGAAATTATAGTGGTTTTGCTACATAAAAGTAGATAAACTGTTTTATACTCTATAATTTCAGAAAGTGGTAGTTGCTTTTCACTATGCTTTTCACGAAAGTTTTTGTTAGTTTTTATATCTAGTCCCGCTTGATTTTTCAAGCTTTAATTAGAATTTTCTTTGGAGCATTTGATCTACATTATATTGAAATCTAAAAAAGTCCCGAGATCTCACTCGAGAAGAAATAAATACTATATTTTATGTATATTTTTAACAATATACCCTATTGATACCTTAATTTAAATTTAGTTTATTTACTGGCTACTTTTAGTTGCAGATTATGTTGCCTCGGAGAATAGTTTCTATATTGAATGTCGTCGAACGACATAATAGCCTAAGTCTACACACAATTTAATAAAAACAGGCGTATTACATTTTAACTAAATGAAAAATTAAGCGATAAATTGCACATTCAATTATTCATTAACCAGTTATCATGTTAACTATAAATGTTTTAGTAGACCAACGATAAGAAATAAAAGGATAACGGTTTATCTACATTTTCCCATATTATTCGTAGCCTTATGTAATAAGTCAATAATAAAATGAATGCATATTTAAAACCGTTATGTATTTTAATCGGTCCACCAAAGAATAAACTACCTTATAATAAAAGATTATCTTTTCTAAGATTGTAATGATAAATAAATGATGCGAATAACTTTATCAAGATGATCCACTGGTCTGTTAGTTTCTACGTTACAGCATTTATTTGTGTTTAAATTATCATATAATAACTTTAATATATTAGATCATCTAAACATGAAGATATAAGTTATATGAAGACGATTTTAACTCGAATATTTTATTAATAAAACGATGATTTTGTAAGTTCTTACTTAAATTTCATCGTATTTCTTTTTCTAATTGAGGATAATTGATTAAAAGTGATATAAGAAATTAAATAACCAGTATCTTAATAAAACAAAATGAAATAATAGATTATGTATAAGTTTATAAATAATCTATCACTGGAAGACGGAAATATGAAATTTTTTAGTTTAAAAGAAACGTGACAAATTGTATCGTACGAATTAAATCCACATGATTCTGATGCAGCTTAACGCTTGAATTATTTAAGATTGGGAATAACTGGGTCGAAAAATATTTTATCGATGTTTATCCGATTTCCGCTTTCTTTAAGAATTTGATGTATTTTCCGCAATTCTATGCCAAACGTAAAACTTTTATATTTTAATATCAGAAATATAAAATTATCTTTAAATCAGATAAGAAGTGAATTTCGGATTTCTCAAAAGGAAAAATCTAATTTTTAGGAAAAGAATAGCGGAAATTCTCAATGTCTTTTAAATTGTAAGGTTTTGTTGCCACATTACAATATGTCAGAGTGGCATTAACTGTGTTCCAAGGACGTTGGGAGGTCGCGCTCTCTTCAGATCAGCCTCAGGTGGAGGAGGGTCGATCCAGCCTACGCCATGCACAGCGACCCGTCCGGTTCCGGACATAATAACAACTACACTTTATTTTCACAAATGCCAAACATAAGAAAAAAAAAGTTTAATTCTTAAGATAGAGGGCAAAATAATTGCATGTTAAATAAAATTAATTAAATAGTTTGCAGTTAAAGTGCGATAATCAATTCTAATTATTAAGTACAGGCTACCACTATTCGTATTTTTTATGTTCACAATTAAAACTAAACGTAACGGATAGCATTAGGGAAACGTCAAAATAATTAATAATTACATTTTATAATTTATTATAATTTTTTTCTATTTTAAAGCTCGTTAATCTCGGTTTAAATTAATCTTAACTAATTTTAGATTCCCTCGCCAATAGGCATAGAAAATATTGCTATTATTTCCTGTTCGAGTTCTTTATTCTCTTTCGAACATCTATTATAAGTTACTATAAAGCAGAGTATAAATTGATAAGACGTTATCAAAACTTTAAAAGCAAAATAATTATTGTAAAGAGAGAAAATTTATATTTATTTTATTCGAAAATGAAAAATAATTAGATAAAATTCATGCGTTATTTAATGCAACACTTTTCTTACTATGAACATTTTAAATGTTAATATATAATAAATATTGTTATGTCTAGCTCTAGGTATAGTAAATATATTTTTATATCCATAGATAAGTTTATATAAACGTGCAAAAGAGTTTAAATTAAAATAATCATTTCTGTCGTCAATACTATTTATAAGAATTTTAGGAAAATCCCGAGTAGTCAATTTAATACCCCATTAATCTAATTATAATTTCACGTAGGTTTGCTTATCCTATATTTGTTATATTAATAAAGGTAAAACTCTATCCTCATATATTTAAATACGCAAAAAATGCACATTTATAAATATTAAATTCGTATAAACAACAGCTCGGATCAATAAAACATTTTCCAACAAAACTTTCTTTTGCTGAATAAATATTTAAATATTAATTTTTACATTTTTATATAATATTATGGTCTAGACAATAAAAATTGCCGTTATTTTCCAAATAAGTTAAAAATAGATATAAATATTAACATTTTACAGCTTTATATCAAATAAATCCTATTAAATTTTCTTATCCTTCTAATACTTCTATTTTTAATTCATAATTATTGGATATCTTACTAACAACTTTTATAGAAATTTCACTAGTTTATTGTATTTTCTCGATTGTTTTAGTAATACAAATTAATAAAATTCGATTCATTCAAAGAAATAATATCGTCGAAGATTGACTTTTAGATAAATTTTCAAAACTACAACGAAATATCTTCAAAATATTTCTTTATCAAATAACCTATTATAAGCACTAAATTATATACCGTATATTTGTACAGTACATAACCTATAGGCAATATATAAATGTGCATACTTTGTATTTTTCAAGATTTAATTTGTATAAAAGTAAGGAAACTTGAAATATTCTGGCTTACCCTTAAAATTTTTACTTATACGGCGTAGGATATATTATCCTAAAGTAATTCGTCCTTTCGGGATAATGGATAGACTTACGTTTGAATATTTCTGAAGTACTTTAGAAAAGTTTTCGAGTGAATAATCCTAATGGATAATGATATTCGCCCTTCTAAAGACTTATCGTCCGAAGCGTACTTAGGGTCTAACACTTTAATAAATGGGCCTGGGCTCGATGCAACTTACCGTATGTTGTAACAAGGGCATTACTTATGACTTGGTCAGATCTCTATCTTTAAGTGAAACCATTGTCCACTTATTTACTCGGTCGCCGATAAGTCGATTACGATTGCCGACGGATACGTAGCCTACCTAACCCAGGACGGTTGTTAACGTATAGAAAAAACTAAAAGAGGTCTCCTTAACCTGTATATTCAACAAATTGGTCGGGATCTATATTTTCTGATTATCATAAAGAATGAAAGAGCAAAAAAACTGAATGCCACTTTGTTTTCCATTATTTTTCAAACGAAAATTATTATAAAACGGAAAATGTCAAAGGTAATGTCGAAATCGGAACGAAACCAGTAAAGATTATAATCGGTTGTAAAATATTAATCCATTTTGCAATCGGAATTACTTTTAAGTTTCGATTTACGCCAACAACCTACATATTAATGTTTGACTATACATATTTTGGAGTTATTTCGTTAACGTAAACGCCGACTTTCTCTTATCAAATCAAATTGACAAAATTTCGAATTAAATAATTCCACCCGCTAAATTAAGTGGACATATATAAAAACGTTTTTTCATTTCTTTAATGTATTTTCCGTATGTATCACAAGATTTTATTTTTCAGATTTACCGAGAAGCTTTAACTGAAATTTTTAATAGAATTTCTAACCAAGTCTGTAAGAGCTTACCTTTTCAATTAATTCAAATAAGTCAAATTTACGCAAAAAGAAGGAAATCGAATCATCATTTAAATATTGCAATAAGTATATATATTTTGAATATAAAAATAGCGTGCGAGAGAAAGGAGGAAAATACATTACAACTTAAAATGGTATAAAAAAATATTGAAAAAATATCGAAACTATTTATAGTTTTTCCTTTTTTTTTTTAATTTGAAATCAACGAGATTATCTAAATTAAATAGAAGAATCTCATTATTATGTGTAAAACTTTCATTAAAATGTATTAGGCTAAATCCTAATCGAAAAAGTATTTAAATTATGTAAAATTTAAAATCACACGCAAATATTTTTTTTTTAAATATTGTACAAGTACTTAATATTTTATAACGAATGCGCATTAATTAGTTATATAAGGATAAAATAAATATGTTATGTTTTCTTATCGATGAAAATGACATTTTTTTAATACTTTTAATAATGTTTCCGATCTTTAAAATTTGATAACGAATATAAATCTTTTATATTATATAATTAAATTTTCTAGTGTTAATTAATTTCACAGATAGACCTAAATTTTAAAACTACTTTCTTCGGGGGCAAACGATAAATTTTATTTTTAACGCCAATGTATTTTTAACGAGGGATTTAATCACGCTTATTCCGAGTTACGGTCTGTAAAGCCACGTATAAACAAAGAAGTTAAACATATTTTAACTCGGTCGGCTTAACTATCTATCAATAGTTTACATTTCAAAACATAAAGCTTTTACAGAAACTTAAGTTCTATTCATATTTTTATTGTAAAAGAAACGGTAAACTGTTTATAAAGCGTCGTACAAGTGAAAAAAAAATTAATGATACGTGTAAGTTCTTATATAACTTGATTTCAAAGCGTGAAATTTCTAACCAACTTACTTACTAATAAAATTTTTGATAGATTTAATTAGCTCTAATTATACGTGAACCATTGTTGCCTGCAAATTTAATTGTTTATAGTAAATTTTTAATATGAAAAAAGTCTACTTAAAAGGAAGCAAAATCAATTAAAGTAATAAGATCTACAATTACTTATTTACATAACTTTAGGATCTATATATATACATTATGCGGATTACAACTAATAGAGTAGCTATGTTAACGTAACATACACGAAATGTAGGAACGAATTTAATTCTCCAGAAGTTATTGTTCGAGTGTGTAATGAAAATTAGATGTTTCAAACAATACGCTTCAATCTACTGCCGGTTTGTGTGGGATATAAAAGAAAGTTACTATTTAGCCAGCGGCTATATTTTAATTATTATAGTAATCCGAACTATTTGCATTTAACCAAGAAAAACAATGCTTGGCGAGAAGATGGACCGTTCATCAATCATCGGTAACAATAATCTTACCTGTATTAGACATAGCCTTCTGCCTTGATCGACTTTACACACTCATGATTAACTCCGTGCCGTGTCTTTAGACAAGTTCTTCGACACACAGACATGCGGGGAAAAAAATTAAAAAAGTCGACTGGAATAATGAAAAACGGCGTTATTCCAACACCCGTTCATATTCGGAAACATCGAGGCTTGCACCAGCAGAAAAACAGTCGAGTTGTCGGCGTGAAAACGCCGAATTTTTGTCGGTTTATCGGCGCAGCGCGGCGCGGTTAAAAAGGAAATCACAGAGAAACGAGTTTTTAGTACACGGTCGCCAGATGAACTGTCTGTTGGAGAAGTGGGAAATACGGTGGCGGTCGACTGTAACAAAAAGGGCCAATCGTTGTTACTTTCGTCGCCTTGGCAACACTTTCTAACCAATTGGCTCGCAATCGAACGCGGTGGCAAGTGTACTACTAATTTTCTTTTATGATCTAATGCCCAAATTATTTTGCGTTTAAAAAACATACAAACACTTTCTTTCTTTTTTCACCAAGAATCTAAAATAAACAATGTTTAAAAATACTTTCTATAACAGAAATTTACTATTAAAAATTATAAAATTCGATCTGATTTTGTTCCAAATAACGAAAACCTTAAATTTTTAATGAAAAGAATAATTTCGAGAATCGCTTAATATTCGTGTAATTAAAGATGATGATTAATTATTGAAAAATTCCTATTTATTATTATTTTTTATACAATAATAATAATAATAATTACGTCATTTTCATTTTTGAAAATTTTATAACGGAATATGCAATAATTTTCAATGAAAGTTCTGTGGATCTTTGTAATGAATTAAACACCATTTAATTAATATATTTGTCGTTAATACTATTAGAGTCCAAATATAATCAATTCTGTTAGTTTTTTTAATTACCGCAAATGTCGAAAGATGTAGCCTGTAGGTTATGAAAACTGCACGCTTACATTAATTAAAGTTATATTCTCATTTAGTAAATATTACGCTATGTAAATACATTTTTGGTTAACAGCTACTGTTAATGAGTACGAGAAATTTATATTTATATGTATATACTTAAGAAAGTATCCTTGAATTATAAATATGGAAAGATAAATACAATGTTCAATTAAGAAGCTTCTATTATTATCCCGTACATTTAAGATCAGATAATATAACCGATTTACAATTGTTAGCAAGTAAATAGCGTTGCGAATGTCTCATTTGATGTTTGACAATCAGTAGAGCGTACCAAGACAAATCGACGATTCACATCCGAAAATATCTGAATTTTTTTTTCTTATAGAATAAGACAGAGCGTGTCCGTTTTAATGATAAAAAAACCACACTCGTGTCACTGACCACCGAAGAATTGTAACTGAGAACCGTTAGGTTTGTGTGCTTTGTTACGCTCGGAGGGACTTTCCGTATCCCAAGCTTTCTTTTAAGAGGAAAATCGTCAGATGTGTTCGTTCCGTTGACCTACAGTTATCATTTTATCAAAATAAGACAGATTATAAACACAATTTAGCACGAAATGTATACAACATTAACGTTTCTGTGCACATGATAAAAAATTAAAATTTATAATCTTCTTGAATAGCACCGAGAATAATTTGCATTTCGGTTTAGAATAATATTATTGCGATTTTTTTAATCACGTTCAATAATTAAAATTATATTTTTACCTTTAAAATAATTTTTTTTTTGTCATTTTAAAACAGATATTACTAATTTAATGCGGTCGCGATAATGTAAAATAAATATTTTGAACAGCAGTATTTGGGTTACAATTTCTTTCGATAGTGAATCTATTGATTTCACGTACTACGTGTAACATCACATTCCATTCCACGTACTTTTTTCAGTATGCATCTTCACGAATTTGCTTACGCTGGAACTTTAAATGATATCGAAGTGAAGGATGTAAAACTTGTCTACTTTTTCTTGATTTCAATGATTATCGTCTGCATATTTTTACATTTTAAAAACTTTTGTTTGGTGTTTCGTTGTAAATATTATAATATATTACCCGGCTTTTACGGCACTTGTTATTAGCGCACTTTCTCCAATCACGTGATTTTCCGCACGCTTTCTTTCCAGGGCGGAGTAGATCCTGAGTCATCCCCATTGCCTTCTTCCTCTTGTAAGAAGTTGCGCGATGCACATCACTGACTAGCTAGTTCTTTTCCGCTCGTTTGATTTTCTTTTCTACAATATAACTGTGCACTCGATTTGCAGAGTATTGTATCCCGTGTTCGCTACAATTATCATCATGTAACCCTCTCCAATTACGTTACAATTTACATTACGTTCTTCGTACTTATTCCCATTCTTTATATTACAATTCGCGCAATTGGGATAATTTAAACTATAAAACAATTTTGACTTACATCTATTAAAATTCCAATTATTCTAACTACAAATGTTATAAAATATAAGTAACCGTGGGACGGACGTCTCTAACACTTGCACTCGATTATTAGGAATATTCACTGTGGAAGTGAAATATTATTACATTATGTCCTACATATTCTAATAAACACTTTCTCCCGTTCGACTACGTAGCATCGTCATCAAAATTTGGTTTTGGCAACTAATTTTATTCTGTCACTTGCTAAACGAAGCAGCGCATTCGACCTAATTGGAGACGAATTCGACCGAGTGTATCATCGGGATAAATTTTTATCTATTTGGAATACGGGTCGCGACACAACCCATTCTTTTTTCATTTCCTGAATCTCAATAATATCCATCATAATCAATAATTCTTACATTTAACTGTAATTTGTTAACTAGTAACTGTAATTTCTTACCTCTGTTATAAAACAAAACAGCGACATAACTACATTCTAATGTTGTTTATACAGAATAGCGCAAGACAATTCTAAATCTTATAATTATAATGAACTTTTTCAAAATGTTTTTAATAGATAAAAACATTTGCGTGCATCCGATACGAAAATATTCTTATTTTATTAGATTAAATATGAAATAAAATGCAGAATAACTTCTATAGTAAAACGAATTCATTACGTATAACAAAAGGTATTCGGGTTATGTATTCAAGAATTTAAGTTTTATCTTTCTAAGTTGATAAAATTCATAAATATAACTTAATAAAGCTAATTAATACTCATCACGTAGTTCGTAATTCCTAAATTTTCGTTTAAATATTTAAACAATGTTAAAAATGAATTGTAAATGCTAACTTAACTGAAATTAATTTTGTTCTAGGAGTCAAATTTTAATAGAAAATTTAATTAATTAATTTTTTAAGATCCAGACCTATATTATTTGTGTTTCTTTTTAAGCATAAATCAAATAAGATCGATAATAAATAGAGAAAATAAGACATAATATATATTTCATAAATACTAATTTTAATTTCGTTTTAAATCATCATTTTCTTGCTAGAATCTGTCGAGTGTAGGTTGATATAGTAGTTATAGGTCTATTTTTATACCGGTGGACTCTTGTAGGAACCCACTGATAATTTACAACTTTAAGCCGAAATAAATTATGCCACACAAATTTAATACCATAAAAGATATTATATGTTGTAACGTTATAGAATAAAGATTAAGTTAGGCAGATCATAATTTACAGATTTTTTTTGTTATTAAAATCCGTTATCGACAGATGGCGCAATCTTAGAGGGAAGGGACTGAAAGTAATTATCATTTATAATCATTAATTCCGTATTAACGTGATAATTATGAAGTAATACCGTGGAGGAAAGAAGTGAAAGAAAACGCTTTCGATCGTCGGAAAAGTATAAAAGATTTCGACATTTTTCGGATGAAAAGATTTGTAAAAGTAAAGCCGCAAGTGCGATTACTCATTTTTAAATCTTCGATATTTTAAAATAGTTTTTGTTCATTTTATTCCTCAAAAATTGGGTTAGATTTCATAGGAAAATGTACAGGAATTCGTAGGAACGACAATGATGCGTGTTGTTGACACGACTATTCAAACAAGTTTCTCTGGCAAGAGGCAAAATTAGGAAAAAAATGTTAAATAAGTTACTCAATAGACTAGTTTAAAGAAATATAAATATTGTATTTATTAATTACAGTTCGGGATTATTTTTGAGATAGTTCCAACAAAATGTCGACTTGTCCAGACATTAATTATGACCCGTTTAATATTAATTAAAAAATAATAATTTATCGAAACAATTATATTGATCCTCGATAGATTAAGAAGAATTGTTTCTAGGTTTCGAAATATGCATTTTTAAGTAATGGAAATCTTTATTTTTAATATTTAAGCCACAAGGACGATAAAACGAAAAAAGTCCACGCAATTTGTAATCAAATGTTAGGAGGAAAGATGGACCTTGGGTGGACAGGCGCGGTCAAGCCCCGAGGGGCAATACTAAAATCGACCTCCAAACGACAATAAAATATGAGCACTCGCCGAATTTTTTCAAAGGTTTCGGTTAATTATTGCAATTATTATTCCAAATGCATCTAGTATTCATTTCAAGTTGAAGAACCAGACGAATCGGGAGTTTCTTCCACGTGGGAACGTTTTGGAAAATATCAATACGCTAATGTTTTTCAATATATCTGTTTAATGTAAATCATGGGTTATATATAACGTTTATAGAACGAAAACAACATCGTCTACTTTGCCAATTTTTATTATTTGTAGAGAATTTAAATATAATTCTGTTAATTATAAATAAGATACGTTCGTATCCGTACTCGTAAGGACATTTCCCGTTTTAAACCACCTCTTTATCTTGTCATCTGAATAGAGATATTTCCTAGTAATTCTTCGTTGGCCTCGCCTTAAGATCTACGAAAGACTGTTATTAATAACGTTATTTTGTAGCTAGTTTATCAGATATATTAATGAAATGTATAAAGATCCAACTCCAGAAACGGCGAGAAAATAATTAATGCGAACGGAGACCCATATTCGTGAATAAATAACACGAAATAAATTGAAATAAAATTACGCAGCACACCTGAACTACGATCCAGAAGACGATTTTAAGTAAGCTAATCTAATTAGTTTTATATTAAACAAAAGAGAAATAAATAAAAAGGAGATTCTTGTCAATCACTGGTATATTTTTCTATGGATGATTGACAGAATTCTAAATTTCATTTTATATCTTAATTAAAAATTCTGACAGCACAAAAAAATACTTAATATATCAATCTATCTTTCGTATTCAAGAAATAAAACGATATTTTTTTCCGATTAATTTGACTCGGTTGCCCCATATTTAAAAGGGCGATTGCAAAATCGTTTAATATCTTTAGATGTGGCCTACATCGTTTAAAGGACGCCATTTTCCTGCCGGATGAATTACAAACTGTGGCTTGACCGGAATAGACTTACATCACCGCGGAGGCAGCGAAATAACGAATGGCCAGATAGCGATATAACATAACAACAAATGAAGAGAACCCGCATTCGGCGGCCTATCGACTAACAGAGTTGTAATCTGGCATGCGTGTCCAAGCGTGCATAATTATCAACGGATAAAGGAAATTATTTATGGTTTTGGCCCGTGTAGCGCTTTTTAAACTCTGTTCGACTAATTATTGGAGCTAAGCAGCCAATTAAACTTTCAATAATAACGGGTGCCTTTTTGAAACAGGTGACACGATTCTCTGAAATAACAACGATTGCCGATACATTCGTTACGGCCTAATCTATAGGGCTAGCTATTAATTACACTACTGGAATTTGCGGCTACTTATTTATATGTCATCATCTATTGAATTGTGTTCTTATGTTTTCAAATTGTGTGCGTTATTAATTATTTATTATTTATTTACTTTTAACGCCGTTATCTAAACTATAAATGCGAAAATCAGAAACGATCTAATTTAAACACAAACTCTGTTTCTTTTATATGAAATATTATTCTTCTTTAATGGGATTTTTGTTTATTGTTCGTTACTCCGCTCCTGATGATAACGTATAATCACATTTTTTATATTATAGTCTAATTTAACGTGAATTAAATTTCACGTGATCAACTTTTAAATTTCATATAATATATTCAGACCAAACTGAATAATTTTTATGTAAATCAATAAAAATATTTATACGTTACAATTAGATAAATAGAATAAATATCATTACTTGAAATAAACCTCTATATATGTGTGTGTGTGTGTAGGTTTTCTTAATAATGTTTTTAGATTTTTATTTATTTTAAGGTAATCCGAAGCAGTAACTTATAAATATACAGTCTATAGCAAGTCACTTCAATCAGTTATCTGATTGAAGTTACTTGCTATAGACTATATATTTATAGCCTAATGAAGGTATTTATACTAGTCTAAAATTGAAAGTTATTCTTTAAGAATTACATAAACACATAAACGTAATATTATCATCATAGAAATGTAATTAATATAAATTAAAATTGTTTTATATTATATCATAATATACAATAAATAAAAAACTGATAACAGTCTAAATATAAATTATTTAAATGTAAATAGTGTTCGCTTTACACAAGTAAAAACTAACATAACGTTTTAAAAATGGGAAAATGGACTAGTAATTAGAGATCTGTTTTTATGTTGCTGATTAATTTCCATTTTCGGATACACGATTCTTCTTTTCTGAATAAGGAAACTTGATTTTTGGCATTGCAGTTTAATTATATTTTAAAATTTTTATTTTGAAAATCATTTTTACATTTCAAAAAGAAAAGGTAATATTAATCTATAAATTAAATGAAAACAGACAAATTGTATTATTGTATAATCTTAAGAGAAGGGAAATCGTTTATAATATTATTTGTGAAACTCAAAGAATAAACAAACCTATCCCAAATATATTAATTAAATTATAATTTAATAAACAAAAAAAGATTAGAAGTAATTTCTGTATCCAATTTCTATTAGTATGAAAGTTTCTTTATAAATGTACTCTACTTCATTTTAGACAGTTATCAAATAGGAAAAATTAAGTTTTTATAGAAAATTATCAATTTACTTCACGTTTATCTTGTCAAACACGTCCGACTAAGTTACTTTAAATTAATATTTTAATTCAAATATTAAATTTAGTAAACTTGGTTTCGTTTTAACGAGTTTCTTCAGATTGGGTTTCAGTCGAGGGAATTGGGGATATTTTACTTTTATTGAATTATTTTTAAAACTTGAATTTGTAATTTTCTTATTATTTTAACTATTAAAAATAGTTTAGAACCCTTTAGAGAACTGCAATTTCGTAGTTGAAGGTTTATAAGACTCTTTATCAGTCAAAGGGCGGACAGAATCTTCTAGCCTTAAGGTCGACGATGTTATCGATATAATATCTAAGTAACAATCCGGCAGTCTGATTTAAATCTGATCAATTAGAGAACAGGTGAGTGCCCGTAGGGAGAAAGTGTGGAAATCTTCATTGAATATTAATAAATAGTGTTACGAAATTTTATTAAAGGTCATTATTTAATAGTTTTTCTATAAAAGATATGTTTAAGAAATTATTGGATCTACACTAGGTCTATTACATCGAAGCATCAGACGTTTGGTCCTTCTAAACGATTCCGAATGGTCGTTTTGTGCCCTAAACTTACCTTCCATCCACTTGCCACGTAACATATTGCAATAAAAATGCCATTGTTTTTCGACGGTTGAATACTTTTTGACCTCACATCTTGCAGATAATTGAAACAGTAATAAAAATACATGTTTTAAAAATATTATTCGGATTATTATGGGCTCTATACATTTCAACAAGCAATTTTCTATGATAGATCTTTTAATACTGATAACAATCGTCAATGGTGATTGCGTAGAAGGCTTGCCAGTACTCTTTTGTCATTTATTCGCATCAACGAATATAAAAAGATTATTATCTGAACTACACAAACTGTAACGTGACAGAAATCACGTGACTTTATATCACGCTCGCACGTGGAAAAGTGAAATAATTGTATCTCTCTTAATAGGACAAGCCATGTGACGTGTGCTGAACGAAATGTGGTAAATGTTTCGCAGGCTGCTGGACGCAATCACGTGTTTAACGGGTGTGACAGATGGTCAATCGTCTGCGGGGCTCTATTGTACTGTACGTACTGTACAGTGGATTGCTGACTGATCTACAAATGGCGTGATGCGTAACCAACTCTCGGTCGAATAAAGCTTCGTTTCCTTATCTTAAGACGTAGACAATGCTTAAATTATGTAAGCTTGTATTGAGTCACAAATACGTCAGGTGTGATTTAGTGAATAATCTCTGTCATTTTCAGCAGCGGAAAAATATTATCTCTTCAAATATCAATATAGTTACAGAGAGAGTAGGCATTATGTATTATTAATAGATCCAAAGCTTATTTTAAGTGCTAGAGAATTCAAATGGAAAATGATTATATACAAAAAGCAATCTTTTATCCAAAAGTTGCGTGATGTGTTGAAAAAAAAGTTTGTATTATCATTATAAACATCATTCTGAAATTATAAGAGAAACATCTTTTCATAATTTAGAAATTTTAAGAGGGTCGCATTCTGCTAAATGTAATAGAATAATAAATCTTTTAATTACAAAATATTAAAAACTATTTAGCCTGTATTAATTATTTAAACTGATGCTTTCGATTGGGTATTTTATTCTCGTAACTGCGAATCCTATTTGTAAACTGCAATTTTTGTCTGTATCAATTTTGACTTCATATTTCTCTAAACAAAATTCAGGTTTAATTTATTAGTTTTACTTTTAAAATCTCATAAATTCGAATAAGTCAATTTTAAAAAGTATTTTCATGTACGGTACAGTACTGCACATTATTCATTTTTAAGGAAACATCATTTTTCCCATTTTTCTATGAAGTGAATCGTATTTATCTATATTTATTTCGGTTGTTTCTAAATCACACTTTTTGAAATCTCATATAAAGTATAAATTAATAAACGAGCAACAATTTTTCCCTATAAATATATGAATTTTCATCTAAAAAGTTTCAAAAATGTACAATAAACGATACAACTTAATAGCAAAGTTTCTTTTATAAATTAAAATTTTAAAACATTTTCATGTACCCATCAAATCTTCGATTTATTTTCGGCTTTTATCATCCGAGACGTTATAAAATAATGCTCGACTTCAGAATTGACAATGTTTGAAATAGTAATAAGAATGAAATTTGAATTGGCTCGATAACTTTGAGTATTTCCAAACGTCGTAATGAGATATTTGACATTCGATAAAATTCGTCATATTACGAAATGGTAGGCATGTACTGTACTTACCAATGTAAATATTATTGGAGAACAAATACTGCATTTCGTGTTGGTGGCGACAACAAATGCATCGGCCACACTCGATTCGTGAAAATCATTACGGTTACTAACAATATGAAAAAAGAAAAAAAGAAAATAAACATTTAAGTCAGACAATAGATCTTTTATCTTTTTCATCGTAGATGCCTGCTAGCTATGATAATGTGCATATTCCGGAAATACGGGCATATTTATCTAACTTATCTTTTTTCCTTGATTTGTGAGATATTGCACTTGAGAAAGTTTTCCTGTGAATATTTTATACAGTAATAAATTAACTTTAAATATAAAATTATTTGCTTTTAAGTTATAATTAATAAATTTTTATTCATTTCTGGTTTCTTTATTACATTAACAGCATTGAAAAATTCTAAAATGAAACACATTAAGTTCCTCGACGATTTAAGAAAAAATTTATGAATAGTTTTTTACTGCTTTTTCATATTAGGATATGTTTTTCATTCAAAATAAACAAGTTTCCAATAAGTAGGGAGTGGATGGACTACAGACATAGACTTTTACGATCACAACAGCCTTCCTTAGAAATTTATACATATTTTTAAATGTATTTTATAAACGTTAAAAAATATATAAATTATTTATATATATTAAAATAGTTGTTACTACTACTAGTAGAAAGTCTAGTTATATAATTTTGCTATAGGCTTACTTCTATGCTATAAACCTTCAATTAGCTAAATATCTGTTAAAGTTCACAACTGATCAAACCAAACCATAAATTTATGTGTATCTATTTCTATTAAAAAAGAAAGAAGCTTTTGTAGTATCTAATTATGTTAATATCGAGTAACCGGTTTACAGAAAATTTTGACTGCAGTTTCTACACAAAGTAATTAGTCACATATAATATATTTAATAATTTAAAATCCTTATTACAAAATAACGGATAAAAAGGCAAAAGGTTTAAAAGTATAATAAGTTTATGCCTAACAACCTATAAATATTGATAAATGTATGACATAGACCATTTTCTCTATTCAGTATAGGCTACTGATATTTCTAGAAACTCATGCATTAAAAATAGTTTGAGATAGAACTGTATGTCTATTAGTTATTTAAATTTTTAACATACATTCTTGAAACAATATCATATATATTCAATAATATATTTATCTTCTACATATTATACGTTCTTCATTATGTTTTTTATAAATATTGCGAATGAATAAAGTTTAAATCCAAAGTTTCCTCATAAATTGCAATACCGCCCGATAAAAGATTACATAAAATCTCCATCTAGACTTCCTCGCAAACGAATTTATCGTACAGTTCTTACTTATCAATGGTTAAATACCTATAGGCATAAACTTATTACGATTGTCTGCAGCCTCAATTCTTATCCAGAAAAACCGCTTCAAAAAAGAATAATTGTAGTTTACTTCAATTTCTTTGTAAAAATGAAAACTATTTGTGCAATATTATATTCATCCATCAAGGTACGGATATTACACCTAAAAGTCAGTATATAATTTTCTCAAACTTTAATTGTATGTTACAGTTGTATACTGACATTCGCGGACTTGACAGAGATGAATGATGACGAATGTTTAAATTATTTTCGTCAAAGTAAAATAAACAGGTAGGGATACTGTCTATATTCATCACCTATACAAAAGAAATACTGTTTAGGTGTTGATAGCTCAGAAAGATTTTATTGCAAAGGTAGCTTCTGGTGCATGTAACTTATCAAAGAAATCTTTCCAAAGAAAATATTTTAAAATATTATATTTTATAAGTGTATTTATTTATTTACTTATGATATATTTAAATGAATGAAAGCAACCTACATAAAACAGCCTTTCTAAAATGAATATTAATTACTGTAGGCTAAGCTTCAAAGTAGAATAATTATCTCGAATCAAAAATTCATAATATTATCATAAAAGATTACCTTGACTAGAGAAATTTCACATATATCCTATGTGATTTAAGTAGAATTTAAAAAGTTCTTTATCTATGGATCGAGTGAAGGAATCAGCTCATCAATCATTGTTTAAGAAAAGCTTAAAAACTAACTTGCGAGAAAACAAGAACAAAACAAATTCTTGTCAAGTTCACAAATTATTAAATAATTAATGACAATTTTGGACACTAAAGAAAAATTACTATTGTCAGTATAAAAAAATATTAATCGACTTTTCATTCATGAGGCATTGAAGAATTAAAAGACTATATCAATGAATTACTTGTAATCTCCATTTTAAAAAAAATATTTTAGAAAAGATTTGAAATCAATTAGTTATTTAAAGACACGAATAAAAAATAAAACTTAAACAAGGGATCGATCCCAACTTTTACAAAAATTATTCGAATAAAGCCGATATATTTGTCAAAGCATGTTTTATATTATAAAGATTTAGCTAAATTAAAGAATCTTTTCTGTAATTTAAAACAGGAGCCATTTGATTTTTTTTTTTTTTTAGATCTTTTATGTTAAAGTATCCGCGATATGTTCGGTGAGTTAATTTAGTCGGTCGAAGACCCGCAGTGGAAACTTAATCCTCGTTAACTGCAAAGAAAGGTTTAAAATGCCGAGCCAGCCATAAAATGAACAGAAATAATCTTGCAAAACTAGTACAGATATTCAAATACATAGAAAAATTTAGGATAAAAACATAAATAAGAATTATACATGTTTTGTTTACGAGCAATATACCTAGACTATAATTTGTTTAATTTCCCTGTTTTATTAATGCCGTAAAGCTGTTATCACCAGATAAAAAAAATTTATAGAAAATTAAGCCACCGAATTTAATCCCAAGTTAATTTAAATTAAATTTTATCGATTTCTTAATTTTAAAAAAACGAAACATTAACATAATTTTAAAATTTATTTTGTTTCGACATAAACTAAACCAGTAGTTTGATATTCATTCGTCGTCTCGCAATTTGATAGACATTTTATATTTAAGACTAAGATATAAACAATAGTTTTAACATGATCTTATGTTGTAATATTTTTTTAATAGTTAGTTGTATAAGTTTTAAAAAATAGAAAAAAATTAATTAATTCACATCGTTTTGAATCGCAAGTATTGTAAATCACTTAAAACTTAGACTATAACAGCATAAAAACTTTAAGATTAATGAAATAATTAAGATTTTAATACAGATATTATATTCTTACAATTTTATATCGATATACACATGCCTGTATGCAGTCACACTGGTTTTTATATCAAAGCAATTGACTCAGAAGAGAAAAGATAATCCATAAATATAGGAAATAGTCTAATCCATAAATTAAATTTGTTCAATATTTTATAAACGTGTTTAAAATATCAATAAATTAAATTATTTTAAAGGTCCACAGTCTAATCTGTAAGTTTTGTAAATATGCGGTAAAAAATCCCTCGATGGAATAAAAAATATTCCCGGATTCCTACCGGAATCCCTAGAAAGCTGCGAATGGAAGAAAAATAGGCCTAACAATAAATTTTCCATATATAATAGAGAAGTGTCTATAAGACGAAAGTATAGAATAAAACGTTGTGTGTCTGATTTTTTAAATTTCGTATTCATCGAAACGTTATTAAAATTTCGAACTTCAAAAGTTGCCAAACAATTGATAAAAAAAACATACTAAAATAGATATAGACTTACGGTTCGTAACTTTTTGTCTATAAAAATATTATATTCAGTCTTAATTATGTATAACTTAGGCCTATTGATTTGAAAATCATTTTTTTCCTTATATATATATAATAGCATTCGAAATGATAAATATAAAATCAAGATAAAATGTTATAATTAGTGCTTTAATTATAGCTTTATTGTTAAAGAAGAATACAATACACTTATTATAAACTACATTTAACGAGGTTGGATTTTTATTTTCGTTTGTTTAACGTAAATCTATCATAATTTTATTTATATTTCTATATATAAGCAATTTTTCAAATTAAAATTGTTTTAAAATTAACGACTAAATTATTATTCGCTTCTTATTTAAATAAAGAATTAATTATATATTATATTAATTTTTTAATATTATATAAATCAGTCCGAATATCTGCATTATTTTCCTTTAATTAAGGAAATATATGAAAATGTATCGAATAGTTTGAAAATGAAAAATGAAAAAATATTAAAGTTTAATGGCGATATAAAAATTTGATTCAAGTTTTTCATGTAAAGTATTTCATATAATTGCGGATAAAAATTAATCCATATTAATGAGTAAAAAAGAGGAAACATTTTATTAAATGTCCGGTTTTAAGAACGCACATAAATCTTTTATAAATGCTGTATATACACATTCATTGATCCGATTAACCATTTAGAAAGAGTTTACGGCTTTTGATTATCAAATAATTTAAATTTTAGTTGTAGCCGTGGGCCGAAGATCCTATATTAATTATAAGTTTCGATACGGGTTTGGTTGATTTATTTGTATTAGATATTTAACTGCTATAAATTTTATACTGCTTCAAACTAAAAAAGAAAAAAACTTTTATAATAAAATAAATACGTAAAACTTATCCAATATTTTAAAAGTTAAATGAAAGAAAATACTGAAATTTAATGAGAAAAACTATAGAAGTTACACGTTCTTTAATTGGGCTACATTAATATCATAATTTAGTATATAATTATCTTAATAAAATAAAAATAGATATATTAGAATATTCGCACATTCTCCTTAGTAAAATATAATAACATACGTATTATAAATTCTCTTTCAAAAATAATTAAAATGAAATTTTCTATTTGAAGATACAAATTTTAACGTTTATACGTCTGTAATTATATATTGGTAAATTTATAAAAATTAATTCTAATAAATTATATACATAAAAATAGTTGAATATGACTATCTATCATACGATTATCTTCGTGATGTGCATTAAATAAACACATTGCATTTTCTTGTCTACTGCTCCCGAAAGTTTCGTTATTTTCATTTTTAATTAAAAATCAACAGATATCAATCAATCAAAATAGTAAATTTATATAAAAATGTCTCTTTATATTATTGTATTTTGATTAAAAAACAACTTATTTAATTGAAATCGTAATTGCCTCTCTTAATTTGGATCGAACGAAAAAGAATAGAAGCAATTGGATTATAAAATTTCTAGAGATCGAAATAAATTGAAATTATTTGTTTGATGGGTTACGATAGATAAACTTAAATAAAATTCTCGTTAACATGCGAATACGGATAATACAGACACAAAATTTAATCCAATTTAACAGACAAATTTAAGGCACTGTTTTAATGAACGTAATATTTTCCACCCAATACGTGGTGCGTATTTTAAGAAAAATATTAATATCAAACAGCAAATTTTGAATAATTGATTAATATTACATATTTTTAATGTAAATTATTTATTAAATATGGAATTAAACTGTAAATTGTGTCCTTTTATTTATTTACATAATTAGAATTTGATGCCGTTAACATTAATGTTTTAATTAATAAATTAGTTTCAAGCAATAAGTGAATCGAGGGAGCGAATGGTATCCTGTCGAAAATATATAATTTTTCAATGAAATGCAGTTTGGACAGCTTAAAACATTTATTAAATGGCTTTGAAAATTTTTTACTTTCAATATTCTTTGAACAGTATTGTTAGCATTTAAAACAACTTTTATATACATCACGATATAACATCTGGCAAAAAAGTATCAATACTTTAGAAACAGAATATTATCTATTCATTCTTCAGTTTATTAAATTTTTGATTAAGAAGATTCAGTTTCGAGTTTGATTGCGTTTTCAGTTTGGAAAGCGAATTCGGAATCTTCTCATTTAATTCGTCTACATTAGAAAGCACAATCCAACAAATAAAAACAAAAGGTAAGATAAATCAGAGTATTTAGTAAGAAAAAAGTTTCGAGTTTCAAATCTTTAATCGA
This sequence comes from Centruroides vittatus, assembly GCF_030686945.1. Classification (NCBI taxonomy): domain Eukaryota; kingdom Metazoa; phylum Arthropoda; class Arachnida; order Scorpiones; family Buthidae; genus Centruroides; species Centruroides vittatus. Next base: position 329,836 of record NW_027122637.1, read on the forward strand.
AAATTTATGACTTTATAATTTAATAAATTAGTGTATTAAATCGATGAATGTGATGTCATTCGGTCAATTCACGCTTTAATGCTTTTATACCCTTTCATTGAACCGGACTATGAAAATCCTTGAATTTTCGCCACATTCCAGAGTCGTTTAACTTATTTACTTTCCTTGTAGCGCGTAAATAAGGCCAATAATTTAGATAAAATTCTCAGAAAATTTATTTTATAATGCATTCGGTCATTAAGATTTTTTTTCTCTTATAAAATAAAGTTTTGCTGACATAAACGAAAAGAATGCTTTAAAATTTTTTATTAAATTGACATTAGAATTAAAGTTTTGAAGTAATACAAATAACAAAAATATTTACTGTTATTCAAACGCTATAAATTTATACAATGAATCACTTCCATAAAAAAAATTTATTTTCTTTAAAATGAAATGCTTCCTAATTCTTTTTTATTTGTTTACGAATTAGCTATACAATTAAACTATTTCTACAAGCATCAGTTTTATGATAGAAAAAAATTTATTGCAAAATCTTTTTTTCATTTTATCAGCTAAAAGTTTATAAAAGAATAAAAAAACGTAAAAAAATTAGAAAATTTTAATCGACTAAAATTCTTCGAACTCCTTTTATCCTTATCTCGGTTGCAAGAAATCTTAAAGCTATCAATTAAAGACTTTCGTCAAGATCACAGCCCTAAATAGTAATTTAAGCATGAAGTCTGATAAATCACTAATAGTCCCTTGATTATAAAAAGTTATTGGCTCCAGAAGTAATTACTTTTTAGTTCTTTTTCATCTTTATAATAACTTCTTTATAATATATATGTAATGATTTAGTAAGATAAAGAATTTTTAATAGAAAATTTAGGCTGTATTTATTAATTTTTTTACGAAATAACCTGAATTTAACTGTAAATAAGTTTTAGACGAATGTCTCAAATAAAATAAATGATAAAAAATTTCGAAATTCTTCGCATTATATTCTTTAATACTTCCTACCAAAAGCTGTAGTGTATTTAAATATATAGCAGTCTTTTCAACGATAGATATGTAGGTCACAACGATCCGGATTGACCAAGTGAAAAGGTTCATAAAACTTTCTTTAACGATCCCTCGCGGCATTCAAAAAACCATTAGTTTCGAACATCGAAAAAATGATCAGTATAGCTGAAGGCTGAATGTTTTAAATGTCACTGTCCCATCTATATACACACATAGTATGTAGCATCTCTACTTCACACATCTCTTATGTCACAGGTAGTGTCAAACCTTATTTAATTTACACCTGTCCTGTTTTTGCATCTGGAAGCGATTTGGCGTGTCTACTCCTCCGAAAACTCATCTTCCATTTATGGTGTCTTAATTAGTCTCCGATATTACGTTTATGTTCTTTAAAAATGGGCTTAGGCCATTTATTTCTTTAGCTCACTTAAAAGGAAATGAAGAAATCCGGCGAGAGATTAATAATAACTAAATTCCAGAATCTGGATGCCAAATCGGTTCTCTTTCCAAAGTTTATCCTGATTAAAAATTAATGTAAGTAGTGATTTTGATCGGACGTCTTCATATACACGTGACGGATTAAAATGTCAAAACTATAAAATTTATTTAGGATAAGAAAAACTGTATAATTTTGAAAATAATTTATTGCTCTTTTCCGAATGATCGACCTACGTTCTTCACACGTGATGCGAGACAATGGAAATCCCGAGAAGCTTACAACAAACGTCATACGTGACCATCATGCGTCGAACGTCTTTAAAGGGTCCGATCTTGTAGGACGGGAGCGGACCACGCCTTTACAGATGCTATCTTTTGGCACATACAATTTATGAGAATTCCAATGAGTGCGAAAAAGATCGAAGAAGTTGCGTCAATGTCTAAACGATCGGATTTAGGACAAGGGCAGAAATAATCAGAAATTCATACAATTACCCACGCCAGACTTACACTTGTTCAAAGAATTAGGGTTTCTTTCACATTATGAGAATCGAGTACTCTCCATGACGTAATTGAAATGAATTCGAAACTCATTTTACTCCTTAAAAAAAAACTTTTGATTTCACTTAAAAAATTAAGTCTTATTACTATAATCAAGCGTTTAAATAAGATAATATTTAAAACACGATCTAAAAACCTTTATACTTTCTAAATTACACACAAATTTAATAATCTTTTCATCAAAAAAGTAAAATAATATTTCCTTAATTTTCTTAAAAATATTAAATCCTGTTCGATAACTTCGACCAACACCGATTCAAATAATACAAGATACAAAGTAAAAATAGATATTTATGTGACTATAAAACTTTATTAGCTCGGAGGCTAAATATCAAATTTAGAACATAAATTTTTACTGTTTATTTAGGTTTACCGAAACTTCAAAAAATTATGTAGCAAAAATGTATTCTTCCATAAAAATTACATTACTATATCTAGATTTTCGGAGGAAAAGTATTAGAAAAATGTTTTCCTTATTACAGTTTTTGAATCCATATGAATTAAAGTGTCAATTATAAAGTCGTTTAGATTATATTTTATATCTAACTAGTCGATAATATTAGGCTAAATACGTTATTTTTAAGGTGACAAATTTTCATACTACTTTCTTATTTATTTTTATTATATGCTAATTGTTGTAAATTTATTCTGTTTTTGTAAGTATTTATACGAAAAAAAATCAAATAACTTTCATCAGTTTATTATTCCTGGTTATTAAGAATTTAAATATATAAACAAGTGATAGTTTTATCTTTTTATGTTTCTCATCCTCAACAACCAGGAACAATAAGTTAATGAAGTCCGTAAAATAATTGTACGGTGCGAGAGAAACTAAAGAAAGTTGCAGACAATTTTTAAGTACAAAATGTTTTTAGATTTAAATTCGAAAATAGATTAAATAATATAAACAATAAAATGAAATAGAATTTTTTAAATTACTGCTGAATATTTCTTTACGACAGAAGTTTGACCGAGAACACTCGTTAAAATAAATCGTGTCGTATAACACACGATATTTACAGAAAAATTTCATTTAATATAATTGTTTTCTTTTTTTCAAAAATTGTCAACTTTTACACATAAAAATAGATAATTTTTATACTCCGAGTTTCGCTTGGTCGATTAGGAGGAACAAGACTTTGTCAAGAAATGTCCCGAGGTTGTTAAGTGTAAAGGAGTGAAAAAAATCTCAAGAACGAACCAGTTTGGTTGAGTCGAGAGTTTGTAAGGTATTCGTCCTTCCTGTAGGTCAACAACCCTTCCGAAATTGACTGGAGATGAGATGATAATATACCCACTAACTTTCACATGACGTAACATCATTTGACGGATCGTGCGCTGCTCTTGTTGAGCACGTGCCTCATTACGTCTTTCCTGTAGGGTGATATTACAGGGATAAGTTCGAGTTAACATAGCTCGTGCGTTTTATCGAGTTACTGATTTGCGTAACTCGAATGAAGATATTATTTTTTTTTTAAATTAATTTAATACGTAACCTATAGCTGTATGAAATTTCAATTAGACCAAATTCAAATATACCAAAATATTTAATAAGTAGAACAAAACACCGACAAAATTGAATATGAAAGTGTAAAAATTAGGGAAAATAATTCTTCGTATATTCCTTGTAAATTCGACTAATTAAATGTTTTAAATAGAATTCAAGTAAAGGAAACATATACAAAGAGTAAGAGGTGGAAGGAAAAAATTGTTTTAACTAGTCTACAGAAACTCGAAAAATAACCCGAGGAAAGACTAACAAGTTTGCAAACGCCAATAAATAGACTATATTAATAGCTAGAGCTGAGTAATTCTACATTAGGTAAGCCTACGTATTGATATTTAAAAAAAATCATTAATAAATGATCAGCAAACTGAAATTCATTTATAGAAATCTTTAACGTGTTACATTATAATTAAATGTATTATATAACCCAATTCCATGTTTAATTATTAGACACAGCAAATCAATATTATGATTAACGGTTTCCAATAATTACTTATCTTTTAAATTTAAAATTCTAAATTAAAAGAATTTTGATGTAATTAGAAATTAAAATTTTCTTTGCAGATTTTTGTTGTAAAAATTATAAATTTAATATAATAATGAATACAAACTTTAATATTTCTAACTATAAAATTTTTAAGTTTGAACAAAATAAATCCATTCAAACAAGCGAATTAAGTTAGAAATTTGATATCGTAATGCAATAATATGAATCGATTTAAGATTATTTAATTAAAATCGAACTTAAATGCAATCAAAAATCGACCCACACTTCTTCATTTTAATCTGACAGACCATTTATTTTGATTTTAAATCATTTATATTGAATCTAGTTGTCTCCGCATTCATTTCCATCGACAGATTCATATAATATAGAAGGGTCTAGCATCTATACTGTGAAAATCGATCTTTAAAAAAATAAAATAAAATTGGAGTATAATTAGATTAAAATAAACTAAGCTGTGTTATTATTCTATCAATTCGAATTATCTTGCGGGCAGAAGAGAGAAAGATAAGAAATCTGGTTCGGTAGTTAACATTTTTAAGATGAAATTTTGGAGATAAAATAGATCTACTTTGTAATGATTATTATTTATGTAATTATAAACTAATAGAAAATTTAAATTATCATTTCGCCGAATCTTTAATATATATATATTAATGAAAAAATGTAATAATGTGTGGAATTTATGATAATTTACTTATAATGATATCAAAAAACTTGACTACTATTTTATATACAGATGGGTTAGATATGTATTTCTCTTTCTGAATGTTACTTTCCTTAAGATTAGATTTATTTTGTTTGTTTGTTTAGGTCTCAATAAGAAAAACTTTCAGTCGAAATTATTTTACAAATAAAATTTTGTTTTTCCACTTTCTCGAAATGACAATGATTTCTGATTGTAATTATAAAGATAAGCATGATAACAGAAATAAATCAATACAAGATATTATCTGAAAACTTGCACAAATGTTCATTATTACATATCCCAAGTCTGTAAAATTAACGTTTACAATTTATTCTAACCATCCCCTTTAAACTATAAACTTTTAAAGCTAATAATTGCAATGCTTTACTCTAGCTAAATTGCAGAGGTTCGGGAGCAAATCTCAGATTATTTTATTTTACGTGAATTAAAAATCATCAAAGTTAATTAAATTTTATAATTATCGCAGAAAGTTTTACCGCCATTGTAATAAACTTTTGAAAGTACAGTATTTCGATTATGTAAACAAACACAGATCAACCTAAAATATGACTAGAAAAAAAAAAAAAAAAAAAAAAAGCTTTTATTAGTAGGCCTATAGAAAATCTAAATGTCAATGTTATGAGCAATCTTATGTATTTTTATACCTAAATGGAAAAAAATATGTTATAATATTGTGCTTTGATTTCAAACGGTTAACTGAGATATTTCACAAAAATAAATAAATAATTAAGTTTAGACTAATGATGTCGTTTGATGGCATTTGGTAAATAGCGAAGTAAACATGCTTTCATTTAAAAACTGAAGTTTTATTTAAAACTAAAAAATATAAGCACCGTATAAATATTTTAAAATCGAAATATAAGCACCGTAGTGCTTATATCTCATTCAAAATAAACATAAATATAATTTAAATATTTTTAATTAAATTGACTAAAATTTAAATAGAAAAATTTTAAACTGACTGCTTTATAGATAAACATCACATAGAAAATTTATTTTAATTTTAAAAAAACAAAAGTGAAAAAATTTTAAATTGATCTCGAAATTATTTTTATTAATTAGGTTAAATTTCGACATAATTTATTTTTGTTTATTAATCTTTATGTTACTTTTCTACCTAAGAAGAATTAATGAAACATAGTTATCAAATTGTTAAGGTTAAAAAATAAAATAAGGAAGAGAAAATACTTAAATATTATTCGAATTGTTATGGTATTTAATGTTATGTTATCGACGTATACTTTTATTTTTATTTTAATTCCCCCTGAAGATTTCTTTACGTTGATCTTTTTATTCTGATGTTTAGCAATTTTCCTTGTTATGTTTTACTCTAAAATTATTCCCCATTAATAAAATCAATAAACTCAAAATGAATAACATTTTTCATCAATTTTGGAATTATTAATTTAACTTTATCTACTTTATAAGCCATGATTAAAAAATTAATTTAGAAAACAAGTTTAAGACGCCAGACTATACTTACTTCTATTGAATAATAATTACGTAAATAAGTATAGATAAGAGACTTATTTCGAATAACGTATCTATCAATTTACATAAATTCTATAATTGTTACCGCTACTAATTTAAGGTTAGTATAAATTATATATTAAGTTTAATTTTAATTTTTTTAAAAAAAATTATGCTTGAAATATTCTTTATCCGAAAGATATAATTTAAGATAAATTTAATTTGAAGTAATTTTCAACAAATAAAGTAAATAATTAAGTAAAATTTCAGATAAATCTAATGCATCATATTAAAACAACATTTTTTAAAAGGTTATATTATACTAATAGCTCAAATAAAAAAGTAACGTAATATGGCTGTTATTTCCTGTCCGAAATGATTGACGAAGGTGAGTGGTAACCTCCAACCTCAATGAGCACCCTACGCTGTGCAAAATTACCGGATCCCTAGAACCTCATTACAGTTTAATTATACAAGTCAGCGATGTGGTTAACAGTATTTAGTCTCTAATCACAGGTGTTTTTTTGGATCGATTTTCAGTTTCACGCTGGTTGAGGGAAGTCCCCTTTTACTAGCAACTTAATTGAAAGATATTTGTTGATAGATTAACCGCACATTACGGACGAATTACATATAAAATTCACGTCAAAAAATTTACACTAGCTTAATATTGTAATATAATCGCGTACTGTTATCAATAAATTTTTAGCCAGTCAGACTAGTAACATCGAAATAATTATTGTTTACGCGCTTGTGTTATACTTGTAATACCACAGCCTTCAGGTTTCGAAGTACTTGGAGACTATTATTAGTAATTTACTCTCGTTTACTATAAAAAAGCATTGGCAAATGCAGTACTGATCAAAGCACAAAAGATAAATAACAGTTTTTCCAATAAAAGGCGTGTCGTGTGTGATCGATTCGGCCAATGACCTACTAAGAGGGAGGAGTTTGCCGATTATGAAAAGAAAGTTGCACCAATTAAAATCTTTTGTAATCGTTTTTTTAAATTAAAAATAATAAATAATCATAAAAACGTTGCCATTTGATACGAGAGATGAAAAAATTAAAAGAAGCTGCATAACATTCAATATAAGAGCAGTATATTTGTCACACAAGACGTAACAATCAATTTTTTTTTTTTCTTTTTAATCACTGCAAGCTGTAATAAATTACCAATTTTACAAATGAGTTTCCTAAATGCTTGTAAAATAATTAATTTTTTCCTCTTTTGAAGTAGGATTTAAATTGATTTTAAATAGTAAATGCATTACATCCCGGACAGACTAATTATTGCTTATGTAAATGTTTCTTTATAATTCAGCGGACACACCAATGCACATAATCTCGTATTTATTATAGAATCGTTTGGGATCGTTCAAAGCTTCTTTAAATGTTACTTAAAGAAACCAGGTCTTGTTCGTTATCGATAGTAATGACTAATACGATAATATTGCAGTCTATATCCCGACTTGAATATTTAGTAGGTACTGAATGATTATTCATGAATACAAATTAACTTTACTCGATGAAATCCTTTAAGTCTTAAACAGTCAGCAAAAAAGAATCTAATCTAAATTCTCGTCGAATTAATTTATTCAAAACGAACTTGTAAGCTGTTCTTGTTTCTTCAACTAATGTTAGTTCTTTACTAGTGACCTGCTACGTATCTGGTTAATCCCGACTACTAATTATTCGGCCGTGACTGTACGCCCGTCCATACCAACTACCCACTATTCATCACCACTTTGTGGACCGGAAGTGAGTTAGGTGGTAATCATAACGAGAACAACCCACCTAGTTGATATCCCGATTCATTCCGTCGATAGTAAAATATTAAATAAAGTTCAATCATTCATTATCTACTCCTCGATATACTAGTAAAACAGCTATAGTATAGCACATCTAAACTCCCCGAATTAAAACAATGATTAATTATAGCCTATTAAATAGACGTTTTTTACATAAATTAAGCAGGTTTATTAACCTCGTCATCTTACCATATTTGGTATGTTGATGAGAACATTTCAAAAACAGATATAAAAAAAAAATTTTTTCTTTTAATAAAACAAGCATTTAATCATTATTCGTTTAGAATAAAGTTAATTTTTTTGTAATATTAAATAAATGTTAAATAAATCTCACAGTCTAACGAATAAATTAAATTCTATTTAATAAAAATTCTGCTGTCATTAAAAATCAAACTGTCGCCTGTCAGCAGTGTGGAAATAAACTTATAATAAAATGTAAGATTTTTTAAAATAAAACGTTTGATTATAAATAATGTATAACTTTATATTTATACCAAAGTAAAAAATATTTACTTAACACGCGTCTATTGAAATTTAAGAATATTCACGCGTATGTTTTGCCTGTTTACATTCATAAACGAAATTTTTAAAATCAAAGTAAAAATAAATATGAATTCAAATGAAATAAAATTCTGTGCTAAAAATTGACGCTTTAAACTTTATAAATACAATTTTACTTGAGTTCGTATTTATGTTTATTACGATTTTTTAACAAATTTATGCCTGTACAATTCACACCTCTCCTATTCGTGACAAGTCTATTTAAAAAAGGCTAACGCCTCCGAATTGTCGCAAAATTAATTACATACAATCGAATATTTTCTTCAGTGTAATTTACTGTAATCTTATAGCGATAGATAGTTAAGTCCCTTATGAAACTGTGCATAAACAGGACTTAATTGCATTAAATAAGGCAATATTATATTTTAATATGTATTGATTGGAAAAAAAACATTACAGTTATGTCCTGTAATCTCTCTTGTCTAAAAAAACAATTTTGTAATAAAATAATTATATTACTTAATAACGAATTTAATTTTATATTTACTAAAGCTTATGGCTTTTTAAACAATTTAGTAACAAATATTTATTTAGTAACAATTTTAAGTTATGCGAACACTAAAACAAAGAGGAATTTTTTAATGGAAATGCTTGGTATTTATTTTTTAATGTTTTATTTCGAATAATTTATTTAAATACAAAAATTAAATGTGTTGGCTATAAATTAGTAAAACTCCAAATAAAAATCGTGATATTTTACAAATAAACTATGTTATTTTCATTTTAATAAGTGTGTCTAAAACAAATCGAATCTTTCAACTGTTACGGAAAACATTTAATTTTGGAGAATTTATTCATTTATATATATATATATATATATATATATATATATATATATATATATATATATAAACAGTTTCTGAATCGCAAAGGGAATACTTGTGCAAATACTTTGTAATGGAAAATATCCTACACTCACGTCCGATACACTAAGAAGGGTGGGAATGTTTTGCTTTGTTCTTAAGAAGAATAACACATTTTTTAGTCGCATATGATTAATAACGCCAAAAAAGTTGATATAAACTTTAGATTAAAAATTAAAATTTGTCTGATATTAATTTCAACAAAATATATTCGTCGGGGTATATATTTTTTTCTTTCTGTCTAGCAAAGCGAAACGATTCGTTTAATTTCGTCAATTTTTACTTATAATTTACCTCACTTAACCGTAGCGAAACAATGAGATCCGCTTAAATATTTCCGTAAAGAATATATTAATGCTAAATTTCTCACTCATTCTTAACAATTTGAAAATAAAAATTATAATGTAAATAAAAGTAAATTTTAGAATAACAATGCTGATTTTGTTTCTTCCTTTTATATCAATTGATAATTTTACGTTCTAAATTTAAGATTATAAAGTTATACCTTTTTATAAATTGTTATAACTTTAAATATAAAACTTTTAGATAAAACGTTTATTTAAAATATATAAAAATACGTACTTATTTGTTAATATCATTTATAACTTTTATCAAATATTGATTTAAAAGTACGAAATTAGTATTATAAAATGACGTTTCGAATAAAACTTGAAATTTCATTATTATATTTTAGTTTAATTTATATAAAAGCTAAACTTAATATTATTATTTTAAAGATTATATTTTGACGAATGATAAAATGTAACGAGAAAGAAAAAAGTAATAAAGAAAGTAAATAGCACTTACTAGAAAGGCAGAGCGCTCCATCTGGCGATGGAGGTCCGTCCGACCAACGATGTACAGTAATTGTGTGTAAGAGCTCCGAAGACAGGTTTATTCATATCGCAGTCTAAGTAATGTAACAAAAGCCCACTTAGCTTAGATCGGCTGCGAGTTAAGTTTAAAACTGCATTCTTCGAACAATTGGGTCAGCTTAAAGTTTTGATTTCAAATATGGATATAGGCCTGGATATATACTATGGATATATTGATATATACTATTCACTTATAAAATGAATATATCAATATACCTAGGTCTCCTATTATATAAAATGTGCACTGTACTACAGTTACATTCTCACAAAACGTGTATTTCTATATCAATGATGCGTTACAATCTTTTTGATTATTAATTATATTTAAAACATATTAGAAATATATATGTTTAATATGAATATCAATCATTTAAAAACTAATTAAATTTACTGTAAAGGCATGGTTAAACGAAATTTTGCATGAAATTTCTTAATTTTTCTTCAAAATTTCTTCTAAGCTAAGCTAAATTTCTTCTGAGCTAAAATATATACATTTTTAGTAGGCCTATTTAAGAAATGATATAAAAAATATATACATATTTCCGAACAATTTTCCGAATTTAGTAGACTTATATATTCAAAAAAAGCAAACAAAAAAAACTGGAAACGCAGAAAAATGCAAAATTTTAAAAACGTGTTACGGAAGTGAATTAAATACGTATATTTAATTCTTATTTGATTTAAAAATAAATTTATACAAAATAAACATCCAATTAGCTACATAATAATTTATCTTAAATATTAATTCATTCTGTTATATAACTAATTAGATTCCCTAAAAAAGAAAATTTAAAACAAGTTTCAAAAACGATTATTTATTAATAATGTTCATGTGATTCGTTAATGTATGTATGATAATATCATGCATAAGTTTAATAAAACCCAAAAGAAAAAGAATAAACTATATTTTTTAAAATAAAAGAGTATATCGTAACACGTTATCAGGAAATGAGATGCCCGCATCAAAAATTTTATAATTGGAATCGGCATTTATCGTTGGAGGACATAAAGAGCGAGGCCACTCGACTTTCTCAAAGATATTTCCCTCCCTTAAATTAGCCTATTTTTCAGACATTCGCGTTCACAACGTAGTCACACACGCTATGGCTCGGGGCCAGCCGACAACACCCACACTCCTCCCCCCGTGGTGTGGCCATGAAAGAACCACTCGGCGTGTGATGAGAATGGAAAGATCCCCTTTCCGAGCAAAACAGGTTGGGATGTTGCTCTAAAAAACAATTTTTCATTCAGTTTGTCTATTACATTTATGCTATGCACTATACTTGATGATAAAAATAATATACACTACATTAACCTATAGGTCTAAATTGCATAAAGCGTATAATTTTCTTTTATTAATTTAATAAAATAACAAGTGACTATTACTGTACAGAGGTCGCGTATACAAAGCATACATAAACAGCGTTATAATTATGCATAAAATGAGCGGACTATACACCGATTTTTGTTTTCGATTTTGACTCCTTACGCAAGTTTTTTCGTACGATTGACAATAAAGTTAATTTTTATCTTTGAATTAAATAACTTAACGGGTGAAAAAATTATGTCAGTCACGTCCGAAATGACAACTCTATTTTATATGTTCATGTTTAATTAAACGAATATAAATAAATAACAACAATAAATGCATTAGGATATAATAGAGAAACTATATGAAAGTCTATCGTGTTTTATCTAATTTTATCATCTGTTAAACAATAATTATTAGATCAGTGTTTGAAGTAATATTTGTGTAATATGCATTTACGTATATTATAGACTTATCTTCGTATAATCAAATATTTTTAAGCTTTATATTCAAATAAGCAAATTCCGTTTTTTTTTTTAAAACAATTCTGACGAAGCTTGAGGGAAACAAATGAAAATACAGTACAGTACATAGCCTACATTAAACACAGTCAGACCTCGATTTAGTTATTATCGATATAACAATAAGAAATTTAGTTTCCTACGCAATTCGTATTAGCTTAACGTAAACTTCTCTCGATTGAACGATATCTTCCAATGCGACAAATCCGTTTAACAATAAAAATTTTTACTGTACTCGTAAAAAAGTAGTATTTTCATTTCTCTGCAACAATGACAAAGCAAAAAATTAAATTTTAATTAATTTTCAATTTAATTTATGGCTCGGATTTGGAATCAAGATGTCTGTACCGACGCCTACCTGCATCAATACAGACGAGACGAGTTGTCAGATTTAGCGTGTTTTTGGTGTTTCAGTTCTTAAATTGTTTGTTAATAATAATACTATATGTTTTTTTTTTTTTTTTTTTTTTTACGTTCTAACGTTGTTTAACTTTGTAGAAATAACCTATTTACAGTCAGATAATGTCAAACGAGGAACAGGATACTTTATAAAAAATTTTTTTCGCTATAACAATAAATATAAACACGAGGATTTGGTTGTATTTAATTTTCATTTTGTATATCGATTATGTAAAATTTATGAAATTTATATCTTAAAAATACAAAAATATAGTATTGTAATTAAAAGTAAAAGTAAAGTATTATTTATACCGTATTTTAAAAAAATTAAACATTTTTCAGTTTGTGATTTTTTTATTTTTAGATTTTAAACAACGAAAATAAACGAGCAATTTCATTAATTAAATAACTTATACGGCATAATTTAATGAAATTTACAGAAAAAGTGGCTTAGCTTCGTCAACAAATTCTTTAACCGTAAAAATCAAACTATGTTCTATGCGATATCGGGAAAACAAGATCAACTGATTATTCAAAATTAGTGTAAAAAACAAAGATTTCTTCCTCTATTGAATTTTTACATTCGAGAAATACTGAAGACGTCGTCACGCTATTTAATGTTGTCATTCAACCTTTCCAAGGATTATACGAATCGAAATACGTGAGAACGTCCTTTAAAATAATTTTAAACACGAAAATATTAATCTACACACACGGTCTATACAAATTAAATTTGTATTTATTTCTAGTCTTACGCAAATAAATAATTTTTAATCCTTTAGTCCGATTTGTAGCTTACATAAAGAATGTTTTATCGTCGTAAATTAAAGTCGAATCGTACGAAAACTTTTCTACAGATAAATTGCGAATTGTATTTACCATATTTACGTAAACGTAATACAAACTTTGGTGTTACGCACACGAAGAAAACCTGATATACTTACGCGGCCTCCGTCGGGCGCCGACCCGCCACCGGAGTTCGTAAGTTTCGTCCTCTCTGCCACGACTGAGGGCAGCGTCGTAAGAGGCCGCAGAGAAACCGATTTCGTGCAATTTTTTTTGTTGTTAATAATCGAGTTTTTCCACTTAAAAGTCCTGATGTGGAATTTTTAACATTAAATCAATTGTTCGTTGTTGGTCGACGCTATTAGAACAATGCTTATTCCCAGTTGTTCTCTGGTTTCTCTGGTCTTATTTTTAGTTGGATATAATTAGAAATGTAAATTTATCCACAAAGACTAGCGCGTGACTGATGTTTTCTCGATTCTATCCGAAATACAGAAAATAACAAAATAATTTGAATAGTTTGTCGTTTTCCTAAGTTTTTCTTCGCATTTCTACATATTGAAAGTAATGTATTTTCTTCTGTATAACTATTATTTTCTATATTATATATATATAATACTTAGCTAAAGATCGTCGCGAATGTTTACTGTCATAAAAAAAGAGAAAAACCGCGAAACTGGGAATCGATGAATCGTTAAGAAATTTTTGATCGAGTGAGAGAAGCTCTCCCTAATAAATTATTTAGGCAAAACTTAGAAGATAAATAATACGTAATTTTTTACTTTCATATTCTCTCTTCGTTCGATCTAATCACTCGATTAAGAATATTAAATTTACCTTCTTTAAAACGTTAGGAAATAGCGTTTTTTAATGAACTTGGAAAGAAGAAGAGAAAAAAACGTGTAAAAGTGTCGTTTACTTTAAATATTTATTTCTAAGTTAGAAAAGAAATATGTGATTTAGTAATACAAAAGGCTCGTAACTGATAGTGCTGAAAATATAAAGAATTATTTATAAATAAAGGTTAAAAGAGAGACAACCGGTAACCAATAATTTATTCGCAACTTCATTCCGATACAACAAAACCAATATAATATTAATAGGAATAATATAACGTAAACTTCAAAATTCGTGATTTTAATTTTTGCAATGATCTTGGAAAATTTTCAATGGACGAATTTCGGACATTTATATAAAAACATGATAAATTTCCGAAGAACAAAGGTGAATTCCAAAACTTTTCTTTTATGAAGTTTGAGCGATTACCGAAATCGAGAAATGGAGTTAAAATATTTTTAAGGAAATAAATTATCGCATGGTTTGAAAATTTTAATAACTGAACGTGTTTGAATGCCGTAATGACCGGCGTCTATTAACCGAATACGAAAGTTCTAAAAGACACACAACTTCCTTTAAACAATTGACCGAATTGATTATTACAATACCGAATTACAAGACTTTTTAGACAAATAAAAATATTTTACTAAACGATTCAATATTGGTATCGACTATAAAAATAAATGCTTTTTTTCTGTTAAATTAGCTAGTCGTTATCATTCTTAAGCGAGTAGTAATTATTATATACGAACTGATATAACATAATTTGGCATCCTGCAACTGAAGCGGCCATTTAACGAGTAGTTGTACTTATCTAACATAATTATCTATGTTAGATAAGTATAAGTATAACTACTCGTTTCACTGTATTTATTATGCTGTGTCGAAACTCGTTTAGAAAGAAATATTATATGTAAACTTATTTCTCTTTAAATGAAATTAGGAAACATTATTCGATTGACAAATACACAAGCCGAAACTTTTCCTAGTAAAGATATCTTATTGCAATTCGATAAAAACATGTAGTAAAACCTCGCTTTGTGGCCATCTCCGAAATTTCCCTATAAAACTGCGTAAGTCTTCATACGAATCAAATTCCGCCTCGACTTCACGTAATTGGCCGTTTGACTTAAAGCCTAGGCCATGCGGACCGCTACGAGTCAAAAAGATGGCCACCGTATTAAACGGTAGGAGCGGACACTACGTATGCTGCGCTTGCTAAGTTGGACGCCCATTGACACAGAATTTTTTCAGACGTCGACGACTACGCGAGTGCGCAAAACAAGCGTTCTCGCGTATTTATATATCAGTTCTATTGCCACGCGAGTTTTCTACCTTCGTAAATATGCAAGAAGCTTTAAAAAATTCATAAATATCGGTGTTTGTAGAACGTGTCTACCGAGGAATACGTAGAACCGGGAGGCATAATATTCTTTGAATTTAGCTTCGAGTTTACCAAATTTGTGCATCAAATGTTGAAATTCACATATTTGGATCTCTTTTCCTTCAATTTGTGTACCCACTTCTTTTTCTCCTCCAGCATTGATAAAGGTAAAATATAGACGTCGGAAATATCACTGTCCCACGGTGCGCTATGAACACCCTCGTCTCGAAGACTGGTAGAAGACCAGTCCACTTTCTTTGTGGACACCCAATATAGCTAACGTAGCGTCTGTATCGTAGCAATGACGTGTGGCCGCGATAAAGTGTCCTAAAGTGACATTCATACTCGTTTACGTGGCGGACAGAACGAGAAACCTCGAATTCCTAAACTCAACGTATTGTTTAAAGCATTTTAATTAAATGGAATCGAGCTTTGTTGGTATAACTTCGGAAGAGTTTACCGAGATCCCTTCGACAGTAAAAATATAATTATGTAAATCGACGATGATCGATCTACATGTCACTCAATGAAGAAAAATATCAATGACATACACGCCGTACTGTACATACATACACGCCGGTTTAATTCCTAATTTTTTTGACACTTACTTGTTAGACACTTCTGCATATCTAGTGACTTCCGTTTAATATACAGTGTATATATATATATATATATATATATATATATTTTTTTTTTTTTTTTTCTGAATTCTTCAGTTATATTACAATATTTAAATGAAACCTTCCCTACCATTTCATCAACGTATTAATTCCATCTGAAGGTATTATTAAACAGTATTTCCTACAATTTTTACAATATTAACAAACAATTTTTTATCTTTTACGTTAAAAGATTGGATCTGGCTATTACCTATGGTAGGAGAACCCGAGCCACAACGGAGCCATTTAGCGGGGACGAGGGAAAGCTTATAAACCTCCCTCGTCCCCATTAAAACTATTCAGATTGGGTTTGAATTCGAATCTCTCCAGCAATTCCAAACTCATTACATTTATAATAGGTTTAATCCGTTAGTGTTAGTGCCCACCGGGGAGGTAAATGAACAGTGAAAATAAGTTAACTTATTATTCGAGGTTCTTATAAAATTGATTTTTAAAAATTTTCAAACAAATTTAACTAGAATTTATAATATCCAGTTTTTCTTTACAAGTTTATATATCAATCGATGGTTTTGTAAATTAATATTTATAAACTCAATCAGAGATTTTAAAACGCCATCTATGTTCTGTAGTTAAACAAATTATTTCATAGAATGATTTATTTATACTAAACCTAATTCCAGTAAATATAATTAAACTTTAAACGAAAATTCTCTCTGACAAATTACGAACCGCTTTTCATAATATTTTTAAAATCCGAAAGCAACTTACTTGGTCTGAAATTGTAGCCGCCTTCTCTGAGTGTCGAGATTATATTTATTTAAACAAAAATTTAAAAATAAATTCTTATTCTTTCGTATTACATATATTAAATACTTTAAAAACGATGTATTTTAACTTAGTTTTGAAAGGACCCCGCACAAATCTCACGGGAAATGGATTCCGGTAGATTAACCGAACCTTTGCTGTTTTTTACTTGTAATGATTTTAGTGGCCGGATGGCAGAACAGTCAAGGTGGCAGTCTACCGCTCTGGGGAACCCGGTATCGAATCCGGACGGGTCGAAAACTCCCCAAGAATTTTTCGGGGAGTGGTCCTATTATATCACAACTCTAAGTTGGAGTCTCTGCTCCGTCAAATGGCACTACAGAGATAAATAGAGGCTGTATTCTAATCACCGGAAGCGGGCACCGAGTAATCACTGCGATAAGACCAGACCGAAGTAAATGCTCGGGCTCTGGCAGTACAACCCAATGCGGACCAGCTTTCCTCGCTCTCGAGTCCGATCCTCTTACTTTGGGATACAGTTTTGGTACAGTTGCACTGAATTATGAGTCCTCTACCATAGAGAGGCTTGCTCATGCATGGTCGTATAAGACAACAGGGTTGCGAGCCTCGACACGTCTAATCGGCTGATCATCCACTCGAGATGTCGCCTTAAAACGGTCAGCGGACCTCCCTCTTCTAGAAAGGAGACCCAGCCCGGTGAAACACTTGGGCATATAGGTCGAAAAGACCTATTACAATTCACATCAATTCCTTTAGTTTCAATAGGATTCCTTTACTTGCTGCCAGCGTACTGTACTTGCTAGGGAAGCTGAGACCAGTCGACCGTCCTGCGAAAGTCCTCAGTAAGAGGACAGCCAAGCACATAGTGCCTCGCCACAGGAACAGCAACCATCTCCTTGTCCAAACTTGGACGCAAAAAGGGATCGACCGTCCGGGTTACAAATGGGCCTCTGGCTGCTTCCTTGGCCAGGCAGTCGGCACGCTTGTTGCCCTGGATTCCGATGTGACCTCGGACCCATCTCAGGTCAACTCGCCGTTCGTGCCTTGCCCTCAGTACTCTACATCTGATCTCCAGTACCGTACGGTCTCGACGGTACCCGTCGCTCTAGGCTTGAAGCGATGACTGGCTGTCGGAGTAAATTGTGACAGGCTCGCGAGGATGTCGCAGGATCCACTGAGATGCCTCTTCCAGGGCCACCAGTCCTGCCTGGAACACGGACACCTCCTCGTTTAGTATAACTGACTGACTGTACACTTGAACTTCATCAGAAAAGACGCAATACTCAGCACCTACTAGGCTGCCGTCTTTCGAGCCATCAGTGTATATTTCAACACCGCAGTTCATCGGTTCACCGACGTCCCAATCTAGTCCTATCCTATATGTGGGATGGACCCCCAGTATGTCTGCCTGACATCCGAGTCTGATTACAATGTTTCGCCTGTAAACCTTCCACTGTTGTCCTGGGGAGTTCGACCGGATATGTCAGTCCCTGTCCCTCACCACCATGTCGCTCCATTATGGGCCTGGCGGAACCCTTAACGGGACTGCTAAAAGAGGCCTTCTTAGTGCCCACAGAGCAGAAAGAGTTAAGAAAAAAACTTGTAAGGCCAAGAACACACATGCGTAAAATTGCGTGGCAGAAAACTAAATCAGAAATCAGCTTTTGGTTCAGTTTCTGTTTTACGCTTTAATGCCAGAACACACACACGTAAAAATTCTGGCCGAATAGGAAACGCCACTTCCACTAACAGTTACATTTTATTATTATTTTTTCTCTCGTGTTTCAAAAAATGGGCAGTTTTAAAGTTACCGAACGTCACAACTGTTAAAACCAACGTCATTGGGCGCGTATCGATAAACCCTAAATTTTTTTCGTTTCAAAATATAAAATATGTTTTCAAAAGTTATTCACGTTCGGCTCGTTATTTGAATTTCCTTGTGAGAAAATCATTCTTTTTGCCATACATACAAGCTTGATTCTAAACACCGTTTGAGTTCATTCCGTACTCGTAGATACAGCATGATTTTCTATGTAGCACCTATTTCTTCAGAGATTCACTCCACAGAGACTCCATAACGGTCAAAAAGAAACTTTGTCCAGACGTATTATTTTATATTTTGAAACGAAAATATTTCGGGCTTGATAACACGTGCCCATTGACTTTGTTTATGCATCTCGGACGCTAGATAAAGTCAAAAATGGCAGTTTTTGAGTTATGCCTTCGGAGACTTTGGTATTTTGTAGTTCTAGTGGCCCTGATCAAAGATTCAGCCCAATTCTCCAGAACCCATTCCCTTTAAAGTTTGTGTGGATTATTTTTAAGAAACTATTCCGAAAACTATTTCTGTGCTGAAATTGAATACGATCGACACATCCTTTACTGTACAGCCGGCGTAATTTTTGCGATATTCTATTTTACATGCCATCTTCGTTTCGGTTTAAATTACGTCAAAACGAATAGACTCTACAATATAAAATATCAATGAAATAAATACATTTGGAAAGATGTATTAAGAAGAAATTTTTACTTATTCTCGAATGCAGAGATCAATTTGCTTTAAGCTAAATAATAATTACCGAATATTTGTCGATAAATACTTTCTACACTTAAACGAACGCTATTTAAAAATATATGGAAATCGTAATAGACAATTAAAATTTTTCTACAAATAAGATTAAAGAGGAACCAAGAACGTAGAATAGAGTTATTTAAAATAATACAACCCTTACCAACGAGTATTTTTCTGCGTCAGAATAAAATGTGCTTTCGAGTGCAATTTCTCACAATTCAAGCGCTTAAACGTTAAAAGGCATTTACCTGTCATCCTCAAAATTCGGGTTTTAATAGATTGTTCTTCAAAACTCCATTGCAGATCGGGCCTGTTCCTAATGGGCAAAATTAAATCTACAGCTTGCGGAAAAATCCAAATTATTTATTCTAACAGATACAGTTATAACGATATTTATAATCGATCGATAAAATATAGAATTCTGTCGATTATGCCATTTGCAAAAAGTAATTTTAAAAAAATAAAATCAATAAAAAGCATGTATTTATAATAACGAATTGTAAATTACCAAATGAACTACGAAAACGAAACGTTAAGTAAAAATTTAGAGGTTTGCAATTCTCACGAAAGATTCTTTTATTTCCAATTTTGAATTATCGAAAATTACTATATGTTTATAATTAATATAAAACTAAACCCGTAATTAATTTGAAAAACAAAATCGCAATCCGAAAATAAAATTTATTTATATATTATACAAAATATCTTGAAAAAGTTTATGCATTATCATCGTATGATTCGCAATCTGACATAATTTGTAACATTATAGGCTATAATTATTATTTTTATAAGTTACGTTGATTTTTATAACTGACAAATTAATCATTCGATTGCAATTTGAAAAAAAATTTAAACCTACAAATTCTCAGTGTCGTCCGTCCATATGTCTTTCCTTAATCTCAAGAACAGAGTTAGATAGATGAAAGAAGAGACAAGATTTGGAAATCTTAGGGGCATGAAACCCCGATTAACTATATAAGAATTTTCGACGCAAATCGAAAGTCATGTTATTTTAATTCAAAACTCTTTCCCCGAAAGGTGTTTAGATAGATGACCAGCACGTTTCTGTTATTAAAGGAAAAGTATGATGTACAGGGGCAAGTCATTACTAATTTGAGATGGAGGGAATTAAAAATTGCAGTCCGGCTTTATACAATGTCACAATAAATACTTGCTCGTTTAACTTTTCGATTATTTCTATTATAGAAATGCTAACGGTATTAAAAATTCGTAATTATTTTCAACTTACACTCGATATATATATTATTGATTATCACCAGATACTGTAATAGTATCAAAGAGTATGCGATAAGCTAAAGATTCGTCGATATAGAAAACACATGGTCTTGCGATTTTCTTTTTTTTTTTTTTTTAATGTTTAAATAGCCTACGAATTTTTATTCGGGACACAGCGACAACAAGCACTTTTATTCTCGGCGTTATACGTATCATTTCGTACAAAAATAGTTTGTGGATCTATTTATAATTCTGTATAAGTGTGTTATTATATTCTCTCGTGTCCCATGTCTACGATGTATATAAAAATTATTATTCTTTCGAATCTGTAGCAGTGCATGAAATATTGAGAATTATTCTTCGATGTCTAATTAGGAATTTTTATATCTAATAATAACTAAAAAAGTAAAACTTCAAAAAGTATATACACTTTCTTTTATCTATATATATAATCGAGACGAGTTGATGATGATGATGATGATAATCAGGTCATAAATACTAAAAACTACAGAAAACACATACTCAAAGATGCAACACTCATAAATGACACATGCAGAAAATGTCACATCATGCCAGAAACTATACAACACATCACCTCTGGTTGCAAGCTCTTGGCACAGACAGATTATTTACACAGACATAATCAAGTAGCAAATATAATACACCAAGAGCTTGCAAAGAAACACAAATTAGTAGACATCCACGAACCATACTACAAATACATTCCACAGACAGTATTGGAAAACAACACGCACAAAATGTACTACGACAGAGCCATAATCACAGATAAAACAATTTACCACAACAGACCAGACATCACACTCATTGACAAACACAATAAAATCACATACATTATAGACATATCCATTCCAAACACTCACAATATACAAAACGCATGCACTGAAAAAATTAGCAAGTACACAGAACTCGCCCAGGAAATAAGGCGTCTGTGGAGGATGGATCCTCCACAGACGCCTTATTTCCAGGGCGAGAATAACAGGTCCTTATTGTACAGGAGAGAATAACAGGTCCTTATTGTACCTGTTATTCTCTCCTCTACAGGTGTCATACCACACACACTACACAAAAGCCTGGGCACATTACAATTGAATAGAAACACATACATCACACTACAGAAGGCCACTATATTGAGCACATGTCATATTGTGAGAAAATTCCTGAATACAGACACACACTGATACATCTCTTTAATTTCTGTTTTGGTTACTATGCCTTGACTTTGGTCCGGCATAGTACACAGCCACCGGTGTTAACCGAGTATATCTCCCTTAACCCAACATAATAATAATAATAATCAGTGCAGAGCCCAAACGGTTAGGAGGTGAAAGTTGAAATTTGGTACACAGTTAGGGTACGTCACGAGGACGCACACTGAGAAGGGATTTTTCGAAATTCCTCCTCACGGGGGAGAGGGACAGGATTAACTTCCATTGTTGATGGAAGTGTTAAGAGAAAGCGACGTACGTACAGTACAAGACGCAGATGCAGTTTTTTCGTTTTTGCGGGAAATCGAACATATTTTTAGACCCATCTAAAAATTCTCTAATTAGTCTGGAAATAGGGAGGACCCAATTCTTGCATTCTGTGAAAACGGGTAAGGTTGACTATAACGTAATAATCTTAATATTCGCTAAAACGGTTAGGAGTTGAAAGTTGAAATTTGGTGCACAGTTAGGGTACCAGATTTAAGTACCAAAGTGTTAAGTAACAATGGAAATGTTAAGTAACAATGGAGAACAAGAGAAAGCGACGTGCAAGATTTACGGGCGCTGGAAAAAAAAAGAAAAAAGAAAAAGAGTAATATGTTGGAACATATTCGATTTTCAAATTTAAACAGATTAGTTCGGTTTTTCTCGACCTTTCTTCTTTAGAACATTCGATGAAAATCGAAGGATATAATTAGAACACGTCGTGAAAATCGAACAATATTAGAACATTCGATTTTCAAATTCGACCTTTCTTTAGAAAAACTTAGTTCGTTGATGAAATTACTCTTTTTTTGTGACTATAATGTAAGAATCTTAATCTTCGCTATCGTTACTTTTGCCCGTGCAACGCCGGGCCTACCTGCTAGTATTTTATAAATTTGGTTTTGATTGACGTCGATGAATGTGTCCTCGTTCGTTATTATTTAAATTTAATACGGTTTATCCGGCACTTAGTTTTGATTCTCTGAGAATATTTTATAGTTTCTTAATTAAAACGATAATTGTAATACGACTATATTAAATTGTTTTATTCATATTTATTTTTAGTTTTATGCAATTTTCATTTAATTATGACGTAATTTTGTCTATAAAATTTCTTTTTTTGTTTGCTCTGTACTTATTTTCATAAATGTAACTTAACATTTAATTAAGAATTGTTGAAATTTCATTAAAAACTTCTCAATGATTCAATATATAAATTATTTAAATACATTAAAAAGTAATGTGTTAGAAATTGAGAGAAGTACTAAAAATGAAATAATTCCTAGAATTCGATTATAGATAGATCACTACATAATTACAAAGGAAATATTTTAATTATCAAGATATTACTCTATTCATAAATTACAGACCCTTGCAACATTATTACGTAATATTTAAAGTTATAATTACTTATAATTTTCATGATAAAATAAGAGATTAAATTAGATATATGCAAAAGTTTGCATTGTTTTTATTTTCAAATTGAATTAAATCACGCCATTTAAAATAAAGTAATTTTTTAAAAATATATATAAAAGTAAATAATTATTTATAACTATCTTAATATACAGATACTTTCTATTGTATATTTTATACAGAATCGTATAACATTATATTAATTCGAAAAATAAAATAAAAATAATATACCTTACAATTCTGTTTATTTTTTAATAGTTTTTACTAAATTACTTAACAACAATAAACATCGAATTAATAAAAACTTAAAAAAAAAAAAAAAATCAAATTCTTATGTTGGGGGTTCATAGACAGATTTTCATAACAGTTAATCTGATCTTAATCTGGATTATTAAGATAATACAGTATTTATACAAATATGTATCGCTTAATACTGATAATTATACATATCGGGACTAAGTGATATAATCTTGAAATACTCAAGATAAGAGCTAGTTATTTCAATTATTTTTTCGTACCATTTTTCCTGTTTATTTTACATGTAAATCAATCAAAATTTTAAAAATCATCAAATACTTTCAGTTTAGCTTCAGACGTAATGATATTAAATCCAGATGTTCTAGACAATTATTCTAGACACATGCTAATTTAAGGTTAATATTAATTTCTTTTAACGCTATTCTTAACTTCATAATTACTGTAAAATAACAAAAAATTTTAAAAAAAGATGAAACTAATTCAACGAGATGGCTTAATACAATAATTTATTTTTATTTTTTTATTTTTTATTTTACAACAAATACCTATAAAATGGAAAGTTGTTTCACTATTTTCACCTATCTTTACACATAAAAATAATAAATAACTTTAGTATTATTAATTTTAAATAGGCCTATAATAATATAATTTTTTTCAGTTTCACTCTTTTCAAATGTTTATTTCGTTGACAATATGATCATTATCAAAGTATGTTTATTTTATGTAATGACAAAAAAGGATAAATTAATAGAATTATTTGTAAAAATAACAACTTTGCTTTTAAAATTCCATATAGGCTAATATAATTTTATTTTATAAAAGTACTACATAACAGGCCTATTGTATTATAAACATCCTAATTTTTATATACGTTTCCTAAAAACATACTTTAATCTTCGAGGTTATTTTAAGAAAGAATTCTCACAGAAAATAAAACAATTAGGCCTATAAGGAGTAAACCAAGAACTTAATAGGATGTTATATAAAAGTTCTAGGTTTCCTTAATTACTATGTCTATAAATATAAAGTAATATTAAGCTAATAATAATTAATATTTTTATCCGTTTCGCATTCAGAAATGCATTTTTTCTAATGATTTTATTTTAAATGTTATTTTAGGTAAAATTTAAAACGTTATTTTAACATAAAAAAATTCTACACGACTAGCACAAAAAGAAATTTAACTTATAAACTCATCGTTTTTACGCAAATGATGTCATTTTAATATCCTTTGGTAAATATTTATATTATTCTACAGTTGTTTTTAATTAGGTTAGATATTAATTAATATATTTGAAACGAAAAGTTGAAAATACAAAAATAGACACTAAAGCATACAAATTATGATTTTAAAATACATAATGTTTTAGAAATAAAGGTTTTTAATCGTCTAAATATGTAATAAATTGATATTAACTACTATTAGCCAAATTTGTTGTATTGATATACAGTAGCCTTAATGCAGTAATTTTATTACGTAAAATTCATATATAATATTTCAAAAGAATTTTGTATTTTCAGAAACGAAAATCGTATTTTCACTTACAAATTACTGTAAAATACTTTTGAAACGTTGTTTCTATGGTAACGACTTCGCGTAAAGATTAAGGCCAGTGAGGAATGTCCTTAATCTTTTCTAAGTCCTTAAAATAATACGCGAGTTATTTATTATTTGTGTCATCGAAAACAAGACAGACTCGTTGAAAAATTTATATAGAAGAGACAGTTTTAATTTATTTAAGATATTTTAATTTATGGGAAAGTTAAACATTTAAGTGAATATGATAGTTATTATTCGATACTGATGTCACTTAGTGTACTTTATGTTAATCTATCCTTAAATAAACAATATAGTACAAACAATGCGTTAGGACGCGACATGTAATAAAAGTGCACGAATAATGACGCAAGAGCCCCATTGTTCATCAAATAATCAATGAAATTTCCAAAGAAACAACACAATGGACTTTTAGCAGATATCTACTTCTGTTAATACAATAAAACATAATAATAAAACAAACTATGCTACGAAATAATCAAATGCACGAAACATTATAAAGCATATATACTACGTAATTTGTTATAAATTACAACACGAATTCTTACGAAATTATGCTTATAAATCATCGTATTACATATTTTGTTTCTTGAACTCGAATTAGTAGAAGCATAGTTTATCATAAACACAGGAGCATAATTTTTATTAATGCCGAAATACGTCCACAGTTTCAGAATTATTTTACTTGTTTAAAACTACGCATTGTTTAATTTAAACACGTAAATTCATTATGCAAATTATTCGTGTATAATAATTTAATTAATTTATTTATTTTTAATATATTAGAAAGAATATAATGATTAAAATGCTTTATTTATTTATACTTTTGTACAAAATACTATATATGTCAATATAGAGCATTTTAAATGATATCACGAAATAGAAAATGATTAATGAAATAGTCCGTTCTGATGTCCTAATATATGAAAATAATATATAATTAGCCACATGTTTCTGTGATGAATGGTTTTTAATGTAAAAAGGTAACTGACCGATAGATAAGATATCTGAAATTATGTTTCTTAAGAATATTTAAAAAAAAATAAATGTAGCAAAGTTATAAGATTACTTGTCAAATCTTAAATGATGTTTAAAATGCTGTAATTTAAAATTTTATACATAATAAATATTTTATAAATTATGTGCCGAAGAATTAATTATAAAATCATAAAATCACTAAGAATAAGCTTACATTTAATGTTATGAAAAATGATTTTGAATTAAAAAGTTTAAATTACAAATTGTATATATTATGCAGAGTGAAAGAAAACAATATAAAATTATAATAATCTAATATCTTTTGTTCCGAGAAAATAAACATACGCATTTTTATAATAAATAATTGATTAGAAAATTTTAAGAAACAATTCCTTTTAAGATTTCCTGTATTATTCCCGTAAAGATTGATAGTTTATTCGTTTATTTTCTTCAATAATCAACGATTATCATTTACCAAAGTACACCTCTAAAAATGACGATACGCTCTACAACTTCGTAATTAGATTTTTTTTTTTTTTTTACTCCATCTCTTACCGTTTGAAAATTAGAAAATGAATTAACTCGAACTTCCGGCCAAAGGTCAATTTTTCCCAAACCATTGAACTTTCGTATTAGATTTTCTACGAAGTTAAACTCTTAGATCTCTAATAGAAACATGAGCGCACACTTTATTTAATAATTTGTGTAAAAGGCTATGTAATTATTATACGAATAAGAAACATATTCTGATAATTATGAAAGAATTCTGTAATTACCAGAGGTTTCTTAATTCTGCTTTATAAGCTAAGATAGATATCACTTTATAGTTTAAATATACAATTATCTAATAATCTAAATCACCCTCATGGCAGAACAATTCAAAATATATCACTAAACACCGTTTTGGCTGCTGGGATGTATTTAATTTTGGCAAACGTTTTCAACCTATTAAATAGGCCATCTTTTTAAATGTTTCACAAAAATAATCTATTATTAATTAAATAAATATTAAAATTTCGATTAAAAATTGTAATTTTTGACATTCTAAATAGATTAAGAATTATTAATTATATGGATTCACATTTAACAAAGTTTATGTCTAAGATCTCGAAAAAGTAGCTACAGAGTGTAACATCAATTCATGTAAAAAGGAATATAAACGTAATATTTATGTATTATGTACTGTAGATGTAGATGTTCCAAGCATTGTTTATCGACAATATTTCAATAGAACAGTTATTAATCAGAAACAAAAATAATAGATAAATCGTTATGAACGAACAGAAGTGATAAAACAATGGAAGTTCAACATATTACATGATCAAAGATGTTTAACTGCAGTTATAATAAATGAATCGTGTAAATTTAAGCATAACGAAACAATATCAACATCTTTAATAATGAAACAATTATAATAAAGTTAATTGTTGAAGCTTTAGACATTACTGTATATAAAAAATAACCTTTTTTCCTCCAGGAATAATATTCATAGAGATAAAAATATATTTCAAAATAATGAAGATAATTAATGGATGTTTGATAAACGGCAATCATTTCGGAGGCAAATATCGTATCTCCTAAGAAACTTACAAATTCGTTTCTTTTATTGATTAATTTTATTTAATAAAATTATTATAAACTTAAATAATTAAACTGTCATTTTTCTTCAAATTCTAGCATTTTTGATAGACTAATTTACTCTATTTAAATATATAGGCTATATATATATTTATTTACTTATTTAAGCTATGAGTAATTATCAATAATTTTTTAAATAAAAAATTTAGTAATTTACTTACTAAAACATAATAATTGAGACTACAATACACAGAGTTTACTTTTGTTTTTAATTTTTAAATTCCTTATCTAAATGAAGTTGCTAGTATACATTTTCCTCTTATTATTGTTATTTTTTTATACAGTGCAGTTGATATGGGAACTTTCCTTTAATCAATAATTTCCTTCCTAATGAGTTTTTATTACTCTAATGGATTAATCTATAAAGATTCATAAAGAATTGCAGATTGGCGCACTACGATATATAAAAATATACAATATAAGATATTTTATTTTATTTACATTTATTATTAATTGCTCTAACTCGTAAGTCAACGACGTATAACCTCTGGTAAAGGAAAGATTACAAAGTGTATTATACGAAATTACAGAAAAAAATATAGGCTACATACAATCATTCAAACTTTAAAACAAAAAATGATAAGACAACTAGAAATATAGAATGAATATGTTGAGATCAAAGAAAATAATTCGTGATACTGAATATTATAGTCGAAAAATATTAAAGAAATGAATGTAAATATTTTAAAATATACAGGTCCTATTATATAAAATAGAATTTATAGTATAATTTAAATTTTTTCGATAATTCTTTGTGTCAACGTAACATTCGATGACCTATTATTAAATTCTTTATCACAGAATTATTTTCCCTTTTTCTAGACTAATAACTCGAAATAGCTAAGAAAGTATTTCAGAATTTTTTATTTTTTATTAAATGTTTTCATCATATTATAGACAACACGTCGATAAAACTGTCAAGAACCAAGGAAAATACCAAAAGTAAATCAAATAATTACCTATCTGTAATTAATCTCCATGAAAAGTTAACGATGAAACTTAAAATAATGCTGTTGCATAATAAAATATTAATGAAAGTTTTTATAATATATAAGACATTAAAACATTATAAATGAAGATTATATAAAATAGAAATGTTTTAGAATTGTAAAAAGTTCTGAAAATCTTAATATCTTGCCTGATTTTTATCAAAAACTCCGATAACTATTTACGCTGCATCAATCATTGTAAATAGCCGGTGATGTGAGCATGAAGTAGTTTCGGCGTTGTCGGATCATTATTTTTTTGTAAAATCGTGTCCAGTATTATTGGCTATCAGGCAATGTTCTTTCTATCTTCTCATATATATTGTGAAAAACTGTAATGACCTTATCAAACGGCCCACTTTCCGGATTAAATGACCTTGAATGACCTTCGATTGTGTACTAATAGTCATCGTTCTTTGTCTTCCATTAATATTAGTCAAATGGTTTTATAAAATAAAGAAATATCTAAATCCTGCAAGAATGAAAAAATTTAAAGTACAAACGTAATAAACGAAATAATTCTTCTAAGTAGATTTAGATGATCGTAAGTAACCTAAATTCGTGTTTGTCGTGTTTACTCGATCATTTTTTAAAGCTTTGCAATAGAATAGAGTGGAGAATCTATGCGCCGCTTCCCGAAAATTATGGTTTTACGAATAACCGGCACAAACCATTTTATAATCACCTTGAAGTGAAATTTATTATTTTATTTATGATCATTTATATAAATGCGTACTTGATCATAAGTTCACATTTACCAGTTGAAAGAATAATTAAAAAGTTCTATTTGATACATTGCCAAGATATTAGTTAATCTCATTGATAACAAAATTGTTATTCTTTTTCCTATTGCAAAATCCACTTAAAAATTCCTTTGGAATTTTTAAATATTTTATATAGAACGTTTTCTTGGTAAAAATTTTTACTGTATCATGAAGCCAAGGTCACTGGCAACGTTCGAAGACAAGCATCGTTAATAAATTACACTCGACACCATAATTTATTTTTGCATTAATAAAGTTTTCATTATGTTATTAACTAACGAAAATAATAAACGTTATTTTTCATTATTAAAAACATTGAATAGATTATAAATAAATATATAATTCAAATATTAATTTAATTAATATACAAAGTAGAATAATGCAATGTAAATTTTTAATTTAATTAAACTTCTTTTTTCTTAATAATTTTAACATAACTTTACAGTTTAAATGGATAAATAAGAAAAATAAATACATATTTTATACGTGCTGCAATTTTTAACCAAGGTAAGAATATATATTTTTGCAATATTCTCATTTAAAGTAGATTCTATTTCATAGAACCTGATTTAATAATACACTGTAATTTTTCTATGTAAAATTATGTATTAAATTTCTAGATAATGATTCGAAAGCATTAATTATATTCCATGAAAGAACATATTTTTCATATATTGTTATCAAAAATTTTGTTTGACTTTTGAAAAACGAGACTCGAAGATTAACCTGTATAATTCATTTTCTCTGTGAATGCAAAAAATAAATCTCTCAAATAAAAATAAAGAATAATTTTTACAACTAGAAATTCGTGTTTAACTACTTTAGCAGGCAAGATTTTATAATCTTCTATTCATAGTCTCGCATTTATAAGTTTATTTAAGTAATTCAGTAAATACAAGCATTTATCGTTTGTTTAGAGAAAATAACATTCAAGTTATTCATTCTTAAATCCTTTTGATGTTTCAAATATCATAACTAAACATGATATAGATTAGGATTAAATGTGATATATACCTTAAATGATGAATATAAATATTGTAATAAATTCTAAAATATACAGGAAAAATGAAATATGCTTATCCTCAAATTAAACTTATAAATTCAAAGGATACAAAAAGCTTTAACAGAATACATACTTGAAGGCATCCGTAAAAAATAATACTCATTTTTGTTGTGTGTGTGTGTGTTCTATTTACGAATGTTTGAAAATTACCATATAATTAATTGTTTTCGATCATACTTTCATCTATGTTTTTAATATAACGACGAGCTTGTTTGGAATACTAATGGTATTTTTGCTAAGAAAGAATAAATAACAATTAACGCTACATTTTCCTGTAAACAGTTAATTAAAACAGCTTCATGACAAAGCGTTTTTAAAACCATATTTAGCTTATTTATATTTTCAATTAAATAAAAACTTAAAATCTGTTTATATATCTTAACATTAAATACAAAATTTCGTTCCTAAAGAGCCTAATATGAAATATAACTTAAAAATGACTATGAATTTGCTACGTCGTATTCATAATAAATATTCAAATGCAAAGATTTTTAATACTATTTTAACACGAATTTTCCTATCTTCCAAAGATAAAAGTGTCTCGTTTTTTATTCTGGTTAGCAATTTCAATTTTAATTTGAATAATATCAAGAAACTGCAGTAGTATTTTTTTAAGATATAAAAGATTTGAGTAGCTTCCCTTCACTAAGTTTATAAGGTATTTTTGTCATATCCAATCGGGTTTCTTTACTAGTTTTTAAAATAATGTTCAATGTTTCTTCATTATGAATTTGAATGATCATGTTCAAAGATAAGATCAGGAACTAATTGAACTGAAAACATTAATATAACTTTATGAATATACATATTTTGTAGCTTATTATAATATCTTTTAAATTGAATTTTATTACAATTAACCGAAATATTTTACGATACAATAACCGTAATTAACCCAGTATGAGAGATATTTGAAAATATATTATACTAAAATAAATTAACGAAGTATTCCAGACTTTTAAATTATTTAAGCTTTTCTTTCGAAGATAATTTTAAATAAATTTGTTTTATGAATTATTATATTAAGAAAGTATGGTTAGTTAAAAATTGTTTATTTTCTTTTCAGATCACTTCCCACACGAAACTATGTAAAAAACGAGTTTATATGGTTGAAATGTCATTGAGCAGACACGTTCGCAATTTATAAAAGTAAGCGTGATGATACACATCTATTTATCTTTAGAAGGGCGCGTGTATAATCACGTTTAGCCTAATTTCTGATGGAGTTGCGCACAGAATACCCTATATCAATCGTGATGCTTCCTACTGCGAATGTCTTGTCAAACAACCCCATTTAGTTGTGTAAAAGAGTTTAAGAAAACAAGACTTTTCGTAATAAGCTATAGAGGATAATTAGAATAATAATTCTGCGCCAATTGTCGACAACTTAAATGTTTGTGTTAGGATGAAAATAGATAAGAAAACGAGAAAATTATCTTTCCTATTTTGATAAACTCCAAAGAGTTCATCAGAATTGAAAGCTAAATGTAATATACAGTATATTTATATTAAGTCTGCGAAAACAGAAGAATCGATAAATGAGGTGGCTAAAGTAATGATCGATGGCATTAATTATTATTAAGTGGACTAATGTTTGTCATAAAAAAAACAACACGCTACATTTTTAGCAAACTTTTCTTTGGAATTATTAAGGTATATTATCTTATTAATAAGCAAAACACATACTTGCTTCGCAATTTCATTCGAAAATGCGCTACTAAATTATATTTTAGTCGTAAAGAGATTTAATAACAGATAAGTTAAAATAAAGTTTAAATTTTAAATTTGCTTTAAGAAAACCTAGATTTGTTCCGAACCTACTGAACTAAAAACATATTTTTTCATAATTTAAGCCAACACAATTGACAATTGCGGCGGTTATTGTATTTTTTAAAAGCATTAGAAGAGAAAGAATAGAAACAAGATATAAATTCATTGATTTAAATTCTTTTTTTTACTTTTTCAGATATTCATTATAATGTATAGGTTTATATATATATTATATCACTATAAGATAATAAAAATTCCATCAAAGGGCGGTGGTAACAATTTCTTTCGGTCGCTTACAAACCGACTTCTACTCTTGGGTGCGGTCGAATTTTAAGTTATAAGGTATTGTTTTACCGGATTTATAACTCCCCGTTTGAATATGTCCTCTGTACTTTACATTGTAATAATAAAATACAATAATAGAGGTAAGAAGTTATATTTCTATTAGGGCGTGAGCGAAGCAAAGTGTCTCAATAAACTAAACGATCCATTAATTAGCTCCAATGCGATTTGTTCTCACGGTGTCGAATGAATACATTTTTGAATATTATACATGTTTGACTTTTTCTAAGAGATAAGGAACGATAAGATAACCTTTATCACTTAACTTTAAAAGTAGGCAATTGAAAAAATATAAATAATATATAGACAATAATTATATGATAATAACCATTAATCATTTTTGCATCTAACGTAATAAATTGTTTACGGAAGTATAGTCAAAGTTAACGTAATAATTTTTACAGACTCGTTTCTAGACATTTTTTTCCCTATCTAATGGTTGTATATTACATGTTATTTACTAAAATTCAAGAACTAATTTATAAATTATAATCAAGATAAGGTATAAATATAAATCAAAAATTAATTAGTTTAAAATTGAAAAAATTGTGATTAACCGTTTTGATAAACGAGGCGACTTTTTAAAATAAAATTATTCCTAGATTACTTATCTAACATAGTTATTACAATATAGCTTATCTATTATGAATAATAATAATTTATGAAATAAAACATGTTTTTGTCGTTTTTAAAAATTATTAAAATAGACGACAGTTATAAAGGCTATAAAATAATATAATGTTGTTGTATAACAAAGTTTCAACTATTAAAAAAAAAATAAATAACTACGAAGGGTGTATAATATCTGAAATAAATTATTAATTATCTCTACTCAATCTAAATTTTTATTTTTTTCAAAGCAATAAGTAACGAAAAACCATGTATAATTACGTTCGGACTGATAGAGAAGTTTATAAAATAATTTCAGTTATTTATATTTTATATATTGAATAATAATATAGAAACATTTAATTAAACTTAAATTATAAGTAACGATACCTCAATTATGCCTGTAATAAATGTTGGAATAAATGATCCGTCAGAAATAATCTAATAACATCGTTAAAATATTTAAAATAATAATAATTTGTAAACGACTTTAAATATTTCTTATTCTTCTTATATATATTATATTTTATTATCAGTTCTAAACAATACTTTTTTTATTTATCGACAATATTGATCTTCGTATATATAAAATAACAGCGGAGGTATCCGGCGTTGCTGGGAGAAATTTGATACGCATTCTTCAAAATAAAAATAAACTATTTTTATTTTTTTATATATATTATAAAGCAGATTCGTTGTTTCTAGTTTTCGGTTAAGGAATAATACAGTTTCGTCAAACGACGAACTTTAAGCTGCCGAAAGACTTCGTATGTCTGGAGCCAGTTCACTTACAAAATCACTCAACTCTTGCTGATGCAAAAGTACCAAAAGTGGACGTTACAAAAGCTAGATGTCAATCTATAAGCTAGATCTAAAATTACAATATTAAATGTATAATTAATAACGTAAAATAGCTCTCGAAAATTTCTGTACCGAACGTCACACTGCCAATGAATATATACAATGATCTGGTACGTAGGCCGTTCCGTTGTAGACGGAGAACAGAGTTTTTTTATGGACAAAAAGTAATCGTCGACCTGCTGGACGACTTTTAGAAAGTTTGATTACATATGATTGTACAGTTTTCGAATGTATCAAGAGCAGACTGACAAACAGACAGACAAATTTATACGTAGCTCCTACTGTACATAATATTAATATATATTATAGGATCTATTAAATTTTTTATATGAATTTTATATAATAAATATTAAAAGTAATCGTGAAATTTAGCCTATATACTCATACTGATTTGCAAAATTTTAATTTATCTTTGCTTTTGTACAGTAAATATCATTTTTCTTTTATTATTATTTTTATATTAATAATATAGAATATTAAACAGCAATATTAACTATAAGAATTTTATTTAAGTAATTATATATTGATTTATATAATATCAATAGAAAATATTTTAATTAAAGTATTAAGGTGTTATTCTTATAATAAAATTTAGTATCCGACTTTAAATTAAACGAGTGAAATATCCTTGCTGTAAATAGATATAGGTCTATAACGTAGATTTTAAAGTAGTTTATTTATTTATTTATTGAGAAGAGTTTGACTTCATGTGAACAGCTTTACATAGATGAGGAGAAAGTGGTAAAATTTATTTTACCACTTTTCTCTTCATCTGAAATTCTTGTATGATAAATTGTATATAATTTGGGTGATAATAGCAACATACCAATTTTGTAGCCGAAGGAAAATATAAAATAAAATAATATTTCGATATAATAACGAGTCATCTGTGTTTTGGTTACCTCTTAACCCATATATGCCCATTGTAAGTGATTTGTGTTTATTTACATAATAATTTACAAAGAAATGTTTAACAGGGTTTACAGCCTCTTTTGTCGATCGATATAATAAACCAAATGCACTATTAACAAACAAACAGAACTGCAAAGCCATAAATTTGACCATACGTTCGACACTTCGCATGCTAATTACGGGCGCAAATGACCACTTTCAATAAGTAAATTATAGAGATAGAAGTTGCCCCAAATCATAATGTCATTTAAATCTGAAATTACAGCAAAAAAGGGGAGAAGAATAAATTAGAGATTGTTTTTATTTCTGTTAAAAGACAATTTAAAAGATATTTTAAATTGTTTTATTTTCACATTAATTTTATGAACGTAGCCGATATTTTATGGACTTTGATACTTAAATGAATGTTATTGAGCTAATATTTCTATCAAAAAGATCAAATAGCTTTATTTGTATAAATAATCGAGGTAATAAAATGTTTCATTTTTAAAATTAAAATTATTTTTATAAAATAAATTAGTCAAGTTATGATATTTAAATATCATATAATTTCAATTTTAAATTGATTGAATTATAATAAAGCAATAATATCAATTATAATTAGGTATTAAGTAAAAAATTTAAATTTATTTTCCTGTTTCTTTTGAATAATTCATGCAAGTTTCTAAAGTTATTATCTTACCGCAGCTAAGTTACTAATACAAGTATAACCAATTTAAGTATGTCAATGTTATTAACACAAGAGTGTAATATCACGAATAATTAAAAATGTTAAAACTTTTAAAAATAAAGTTTAAAATAAATTATCTACTTTTCTATATTTTAAATTATTTTATCCAATTGATAAAATGCTTAAAAAATTTAAATAACCTTATTTAATGTAAAAATTATTTATAGTATAAATAGAGAATAACCAGAACTAATTTTAAATTTGCATCTTTTACCAAGAAAAGTTAAACGTACTGTACTGTGTACAGTACATTGTTGTAGGTAAGAGAGAAAACGTGATGACTGATAGAGATAACCACGGTCAGTTATCTGCTATCATCGCATCAGAAACGTGTAAGCCGCGAGATTGATTTTATGAAAGATAAAGCTCTGCCATCTTTTAAACCTTTTACTTTTAAAACAATTTTCTAGTTATAAATTTATAGCCTCTAACATAAATTTAATAAACTTTTTACTTAAATAAATGTGTTAACTTTATATTGTAATATACTACGAGTTTTGAATACCGAATGTAAATATAATTAAGAAACACACGACGAAAAACAAACACGGAATTATGTTATGTGACGTAGAGAAATATATTAGTAATGGTGGTAATATACAGAAATATTTTATCACGAGCGTTCAGGGAACTTAGTATTAGCTACTTTCGGTAACGCGAAATTTCGTCATCCGACAGAAGAGGGAGATTGGCGTGGTAGATTAGATATGGTCTTTTACGTGCTTATGTGCGGTATGGCGTTTGAATGTGTAATGTCAGCCCCTCGTTGCTTTTGCATACCGAAACTATACCCATCAACGACCACACTGACGGAAACGTAAAAATGGCCGAAAATTGAAGTAAAACTTAATTTATTACTTTTAATAGTGTTGAAAACCACGAAAAAAAAAAGGTTCAAAAGTCCTTCTCTAAAGTGCAAATAACTAAAAAACATACGTCCTCTGCCGGTCGTGACAAATACTTTCTTCAAATTCGTCTTAAAAACATATAAAACGTAGTTCGTCCTCGGTGTTGAAATTTTTTAACCCCAAGAACTAATTACGTTTTAAATGTTTTTAAGAAGAATTTGAATTTTTTAAAGTTATTTGTCACTACCGGCTTTTCATTTCTTTCTTTCCTCTTTTTATATATTTTACCACAAATCGTGGACTACAATAAAAGATCGATCTACGTGTGTTTTTAATTCTTTATATCTACATTTGAGGACTTATGAACAATATATATATATATTTGAGAATGTCTACAATGATAAAAGTAGTTAGCCTTTGATGTTTTTTAAAGAATAATTTATTTTTTACGTGTACGGCTAAGTTTATTAACCACGTGAAAAGCGGTAGCCGAATTAGCCATCTTTTCGAAAATGACTAATTTTGTATAATACATTATTATTTTCTCTGAGTCATTTTGAGGGCAGTGGCCGTTGTCGAGAAGTTAAAAATAGAATTTTTAGCAGGTGGGCCGATGTTGAGAGTGATCGTTGTTTGAAAATTATTTTGTAGAGGTTCGCAGTTTAGAGGTGGCCGTTATTGGAGGTTCATCTATATTCATAGTTAAGACTTGATCCCAGGATCGAATCTTCTAGTAACTCGGTATTAGATTCTTCTCATCCGTTTATAAATTTGAATGAAACACGCTTTAATGAACAAAATGGGAATCGATGATGATATATGCCCAGGAAAAACTGGAAACGTTAAAATTGAGTCTTATTTAATTCGGAAGATATATAAATTAACTTCATAATATACAACTTTCTGGATGTAAAACTTACAATAGAGAATTTTAAAAATTCTCAGCGTATAAATGTTCAGTAATAACTAAGGAAGTGATCCGAAACTTGCAATTGTATTTACTAATGTAACGTATTAATAGAATAATTTTAATTCGATGTTTAAAAAAAATGTGCAAATATATTAATGTATGCTGTAACATATTATTTGTATATAATAAAGTATGAATAATTTATGACTAAAAATTTAAAAAAAATAAAATCTTCATTTTCTTACTCTGTCTTGCATGAAATTAACTATATTATATTAGTTTGTTGTTTTATTCCCGAAGAAAGAAGAGGAAAAAAACAAAGTAACGCGTTTAGCCGAAGGCAATCGAAATATCATATTTAGCTCTTATATAGAAATCATTAAAACAACATTATGTGATATTAAACTTAGTTTATTTTTACATATATGGTATATTGTACCTAAAGCCTGGACACAGGAAATCTCATTAACTATAATTTTTCTGTCCACAGATTAAGTATGGCTTTGTCAAAAGAAGAATTGAACTGGTACTTCTCAGTGAACGTGAAGGATGGTCATATCGTTCACATCCACTGACCACGTGACCACGTGCATAGACGTGGTCATGTGGAGTGGTCTCGTTCACCTGACCTTAGCCCCCTTGACTTCTTTTTCTAAAAAATGGTGGAAATCATCTTGAAGACGTTATTTAATATTCTAATTGAATAAAATGTTAATAAATTTCATTTCTTGAAAATATGTATTTTTGCCTGTGTGTCCAGACTATAGGGACACCCTCTAGAAAGACTATACTTAAATCAATTTAACTTTTCATTCAAATAACATAAAATTGCAATCTTATAGGAAAATGTTTGTTTATCAATCGTAATTGCGAAGTTATAACGATAAAAGGGCATTTGAGATTTACCTTTGTGTTGCCGATTTATATATCTGAATATCTAATTATTAAACATTAAGTGATTATCATCATCCGACGACGAAGTATATAAATTTGTTCTATAATAAAACTACTTTTATATTTGAAATTAATTGCATTAATACAAATAAATATCATGGAAATTTCGATTGAATCGGACATACCTGAAAGAAAATTTATCAGGCAAAAATAAGGAACGTTTAAAATAAGGAAAGTCGAAATTTAATCCTGCGAAATGTTGTCGTCTTCGATTATGACAGACAAAGGTGGAATGTATCCGATCGGATTATTAAGAGCCAATGAATTTCCACCGCTACCAGTTAATGATAAGAAAAACATCTTTGTGGGAGGGAAAGTCATTGTCCAACGATGGAGGCTACGTATTACAGTAATGATACCGCATTGTTGCAGCATCGGAACAATTCGGGATTGGTGTAAGAAAAAATTAAAAATCTTAACCCTTTCTTATAGCCAAATTAAAAAGAATAAATTCGATGCGATAATGAAGTGAAGAAAATAGTTAAATTGCTGGTCTCTTAATAAATCCAAATTAATTAACGTACTAATCATTCTTAGTTTTATCGGTTCTTGAAAATAAATAACGTTCGTTTATTTAAATGTTGAAATTTAGTCCGAAATCGTATCAAACATTTTATAGCCTATTAAATGTCTCCTACAGGCTATTTGACGATTTTGTAAGATTTGAATAAAGTAAGATTTTGAATTTTAAACGAAAGGTAAAATTCTTAGAAATCAGATAATTACGTAATAAATTTAAAAAATATCAATATTAGTATGAAAAAAATGTTCTTGTTTTTCAATTTTGAAATGCATTTTGCTCCATCATCATTAAGAGGTACTGTACGTTTCAAAACACAACATACAGTATTTATATTTCTTATTTTAAAATATGTGGTAACAT
This sequence comes from Centruroides vittatus, assembly GCF_030686945.1. Taxonomy (NCBI): domain Eukaryota; kingdom Metazoa; phylum Arthropoda; class Arachnida; order Scorpiones; family Buthidae; genus Centruroides; species Centruroides vittatus. The sequence goes on from NW_027122637.1 coordinate 369,279, forward strand.
AAACATATTATCTATTATTTTAAAAAATACAATTTGATAAATTATTTTAAATTCAGAAAAATCAAAATATAAGTTACAATTCAAGAGATAGGGGAAATTTTATTATATTTTCAATAACAGTAAGGAAAAACTAATTCACAATTAATACAGTCTTCTACGTATAGTACCGCACAATAAACCAACTGTTTATTTATCGTTCCGTGCGGTATTTAACCTATATGCGATGCAGTACCTTAACTAGCGCACAGTATAGAAATAGAAGCTTATACAGTAAAATCCAGTAAAATACAGTGCAGTGTACAATACTTCGTTATGGCAATAGCAAAATAGAAAAAATACAATAACTCCACTCTCCAAAACTAAATTTAGCACTCTAATGGTTAAAAAAGAGACAAAAAATTGAATTTTTATTGTATTGATATAAAATAAGAATCCCCACCTGTTTGAACTGAAGTTTATAAAATTTTAAAAATTCTTTGAAAAAATATTTTTAAAATAAAATGTTTCTCTATATTTTTAATTATAATATAAGCAATACATACATACATACATACGTAATAATTATAAAGAATATACATATTAAAATTTTTATTTCTATTAGCCTATATATTCATAATCTAATTTAAAAATATAAATTAACTAAATCTATTATTCTCATTAATTTTCCAATACAAACAATTCTCTGGTGTAAAATTATTATTTTTAATTTTAATTAAAATTTATTCGTCATTAACTATAAACTAACTCAATCTTGCAAATTTATTTTGAAAACTTCAATTAAAGTTTAGTGAATATTTCCCAATTCTACTGTATTAAGAATAATAATGGACATTTATCTTATTTTTTCTATAGATTATATTTTACGACAGTGTCTTATAACTTTTTCATATTTATTTTTATTTAATAATTGGAAATTCTAAACAGCATCATCGTAAAATAACGTGCAATTTAAATATGTAGAACAATAAAGAAGTTCGTATTCTCTATATTAAGTTTAAGTAGGTTCTAGTTTTATTTTTCTTCAATTTTGCAGGTACATCAAAGATTTTAAATTTAGGCCAAAGAGTATAACCTTTTTAAAAATTATTAATTATTATTATTTTACAAGAATGAATTTTAACACCTAATAACAAGCGTAAAACTACTCGCAAAAGATCTCACGAAGCGCACGATAATAAATTGTAGTTGACCTTTATTTTAACATTATATATCTCTTAGGATGAAGTAAAGTGAAAGCTCCAATCCTTGGGCTATTCCTCTTTTTGTTATTCTCGTGTTTGAAAATTATTAGTTTTCCACTTAAACTATACGTGCATATAATATTATTACGTATTTAATATTAATTTATTATTAGGCAACGAAACTTTTAGAAAAAATTAATTTTAATACGAATAAAAATAACGAGTTAGAATTATTTATGGGACTACTTTAACAGTTATGAAATCAACTAGGAACACGGACTAGATTTATAGGTTTATAACTTGAATTTAATAACATTTTTTATAGTAAATTTTGAATTTTTTAAATAAATAAATTTTTAAAAATTTCTTTGCTATTCTTTATCATTTCAGCTGTTTTAATCAACACATTTAACGTTCTTTGTTCACATCTTAAATTGACACCGAATCGATGTGGCACTAAATTTGAAAACGCTTCCAACAACGACGGTTATATATACCAACGGGATCTAAACACAAACAAGAATTTCAGTGTTTGAAATTATCGATTTGGTGACAAAAATGACGTTTGAAATACAAAACTGTACAGTACTTTCCGTAATTATCGAAGGATTCTTTCTTTATATAATATTTATTCAATAGTAAGATTTGTCGACGAATATTCGTTACCAGCTTAAAAAGTGGTACTATTTATAATGGTAGAATACTATATCTAGGTTTAACTGTGTTTTTATTATTTATTTTTTAGAAAAGTTTACCGATAATTTAAAATTATCAAAAGGGATAATTTATCCCTTTATTTAATTCTTTCCTGATAGGTTATCAATATATACATAAGTTATTTTTTCAAGTAATAGGATTATTGTATTTTAAATACGAATTTTTTTCTATTTGAAAAGTATTTAGAACAAATCAAATTTACATTTTCGAAAAAATGTATATATATATATATATATATATATATAGCTTTTAAATATAAAAATAGATCTTTTATTTTGATAAGATATTTATTCGTTGAAAATGACTGTTTATTTTGTTCAGCAATTCAAAAAGTCCAGTGTAAGCCGATCGTAACTGTCGGAGATTGAATTACAAAATCCCAATCTCCAACAGTTACAATGGTACTAAAGTTGTATCGCGGAGGCTAATACAAGAAGCGAATTAATACAAAGATGATTTTCATAAAAAGATGACGACATCAGAAATCATTTCTGAATGCATCAATAACTTACCATCAAATTTTTATATATTAATTTATTATTGTCTGGAAGAGTGCCGAAGATGGCATTCAAAAGAATAGTCGCTAGGGCAAAGCTATTTCCAAAAGGATTTATATTTTGATTGATTTTCCGGCGAAAAACTTTTACGATTATAAAGAAACACATCCTATTTTCTTGTTAAGAATCTTTAAATGTCAATTTTAAAAAGATTTTACCAGCTTATTTAATTTATAATAGTAGCCTTTATTTACCATTTAATTTTCAGAAATACACAATTTAATTTGATTTTGAATATTTTATTTGTATTACTACTTTATAGCCAAACCGATATGCGGTACTGTACAGTAAGTTATCTAATAGCGTAAGTAAATGTTATGCATGATCAATACATAACTTTGTCAATATAAGTTTATAAACTAACTTGAACATTATTTGATATAACACTAAAAATAATTTTTTTTTTAATTGTCTTAATGAAAATTAGAATATATAGAAACTATTTCGGTAAAATGCTCAATGCCATAAGTAATGCAATATAGGCCACTGAAAAATTAATTTCAAAATAACTACTTATTTAAAAAATAAACTAAAAAAATATTTTAAGAATGAAAATTTTTTCATATTGTAATTATAAATAAACAATATGCAGCACGTTTATTTTTTCTAACGTAATTAAAATCGAATTTATCAAGAACCGATATTTTTTATTATTATTATTTACGAATAGTCTAGTTAGGAGAAAAATTTAATACTCGAAGAATAAATGACCAAATCTAGATTCTATTACTATTAAAGCTTCGACAAACAATCAAATTTCGTATTTATTTATTTAAAGTCTTAAATAATTCGATTACAAGTTACTATAATAAACTATACCTTACAAGTATTCTACTATTAGACTAATCGTACACTAACGTAGTAAATAAATAATTAACACATCTGATTATACTTATAATTTCTTATTTGTTTCGAATTTGACGTTACTTTGCAGCGTTTGATTTAAAGTTAGAATTTTTCATTAGTGCTACTTATGATATTTTAATAGGTTACTTTTAATCATAGATTATATGATTTGCTTATTTTTAGTCTTTTATAAATATATAAGGTCTAAATGCAGCACAGAAAAACAATTTATTTATTCATTGCGGATTGAAACGGAAATTTGAAATGAAAAATTTATGAAACGATATTAATTTTTATTTCTTTGTTTTAATTAAACATTTGAACGTTATTTCCAAATATTAAATATTATTTTTCTATTATAAATTTAGAGAAGAGCATCGTCTATAAAAATATGCTCGTCTCTACAACGTTACGAATACATAAATGCGGGTAAATTTTTATCGCTGTAGAATAATAAAAATTTAATTAGAATATTACGTTTCTTTTATATTACCTGATATTGTTTAATTAATTAAATTGTAAATAAATTTGTTTAATTATTTTAATTTCTACTTCATAAAATCAAAGAAAAAATATATTTGTTCGCGAGTAACTGTCTTAGTTTTTCGATTGTATTTCAGTTAATATTTATTTTACGAAAAAAAAACATTTTAAGTCTTTTCTGTATAAATTATTAAATGAAGATCAAAAATAACATTGTAAAATTACTTTTAGGTTCAATTATCAGAAAAGAACTTCAATTTAATTAAGCTGCAAATAAGTGAAGGAAACACGAAATAAGTAAAAAGCGTGACGTGCTGTCTTGGTGGCGTGCAAATTATAATTCATGCAAAAATTGGAAATCGATGACGTATCTCGTTTTATTAGTTATTGTTTCTTTCCGTTTGCGGTTAAACTATTCGAAAAAATTGTTTATTATTAAGAACACCATCTTTTTAACTTTATTATTGACTTGTTAAAATTTCCGATTAGTAATAAACTGCTTTAATTTCATAATTATAGTCGCATTTCTAAATTAATAGTAATATTTCAGAAAGAAAATCATTCTAAATGAAAAACGATCGTTTTAAAAAATCATCTTTTAAATGATGAAATTGTTTGTTAATGCTAAAAGAAATTCATCTTAAAACCATTTAAATATTATTTAAATTTAAACTATCTTATTATAAATTTTAAAAATGTCTGTCGTATTAAACATTTAAATTTTCCGAGAACAATTGTACATACCTATTGTTTCTACAATGTTGAATTACAGGGGGATTTTTAAAAAATGATAAAGAGAAAGTTTTACTGATTATATTTAATTGGAAAAGGAAATATTTTTTAACATTTATTTGTAACAATAGAATTCCCACTTTAAATATTTATAAAACAAGTATTTGTACTGTACGTGTTAACATATAATCTAAAGAAATTATAGCTTAGCTTATATGCATAATTTTATAATCCCGTTTAATTTTAAAAATATACAAAGGATTAAAAAATTAATTTGCATAGTTTGCATTTATAATTAATTTAGCAAATGTAATAAAAAGTTTTTCATCTAAAAACTAAAATAAATTCAATTTATAACTAACAATGCAAAAGTTTTAGTGAAATAAATCAAAGTATTATTTTCATAAAACTACATTATATATATTATTTAGACTCAACTAATAGGAATTATTTCTTCTTTTAAAAAGTTAATTTACAACTATAAAAATACACGAAATGATAAGATAGTAAAACAAATGGAAGGTAAGCAAAACTTAAATTACAATAAAAATAATTTACGATGGGCGTATAATCTAAATTACAAGATAAAAACGAGATCGAAAATTTTTTCTTTACCTGTCTCGTACACCAAAGAATTCATACGGAAGCATTCCAAATTTTCGAACGAAAATCCTCAAAGTTTTTTACAGTACGGTTCGGTTCTTAAACGAATTTTGACGTCTTCCCAAATTAATATAGAATATAAGCGAAAAGACGCAATAAACTTTGACCTTTCCCGGTAGAACAATCACGTGCCAATGAAGCTAATATTTATTAGAGGGGCAAAGAGAACCGTCCACTATCAATCGATAGCTCATTTACCGAAACATTATTAGTAATGACGCCAGATGTATGGACACAAAACATATTATTAGTTCATATAAGAACATCCGATTGTTCGCTGATTCTTATTTTTTATTTTGTTTTCGCTTTTGAAAATTAAATATTAACCATTCACTGTTACAAAAGATTGCTCTTAAAAAATTATTATTATTGTTTTTAATTTCTTATATATATATAGGCCTATATATTTAGCATTTGACGAATTTAACGAACGAATGAATAAATTCTAACAAAGTGTAGTAGCAGTGCATATTCAAAAAGTTAATAATGTTTTAAGAAATGACGAGAAAAACAGTAAAGATCGTGGGAAACGAAAAATGATCGAGTATACGTCCTCGTTTCGGACATCACGTTCTAATTAGCAATCGGTCGATCTTATAATTTATCTCGAGTTCGCAGGGTTTAATTATTTAAATTATAAGTGATTTACATAATGATTCTTTATATAACCGAGTAGCATGTATATATTTATACATGGGTCATTTACATTGGCACATCTTTTTAACGCAAAGATTTGAAAGATAATATAAAAATAATAATATTTAAATTTAAACCAATAATAAATTAATTTTTCGATTTTTGTATATTTCAATGAATATTTTTGCGTGAAAAAATGCTTTATTTTGCAATGTTTTTTATTTTTTCACTTAATTCGTTAAGTAAAAACCTATTATTTATTGGGTAAAAGAATTTTTAAGTGTAAAAAAATCAAATATACGGTATTAGTTTGAATACGATTAAAATTAATTTATTAGAGTTCAATGATTGAAATCTAAATACTGTAGGCCTATACGAATAAAGTTTTATTCAATTTTTGCTCAAAAATTCGATATTTTTTATTATTAATACATCGAATAGAGTCCAAATAGAAATAATAAAATCTAAAGTAATTGATATAATAACGTTAATAACAATTATTATAATGAATTATTAAGATTATATTTTATTGAGATTTCTCAAATCCTGTATAATTAATAGCTGATGTAGGCCTAATATAGTTTGCTTAGTGGCTTAATAAAACTCGACATAAAACACGAAGACTCTTATTATATGTACTATTAACAATTTATTTTATGTAACGAGTGCCTTTACGAGACGCCTACTTTATAATAACACGGACCTCGATGATAATCTGGTAACGGCTATTAATCTTTCGTAATTTCACTATTGGCTTAACATAGAACCGATTAATAATTAAAGTGTATTCGAACTATCGAAAATAATTTTCGATGAAAAACTAGGTTTCGATAAAAAGAAATCTTTTTCAAAGAACGAAATTAGATTGAAGAAAAACAAGCGTGTGAAACAGGAAATGCAACGAGACTTGCCTTAGCACTCCAGGGATGGTCGCAACAATAGCATTGGTTTTTATTCTCGTTTGAACCAGACTCGTGTAATTATGCTAATTGTACGCCCAGTTATATCTGCTATATCATTACAGAACACAAATACTTAAGCATCTGAATCTAAAGGGAGAGAAGGAAAAAAGACGTATCTCATTACGATACATCAGACCTTACTATTTTCATTTACTCCAGCAAACCCTATATATTTTGTGTCGTGAATTATACAATTTCTTACTTCTTATTATTGAATTCGTTTTAGCAAAACGAAGAAAAAAAATCTCTGCAACTTCTTGAATTAATCAAGTACGTTGAATATTTTTATTGCATTATAACCTTTTTTTTCTAAATAAGCCTAATATTTCACATTGAGAGAACCACTTTATATGCAGAAGCCGATCGTTCTTTCATTATTAATAAATGTATCAACGCGAATAAAATTTTGCAGAAACGATTTAACGTTTGAAAAAAATTATTTTCAGTGATAAAACTGTAAGAAATAAATCGTCTCATCATAGATGCGAGCCTACGTTTTTATTTGTGACTCACGTTTACTCCTTTCGGGTCGATCGAGTACTTCTAGTTTAGGACGTAGATATTCTGTTTGAACTTAGAAGGAACGATGTGTAGGATGAATCCGAAATAGGTCAAGGACCAAACTAACTAATCGTTACATAGTCATAATAACTATTTCAGCATACGATTAATTTATTATAATAGTTATTTTCGAAAAAAAAGAAAACAAAAGTTCGATAAATGTTTAAGTATATTATAATTGATTAATTTTCATGTCTTTTGTCTCGTCGAATTCATGATTTATCCAATTTTGAAACTATTAGTAATTCAACAGTCACTCGTTACTAATTTAATCTAATCAGAAAATGTCGTGAGGAAGATCTCGAGGGAAATTTCGGCAAGAGAAAAAGAAACGAAACGGTTCACCCAAATTAATCCTGATGAAAGAAATACGCGTAACAAACGCACGGTATATATTCCACCTGGATTCAATTTTCTAAGGTTTTATTAACTTGTATACAATTTTGTCGATAGTAATTATCAATGAGGACCTAACCGTTGGAAAAAGCGGAATTTGTTTCGATTGTCCAGAAAAATCGTGACGGAATGAGAAGCGTGTTGAAAGACACGAACGACACTTTTTGATACAGGTGGTACTAATTGTAATCACGTATCCTAAATAAAAAGATCGCACTAATGATTAAATTACCTATCCTATTGCGGTTTGCGAAATAAATTCTATTGTCTATCCGGTATAATAAGATATATTAAAATTATATTACGTACTCGATAAGCTTTGTAATAATAAAAGCCATGATCTTCGTAAATATTTAGAATATTTAAACTCTGTAATAAAAGCGAGAACGTTTTGTATAGAAGCAATTATTCTCGATTTCAAAGCGTAGTTACCCACCATTAAAACAAAACGGGATGGTCGAATGAAAGAGCATTTTGGAGAAAATCTTTTTTAGGACGTATCGTGTTCAAAACCATTACGTCAAACCAACTTAATGTTTTTATAACAACCAAATTTAATGGTCCACTTACTTATGTGTTAAACTAAATAGTATTGTCGTATCTGCATAACAATAATAGCGGAGATAAGTATATATTATGAATAGACGAAATACATCTGCCATTCCACACCTGTCATTTAAAACTGAATAATTTAAGACTAATAACGCCAATTTTAAATTTATTGACGTGTAAATTAATGAATTATTGTAATTTTTAAAATGATTATTTGTTTAAAATTAATTTATTACAAATAAAATCTCTCTCCAATCATAAATCTTAGTTTAAAACGGTTTATAGGAATCGTACCGAACGAACTGGACGAAGATAAATATCTTTCATTTTCGATTCTCAAAAAGGAGGCAACACGAGACAATGAAAGGTCAAACACCGAAGGAAAGTATGGCAAAAACAATCTACATTGTTTCTTACAGAAGTGGTTCGTCAACCGTCTAATTCACCGACATCTATTAGAGGTGGCGAAAATCGGCCACTGATCTCGTCACAAAACAATAATTAATAGATATAGATATTAAGAGACTTTTTGATGATGTGTTAAGAGCGCCATAAAAACTATTAATTCGAAACATTTTACACGATCTACATCTATACCACTTGTATATAAGAAAGAAAGACAAGACCTGTATACAAAAATTAGCACCTTTGAATTTAAATTATCATCATTTACTTATCAACGTTTCGGAACTCTTGGTAAAATTAAAAGTACCAAGTATGAAATTTTATTATTCTAGTATAGAATTATTTTGACAGATTGACAACAGAAAAGATCTTAATTTATTTTTGTATACGGCATTAAACGTTCCAATGGACTTTTTTATAACGGGATATTATTCTAACCAAACTGTGAAAATTCCTTAAAGTAATTCATTTCTAATTAAAACGGCAATCAGACCTAAATACAAGCGTAAAGAATGATCGATTAAATAGGAAAAGCGACGTTCGTCCGTTAGATGATAATCTGTCAAAGTTATTTGCTATGCAAGATTAGGTTTACTGAGTTAAATTACTTTATCTCTCGTGTAATTCGTTGCCATTTCATCATCGTGTCTATACACCCAAAGTTATGCGGAAAGCCACATTAAATTTTTTGTCTTTGTTTTGCTTTAACGCTTTAACGCCTCTATTTATGTTACGCCGCTTTCCGCTTAAGAACTCGCATTTTTAGTTACAAAAAAACAAAAACATTTCTGACTTTTCTGACGAGATAAAGGCCTCAAAGGTGACATTTATTATATTTTAAAATCATGTTTCACAGATGATAAGATACGATTCAAAAAGTAACTGAATTATTTAAATACGTTAATTTATACTGAGTTGGAACATTATAATGTAAAATTACAAATTTTCGGTCATTTGAGACTTATTTTCAATTCGAATTAAAAAATAATAATATTATTATTAATACATATCAAACATTCATATTTATATATTTTTTTCTTTCTTTCTAACTATATAAATGATTTTCTAAGAAGAAAACAATTATAATAATAATTTATTAATATAATGTAGCACATAGACCTACATAAAGTAGATTTAGGCTATATAAATTAGTAATTCGAAAAAAATACAATAAACAATTTTAAATCTAATAGGTGAATAAACAAAAATTTAGCAGCTTGAATACAAAATTAAAAAATTTACAAATCATTGCATAAAAACAACATCGCTTTAAATCAATGATCTAATAATACATAGATTTATATTATTTTCCTCAAAAGCAAGAAATTTAAGAGAACGCTATTCATCTAGAATGAAAAATACAAAATATTTTTTGTAACGATTATTATATACGAAAACGTATATTTATAAAATACGTTCTAAATTTTTAAAACATTTTAGTTATAAATATTGCATTTAGAAGTGGGCGAAACCAAACAATTTATCGAAGGAAGAAAAAAAATTTAAAAACGATTAAATCTGAAGTAGCTTCAAATGCGTGTAACACGAATACTCACCGAAGTCATACTGTAAAGTGTCCAGTAAAAACATTAATATTTTTGTATTATTTTAAAGCTTGTAATTCAAATTAAAGACTTTTTGACTAAAATCTTGTTTTGGTAAAGACAATCGAAGTGTAGCAAGAGTATGATTTTTAGGGATTCACATGAAACTGATTAAAACAAAGGTCGCTCAATTAAAATATGAATTCATATTCGTGTGTACACGATTAGCGTGATTTATAAGAAATGAACGTAGAGTGATTTATTTCCAAAATATTTATCTAGTTTTTTAGAATACATTTTATAAAATGAGAGAGATTCTGGAAGAACTCGAAAATTTCTGAACAATTTTATATAAATATAAATGACAACTTTAGTAAGAACTGTAAACATAGCTTATAAAGAGAGTAAATGTAACTTCTGGAAAAAGTATGTATTTAAAGATAATTAACAATTTACGAATATAGAAAATTATTTTTCGAAAGAATTATAACAATTTATAGTCAAATATGTGTCGTAAGTAAAAGAATTAACGAATTAAATATTTTAATACAGGTATAAATTGAGTTTATTCCAACGTGCACAGTTATATTTAACGTTGCTGAGTCTTCAGAAAAGAAAACATTTTAGCGGACATTTTGATCAGCTAAAATGTTTTAATAATAATAATAATAATAATAATAAAATAAATAAAACAGAATATCTAAATAGTTAGCAATAATATGAGACAATACGCGAAAGTCGAGAACTAAAATACCAATCGGTAAAATTTCATCGCATTTCCCGAAAACAATTTTAGCTTAGTCGAGTTAAGTTGCAATGAATAAGCAAACGAAATTTATATAAAACATCGAGTTTTAATTAGAAGTTTGTTGCAGATTCTAGAATTGTAACTGCATCGTCCAAGTAGGCTCATAGTAGAGCAAAACTTAATATCTGAAATTTCTCATTTTAACAAAGAAAAATACACAAGAAAACGAAACTATTCTTCAGTTTATTATTCAAAAATATTGGGCAATTAACATAACGTATATTGAAATATTTAGTTTATATCCGTCCTTATTGTTCGAAATATACCCGTTCAATTCGAGGAATATGTAAAAGGGAAATTTTAACAATTTTCTTAGTACAGTAATTACATTTCAGAGATAAACATACTTAACAAAGCTACACAAACGTTTAAATAAATCGATGATTAATTTTACAATTGTTATTTTTGTTTGGGCATAAATTTTATCTATTATTTGGCATTTAAAGCGAGATATCCAAAAAACATTTTGATTTTAGAATTTTTCTGTGTTTGGGATGCGTTAATCCAAAAAATTAAAGACACAACCCAACCTTTTTTATGTATCGATCCCTTTTAAGAAAATTTTTTTCATCGACTTCTCCTTAAATGCACGTAGTACATATCATTCTTAAACAATTTTTTTTGTATTTGGAAAGTTTTGAAAATGATATTTAAAAATTCTCGAAAAATATTTTCAATGATTGTATTTACTAATTAAGCTCACCAGTGGCCAGGTAGATAAAACCACTAAACACTGGTGGTTAGTTCGCACTTTACCAACGAGCTGGCCACATGGAGTTTTCCGCGTTTTCTTCAGGTTTGTAAAAGCTAAATAAGATTTACCTTAGAAAGTTCTCCCGAGAGGCATCTCGCTCGACAGATCGTCCACGTGTTGCCGTAAACAAGTAAACCGAACTAAATAATTAAACAGTATGAAAATATTGTATATGCATGTACAATATGTATGTAATATGTTCATCGACCCCTAAGAGGTCGATACCGACCCCGTTGGGAAGCCACGATCTAAATGCTTAAAATTCAACTGAAAGAATCGCAAACGGCCTTTTACGGTGTCGTATGTAAAGTTGATTGCTTAGCTCATTTAAACTTATTTTTGTAAAGAGTCTCGTATTTTATGTATTCGCTGTTGAAATTTTATTATTTTAGTTCAATTATTAAACTAATATAGATTTTATTTTCAATTGAGAAAAGAGAAAAAACAGTCCCGAATTTGAATTTTCAATATGGAATCTCTCATTGTATATATAAAAAATATTTAAGCTAAAATTTATTGAATTCACTTATTATTATTATTATTTATTGAATTCGATGCTTATTATATAAACCCATTAAAACTTAAAATTTATTCATGTGTTTTGTTAGGCTACATTAAATGTCAAGAGTTCAAATTATGCATTAAGTACGACCAATAACATTTTTCATTTGTCAATACTAAATTTAGTTCTGGAGCGTATCTCCAGTAATAAATCTCAAAACTTACTTTTGCAAGAAAATTCTGATGCTTTAAAGATTCCTAGATAATTAAAAATAGAGTTAATCGTGATACAAAAAAAGTTAAACATGAAAATATTTATGAAAAGACTGAAAATTAAAAGTTTATACGCTTATTATTGTTGGCTAATTCAACGTGAAATAAGATTTACAATTTACAATAATGTCGATCGAACAGAACTCAATCGACGCCTTTAACAAGTACAGTATTCGTTATTCATGAAAATAATTGGAGGTTAGAGTACAACGCACAAAATAAATTAAGGCCATTTTGTATTTTCATCGTAAATTGACAAACTGCGCCGGACCGTAATCGATCTTCACACAGAACTTCGATTCGATATCTGTTACATTTGTTATCGAGTAATCAAATACGGGAAAGGACATTTCTATTAACGTGTGATATCATTGGTCGTATGACACGTGACTGACCTTCACTCTTAACTTTAGTTCGGTTTCATTCAATAGAATTTAGTTATAATTTAACGATTTTTCTCTCCCAAGTTGTATTGAACAGCAATATTAAAAACATTATAACCTATTATAAATCTGTTCTTTTGTCTTTAATTTTCTATTCAGAAAAAAAAGGATGTTTTATAAGGGTTTTTAATAGTCGTCTTTGCTTTTTAGAAGCTACTGATTATGGATTAGCTCCTGTTAGGTAGCCAATTCAATTGTGAATACACCAGGATAGGCTTCTATTATGGTTCCAACTCATCATGCATTATTGCGATAGATGCCTGTGATTTGTCATTATGAATAATCATAGAAACATGTTACTTCTCACGGTGATTCATATTAACCGTATTTTGATATAACAGAAATCTTGGATTGAATAAGAAATCATTTTAATTAATATATTTTATAAAATTTTAAAAAGTAAGCGTTTTAATAAAATTTAATTAAAAATTACATTTGAAATGCTCAAAGCACCAAAATTAATGGTATATATTTTAAGAATGTACTGTACAATTTAAAAAAAAATCTATTATGTCAATCATTTACAAAAGAAACTTGTTCTCAATCTACTGATCTATTCGTTTTATTGTGAAGGATTATAACGATAATACAAATCTGTATACAGTATATACAAAATCCGGAATGATAATTAAAGGCAATTTGTTTACAGTCGCAGCTTCCTTTGTATCTAAGTCACAAGATACACCTTGACACGTAAATCATAGTGACAGAATCACAAATCGTGATTTCACAGCCCATTCCAAATACGCAATTTACTATAATGAAAAAGTGGTTTCTGTAGAAAAACACAATAAAGAAAAACGTTTGTGTCGTGTTTTTCCAACCTACAATTTTAGTTGATAAAACGACAAAAAACAAAATTCAATTTTTGTACAACTGTGTTTTCAAGAACTAATATCTGCGTGGAGAAACTTATCCTTGGATATCTACAATGCCTTGTTATTGTGAAAAGAAAACGTCGTTTACATGTAAGAATTAACAGACGTTGAGAATATGTTTCTATAGCATTTACACACTTCGTATGAATAGTTTTTCTTTTATTTTTTGTTTGTTTTTTAGAGCATATCTTGTATTCTAAATATATTATAAAGGAAGAAATTCTATTCTAGCCGATAACACCTTTGCATATCAATATCATCTAAGTGTTAGAGGGAAAATATATCACAAAAAAAAAGATCCACGATCACATCATCTGTTTAAATGCAAAATTAAAATCATTTTGAGAATGGTTTATTTTAAAAAAAAAATTAAAATCTTCAATCAAAATATTCGAAACTTTTGCAAACGTTTGAATATAAAAATTTATTTGTTATTTTATTTATTTTACAATTAAAATTAGAAAAATTAAATTTGTGTATTAACATATTTCACAATAGTAATTAACATATTTCACAATAATAATTAATATGATTTTTAAAATTTAAAATAAATAATTTGCAGAGATTAAAAAAAGGTTAATGTTACCTTAGGTAGCCAAGATGGCGGCTCGTCTCTAATTCCAGCAAGAAAACAGTGGGACGCACGTTCTAACCTAACCTAATCTAACCTATTCTAATAATTTGGTTGCTAATAATTTTGGTAATTTATTAGAATAGGTTAGGTTAGAACGTGTGTCCCACTATTTCCTTGCTGGAATTAGAGACGAGCCGCCATCTTGGCTACCTAAGGTAACATTAACCAAAAAAAAAAAAAAAAAAGATCTGTGAACATCTTTATGAGAAAATTCTTCGAAACTAAAAATTTAGAAAGTTTACAAATGTTAAGTTTAAAATGTATTTTATAATGCTCTTATAAAAATTAGCAACAAATAACTAAGTAAAATTTTAATACTAAAATTGAGTAACAGAAAATAATCATTTATATAAAAATGTCGAATACGCACACAAAGAAAGGATTGAACATTATTTTTTAAAATAAATTTTAATATTCGATTTTTTCCAATTAAACTCAAATAGACATTCTATTAAAATAATTAGATAAACTTAATCTGAAAAAAAGACATGTCATATTTCATTCAAAATAATGAGTTTCTTAGTACGGTTAATGATAACATTTAATTGTCAACTACATAACTTCGGGTAAAAATTCTTCTACGTAAGCAATAAGATGGCGAGTCATTTGTCAAAAACGGCTCGTGGAAACTTTATTGAGACCGAACCTAAGATAATTATGAGTCATTGATTCGCGAAAAAAAGTTGTCATTTATCGTAGCAGAAAATATCCATAATAGCCGAGCAAGGTCAAATTCTTTAGGTCTACGGACAGATAATAGTATGTTATAGATACTTTTTAAACTGTTTGAATAAATCTTTAGTCATTTAAAAACTTTTTAAATGCGTTTACATTTCACAGTCATTAAACTGAAGATAAATTTTATATTCGCAAAGTACTGTACATTACCGAACAATAAAAATATTTTCGACTAAACATAAAATATTTTTACATTCTGTTAGAGAAAATTAAAGTAAGTCTAAAACGAGGACGTCAAGATTAAGACAAGGTATTATATCAATTTAAAAAAATAAAATAAAATCGATAGTAGGCCTATTTAGACTATTTTTTTAAAAAAGTTTTTGGTCAAGTTGTAATTTTAATTTGAAATTAAATGATTTTGCATAAATAGAAAGTTCTTACTTTTGCTACTTTAAAAAGATACAATAATTTAAGAAAAATTCTAAAAATATTCCACTGCTTTAATGTTTACTTTATAGTTAATGTTTACTAATGTTTTTCTCTCGGAAACAGATCGAGTAAACAGCACAAGATAGGACATTTCTTTATATGTTCCATTGAAAGAGGAAGATTGCTTAGTGTTTTCTTGACTCTGATTTTAACTTTAATTCGATATAGCTTGATATTAGTTACAAAGAATCCAAATTTAAATCTTAATTTGTATAATTAAAATTTTTAACACAATGAAAATGAAAAAATAATATATGTATGTTTTCAATTTGCTAATTATTTTAAGCCGAAGAAAATGGTTCCCATCAACTACAAGAAGAACATACGCCACAGCGAAATCGAATGGAATTCTAAGGTTATTAACATCTAGTTCTTTACATCTTCCGAATTGCCAGCGAAAACGTGCAAAAAATTCGAAACACTTTTGCTTGATAAAAAAGAAATGAACTCGGATATTATTACGCTGGAAAAAATGGAAATATTGTTTGCCTTTCTTCGTGTAGTATTCAACGGCTCGCGTTTCAAATTGCGAGTCGAAATAATATCCAAACATCTCTAATAAGAAATCGTAAATCGTTGAAAATGATCGATCGTTTATTTTTTAGAACGTCGACTCCATTTGTCATTGTGAATTCCACAACAATATCGTTTGCTCGTGCACACCTATTTAATAAAAAGAAAACACCGGGACGTCACAAAAAAAAAAAAAAAAAAAAAAAAAAAAAAAAAACAGAGACGACGGGCTGTACATACAATGTTCTAAAATTATAACAAAATAATTTCCATATTAAATTGTATTTTGTGTGGCATAAATGACAAAAATGTCCTTATTATTTATTCTCCGATACTATCGAGCTCCGTAGTATTTTACCACCACACCGAAATAATTTTCATTTTAAAAAACCAAATTCAACCAGATTCACTTTTATAAGTTTGGCCTATTTTATGGTAAACTTTCGTCAATTTTTATAGATTTTTCTAAAATTTATTATCGTTACTTTAAAATAACTTTTCGGCATTTATGTCGCATCGTATTTCATTTCTCTTCCTCTCAAATTAACATTTAAAAAACAATTTAAAATATGATGAATACTTTAAAATGTTATATTAACTTTATATATAAGAATTTTAAGGTAATTTAGATGTTATTTAAGGATAATAAACCTACGTGTTATCAGTTTTTCCATTAAGTAATAAAACTTAATATAGACAATAATATATACTTGCGAGTATTTTCAAAACATTAAAAACAAATAAAGGAAAGCGTACTACGTATAACAGAAAATATTAAACATATTGTTACGAACTTTTATCGTTATTTTTAAACCGAATTTCTGATCTAAATTTCAGAGATAATTATTTTGCATCACTTTTTTTTACTGTAGATTATTTACGGACGAATTTATCAGAGGAAAACTAGTGGAGCGTCAAATATTTTATACGCACGATCACCCTCTCTTGTATATTAAACTATTTAAATAACTCCGTGGAGATATTAAAATATATGACACGTACCAAACTTTGCACAAATATTTATGTAAAATTTTACATAAATATATTACGTTTGGATGCTTTTAATATTGACTAACTTGAAGATTTTGAAACATCGGCTTTTTATTCTATCAAGATTTTAAAAACATGTTAAATATTTCATTACTTTACCAACTACAATAATTTAAGTTGTAATTCCATACATTTCATAAAATAAACGATAACTTAGATAAGAAGGAAATGTTATTCCGAAGGAGTAAGATATTAAATTCATAAATCATACTTTCACGAGTGTGATATATCTGTTGATTTTTATCTTCGTGGAATTGTTAGAAATGACTACGTCAGCTCGGTCGAGTGTTTTTAGGTTAACTTCTATTAAGATATTCTTTTGAAAATAATTCATTTCTAGTGCCGAATACATAAATTACTTTCTTTCGTTTACTTAAACTTATAAGAATTTAACTCTTTCGACATTTCCTTCCTACTGTTGTAAGTATAATTAACATTTGTTAATTCCAACATTTTTATAAATAACAAAAATTAATTATAAACCAAGGTAGCGCCTAAATAAATAAAAAGTGTTTTACTATCTATACTAGATTTTCATTTTTTAATTTAAACTAAACAATGTTAAAATTCTGTTTTATTTCAAATTTGATTTTTTTTTGCAGAAACGTATGACCTGTTTCTGCATAAAAGCCATTTTCCAGTTCTAAAACATTTTTTCCCCGCAAATATTTAGTTTTTTCTACGAGTTTAAACAAATTTAATTAAAATAATCAAAGCTGAGACATTGTATTGACTACTTTAAACTATCAAAAATTATTTTTAAGCAATAAATGCTTAAATATTAATAATATTTTGAAAAATTAAAGCCCACGAACGTTTCAAATTGTTTATTAAATCTGTAATATGTGGTATATATAAATGGTATAATTATATATAAGTGTAAAACGGTATATATAAATTTATACAGAAATATCAAGAATTGCGTTATTATTCATTGCGTGTTTTATTAATACAAAATTTTCCTTTTCCCGAAAAAGTTGCGCTACGTATATTTAAATAATAATAATAAATAATTTTGATAGTAAAGGAAAATTATTATAAAATATTTATAATTCGATAGTAAAATATAATTAATAATAGTCGACATATTACAAAAACAGTAAATTTAAACATCTTATAGTTTGAATGAAGCACATTTTCAAATAGTTCACTTATTTTAATTTTCGTTTTATGCTTGTATTAAGAAGTATTATTAAAGTTGTATTTATACTTTTGCTCCTAAATTAAAATATATTCTGAAGAATTTATTTTATTTTAAAACTTTTTCCTAGTAGTACATTTCATCAAGCAAACGAATTTAAACCCGAATTGAGTAATTAATGCAGCGAAGAAAAATAACCTGTAATTGTTCCAAATAAAATAATAAAATGCATATTAATTAGAGTACATTCTACTTTTTGATAATACTACAAATAGCGTATTAAATTGCGATGTATAATATACCAGCGCAAGTAGTTAAACTATATTGTGAAGTATTAAAGAGCTTTTTATAATATTTATATATATAAAGCTCTTTAAAAGTATTTCACAATAAAATATATGTTATTAATCCATTATAAACTCTGTTGTAAGAATAAATGTGTAAATCTAAGTACAAAAAAAAAAACGAGTGAAAAGTAATCTTCATTTTGTTTCATTTTGATAATGAACGTTTCCTAATGCCTGACATTTATCTGGATAACATATATATAAGACTAAACCGTATAGTTTACAAATATGTTTTACATTCTAGGAGCTATATCAACGTTAAATATACTATAATGATATATCGTTTCGTATTTCAATTCTTTTCACACCAGTTTGAAATTTAAAACATATTTAAGATTTTTTAAAAAGATTCGTCTTTAATAAACGCGACATTTACTAAAATTTAGAACATTTAGTTCCAATAAATTAAAGAAATAAAGGAGCAAAGATAAATAACTTTTTTTCAAAAACAATTTAAGAAAGATTCTAAATATACTCCATTGCTATAAATAATGCATACAAATAGACTTAAATGAGATATCACGGAATGATATTGTGTTTATGCTTTTTATTTTATTTGGTTTTACTTATGTAATTAGTTATTTTGAATTGTTTTTCTCAACATAGTCCTCATTCATTAAAATTAACCAGAAAACGAACAAATTTTCATTAAATCGCCATACCGGGTATTAACTATGGTACCTGGTGTATGGTACTGTACGTAAGAATATAAAATACAATTTTTACTTAATACGATTCTGAAAGAAGAATATTAAAATAGGTTAATCCAAGTTTTTGCACCGTACTTCGAATTTAATAAGTTCTTTATTATTATTTTTGAAAGAAGAAAAAAGGTTATAAATTTAAAAATATTTCTATTTATCTGTTTAACAATATAATAAATAAGTTTGCACGAAATCGTTATAAAAATGCAGTATAATACTTTTAATTTCGATGCTCGAATAATCATCTTCAGAACATCAAGAATAAGGGAAAGTTTTTAATATATAAAAAGTAAAATAATCTTGTATAATTTATCACTAAACTTTATTGGTTTAAACGCCTAATACTTTCAATAATTTAAAGTGAAAAGACGATACAATTTATAATTTTTATTTCATAATTTGGAATGATTAAAATCTTAATTTCTATTGTAATAAACTTTAATAGCATATTTATGAGAATATAACGTAATTATATATTTTACTGTATAAATTTACAGCGTATTTAACCCATTATCCATTATTAAATTATTAAATGTTAAATGCATTCTTTTACGAACGTTTCAATTAAAAATTTTCACGCTAGATATTTTTCTAAATATCAACGTATTCTTATTTAAATTTTATTTATTCCTAACCTGCCTACTTTAATGTATTTTATCATCGAATTTTAAAACTATTGTTATTTCGAAACTTGTAATTAGGGAATTCCCCTAGTCTATTTTATAATAAACTGAAAGCTGTTTCTCTGATCCCACAGAATTGTTGCCCTTGAATTGTTTTCGACATTAACGCGGTATATATATAATTATAAACTTTAACACATAATAGAGTAAAATATATGCAGCCTCTTATTGCGCAAGAAAAGGTATTTAGACCGAAATTTCTCATTATACGAAAAGTTATAAACCTACGGCTAAAAAGGGGAAAGTTGTACGAAATTGAGATACTTAACTAAGATTTGTGCTTCCGTGTTATTTTTCACGTCATCGGGCGTGGTCCTATGGGATTCTTGCAGTAGATTCGTGCTATTAACATCTCGAGGAAGTAAACTTTTTAAAATTGCCCAAAATTCTCGACAAAAAAGAAGATTAGGATTACTCTAAGATCATTTGTCTTGGCGACTGGAAGTTTCCGCAAAGATAATAATTGCATTCTTACGAGAATTAAACTATCAAAACTCTTCAACAATGCACGTTCTTATCAGAAAATTAACTATAATACATATTATCTGGGAAGAATATTTAAAATGATAAATTACCACAAAGTATTAATTATCGATCGAATCTCGTGTAACGACGATATTTAAATTTAATGGAAAAACGCTCCGAATAACCGAAATAATTTAGAAAAATTATCCCGATAACCAGAAAAAGACTGCAATTTATAAAAATTACTATTTCCCGTAGAGAATGCGGGAACCGACATAAATAAATTAAGTTAAATTATTTTTTTGCGTATCGAGCTTAAAATCTACGCGAGTAGTCCTTTTGACCGTTGGCAAACTTGCTTAATATTTGGTAAATATTCATTAAACTTTAAATAAATTGATTTCTAATTATAAATAATTCACGTATAAAACTTTTATTTCTGCATAATAGTTAAACACGAAATAGTTAGTACAGATAAATATGCAAGTAAAATTAAATAGGATGCGATCTTCGTAAAATAAGAAACAATTTCTCACAGTTTACTAAAAAATATTTGGAAAGAAGATTATTTTCCTTTTATCACGTTACACTCTATTTGTTCCCATTCACCGGGAAAAATTTGCAAACAATCGAAGTAAACCACAGCCGTACTTGTCACCCGACGAGGAAATTCGACAGAGATGCTCGACATTTTCTTTACTTACATCGCAATTATGCTGCCAACGAGGAAATTTGTACCGTTAAATTACATCTTTAGTCATTTTGTAAAAACTTGGAAACGCCATTTTTCGGCGTTTCTGTCCCCAACAACGAATGAGTCATTTAATAAAGAAAAGTTCTTTTTATTATTATTATTATTATTATTATAGAATAGAGTCAATAAATTATCATCAACGCCAAGATAATTTTCTAAATTCCTCTTTATAATGTATACGAGATAAGAGTTCATTCTCTAATTTAAAGTAAGAAATTAAAGTAGTAATAATAAATTTAATTTCTTAATTTATACATTTTCTCAACTGCGACTTTTAAAATATAGTATTCTACTATTTAATATATTTTTTAAAATATTAATTTACTAGAAGATATAATTAATTAGTAATTAATTAAAACTAAAATTGTAAATGAAACAGTTAATAAAAACGTAATTTTAATATCTAACAAGAAGTATTTAAGAATAATAAAATATATATAAAATTTTAATTTTTTTCAAAAACATACTTTATTAATTAATATAAAACAATTATTACATTATTAAAACCACACGTTTATTATACATAAGTTATTTAATATTTTTATATAATCGAGATAACAAGCGGATAGACGTATCCTTTTCGGCTTTCGTAATTATTACTTACTCTCGATGCGTAACGACGATCATAATCGTATTGTACTGTACTGTAGTGTACAGTACTTCATACTTAGAAAAGCACTGCCATCTGGCGGTGGTTTACGGAAATATCAAACTTCTTATAAGAATAAAACGCGGAAACAGCGCATACAAATAGAGAAAATGACATTAACCTTTATTTACGTTTATCGAAATTTATAATTTATGTATTCACAAAATTAATTAAGTTAACGAAACGCTTCTACAAATTTTGTTTTCGTTTTCAGCCCGCTTAGAAACAAGTTGCAAGTTTACGACGGTTGTATTTTCCTTATTCCATTTATTTTTCGTTGCAGTTGGTCAAGGTTCTAAGATATTATCGCTAATGGTCTTATATACAAAAATCAAATCAACTTGGTCGAGTTTCATTACGTATTTTTTCCTTAATAAACCGAGAAGAAATATCGATCGTTGTGAATAAGAATGAGTTTTTTTTTTTTTTTTAAATTTATTTTTTATCGAAGACATTTTAAAAATTATTTCTACAATAGAAAATTATTTACCATGTATAGTGTATTTATTTACATATAATAAATTTTATATATTAATGAAATTTATGTATGTGTGCGTGTGTGCATAAAATTTTTTTTATAATTAATTATACTTAATTGCTAGTATTGTTAAAGTATTGATTATTTGTTTTAATAATCAATATTTGATTAAAAATAAAATTAAAAATTTTTAATAATAAAGATTATTCAATTATAGCAATGAATTGTTATAAAATAGTATTTGAATAAATTAATTAATGGCATAATAACAATCAAAATTGGTTCGATTATTCGTTTGCCAAATTTAAAAAACGAATGAGATATTTATCATTTTAAGAAATGATAAATTGTCATCTTTATTCTAATATTTCTAATAAATTGTAAAAGAATATTGCAGAATAAGCGTAGGCTTTTATACTTTTGATAAAGGAAAGAAGCATATTCATCGACACTATCGTAGCCAACGTGGCTAAGGGTGTCGTAGCATTCCAAAAAAAAATAATTTAAAAACATTTCTAATTAAATTTTCTTTCTTCTTTTATCAATTTTAATTTAAATATAATATTGATTTTTTGTTTTCGTTATATTAGTGTTGGTAAACTCGATTTTTTTTTATAGTTTTGACTTTTGTGTACGTAGATAAGATATAACAACAAAGGAGAATACAGAAGTAAGTAATAAAGGAGAGCAATTTTTAACTCGCGTGAGGAAATAAGTAATACATAAAATATTTAACGCTTTAATAACTACTTAAAATAAACTACGTCAACTTCAGTAACATAAAATGTAACGAAATTAGAAAGCATAATCTATTCAAATATAAGTATTATTTTGAAGAAATAACCGAGCTCTTGTTAGCGATAAATATATATATATATATATAAATATATATAATATAGTCTAAAAATAAAAAATAAATAACGATTTAAATTTCTAAAATACAAAATCGAAAAGAGTGTCATAATAATTTAAAAGGTAGTCATTTTAATAATTAAGATATCGCACTAATTATTTGAACGACGAAACTAATTTATAAACAATAATAAATATTAAAACTTTGATGAGTTTAAATTTTTAAAAGAAGTTATTTATTCCACATTTTACACGAATAAAGCACATGCAAATTTCAAAATACGACATGAAAAAAATCATATAAATAATTTAATATTATGCGAGAGACAAAAGAGAAAACCCGTTGTCCGATCGAAAACCTTTTTCAACCCTTAATTAATGTCTTCGGATGTTTGCCATTATTAAATACACTCAATTTGTTTTTCCACGTTAGATACGTTCCCGAAATATCCTCATGAAAAAAGAAAATATCGTCTGCACATCTCTAAACTCGATTTTTAAAATTAATAATAATACGCAGAACTAATTAACACATTAAAACAAGACATTTCAATTTTAGTCAAGAAATCGTAGCTTACGTATTAGCAAAATTGAATAAATGTACATTTATTCGCACAAACTTTAGTATTTTCTATTTTCGACTTTTTCGATTAAATAGCAAAATGCCTCTAGCATTTGGCATGTGAAACCTATTTCGCATGGAAAGAAATCGTCAAACCTTGAATTAAATTTTTTCTGATTGCTTCGATAGTGGGATGAAGTCAAAACGACCGAGGAAAGACCGATCGTCGCTCTGCGCGTTCAAATAAGTCGTAAAAAACAGCCAAATCTTAAAATTTACTCGAGAGCACGTAGCATTCTTATACGCAAATGCTAAACTTTTTTTTAAATATAAGAATAATTTTGTAGAAAAGAAAGTATCGATACTTTTTCTTTCAATTAAAATCAAATAGCGATTTTTAAGACAAATTTACTTAAAAAAACAACAAAATTGGGTGTATAGGCCTACGGTAAGGCCGCCCCGGGCTTAAATTTATATTTCTGATCTTGGTAGATAAATAAATTTGAAACTTTAGCAGTATTAATAGATCTAATAACTGAACATTTTTAAAAATGCTATTTTAATATTTTGATCTGTAAAACTGAAAACTGTCGTTATTTAAACTTTTCAAATAGTAACATAGCACCTCAAAGCGTATTGTTCTAAAGGATTTTTAACGCCAAATCCAACGGTGAGATTAAATTTGAAATCGAACAAACAAACCACTGAAAGTTTCGAAATTTTAAAATTACGATCGTTTTCGTTTTTACAAGTCAAAGACTAAAATATGGAAATTGCATGAAAAACTGCAGATATAGGCATAAAATTTTGGGAAAAAACATGTAAGTTAAATAATAAAATTATTCATGAAAAAATATTTGGATCTATTTTTAAAAGTTAGAATTCTTTATTGACTAACGAACTATTACATAAAATAATTTCTAATATTTCCATCATTCTTTATTTCCTATTTAATTAAAATAAAAATAATTTTAATCTGTTTAAAAGAAATTTTTTAGCGCTTTTATTGATTATGCTTTTCGAGATTTACGGTGAAGGAAGGATGGTGAGAGTGGTCCACCTCCTCCATATGCATCACTTCAATGCATTTACACGCACACATTTTAAATTCTACATTTGATTATGTTTATCGGTTTTCGGAATCGGCAGATAGTAGGGATGGGGTCACACCCTAAAACATCATTAAAATGAATTGTCATCGGACTTCGGTAATCTTCAAAGTTTCGACCTTCTATATTAATTCGGAGTGGATGAAATTTGAGTCGCAAGATTTCAGGACACCGTACAAAGCGAGTTAAATAAAAATGTCTAATTAATTAATTAATGATAATAAATGGAGAACTTGTTAAATTGTTATCTGGAGATAATATAACAACAGTTATTGCGTATTATTGAAATAAGCCAATAAAATTTTAAATTTTTTAAAGATCATAAATTTTAAGATTTTGTTCGGAAATTGTCAAAATTATTAGTTGAGCCACGTGTTATTAAATGAAATTGATAATATAAACTTAGTTAATACGCTTTTATCCCTTTTTACTCTAATCTTTTTATTTCACGCGATACAGAATCACAGATTCTATTTAAACAGGAACTTAAAAATTGATCAATAAAATTACATTAAATTTTTATGATCTTAGAGAAGTTTTTCGAATCGGAAAGTCGAGGACGAGACGGTGTAGAGGAGGATTAAAACGAGTATATTTTATATTTGATAAATAATTGAATAATTTTTAAAAGTATAGTTAAAAATAATACATTGCGTAATAATTCGTATAAAAGTCGAATGAAAATTGAATTTTTATAAAGAGCAACGAGCAATTATTTATTGTGACATCGTCACAATTCCAGGCAATTTTTAATCATATTTATTTAATTTAAAATATATGTCCTCTAAGTCCATTCAGGGAAAAAGTTTTGAATTAAATTCACGTAACTTCAGGTCTTGGCCGAAAGTTCATATTAAGTTAATCGGAGCCTCTTGCACATCTGGTCTTTACTTTTATCTATCTAACACCATTCTTGAAATTGAGGAAGGACAGACAAATAGACAAACAGTCTGACGGACGACGGTGGAAATTTACAGGTATACAATTTTTTCAAATTGTAGCCGAATTAATGTAAGTTAAAAAGTGCATTGATTAATCATCAAACAGTACGAAACATAAGATAAAAATTATTTTAAATTGGACATTTAAAGTAATTTTGGTAAAATCGAAGCTCTACAAGAAATTCTGTCAAAAATATTATATACAATATATACTTTGAGTCTAAATTCTTTGTTTCGCGATGTGATAGAACACAATAAACAAATGTAAAGTATATAAATTACAAAATTTACAATAGTTTGTTTATAACTATTGACTAATAATTATAACACCGACTTGTGTTGTTCTTTATATAACTTAGACTCATATAATGTTTAAATTGTATTGTGAAATATTGAAATATTGACAAATCCACTATTCAAATTTATGTAGAAAAACTTGCTAATTCATTTCTTATTAATTTAAAATTTATTTTATTCTATACTGATTGTACTTATTTAATTGCATAGAATTATATAATATACCTTGGTTATAAATAAAGCTCAGCTTACGTTTAAATTCTAAAAATATGATAAATTATTTAGAGAACAGCTACACTGTGTATTGATTGAATAAATAATGTTATACTGTAATCGGTTATAATAAACGTATATTTCTTAGTAATGAAGAGTTTTTTAGACATACAATTTCAATTTTACGAAGGAGTATATTGCCATTTTGAATATCGTTTATTTTTTCTGACATAAGTGTACGAAAGATGGAGCAAAAACTAAACAAATTGAATTTTTACAATAATTAATTTAAAATATTAATTATACGCAAGTTCTAAAAGCATGTTTATAGTGTTTCATCTTACAGCAATCTTATTTAAAATAACACGTACTAATAGATGATATACATTATACCGATAAAATAATTACTTATTAGACTAATTATTACGAGAGCAAACCCCAGTCAAAGTTAAATATAACAAAAAAAGTTGCGAGTTAAAGGCCATATAGTTTCGTAAACAGAACATAATTTTAAACTCCCCGGAACTGTACAGTTTTTATTTAACCTACCTCTATCAATCAGTATGCCTCTTGTAGGAGAGTTATGCACGGTTTCCATTGGTATCCCAAGGGGTCGGCATTCTTTAAGCAAGTCGGGTGTAATGTCAAAAGGCCACTGCAGTCCCGGCTTTGGTTTCAAATATGTCCGTACGTTAGCTACATTCCACTAATATCAGAAGACTGTAAGTATGATTTTTATTTTCGATTTGTGCGCGAATTATAATGATTTCAGCTCGTCGGACCAATAATTCTTTCAACGTATATATATGATATTAAACTGCACGTTTCTTGATAGAATTATTAAGATAATTTATAATAATTAAAAATATACATATTACACGAGACAGAAGATTTTTATTATTATCGAATATTGTCTATTCCCGAAAGATTTTGCGTGAGTCAGCAACGGACGTGACAATCTGTGAGTCAGAATTTGCGTGCCTTCTTTGCAGCACTTCGGTCTCAAACTAACGAGTGATATTTGAGAAGTGCTTTCCTATAAGTCAAGAATAATCAGATTGTCGTTCGCACGAACGTAAACTTATAAATTTATCGTATATTTATGATTCGAAAGTTATAAATACTCAATTTTATCACGAGAGTTTTTACAAAATTCAACATTTTAAGTGGGGGAAAAACTACGAAAGATAAAATATTACAGACGAGCAAAGTGAAATAAATCTTAACTTTTTCCAATAAACTTCTAGAAATATTGCCATAAATACTAATAAATTTATTGATCTCTTGGGAGTTCCAAAACTTTTTTAGCGTAAACAGAAAAGCATATTTCCCAGGTTACTCTATATACCCATCTATATATTATATTTACCATTTACTTATGTTAATATTATACACAATGCTAAATGCGACCAGACATGCAAAATAATTAGAAAGTTTTCGAAATGGCGAATCTACGCACGTGACACACACCTATACGACGTGAACCGTGAGAACTGCCACGCGCTACTGTCACGTTGTAAAGAATAAATTTGTTACCACCTCTCACCTCCCGGCAATGGGGCTCGAAGTGTCGGATTACAATTTTATGATCAGTAAGTTAGGCTCGGTTTTTTTATTGCAGCCACATTTAGCGAGTATAGTTTATGTAATGGCAACGATCGTCTGTCGACTGTTTATAATTGTTTATTATTAATAGTTAAATTTATTACTTCGATTTGAAGGTAATGTATCGATAAATTAGCAAAACACTCCTATAGAAGCCAATAATTATTATTAAGAAACAGAAAAAATTTTAATGATTTCTTTTAATTTATTTTGTCAACTTTTTTATTAAATAAACAACTTAAATAAGAAATTCGTTTATTTTTATTATAATGAAAAATAAAAATATGATTTATTCATTGTAGCAAACGAACAGAAATTATTGGAAATGTGTAAAATATACACTCGGTATTCACTATAGTTAGATTCACGTATTTAAATGTTGATTGTATATACTCACGTAATATGAATATTGATATGGATCTTATCTGTTGACCAATGCAGAGCGAATGTTTATGATAATAATCATTCAAATGTAGAATACGAGTATCGAAGATAAATATCATATCAATATTAGCATTGTTAATGGAATCTTGACTTATATTTCCCATTATGGGTTTCGAATTATACTAAATTATCTGTCTGTTAATTGTTGCTAACTCGCAAGATATCGCTAATAATATCTCTGAAAATAACATTAACTAAATTGAATATACAGTATTTTTTTCAGCAAATGTGTTAATCGAATTTAATTAATACATTTATAACGGGCATCAAAACGATGTTAAATGGCCAAAAATTCATCAATATGAAATATAATATGCTATTTCATGATCATATCTCAATGCTAATATTTAAAAATTTTATCCGTAATTTGGATTTTTTAATAATTTAAAATATTTTAATAAATGTATTTTCTACTTATTTATAAAAACATTTTAAATACTGCAATAATTTTTCTATTTAAATGAGATTTTTTAATTTATCTTCTAATATAACAATCAACTGTTTTCACGAAGCTAAGCTTTTTTTTACTTTTCGTTCTGAAATAAATAATAAAAATTTATTTATAACCATTTAATTAATATTTTTTATTTTCAGTGCTATTTTATAAATATTCTTTTTAACGATTAAATCCAATTTAAACATTAACACGCCTTTTAAATTATATTTAAAGCAAGTTTGTAAATAATGATTAAACGATATTTTCGAGTAAACGTTCACCAACTGTTTGTCATAAATCTATTAAATAACTTGTAAACAGGTGTCGAATTTTTTATACACCAAAACATTTCTTTGATTAAAAGATAAAACGTTTCTTACTAGCCTTAAAAAATGTAAAGTTTTTAAGTTTTATCTAGTTTAGTATTATTTGGCATTCTTCAATTAATTAAAACTACTCTTCTTCAATTACTCTATTTTAACTGCAGGGCGGATACAAAATCATAAACACACTAACTGACATTAATGATTAATTAAGCGAAACATTTCTTTCGTTTACGAGACATAAAGTCCAATACTGGATGATCATTAGTGGAGAAGAATTAAAGACGGATTAATTAAGAAGATTATTATTATAAAATTTAAGAAGCTATAAATAGAAGAAACAAATAAATCATTAAATCCGACATTAAATCTGTCGTGGAATGATGTAGAAATTTAACGAGTATAATATAAAATCGTTTACGTTGTTGTTTTTCCTATTCAATTGCTTTTCAATTATGCATTTTTAAGATAAATTACTTTCTAATCAATGATACTCTTCGCTCAAAAATTATGTGATTCTAAGTACTTTTCGTTACTCGAAGTGTAAAAATTTTATATAGTATCGAATAGAATTTAAGAAATAATTATATTGTAAAATAAAGATAATAAATTTAGATCCCACTATTAAAACCGGATTAAACGAGACTTTTAAAATAATTCGTTAAAATTCATTTTCGTCAATATACTCATTAATTAGAAGTACAGTACAAGAAAATTATATAAATAAAAAATTATGAATGATTAAATTTATTTAAATTTAAACACTCAAATATATTTTGGCCAATTATGCTTTTAATTAGCAACACGATCTTCTACTAAATTTCATCACGTAACGAACGATAATTTTCATGTCGCATTTTATATTAACACGATTAAATATATTGCGAGAGATATTTAATATCTATTCGAACTTCATTAATAAAAATACTTCCTTCGATAATATAAAAGGAAAGTTTTATTAACTGCTTACGATAAGACTATTTATTACAGTTTCAAAATGGTATTTTTTGAAATATGAGCATTCGTCTGCCGTCCACAAAAATTAAAGAAAAAAATAAAAATTGTACTTACCCAAAACAGCTTGCAATGCCTGATCTTCTCCAACAACCTCCATCAACTCCTTCGAATCTTAGTTAATAATCCATAACATAATCAGAAACCACTAAGATGTCGATTAAACTGAAACCAGTCGGAGTGTGACCGAGTTTGACGTCAAACGCACGTAACGTGAAGGAGGAGCCAATGGGCCATGTGTTTTGAAACAGGAGTGATGAAACTATTTCTTAGTTCATTTAGACTGCAGCGGGCAAAGACAGATGGAAGCAACGCAGCCAAACTTGACAAGACAAAGAATATTACCGGATAACTTAGTAACAAGATTCAATTGCCGATAGAGCTGTTTGTAGTCGAAAAGAATGGTAACCACCTGAACTCTTACTCATTTCAATAGATAAACGTAACAGCTGTAAGTTCGTGGAGTAATATTTCAGTTTCTAACTATAGAAGACTACAGAACGTATCCTATATGTATTAACTTATATCCATTAAAGTAGCTAAATATTAAAAATTCAAAATTTTTCTTTCATCATATTCAAATTATAAATTTAATATGTTTCTTATTTATAGTAATAAGAATATCAATGCATTACAAAAAAATATTAAGAATTTTGCAATTTTGAATATTAGATATATTTTATTTTTATTTAATAATTAGGAAATGAATAAAACAAATTAGTTTAAAATACCTAATAATAAAATAAATATTATCTTTCATATTTATTCTAATTATTGCATACTGTATGTTAAAAGAACCTTATTTTTATGGCTTAAAATATATCATAAAATAACATTAATGTCAATTTAATATTGAAAATTTTAAATAGAAGATAACAATTATACTTGAGAGTTTTTTTTTATTATACTGTACATTTATTCTAAAGATTTTACTAATAAAATATAATAGAAAATTAACTTTTTTCTTACAAACAGAAAGAACCGTCAAAGATGCTATATTTTTTCGAATGAGATCTTTTAGATTTACACGAAGTAAAACTATTTAGTTTCCGTCTGTCTGTTAAAATTAAAATATTGTCATTTTGTAAGTAATGATGATAAATAATAAATTTTTTAATTAAGATATTTTATTCTTTTCGTGTAATAGTTTAGTATTAACGTTTAAATTTATCTTTATCTATAAATTCTCATTTAACAAAAATTAACAAATAAAAACGAATATAATGGATTGATAAGTCATTTATATATATAATGCTTATATACGTAAAGGTACAAAATATTTTATAAAATTACAACAATGTAATTTTTTAGCATTTAATTTTAGAGCCAATAAAAAATTCTAAGTAATTTAAAATTTACTATAGGATATAAAAATTCTTTTTTCTCATATAGTAAATTTTAAATTACTTCTCAACTAAATACTAAGTTATTAAAAATTCATTTCCATATTTATAATTTGTTCTTTACTATTTATAACATTAGATATATAGTTTAAAACAATTTAGTCTTCTAGGACAAGAAAACATGTCTTATCTTTCGAATCGAATAATATCTCTTTTGGAAATATTATCCTTAATTTCCTCGATTATTATCAAAATAAGTTAAAATAACAGGAATAAAAGAAATAATTTGGTAAGAATATTTAATTCGGTATCTTAAAAAAGCAAAATGTTTCTCCACACACATATGTTTTTTTTTTTTTTTATTTCTGCACAAGTTTATCGAGAAGAGGGAACTGGTGGATTTTTCCCGGGTCCAGAGAAACTTTTGGGACCTGTAATGATTCCTAGCCCTATAAATTAATGTTAATTTTACTAGGAAGAAATTACAATTGTTTAAGATTGCTTTTCATTAATAAATAAACATTCTACATATTTAACTTGTTTAAAAACATGAAGAAATGGACCCTCTCTATCTAGGGCCCCTTACAAAGCTCTCGACGGCCCTGATCCTACGTACAGGTATTTACCGTAACTTTGAACTGAACAGTTCAAAGTTACGGTAAATACCTGTTGTTAATACCTACGGTAAATATTGTTACCATATTAAACAATATGGTAACATGAAATATGAAAAACAAAATGTAATATGAAAAACAAAAATGCTCTATTAATTTTAAATGTAAGAACGTATAGGTCTATTTATTTTTATTTTTGCCCAATCGTAAATTAAAAATATATTTAAAACATTCTTGTCAGTAATAATTTAATTTTTATTAAAATGAAAAAATTAAAATCAAATAATAAGATAAATTATAAATGCGAACTTAAAACATGCAAAATAAATTGAAATTGTCAAGGTATAAAACATTACAATGTCTTCTCCACTTTTTTATTGCATGATTAAAACTAATATTTAGCCTACAATAAAATTAATATAATATTTTACATAAAATATAAAATTATATAATAATAATAATAAAATAAAATTATTATAATTTGCAATTTTTGTTATTCTAGTTGAGTTAAAACTCAACTCAAAAACAACAAGCTTTAACAACAAAAAACTAAAAATCTAAAAATGTAATGAAATTATAAAGTACTGTATTTAAAAAAAGCCTTTATCATAGGATTTGATCCACAGGAGCTTCGATAATTAGGTATTAAGACAACCGTTAGCTTTTAAAGCTTGATTTCAATAATACTAACCGATAAGATGGGTAATAATAAGGAACAAATATTATATTTAAAAGGTAATTTTTCAAATTGTACTCTTTTATCATCTGCACAAAATAAAAACATTAGTAATGAGGAGACGATACTATTGTAATACAAATAAAACACGAGATAAATTACAAGCGAGTGCATAGGGTGATAATTAGCGGGACTAATTAGCGATACGTAGATTAAAAAAAAAACAAATATAAATTCTACGGAATTAATCGACAGAGATAAGAGTCAAGTAGAATTTAAAACAGGACATAAATCAAAACGTTGGAAAGAAATAAGTTAATTAACATTAAATAAGTTATTTACTACAGAATTTTGCAAGTAATAGCGAGAGAAATAAATGCCAATTTAAAATAAACATTTTATTAATTAGAAATAATGTATCAAATGCCGAGTTTTCTGAAAATATGCCAATTCTAATTCTAGTAAATATTAATCTTAGTCTAGAGTACATAAAGTATTCTTAAATCTTAAATAATCTGTTTTTGTAAAGATTTAGATTTTAAAAAATATATAGTAATTCTTGTCAATAAAAAATATAACGCAAATTATCCCGATCCTTATTTATATTACGTCTAATTTAAAAGGAAACTAGAAAAATATAAATTAACTAAACAATTTAGTAGAGATTTTTAGTAAGACTTAAAAACAAAATAAGATATTTATAAAAATTATAATTATATATTTATATACAATATTAAACAGACACTTTTTCCTAATAATAATAATAGAGAAACCTAAATACCGTATACTAAATTTATTTTATTTAAAAAGAAAAAAAAAACATATTTTATGTGATTAACGAGTAATATGGGTAATTTAAAAATATAACGTAATTGAAATAAATGAATATGTTGATTTATTTGAAAGTGTCTGAATAATAAACTTTCATCTTTTTCAAATAATGACTTCTGATTAAATTTATAATATAGATTGTATGAAATTATTGTTTTTTAGGTCCATATTACTACAAAATAGGCACAAACATATTACTTTTTATAACTCGAAAACATGCACGTATGCATTTTAAATTATTACATAGTGTTTTTTACATTTTCAGTATTCATTTTTCAAATTTAGTTAATCCTTTTTTTTAAATAAATAACAAACATCGTGTTATTGAGGAATTCACCGACGATTTTCTATAATTTATTTTTTTTTCGTTCATTTCCAGCTATTTTTGCAGTTTTTGATGAATTATTCATTTATTTCTTTATATCTTAAATTTGTTTTTTAAGGAGATTCAACAACCGAATGAAGATCGATCAAAATTGACAATCTAACTGATAAACTGGTCATTCAAATTCAATAATATTATTAAAATTCATTAAAAATTTAAAAATTAATTAACATTTTAAATATTTTATTGTGGTTAAGTTAGGTATTTCTTGCCGACGAACATGAAATTATTAAGCAAAGATATCGTAAGAGTAGCCTTCATTTACGAAAGATTAATAATTCACAATTGAAAAGTAAAATAAATAATTCTAAAAATATTTTAATTAAACTAAATCCAATGAAAAATGATAAATTTATCGAACTGTTTTTACTTTTCATTTTTAATATTTATTATACGAACTTTTTAAACCTTAATATATTTCTTTTCTTCGTTCATTGTATTGAATTGATTTTGTTTTTCAAATTTTTAAGCGCATTTTCTGATTGTAAACGATAAACGATGTGTGGAATTTTGTTTACGTCTGCTATTTTCTCTCATAATGGAAGTCACGTTAATTGACTTAAACCCGAAATTGTTGGATGAATTTTAATCGAAATTTTAATTATGACGGAATGCTTTATTTTTTTATGAATGTTTATTCCTTTAAGACGATTTAAAATTTATTTTTTAAAACTATAATATAATTTTAAAGCGTGTTTAAAATTATATTTTATAGCCCAAACACGGTACATTGTTTCTTACGCCATTGATACTAAGCAGTCTGCTTTTTTTCAAAATTTCACTTTAATTTGAATATTTTATTTATTTTATCCTATAACTTTTACAAATTTCGTCTAAG
Source organism: Centruroides vittatus (assembly GCF_030686945.1). Classification (NCBI taxonomy): domain Eukaryota; kingdom Metazoa; phylum Arthropoda; class Arachnida; order Scorpiones; family Buthidae; genus Centruroides; species Centruroides vittatus. The sequence continues at coordinate 404,242 of NW_027122637.1, forward strand.
AAAAATGAGAATAAATTATCTTGGAAAGAAATATTAGAATTAAACAGCAAAATATATAGAGTAATCCAAAATCCGGTTAACTGTACATTGTTTTGTGTTTTAAAAATCATATAGAGTTATCGGTTAATTTGTTAAAGCGTTGTAACTTGTGTACTGAGCACAAAAATCTCGTTTAAAACAACTTTACAAATAATTCAGGAATTTAGTTTTTAGGCCTACTGTAGTTTGGACCATCCTGTAGGTTTTTTTCCAATTTTAAAAATCTTTCGAAGAAACTTTTTCCATTTTTCGCAGTAGTTTTTAGCAAACTATATGCAGTTATTTTAATAAATTTACATTTGTTTTAATTTTATAATTCATTTATTTACAATATACGATAACATGTAACTTATGTATACAATATATGCAACATACAACAATATACAACAACATGTATTACATTTATTAGGCATATACTAAAATAAAAGTAAATTGAAATTACATGTAAGAATATTTTCTAATTTTTTAAAATAAAAGAAAATTTTCAAAAAATGTTTTTAAATTTCTGTAACTTTAATTTGAAGTTTTTTCCCCCATGTCATAATTATGACGAAAGCAAAAGAAAATTTCGAACTGATTACACGTAGTCCCTATTCTACATATCATTAAGAATCTTTAAACACGATATTACATCAAAATAAAAGGTTACGAAAAGCCAGAATTAATTTTGCGCGAATGAAACTTTTTATATTTAAGTAATTATATAGCGTATTAACGAGTGTTGACTTTATTAAAGAAAACAACGATAAATGTAAAATATTCTTTGAAAATATAAACAGAATAATTTTAATACATTAAAAAAAAAAAAAAAATTAAAAAATGCTTTTATTGGTGATGTTTCTCGAGATTAGGGGGATGGTGAGGTTACCTCATTCTCACTATATATATGTCATTAAAGCGCATTTATATACACACGCATCATGATTAAATTGTAAATTTAGTTATGTTTTATGGTTTCAGAGAATGTTTGTGGTGGGATCCTTTAAAACACCATTAAAATGCAATGTCGTCAAAGTTTCAGCCTTCTATTTCGATTAGAAATGAATGAAATTTGGGTTGCAAGATTAAATGAAAGCGTTTAAAAATAGAATTTAATTTTTCATATTATTAAAATTTATTGTTTCGAGAATTTAAGTTTTCTTAAAATAATAATTTCTTATTATTTTCACTTAGTATAAAAATGAAATTAATTCTAACTGTTTACTGAGGAAAACTATTTTTCATGAACTAACCTATTTAACTGTTTTAGAATTCTAGGATAAGTATTCTATATTTTCAAATTTGATACGAAAAATTTATTTAATATGTTTAACATTAATTAAAATATAAATTAAACTCATTGTAGAAAATCTATTTCATAAAATTTAAATTGAATAACTTAATTTATTAATATGGCATAATATAATTATAGCATTATTATACCTTAAATTTAGCTAATGAACGGTAAAAAAAAGGACCTCATGGGTTATGGCCCTCGGTGAAATTGGCTGAGATTTTAATATGTTATAGTTCTTGACTAACTTATGAAAATTCTGAACGGACACGAAGTTTTTGCTAGAACCGTTTAAAGGAGAAAATTTTTTAATAAGAGGTGTAAGTTATATATACACGTCCTATTAAAACGTGGATCAGAATAAAAGTTATTTACATTCTACGGCCGTTTCAATTTCATAAAAATTAAGCCACCTCTTGCCTTCTGCTCGGGAAGAAGTCAACTTTAAAATTTCAAATAGAATCTGTATTTTTTCCCCTCTATTTTTGGGTTCTCTGTTACGAAAAACAATAAAGTTTTAAATATAACACTTTTTCAAAAATATTCATTTTAAAAGTTGTGAGCATTCGTTGTATTTTAAACAAGTATTTTTTCAGCTGTACAGAAAATAGATTATATTGTAAATAATAGAACATTTCAGCAATTAATTTTGTCATTTGATTTTTATTTATTTCAAATTATTTAAACAATCAAATATAGGAATGATATCATTTAATAAATTGTCTTTTTAATTAAAAAATATTTTTTGGTTAATGTTACCTTAGGTAGCCAAGATGGCAGCTCGTCTCTAATTCCAGCAAGGAAACAGTGGGACGCACGTTCTAACCTAACCTAACCTATTCTAATAAACTACCATAATTATTAGCAGCCAAATTATTAGAATAGGTTAGGTTAGGTTAGAACGTGCGTCCCACTGTTTCCTTGCTGGAATTAGAGACGAGCCGCCATCTTGGCTACCTAAGGTAACATTAACCTATTTTTTACTATATCCTTTAATCATTACTAATTTCTTAGATACAGATGAAGATTTGAAGTAACAAAACAAATGCTCCTTCTTTAAAGATGATTACATCGAAAACTTTGTATTCAATCAAAAAAATTCTAAATGAAAATTATTTAAGTTTTTATCTCGATTACATAATTGATTAAGTAATTATCTAAATATCGATCGTTAAAGCATTTAAATTTCATAGTTAGCTACAATAAATCTATTCTATAAATATAAGATACTCAGCTTAAAATCATCACAACACTTTATTGCGTCAGGTAAAAAAATACAAATAAAAACAAGAACGGCTGCAACGAGTATCGATGAATTGTCATGAAATTTTTGAATAAGTGAAGAATAAGAATGATCGTGAAGCGAGAGAAGTTTGGCCGAAGCGAGCGGGGTGGGAGAGACGGTTCACCTCCCGTTGGCAAAGGGAGCGAGCGAATCGAAAAGGAGTTGGGCCGAGGGTAGTTGGCCCCTCTTGAGGAGTTGAATCGTCACAACATTTTTGTTATGAATAGTTTATATCGAGTACAAGTAGACCAAGCTCGTGGGGCGAGCGAGCGAGCGAAGCGAACCACGGAATTGGAACATTTTTCTGCGAGACATTCAAAAAATCACGATGTTCGACGGATTCGAAAAATCAATTGTCTTTTTACTTTCCAGGCTCTGTTATACATAACAGACGGAAAGTATGGCGATCGGTCAAAATAAATGATCCTTCCCGAATATTTTTACATTTTTGAACTCAGGGAATCGAAACACCGAGAAATGCAAAAAATTTCGGGGTTTTTATGTATGTATGGATGTGTGTTGTGTATATGTGGGGGGGAGAGCACGATTTTGTTTACCCTTTCTGAAGCTTAACTCCTGTGTTTTTTGTCGAAAATTTATGAAATTTTACAGGGAGGTTTATTTATTAGGGGAATTGATGATATTAAGTTTTGATGGTTAAAGGTCGACGGGGTGGAGAGATAAAGGGGGTCGTGTGTCATATCTTCAGTAGAGTCGGACTTAGTGACGATTTTACTCGTTATTAGCGTTTACAATTTTTTAAAATATTTTTTATAAAGCCCATCCCTACCCTGAAAATTAAGCTTTTTGTCATCTTATAATAATTAAAAATAAAAACTTAAAATATTTTTAATTACCAAAATTTTAAGTGTTACCGGGAAAGTTAAGAAACTTGTTGCTGATATTTTGGAATCCGAAGATTGTTCTTTGTTCGATTTTGATGGAAAAAATCTGAAAGGAAAGCTTCTTTTAAGTGCTTTGAATAAAAAACTCTTATTTGAGTGTGGAGGAGCATTTCAAAACGGATCCAAACTTAGCTTACATTATGGAATTTTTACTTGAAATTGTACGACTATTTTCATCAATATAAATGTACAGACAGACGAAGGTGGAGGCCACAATGTGTTAAAATTTTTATGTATAGTCTGTACTGAGAAGTGGGAGAAGTCCCTCTAGTTAGATGATTTAAAAAAACATTTCTTTAACTGTTATTTTTTAAAAATACAATTAAAACTTTTGAAATTAACATTTAAAAATATATTTTGAATAAAATTTTATTGTTTTTTAATGAAGAATCTAAAAATAGGAAAAAAAACAAATAGAAGGATCATTCTTAAAATTCTAAAACTGCTTCTGTCCGCCGATAAGATGTTCGGGAGGTGGCTAATTTTTATGAAATTAAAACAGCGTCTAGAAAATAAATAACTTGTATTCTGATCAAGTTTTAATTGAACGCATATTTTACGAGATATTCGTTAGGGATGTTATAAATGAACCTCCCTGTTAAACACATTAAGTAATTGAATTTAATGTGTTTAAAGTTTTACGTAGAAGGAACTATTAGACCAAATTTAACCAAATTTGCTAAATACATACTGTCCCAAACCATGGGATTTCGATTTCAAAAATAGTAAGTTTAATTCCAAAATTCTCTGATAGGAAAAATTTGGCACTACTGTCACCGCAATTTGTATATTACATAAGTTTTCAAAGAAATTCAGACAACACGTAGAAGTCAAGACAAAGTGCTATGATTTTATTGCAATTTATAAGTTGTAAATGTGATTTGTAACACTCCATTTCTTACGATGCCACATAAGGTAATTTTACACACATAAAATTGTACACATCGCAGTGTTAAAGTAACCAAAAAATCAAAGTAATGATTCCACTGTACGTGCCCTCCAAAGCATGCATTCGATGAACAAGTACTGTACCTGACGGGGGAACGTTGCGGATTTGGGTGTTGTTGTCTGACATGTAAGACGGCAAAGTTAGAAACATCGGAATACTCTTTGGTATTGGTATTTGGTATCAGAATACTATTTAGTTATGGAAATACTCTTTCCATAACCAAAAATCACAAGAGGTCAAGTCGTGGTGTCCAGGCTGTTGGAAATGATGGGCATATCACTCATTCCTGAAGTGCCGACGCAGTAATCTTTGCATATTGACGCCAATATAAGGGATGTTTCGTCTTGTATAAAAATTGCGATACACATACAATTTCGTTGCCGAAGTGGAGGGATGACAGTTTGAAGCGTGTCTCCATGCCATAGAACACGGACAGAACACGTCATTGGCCCAGATGTAGTGTTTTCTTCAAAAAGAAATATGGTCCAATGACGAAGAATGATGTGAACCTGCTCCACATTGATTTCTGGTCGATGCAAACAATTTGCTGATAAACGTGAGAGTTTTCTCCACGGCAGTCGTGAGTATTCACCACTCACCATTCATGTAAAAATAGATTTCGTCAGACAATTTTGTGAAAGTAGAGCTTGTCAGGGTCACGAATCGTCGTCCGAGTTACACGAATGACACGACAAGTAATTTCCGCCGAGCATAATCATCAGGAAACAATTCGTGGCTACGAGATATCCCCAAGAGTAAAACTGCAACATTCGACTCAAAATTTTCCTCACTGTAAAGGTAGGCACGTCCGATTATCGAGATATCAGCTGCCTCGAGAATTTTCCATTTGTTGCTCTACTAAAGTAGTTGCAAATACCTCCGTTTTCTCTACTTCCATCAGTTTACGATTCCTTCCCTGTTTCGCATTCAAAGCTCCCGTTTTCTCGAGCTTGGTAATGGTCAGAGGACATTTTCGTGAGGATTTTAACGTCGGAATTCTTCGAGCGCATCCCTAACAAGACTACTTCCTTGATAAAAAGTTTAACGAGTAATGCGCAATCGGGAAGTGTTAGCCTACAAGCATCGTCGCTAATCCATATCGAACAGGCGTTTATAAACCCTAAAGTTGTTTCACAAGTTAAGAAATAGGCAAATTGCAACGAAATTAGTACCAAATTCCTCTATTGGAAAATTTTTGGGACTAAACGTTTGATTGGCCAAGTAGAAATCCCATGGTCGAGAAAGTACGAGCACCGAATTGGTCACATTTGATGCAATAGTTCTTTCTACACAGAGCTGCAAATACATCCTATTTAATTATAATTACCTTGTATATATATATAGGCTATGTTTCATTTTTGACTCTCACTGTGGGTAGTCTTTTCTCTAAGAAGGTATTTTTCCATAATCACTGCAAGTTCGGCCAGGCCCACAATAAGGGAGTCGCTCGTCCGCATTCGATCCCCAGAGCGATGGACCGATCTCGGCCATCACTTTTTATCATTAAAAAAAAATTGCTTTCAAATTTAGCAAACACTCCCTACATTTTGCATACATAATATAATATAACATAATATATAAATATATAATAACTAAAAGCTTTTTAAAGTTTAACATTTTATATTTGACGACGTTTCCTAATATCTGAAATATTAAAATCATATTATTTACATCTTTCGACAGTCTAAACAATTCTGTTTTAAAAGAACCTTTAGACCTGGTATAAATTACTTTTAAAAGGTTAAATTCATATAAAATTAAATTTATAAAACAACGGATGATTTCTAAAGATAAAATTCGATTTTACGATTATTGTCAGATTCCCAGAGAACAAATTTATTAAAAACATATTCTTTAACTAACGTCATTTTAAAGTATAATTTTTTGAGGTATTTATAAAATCTATAAATATATCTAATCACTTATTTTTCACACGATAAAAACAAACTTAAATAGAACGTAACATAACTTAAAATTGTTTTCGGTCCTACCGTTCACTTCTCGATTGCCTTATAATTGAATTGGACCTATGCTGTAACACTATAATTAGGAAAGACTACTTGAAACTAAAGCTTACTCTTAATCCAAAGTAAATGGACGATTTTCATTTTTTAATATAAATCTAGGGTCCAAGCCGGGCGATTGAGGCTGCCATTTCGAGAGATTCGGGTTCCACACCGAAGGCTAACAGATTTTCGCGGGTGTATCGACACGGATATATCGGATTCCGTATCTCGCCACCTGTTTAGCCGAACCTACGACGAGTTTGGAGAAGGCTCTCTCCACGCCACGGCGAAAACAGCCTCATGTATCGGGAGGAAAAAATAACTTAGTTAAAAAATCTACGAGTGAACGAAATTGAATTATTTGTTTTTCTATTATATATATTAATTAAGACTTAAATACGCGTATTAAAAAATAATAAATACGTAAGAAAAATATTTACAAATGCTTTTCATTAAACAAATAGAGATAAAATAAAATAATTCTTTAAAAATCTCTGTTGAAGACAAATATAAAAATGCAACTGTATAAAAAAAAAGACATTCATTCTTTCTAGAACTTACTAATCGATAATCTAAATTCTATTCTTCCATTATTTAAAATCAATATTTACAGCGAACATTTTTCAAAAGTGTTTTTAATTATTTAAAAAGAAATATAAACAAACGTAATACAATTTTTATGATGTTTTCCGAATAAATAAATTTGATAAGAAAAAGATTTTTCGACCTTGTTTCTCGGACCGTTATAAATTATTTCGACTACTCTAACGTAAATACGACTATTGTCCTGGTATTTATTAAAACTTATAAATCATTTAATGTTCTTTTTCTGTAAAATCAAGCGTATAAAAAAAGAGTTACATTAAATATTTATAGAAACTTGAAAAACGAATGTTTACTTTTGCATTAGAACATGCGTATTCGACTTAGAATCGTTCGAGTACAACATTCTATCGAAATTTTTTGTACAGCACACGTTATTCACATCGACTATTAATGATAGAAATAATATTTAGTCAATTTTCATACGGAGAAACGTTCTCTCTGGTTAAAAATTATATTTAGATTCTCATACGATTGACAATCATTTTGCTTTTAAACGAGTAATGCGTTAACAACGATAATTTTTTTTTCTTTTTATAAGTAAACGTTTATTTAACGGATGCTAAAATATACTTAATAGCTACAAATTAAATTTTAAACGTTGTTAAATACATTTATGTTAATTCTTTTATTCATTTTTTATTAAATCTTTCCGTCGTTACGAGTGCCTTTTTATCTCTAGGGATTGCAATACCGGTAATCGAGTAATGCATCGGTAAATATATACCGGTGAATTCGGCAAAAAAAATAGGTAGACACGTAATAAGTTATTGAAGCCAAATATTTATCTGTATACGCTCTCACGCATACTTTTATATTTTAAAGACAAGGCGTCAAACCTTTTTATTTACATCGTAAAAGTAGTTTACGTCATTTATTTTACATTGTTATTTTACAGTTATTTACAAGTTTTAAATTATCGTATTACCACACCGTGCAGGACAGTTTGGAAATTTGTTTTTTTAACCCCTAAGGCTTAGAGAGCAATAGCGACTTTTGTTGGTAAAATGGAATACATATTTTAATTCGAATGCTAAAAAGTTATGGCAGTTATGGCAACGAAACGTTTGCTTTTTAAAATGGGAAAAAGGGAATTTAATTGATCGTGGAGCATTAAAGATTGTTTAATTGCCGACTCACCGACGAATCGGGACCATAATTATTGCGCTAATCTTGGCATTTGGAATCAAAATTTAAAAATTACCAGCAGCGTTTTAAAAATTTACCGTTTTAACGGTAATAAAAAACGTTGGAAAATTTGCATCCCTAGTTCTGTCGAGCTTGAGAAAGAGACATGACAGTGAATATCCGGATTTGAACTCTGGGATTGGCAGTTCCAGCCTCGATGTTAATTAATTCTAAAGAAAATCATTGTTATAATATTATTCGGATTAAAAATTGTTTGTTAGTTTTGAAAATCCAAATTTACAGTTTTTGATTCTAATAATTCATTATTCGAGTTACACTAGTCGAAGATGATCGAATAAACTTCGACAGTAGGAAATAATATCAAATTAAATCTTTAAAAGCCCAAATATTTTTACATCCGCATAAAGGATTCACTGTAAACAATTTTGGGCTCTTCGAAGGTTGATCTCGTTCCGAAATCGAAATTAAATTTTTCATTTATTTTTTCATAAACCGAACATAAATAAGTTTTTAATTTATTTATTTTCAGTTTAATTTTAATTAAATTTTAATTAAACTTCAGCTTAATTTTAACTAAATTTATTTTTTGTTTAATTTTAATTAAACTGAAAATAAATTTCAGTTTAGATATTTGGAATCCGCAATAAATTAATTCGATAGTTAGATAGGCTGATACGTGCATATTTTATACTAAAAATCAATAAATATTTTTATGCAATTTCGTGGTATAAATTACAGTAGCATCGGCATAAAAAAATCAAATAGTAAAGAAAGAAAAACAAAAAGTTTTTAAATCGTGACTTAAAACGGTATTGAGAAGTTAAGTCAAATCTAATAAATATTAAATTATTTTTAAATATTTTAGAATATTATATTTTTACATAAAATTCTTTAATTCGAAACAAATTGTTGTATTGTGTAATATAATGACTATCCAATAGATCAATTTATATTGTATATACTATATAGGACTATTTCAAACTACATTAATAAATTATATTAATACAATCAACGTTTTACAATCTAGCTTACTAATTTTATAACATAACTTTATGTGAGAATAGCCCTGAATAATTTTCATGTATTTCGGACTTCATTCTGTTATTGTTTAAAATTTTAAGATTATGATGATAAACTATTCATCGGATCATTGGTTGCATTCTCACTGCCGAAGTTAAGCTTCATCGAATGTTTGCTATGAATTTCATATAATTGACCCGTAACAATTATATGAATCAGTTTTTTTCTTTTGTTTGCAATAGAAGTAAATCGATAGATTATTATTGATTTTCACACGATGCTTTTAAGAAAAAAAGAAAAAAGAAAAAAAACACACAAAAACTAATCCCCAAACAATTTCCTTCGAACCAACCGTGCCCTAGCATAACACTAGGACATAATTTGACTGTAAATGTGGATTCAGTACGGCCTATTTTATTGTAAATATGAACATTAATGTGACACGAGCGATCGTATCAATACTAAATTTTACAGCCTGAAATGAAATTTTTAAAAATAATTTTACATGCTGAAAAAGGCAGGCGTGTGGTACATCAAATCGGTAATTATCAATATAAACATGATATGGTTTATATTAAATTCTTTCATGTCTCAATATGGATTGTATCTGTTTTCGTTACAGCTAAATAATTATGAGGATCTTTATGAATTTGTATATGAAATCCTGTTTCATCATTTCCACCCATATTACCTTGAATCTACTCCGTCTAAGGACTAAGGTTTCCACCTTTTCTTATGTATCGATCCTTTTTAAAAAAAAATTTTTCATCGACTCCCTTAAATGATCGTAAAATGAACAGACCCTTAAATTATATATAATTATATATTATAACACGTTCCAAATACAAAAAAAAAAATTATTAACAATGATAGTGAAAATATTTTAGAGAATTTTTAAATGATTGTATTTACTAAATAATTAAACAATATGAAAATTTTATGTGTGTATGTACTGTATAACATGTATGTAATTTGCTCATCGACCCTATTGGGAAACACTGATCTAGGCGCTCCTTCCTTTATACAGTAGATCGTTATTTAGATGTCTTTGGACGTGCTCAAATCACTCCAGTCCATTTTTTTTTGTTTTTTGCAATATCTTTGCCAATTTTAATCGTCGCATGTTGTTCTTCATGCCCAAATTCGTTATTCGATCTCGTCTACGTTAATACTTACATTTCGTATCTCGTTTTCTTGTTGTCCATTGTTTCTTTCTATTGATATATATCATCAGGCTACTCGGATGACAATTTATTACGAGTTAGTACTTTTCCTCGAGTCTCAATGGTACGTATCGTTTCGCATTTATATGATTGATTTCATATTTACGAATAATTCAACTCCATATAACTGAATGCATTAATACACTTTAGTGTTAATATATTCAGTTATAGAATTATAGAACACTCTTATACAATATACTGCTGATTAATACTTCTATATTTTACGATAAATTTTAAGTAAATAAATGAGCGAGTAAGTTAGAGAGTGTTAAATAATTTAAACCTATGATTAATTTTAGACACAGAATTGTTAATATATATCACGTTAATGCAATCTGTCTAAAATTAATCATAGGTTTAAATGTATGCTGAGCAGCATTCGTGCGTTTTTTTTAAACCGAATACACGGGTATTAGCTATAGGCCTATATATATAGCTTATACCGAGTATTCGGTAAAGAGAAAAAAAATGCGCCATTGGAGCGCCTGTCGAAACACGAATGCTGTTCAGCATACTAAGAAATACAGGAATACAGGTAGGGGGGTTTGTCATTTTTTCGACATTATGTGGAAAAGTTTTAACTGTTGAGCATTCGTTTCTTAGGAAACTTTTTTCTATTAGGAATTGTTTTTCTTGTCGACAATGTATGTTGCGCTAGCCGTGTAACATACATCACAGACATTTTTACAAAAAATTTTAATACAGTAATTACATTTTATTTTATGCTGTTTTATTTGAATAAAGGAAAATTCACGTAGACCTAAAATGTAAGAACAGCAACCAATCTACCAAAAAAAGAAAGAAAATAGTGGTTGAACAACAATTTCCATGTTTTAAATCGAAAAACATGTCATTCATTCAAAACTACTTCGCTGAAGTGCGGTAGCTCCTCTCCAATTACTGTTAATAGTGAGGTTGAGGGCCGAAGTTTTAAACGCGAAAACGTTTAAAACTTCGGCGGACGTTTATCGCCGCTTTCCTGTAAGCCTAGAAGTTTAACAATAGCGTTTGGAAAGTCAGTGGAACCATGTTCGACATTCCAAACGCCATTGTCAAACTTCTAGGTTCACAGGAAAGCGGCGCTGAACGTCCGACGTACACGTTTTCGCGTTTAAAACTTCGGTCTCAACCTCGCTAATGTAATTTGATTTTGTAGCACAGATTATGCAAATTTCGTTACACGTACTGTACTGTACTTCCCGTCTGTGATAGCTTTGCAGATTTTTTAGTTGCAAAATGCTTTAGAAAATTACCGATTGAATGCTCTTATTAATTATAAATAACTACTCACTAGTACATTGCAAGCGACCGTAGTTAGTTAATTATGCAAATAATTTATTCTGAAGCGGTAATATTGTTATTCTAGACAGGTATTTATAATCAGTCTAGCAGAGTACAGTCAGTGTGTAACGAAATAAGATTTACGAAGGCAGAGAGATGCAGAATAGTAAAGCTCTACCTTCAGGGACGCCCCATCGATGCAGTCCCCAAAACAACTGTTCGGTCCCCAAAGAACGGCAGAAAAATTTCTCTACACTCGTTGGCTTGGATGATGTACCGAGATCTGGGAGGCCCAGGACTTGTACGACGAATGACATAGTCGCATTCATAGCAAATCCGACTAATTCCATTGGCAGTGTGGCTCCGGAAGCAAGAATTCGGTCAACCTCTGTAGCCTACGTACGATTCTCATGAAGTTCTCTTATAAAAACAAGTACCAATGTCATCAGAGCTTCTTCCTCGAGACGCGAGGATCAACTTTGTATAAGTTTTCATCGATCTCGGCAATACCGACCCTACAATTCCCAGTCGAATCTACTTCACGGATGAAGCATCGTATCCCGCGGTACTGGGCTCAGGAGAATTTGCATCACTTACGATAAAAGTACAATCAACGTATCCAGTATTAACGTTTGAGCTAGATTATTTGACCTACGAGTACTTGGGCTGTTTCTTATTGACTGTACTCTAAATTCCAAAACACACTCAGAGCTTTTAGTAGAACGTTGGACCACCGCTCGAAAATCAAGATCTTGACAATGCCATTTTCTACCAACACAATAGACCATCTGTCCTTTGGGATATTCCAGTTAAAGAATGGTTGGATGACATATTTTGACAAGATTGGTCGAAAAGGTGCATATCTATGGCCTCCCCGCGCTCCCGATTTGCTGTCATTTTATTTCTTTTATTCATAAAAGAGCATTTTCCGGACAGCAGTCGCAATGTCGCAGAATTACGATGGATAATTGATGCTTCCGCACAAATGGCAGCAGAGCATTTTATGAGGGTTGAGAAAGAATTTATAGCTCGCCTCGCATACTGTCAGAAGGTGCAGGGTGCCCATTTCGAACATTTATTGAAATAAAATGTCCTTGTAATTACTTCATTTTCATTGAATTTTATAAGAACGTTCCTTCCTCCCTTCATTTCAATAAAGTAGCATGAAATAAGTGTAATTATTTAAATTTTTCGTAAGCCCATGTTTTTTCACGCTAGCTCAATATATTTTAGGGACATCTGCCATATTTTCGACAAGAGAATTTATTTATAATAATAATAATAATAATAAAAGATTCCCAATGCATTAATGTGCAACAGTCAAAGCTTTTCCATATAATATCGAAAAATGATAGAAAAACCCATGTATTTCGTAATATGCTGTACGGCATTCTTACTTCATCAGGTGCAGTTTATTTTGTTTTGTTTTTATCGTACACCCGGTGTAGCCTATATAATTAAACTGTTAAATCATTTAAATCTCTCTATCCAGATATTCAAATGATTCGCTGAAGTAGAGAGAGAATATTTCTAAACACGTCGATTAAGTATATAAGTCCATAATTTGTTGGTATAGACCTTTCTAATACAACATTTTAAAACAAGCGTTCTTTCCGAGGAGAAGGAAGTTCACAGTTTAGTTTAAAATCACTAAACATAGTTACTACATCAGTCAAAATATCTGTAGGACGGAATTTAAAATATTATTTTCGATTTTATCCAGTGCAGAAGTCCTTTTGCTTCGTAAGCGATCCAAAACAATTTCAACTCCTCAAAAGAAGTAGGATCATCTAATATTAAACTATGTATGATTATCAGTACATACACAATACTTAATTAAAGTCCAAAAACAAATGCTCTTTCAGAATAGAACCAGAAATCACCAGACTTTCTTGACTCCCAATAAATGCAAGTTGACCGGAACCAAAATAGTCTTTTTTGTTTACAAAGAGATTTAAAGCTTTTCTTTGATTTAGAATAATTAGTAAACGATATTTTAGTTATAGTTTCTCTAAAGGACCTCTGCACAGCTAGTAAAAATTTTTTTATCTCAATTAACTGCAGTCAAGCCGTGGTTTTCAAATATCTTTAAAAAGTTATACTTAACTAACATGCCACAACGAGTCCGATCTTAACAACGCAGATATTAAAACCGAATTAAAAGATAATCTAAGGAAAAGTTTCTTGTCATTTCGTCATAAGTGGAGCTAACAACCTTCTAGCTTTAAATGTTTCCAATTGATTCTACGAGTCTTAGCAGATAATTTTTGTTTTGTTTTTAAAAAATAAACCTTAAATCGAAAAGTTATAGAAATCCGAAGACGACCAGAAACGAATTTACACAAAACCTTAGATCACGAAGTTTGTGTTTGATACAATTAAATCGAGAAACCCGCGAAGGACAGATACAAAATCAACTGGAAAATCGGTTATAAAACTACCGTTAAGAATAAATAAACCAGAAGATTTTATCGGATTTAAATGCACTTTTTTCTGTTGTCGAGAAATAAATCATTAGAAGATCGGCAATTAAAGAATTTCGCGTTAGAACTCGCACATAACGAATAACGATTCTAGTATTAGCGTCTCCTAATATTAAAAAATCGTCATCATTCACCTAATCACAAGTATTGTGTGTCTTTCGAGATTTACTAACAAGCTATCGTAATTAGGAACAGATAAGTAAGAATTGGGGATTGCATTACCGGTAATCAGTTAATAATGTGTTGGTAAATTTATCGGAAATTTGATACTTTTTACCAGTAAAATTCGGTAAAAATAGATAGAGACGTAATAAGTTTTTGAAGTCAAATATTCATTTTTGTATGCACGCAGGCTGTATTTATATGTTTATATATTAAAGACGCAAAAGAGTCAAATGTTTTTATTTGAATCGTAAAAGTCCTTATGCAAATTGCTGGCCAATCGAATTCTGCCGATAATTCTTCTAACTTCGATAAATCTTTATCAAAATGCTTCTCGAGAAAAGTAACAATAAAGTCGAAACGGTTAATAATGGGAAGACTCGTTATATAAAACATTATTTCGTCGCATAAAGTCAACGATACCAAAGATTGCCAGCATCGCCTCCCCTCGATATTTTGTTAAAATTATTAAAAGATTTGAGTGGCAAATTTTCAGATAAACTACTATTTTATATTGTCTTAAATTTTCTAGACTATCAAAATCTTGGAGTATAATATTACAGTAAATTGTATTCGTTTTGATAGTATAAAACTAATATAGTACTGCATCTCAATGCGTAACATACATAGCCTATAATATTAGTAAGCTTACACTATTAAGATATCAGAAAATGCTGTTTTGAGATAATTGCTTTCGTAGTTTTTGTGGAAACTTCAATCTTTCATTCGAGTTATCCATTGATTTTTATTATTTTTATTTTTTTGTAGTTAGGACACCTTCTACTTGAAGGCGTTCTAGTGGGCTAGTTTTTGTTTTAATCTTTCAGGTTAGTAAGTAATTTTTTAATTTTAGTTAAGCTACTAAAGTAGACAAATTTGAATAAGTTTTGATGATTTTGTGGTGGAATAATAAGACGACATAGACTGCATTTTACTGCAAATGATCAGGAGACTCGTGGTGCGCGTAACAAAATCGACCTTACGTCACTAATGTCCTCAATAAATCGAAACTGAAAAGAATTCATTCATTGTTTTTTATTCTTTTCAGTTTCGATTTATTGACAAATTTTTAACAAATTATAACCTTCAAATAATTTATTTTTAATTAATTAAGTAGAAGTAAAAACGAATTACCTAAATATCGATTCAATATTTCTGAATATTGAAGGAAGAATTTTAATTAAAAATAAATTTCAAAAGCTCTCAGACAAGATTGCTTCAAATGCAATTAAACTAAATTTAATTATATTTCGTATTAATTTTAATTGTTAAATTTATGGAATAAATACGCAATACAAATAAAAATTCAAAATTGTTTTCATTAAGAAATTTACTTTTGAAAAACAACTTTTATTTACATAAATTATTTTTAAACTAGTTTAATCACGACAGACAAAAACTCTTTTATTCAGAAAACTAAATAAATAAAAATCCTTTCTTAAGCTACACGTACTTTTTCTTTTTTATCAAACACCCGGACGACAAATTGATAAAGTTTCGTGCTTACAATTTAAGATAAACAAAAAGATTTTATGCAATTCACTACAAATAAATACGTTGCCAATGTTTATAAAGCAAAATCTAATTCGAAGTAGGAACATTTATAACAATAAATATTTCGTTTTGACCTTTTCTTTTTTCAATTTCGAAATTTCTAACAGTTCTTATCTAATTTATTAGAGGATTTATAATGAAATTTAATTTACAAGAATATTTTAAAATTAATTATTATATTTAATAAACAAATAGCACCTAATGAACAAACTTCAGTATATAAACTGTGTATTCATTCGAGATTTTGTATAGTTTGGTGGAAACTTAAACATAATTTTTTAATTAATGTGTTAAATTTCGGATCAAAATTACATTATCCTATCTTCAATTAAAAACACAATCATGCGCAAAAAATATTGATTAGATTTAAATGAAAAGAATGGCCGACGAATATTTCAGTTGCATAGAAATAACATCAATCCTAGCATAGTCTAAATTATGCTAGTAATGTATACATGTAACATGCACAGTATATAAAACAATCTGCCGTGTTTAGATTATATAAACGCATATAATGATCTATAAGATCATTATATGCGAAAACTTATATACGTATAAAGTAATTGTAAATCTTTTGTCGAATTTTCTCGATGAAGTGAAAGCCTATATATTTATTTCATTCCCGCATTTTGAATCTAAAAAGAATTATCGACGATTAAAAAATATATGGAAAAAATTACAAATTGAGAAGTTACCTCGAATAAGTCGGTATATTCA
Source organism: Centruroides vittatus (assembly GCF_030686945.1). NCBI lineage: Eukaryota > Metazoa > Arthropoda > Arachnida > Scorpiones > Buthidae > Centruroides > Centruroides vittatus. The sequence continues at coordinate 420,891 of NW_027122637.1, forward strand.
ATATATTAATATTTAATGACGAATATTTTCAAGTATTTATTGTCAGAAAGAGAAAACTTCTTTGGAATACAGATAGCCTATTCGACTAAAACCATTTCATAAACGATAAACACCTTAACGTGGCCGATTTATCGAATATCTCCCGACAAACGGACCACACGATAAATTATTAAAATCGTCCTCTATACAAATCGTTGGTTCAACAATCGAAAATGTTGCGTGAACGGAACGACGTCACGCCAAACAACGTGATGCGAGTTATATCTGTTGCGTGGACAACCGTTTTGTACTTTCATATTGACGTGACTGACTTCCCTAAGGCCAAAAAGGATTTAATTAAACATTAACCATATTGTACAAAATATAACGCGAAATATTATTTTCATTAAATATTAAAATATGTGAGAAAAGTCAATTTAAGAAAACTGTTTAGGTATAACAAAAAATAGTCATAATTTATATATATTATATACCTTCCTACGTGTTATAAACAGTTTTTTAACAGGTTAACCCGATTTCACGAAGTTGGACGAAACCAAATAATTTAGAATGTGAATTATACAATCATGAATCATTTTCTACCGGACAGAAATAATAATTTATAAAGTAAAATGCGCATCGATACAAGCTGTTTTCTTAGCAATTATTTTCGTGCTAAATCTTCATTTTTCTACAGACATCGTAACAATAAATACATCTACATATTTAAATTTTTCATGGAAATGAATATACGACGACAAGCTTATAAAGTAGCATATATAATTACGATATCAAACAAAAATATCCAATGTTATTACAAAATTTAAAGACTAAGAAGAGTATTGCAAATTATACGGAGACTAAATTTTAAACCGAACGGTTTAAAACTTAATCGGTTAGCATTTTTCTGTTGAATAATAAAATGGAATCTATAAAAGAAGAAAACGAAGCTCGTTATTCTATTCGTTACGTGGGAAAGAATTACTACGAATAAGGAAAAGACTAAAGAGATTTGCAGAGATCGTCGCACGTTCAATAGGGAGAGAGATCGAATTACAGCACGTTATATAAGTAAAATCATTACTAAAAGAAAAAAAAGGTTTAGGTTTGGTTATACGGTAATAAGACATTTGGGCGATCTGCCGAGGGTGATACCTCCCGGGAGGACTTTCTATGGAAAACTGGCCCCTATTTAGGTGTTAATAACGTGAAAAAAACCCGGAAAACTTCATATTACAAGCTCGTTGGCGAGGCGCAAACCCACGACCAGTGCTCGGTTGTTTTATCTAGTTGGCCATTGGTTGGTCTTTTTTTTAACAATTTTTATATATAAATATAAAAAAACACGGATTTTATTGAATCTTTAAATATTTATTATACGTTATAGACTAAATTACTTTTTACTCTGTACTAAACACGGTCGGCCTTAAATTTAATGGACTTTCGGTAATAACGAATGCCCCTGCCCCAATTAACCCCGATAAATCCAGGGACTACCGCAAAGACTATTTATTTATTCATTTATAGATTAATTTCGTGAGAGAAAAAATTTACTTTCTTCTATTATTAATTACAGTTAACAACATTAAAATACATAATATTCGATGAAGTTCAAACAAATAATCTTAATCGCTTTTAAAATTGTTAATTATTTTCGACAATAAAGTGTTATTTATTAGGCCTAACTGATAAAACGTATTTAAACTTGAAGTCGATCATTTTAAATTATAATAAAACTTCAAGAACATGAAAAAACAAACATATATATATTAGACGGCTCAATGGCCGAAGACGGTATGGGTGTCGGTTAGCGCTTGGGATCGAAAAATCCCAGAAATTTTTCGAGAAGGTGGTCCATTCCCTATACGTCGGGCCTCACACTCCGGTCGACCCCTTGCGAACTTGGCCGTACTCGCAACGGATAAAGGCCCTCTTAGTGCCTACGGGGAAGGAAAAAAGACATACACAGTTTTCAAATTTAAAACGAGTATTTCTAGTAAATCTAGCGCCATCTATTGCCATTTTCATCAACCAAATTTTCTTTTGACACATGCCATATTCATTCATTGATATTTTAAAGACCTCGTTTAGCTAAAAAGTTTTCTTAGAAATATTTTTTATTATTTGAATTCATATAATATTTTTAAATACTATCTACTCTATTTATATAATATTTAGCTTAAAAACGTCACGAAATTTTTGTTACAAATAGTCTTTATTGGAAACAAGTGGGCGAAGCTCGTGAGATCGCTTACGGCGACCAGGACATCTCCAGTTTATTTATAATAGATTATTACGGGTTTTTATTAAATCATCGATATTCTATAAGTTTACATAAAGTTTTTCCAAGCCCGTCGTATATTCGGCAGGGCCCACGAAGGGATGGCCAGTGGTGAGAGCGGGGACTCGACGTATCCGGGACGGACCTAACTACCGAGAATATCCCGCCGGCCCATCTCGAAGTCAGGAAGAAATTTTTGGCCCGAAGTATCTGTTTTGAATTTCGACATAATTCGAACATCAAACGGATATTATACAAATAAAAATATACATTATCAGTAAACAACATACCAATCGCTTGTTTGAAGATACGATCACGATCAGCTCTGCACGTAACTCGTACGTCTATCGACAGATACCTTTAGTTATCACATGAACATCGGTGTAACGGGGTCGTTTAAGCGAATATGTGTAAATAACTTTACTTTTAATTAAAATACGTACGTTATTTTAGTTAGCGGAGTGGCTCGTTCAGGTAAACGTACTACAGGTATCCTTCGTATAACACGGTAGTTACGTTCCGAAAAAGTGCCGTGTTATGTGAATTCGTGCTACACGAAACAAAGGATTAGTGCAAAATATAGAGTTACGTTCCAGAAATTAGCAAAAGTATACTATTCTTTTTCGTTACTAAGAGAAATATGTTTATTAAAGCAATCGATAATTTATTTCTAATCAATAACAAGCAATTATTTATTGCAACATCGTCACAATGCCGGGCTGCAATTTTTAATCATATTTTTAATTTATTTAATTTAAAATATATTCTCTCCACCTTAAATTAGTAATGTAGTGTCTTGCCCCTGTAAACCATACTTTTCCCTTAACAATAGAGTCGTGCCTGTCTATTAATAACTTTTAGGAGAAAAGTTTTAAATTGAAATAACATGACTTCTGGTTTGCATCAAAAGTTCATATATAGTTAATCGGGGCCTCCTGCCTCTAAAATTTCTATAGCTAGTCTTACATTTTATCTATCTAACTCGGTTCTCTAGATTAACAAAGGAAGGACGGACGGACGGACGGACGGACGACAGTGGGAATTTATGAGTCTACGAATTTTTTCAAATTGCAGCCAAATTAATTAAAAATCACAGTTAAAACTACTATATTACGCGTTAATATTAATTTCAGTTAAACGAGGGCGTTTTCTTTTAATGTTGCTGATACTTCCATCATGATCAACAAAAAGCTCAGAAGATGACAATACTGTACTTTGTTATAAAAAAAAAGAAAAAAAAGCGAGAGGTTGGTGTATCAGCAACATTTTCATATTTTTTATTTTTATCATAAAAATACGTTATTAATCAAGCGAGTTTTTTCTAGAATTTGTGTTCGAATAGCGAATTGTTCGAGTACTGAGATACTGCCGTACAGTATTTCGTTCGTCATTTTACGAATGATTGTTTACCTACGGTTAAAAAAGTTTAATTAATAGCACTTATCTAAAAATGTTTAAATAAACTTTACTACATACGAAGATTAATCTGTAAAAACAAAAAACAGTCGGTCTTAAAGGCTAAAATCTAAAAGCAAGGACAAGGACACTCGGTTGATAAGAAAGCTAAGACAAGGAAGAAAAAATTGTACTACCAGTTTTCATTAAAGTAAACCTGACGGAAAGCACAAAACAAATTCAAAATTTCAATATTCTAAAATCCGTGGGAAAATTTAAGAAAACACGTGTGATTGCTTGAATTTAAAAAATCGAATAATAGAGTTTGCACTTAAAAATTGTCAGATTTTGTGAGATTGAGGATTTCTCAAACCATGTTAGAGCGAAACCGGAAGTCGCGTGATACGGGGATATCACCAATTTTCAAACCATGCTGTAGACGCACCGTGTTGTACAGTACGTGGGATACCTGTATTTCGATTCATACTATAGCCAATTGCAGTATAAGCAAAAGTATCAACAAAAATTTCTGGTCAGTTGAAAACAAGAAAAAGTTAACCATAATCGACGAAATATTTTATTTAATTAAGACAAAATAACTTGTCCGTTGTCGGAAAGTACAGTTTTCTTTTTGACAGTTGCGAAATATCTGCTAACAGAATCGCTGCCAGATGTTGAGAACGCGAACAGAATAATATGCGCAATACAAGCGCTAGGAAAACGATAATACACCTGTGAAGCTTCGGAAGTGGGCCTACTATTTGTGCAAATAAGAAAATTTTTTTTTGTAATTTTTGTATAGAAGCAAATAATAATAATTGTTGTTATTATAAATTAACGTTGTAAAAAGAAACCGTCAGACAAGAAAAAAAATAGTTAAACGAAAAGTGAATATTACATGTCCATAAAAGGACATGTCTGTAGAAATTTCTGAGAAAGTTATTCTTCTCAGGTTGAAACAATAGATGAATTTGAGTACTTAGATCGAACATCTTCGGTAGGAATCGAATTGTCAGTCGATGTTGACTCATCCGACGACCGGGGTTCCGATCTCGTTACAATGCGTAACGAGGGGGGGACCAATTAGAGAGCGGAGGCAAATCGACATCGACCTATCGGAATGTTCGATCTGGGACTCAAAAGAAAGTTATAAAAACCCTGAGAAAAAGGGATGTGACGTTCTCTCGGTTATTAGTTCTCTCGGTTCTTGGCTCTTAGAGCTTTGTCTCGCGATTTTACGACGGGGTTTTTTTCCCGTGATCTTCGGCAGTTGGATTACATCTCTTTTGGAAGGTCACCCACTCCCTTGGATTTGTCACCTGTAATCGGAATCGTCCCTACGTCCGGAACTTTCCCTCGAGAAGCTGAACAGTGCGCCCCGGGGCCATCATACTCCTGCGAAACATCGGAGGACTTTTCTTGTGGACTTTCGATTCCGAGAGAAGGCCCAGAAGACTCGAACGCCGCCGCTGATAAAAGTATATTGTAGTTGTAAGCACCTTTTGTTATATAAACGGGTTACGAATGAAAACCTGTCTCTTGAGAGTTTCTTTCACTCCCACACGTGGATCGTGACCGCGCGACATTCTGACTAACGCAGTCGTTCGGCAAACCTCACACTGGTGTCAGAAAGCGGGATCTTTCTGATTGTTTTTGCAACAATTGCAAACAATTTCAGTCCCACAATAATTGTTGAGGCAGCCGAGAGAAAAGTGGGAAAGAACCATGGAAACAGAGACAGGTTTTCCAGCGCCGACTCGCGACCTAGGAGGCGGCTCAATTAGCGCCCTTTCAGCCTTTAGTGGGATGATACCTACCTACTCGGGAGACGCGGGGCGCGTAACAGATTTTTTCGATACGTTAGGGGAAGTCGCAGGATTAGCAGGTTGGACCCCTAGACAATGTTTAAGCATTGCTAAGTGTAAACTGACAGGGATAGCGAGAGATTTTGCGTGGCGCGACCTCCAAATGAAGGAAGTAACGGAGTACGCAAGCTTTAAACGCTTAATGATAAGTAGATTTGACCGAGAACCATATTCTATTAGGGTACAGAAATTCCACGCGTGTACGCAACGCAAAGATGAAAGAGTTCAAGAATTCGCCGTTAGGTTACAAACGTTAGTTAGCGCGATAATTGTAGATCGAACCGGGTCAAACGAGCAAGAAAATGCCATTATCAAGCGGTGTCAGCAACAGGAATTGGACGAGAAGCTCCGCATTCAATTCTTGCACGGCTTAAATGAAAAAATGAAACGTAACGTAATGACCCATGACCCAGCTACATTTTCGGAAGCGTTAAAAATAGCGATAAGAGAGGAAACAATAGAGCAATTGACTAACAAACAGCGGAATTATATAGGAAACGTAGAGGAGTCTGCAGAGAATTCCCCACCGAAAGCCGACGAGACAAAACCCCATAAGGAAGATGCATTAGAAACGAAAATAAGTCAAATCGCTAAACAGATAGAAACGTTAGGGAAGAGATTAGACAATCGGTCCTCGATAGCGCAAACAACTAGCGCGCGAGGAGGAGAATCCAATCAAAATAGACGAATGCCTTCACCCGCGTTACGAGGGAGACAGGAAGTAGGTAATCCCAATACCTATTCGAGCTCTCAACGCCGATTCGCGCAGCCGCAGCGCTTACAACAACCGCGTTTTCCTACAAATAACCGATCGTCATTAAATTATTCTGCCCAGATTCCTTCTAGACGATACTCCGGATATAATTCATTTCCTTTTAGGCCGAATTTCGAATGGAGACCAACAAATTATCGGCGATCCACTCCAAATTGGTTAGATAGTCGAATTTATGCGTCGCCCCCACCACCCGATTGGTATGGAGGAAGATACCTTCCCTCCGCCCAATCGAGGGGAGTGGAGAGGAAACCCTAACACTCCAGAATGGCAGGTTCCTGTTATAAATAATCCGTTTTCGCCGCGATATCGGGAACAAATGCCAGTCTATCGAGAACAGTATAGACAGATAGGACCTAGGAATGATCAGAACTCTGAATATTTGCCTTTTAACCCGACGCGTTACGCGCAAGGCTGGTTCGTAAACGACCCTAATGCCGAGCGGGCCTTAGATAACGCGACCTTTCCTAAATACTTAGCGTTGCCCAGTCCGGAGGAAAGCCTTCGGCAAACAAATAATGTATCACAGGAGTTAAATAAAGATAGTGTAAGGTTTAATCGAGACGGAAGTAGAATAACTTCGGTGAAAGCAAAAGAACAGCGTCGAGATTTAGAGCAAATAGTAGATTATCCGCGCGAAGCTACTTGTTTATCGGGTGTCGGAGAATCTAAATTTATAAATGAAGATTTACCCCCTTGCACTTTAGTTTGTGAAATCGAAAATAAAAGAGCGAAATTAACAATAGACACAGGCGCGGCAGTTTCTTTGATATCAAAAGATTTCTTTTCGAACTTACGCGAGTTAAAGAAAGCTGAAACCAGAGAGGTAGAGTTACTTAGTGTCACAGGACACACAATAGAGACGCTCGGAAAATTCGATTTAGCATTTAGAATCGGGCAATTGAATTTTAGACACGATTGTTATGTAGTGGACCCCAAAATAACAGAACCTAATGACGGGATCCTAGGTAGAGACGTGATTGAGAAATACGACCTTACGATTTCGATAAAAAACGCGAAGCTTATTTTCCCTAGCGGTAACGAAGTTACATTCTGGGGATTAGCGAACCTTCATAATAATGTTAATAACCCACGTAACATGAGTAAGAATGACAGCGAGTTTGCAATGGTAGAAAGACAAAAGAACGGGAAGGATAGTCTATGTCAAGGAGATTTGAGGGATTTAACCCGAACAAACGATTTTAGAGAGGGTAGCAAAGTGAGTAAAAGAAAAAAACGAAAAGAAAACAAAAAAAATTTAGAGCGAAGAGTTGTAGAAAAGAGCAGTCAAAAGGAAAATGACCAGAGAGTGGTGGTAGCAAAGAACGACTCCACCATTCCCCCTCGGTCAGAAGTCGTTATAGAAGGGAGAGTATGTGGCAAGCACGTTAATAGCCAGATAGGTGTAGTTGAGCCATGTCCACTTGAAAGGGAGGATCTGATAGTCGCTAACGTGTTAGTGAAGGTCCCCAAAAACGGAACTGTTCCCATAAGGATAATGAATGTAAGCACGCAGCCCCTAAAGCTAAAACGAGGAAGTAAAGTAGGCGCATACTTTCAAGCGGAAGAAGAATCAAAGGAGGAGGCGAAACAAGATAGGATATCTCGGGTGGAAGAAAATCCCATGACCAGAGCTCAATTTGCTAGTTTATTTGATTTGAAGGAAGTAGGTAAGGACAAATTAACCCCTTTAATTGATTTATTATACAAATATCAGCAAGTATTTGCAAAGCACGACTTTGACTTAGGGTATTGCGATTTAATTCAACATACAATAGAAACAGGAAACAGTGCACCAATATATCGTGCTCCTTATCGCATTCCGTATGCTCAGCGGGAATTAATGGATAATCTAGTAAGCGAAATGGTGAACAGCGGGGTAGTCGAACCGTCCAGCTCCCCGTGGTCGGCACCAGCTCTTTTGGTAAAGAAACGTGATGGAAATTGGAGATTTGTGGTGGACTTTAGGCAATTAAATAAAGTAACAAAAATAGATCCTTACCCTTTGCCCCTCATCCAGGAGTCATTAAGCTTACTTGGGAAGGCAAAGTATTTTTCCACAATGGACACTTTAAGTGGGGTATTTTTTTTTGATGCTAACTCTTTCCGCCCGTGAGGCACTAAGACGGGCCTCATTAGTAGCCCATTATCGGTTCGGCTCAGGCCCACAATGGGGCGACCGGGTGGTGAGGGACGGGGCCCGACATATCCGAACGGACCACCCCCGGAAAAAATTCCTGGGATTTGTGGTGGACTTTAGGCAATTAAATAAAGTAACAAAAATAGATCCTTACCCTTTGCCCCTCATCCAGGAGTCATTAAGCTTACTTGGGAAGGCAAAGTATTTTTCCACAATGGACACTTTAAGTGGGTATTGGCAGCTACCCCTGAATCCCGACACGAAGGAAAAGACCGGATTCAGTACCACATCAGGACATTACCAATTTAACCGGATGGCTATGGGACTTTGTAATGCAGCTGCAACCTTTCAACGGCTTGCAGATCTGATATTAACGGGTCTAAAACACAAAATTTGCTTAGTCTATATGGACGATATCATGGTGTTTAGTTCTGACGTTGACTCGCATCTAGAACGCTTAGAACTCGTCTTTCAACGCCTAGCAAGTGCTGGAATAAAACTAAAGCCAAAAAAGTGCAGTTTTATGAAGCGACAGATAAAATTTTTAGGGCACGAAATCTCGGAAGAAGGGATTCGACCCGACCCCTCGAAGATCGAATGCGTGAAAAACTTCCCTCGACCAAGCAATGAGCGTGAGGTGAGGGCCTTTTTAGGATTAACGGGATACTATAGGAGGCACATTTTTCAGTATGCAAGAATATCTAAGCCTTTGTCAGACCTGCTAAAGGCAGATAACAAATTTCACTGGACCAAAGAACACGAAGAGGTGTTTGAAAGGCTTAAGGAAATTTTGGTGTCTGCTCCCCTTTTGCGATCACCAGATTTTGGTAGTCCTTTTATTTTGGCAACCGACGCATCGAACACTGCAATTGGAGCCGTATTATCGCAGGAAGACGAGCGGGGTGAACTCCCTGTAGCCTATGCTAGTCGGTTACTCAAGGAAGCCGAAAGAAACTATAGTACAACAGAAAAAGAGTGTCTAGCAGTTATATGGGCAATAAAATATTTTAGACCTTATCTCTATGGTAGAAAATTTAAAATCATAACTGACCACAGACCGCTTAGATGGCTAATCAACGTCAAAGACGAAAGTTCAAGGCTGAGTCGTTGGAATTTAGCATTACAAGAGTACCAGTTTGAGATCATACACCGTCCAGGAAAAGCACACGCTAATGCGGACGCATTAAGTCGAGTACCTATAGCTCCAATAATTGAGATGCACCCAATATATAGTAAGGCTCAGATTCGGGAACAACAATCGGAGGACCCTTTTTGTAAGGAAATCAGACGACGCCTAACAGAAAACCTATCCCCGTCGGAACAGGGTCTGAACACAGATGGTAACGAGTTTTATTTAGACGCAGATCAAACCTTATATCATAGAAAGACAAACCCGGAAAGAAACGAAACTTGGGACAGATTAGTCATCCCTAAAACTTTGGTCGAATACGTTTTGAAGTTGTTCCACGATATTCCAAGTTCGGGACACTTAGGCGCGAAGAAGCTGAGAAAAAAATTACAGACGCAGTTTTATTGGCCCGAAATGAACAAAGACATCATACATTATTGCCAGACGTGTCAGGAATGTAGTTTGCGACGACGTCCTCTACACGGACATCAAGCTCCCTTACAAACATTCCCTAAAATCACAAAGGTATTTGAGAGAACAGCTTTAGACATACAAGGTCCTTTTCCTACCTCTAATAATGGCAACAAGTATCTCTTAGTTTTTGTAGATCACTTTTCTAGATGGGCAGAAGCAGTGCCATTACCAGACGTTACTGCTAAAACCGTCGCCAAAGCGTTCGTTACACAAGTGATCTTACGACATTCAGTCCCCAAACAATTATTGACTGATAGAGGTGCAAATTTTACTTCGAAAATGATGCGAGAAGTTTGTGATCTCTTGCACATAGAAAGACTTCTCACCACTGCATACCACCCACAATGCAACGGCATGGTGGAACGCTTAAACAAAACCTTAATAGATATACTAACGCATTATGTAGATAAAGACCAGCGCAATTGGGATGAAATGGTTCCTTACGCCCTATTCGCGTACAACACCACCGTTCATTCCAGTACCAACGAGACGCCATATTATTTAGTGTACGGAAGAGACCCAATTTATCCATTTGATGTCGTAACTGAACCCAACCGACCGAGTTACGATATTAGCGAAAATTATGCAAGCGAACTGAGGGCGAGACTAGCGATAGCACACAAGCTGGCCCAAGAACATGCAGAAAAAGCCGCACTGGATAGAAATGCGTATCAACAGCGAAGGAATAAGCCCTACAAATTTTCTATAGGCGACAGAGTTTTCGTAACGGAAGTAACGGTTCCATCGGGATTAAAGCGAAAACTAGCTCCAAGATGGCAAGGACCCTATAGGATAGTAGCGGAGACAAGTCCGGTCGACTTTATCGTCCAGCATGTGCATAACGGGAAAAGGATGCACACTCACGCTAACCGGATGAAGCCCGCTTTGGCGCGTATGGAATTCGGATCTTTTGCGACGGACGAAACTAAGTCCGAAGCAAAGGCTACCGAGTCATCCGCCTCAGAACATCAGTTGCCTATATCTAGAGACCCTTGGGATGAATTTATTTTAGAATCAATTCAGCCGGACCAACTAGACACAACAGAAACGCTAGTACGCAACCAACAGACATCCACTGCACAACCTTCACATAATTATGCCCTTAGAAGTCGGGGATCTGTGCAAGAATATCCATGGGTTCTTCCGACCTCGTCAAAAATCACACTACCGATTGACGCGATGGGAACAGACGCGGAAAAAAGTAGGACTTTACCACAAAGCCAGGGTCATGAGCGCTTGCCGCCACCTACACCTATCGGACTCTTCAAAGATTGTAAATGGTAGTCTCTATCACCCAGCAAAAGAGACTATCATAAGAAAAAGAGGAGGAGTCATTGACGATTAAAATATAAATGAAAGTTTTGATTAGAGGCAAAAAAACGGGATTTTTATTTTTATGTCGCGAACCCAGAACTATTAGTTATGTCAACTTTGTAAACCTTGAACGTGAAATTTTCTGTGTACACCAGCGTTTTACGAGTTTAAAATTGTCGCGAGAGAAACACGAGCGCAAATATCTGTCATAGATTGAGTAATTTATATAATCGGAATATGAGGAAAATTTTTCCCTCCCATTTTTAAACGCGTGCAAAACAACTGTCTGTCACAACCAAAGCAACCGTCAAAAGAACCGATTCGGAAGAAAATGACGATATTCGAAAAGAGAAAGTTGAAATCATCATCAGAAAAGGTCCAAGAAACGTCGAACTTTCAACAGAATGAGTCAAAATTGAAGAAATTGTCATCTTCGAACTACATGACCTCGATTAGTGGTAATCTGCATCAACTCCGATGACAGATAACTGTCTCTTGTTCAGAAGACTGACATCTAGAAAACTGGTATGTCTGAGGAGAAAATGGGGAACACACAAACTTTCACTGTCTGTGCAGACACCCCATCATACTCATACGATTCAGAACGGAAATGGAGTAGTCCACTCCAAATGTCCAAAAAAGGAAGAAAAACCTTTTTGTTGGAAAACTTCGAGAGAAAGGAAGAAAAGCACACCTACAGATGACACGTGATCTTCGGACTCTACATGTCCACGTGCGTCGGAAGTAGCTTCTACATTTTGCATGTGACAGACCGATTGAACTAAATATCGAATCCCTGTTTGTGTTCCCAAGAACCTGAAAAGAAACGTGGACATATTCAATTTTAAAACCCCTTTTTCGGCTTTTTCAGAAATGGAAATGGAATATGGTGATTGTTATGAATTGCTCAGTCTACAAACATAAAATGTTTGCGTACCGACAAATGTAATTTAAATGTTCAAATCGAATTAAATACAACACCAAATGTTCGTAAACGTTGCACAAAAAAAAGGAAAGAAATGTAGCATAGAACTTAAATGTAAAAGTTAAAATTGTCGGAAAAATTTATAATTTGTTAAAAATTTGTTATTCGATGTAACCGTGATTGTTATTTGATCATTTGTAGAAACCTTCGGATATAGTCATGTGATGTCACGCGAAACCAAACGGGCGCGAGAAAAGCAAGCGGAGAATGAACTGACAGCGTACAACGCTCTCAGGTAAAATGTCGCTACTCCACAGCAACATTTTAAAAATGGCGGAGAGCCCTGTGAAGCTTCGGAAGTGGGCCTACTATTTGTGCAAATAAGAAAATTTTTTTTTGTAATTTTTGTATAGAAGCAAATAATAATAATTGTTGTTATTATAAATTAACGTTGTAAAAAGAAACCGTCAGACAAGAAAAAAAATAGTTAAACGAAAAGTGAATATTACATGTCCATAAAAGGACATGTCTGTAGAAATTTCTGAGAAAGTTATTCTTCTCAGGTTGAAACAATAGATGAATTTGAGTACTTAGATCGAACATCTTCGGTAGGAATCGAATTGTCAGTCGATGTTGACTCATCCGACGACCGGGGTTCCGATCTCGTTACAATGCGTAACGAGGGGGGGGACCAATTAGAGAGCGGAGGCAAATCGACATCGACCTATCGGAATGTTCGATCTGGGACTCAAAAGAAAGTTATAAAAACCCTGAGAAAAAGGGATGTGACGTTCTCTCGGTCATTAGTTCTCTCGGTTCTTGGCTCTTAGAGCTTTGTCTCGCGATTTTACGACGGGGTTTTTTTCCCGTGATCTTCGGCAGTTGGATTACATCTCTTTTGGAAGGTCACCCACTCCCTTGGATTTGTCACCTGTAATCGGAATCGTCCCTACGTCCGGAACTTTCCCTCGAGAAGCTGAACAGTGCGCCCCGGGGCCATCATACTCCTGCGAAACATCGGAGGACTTTTCTTGTGGACTTTCGATTCCGAGAGAAGGCCCAGAAGACTCGAACGCCGCCGCTGATAAAAGTATATTGTAGTTGTAAGCACCTTTTGTTATATAAACGGGTTACGAATGAAAACCTGTCTCTTGAGAGTTTCTTTCACTCCCACACGTGGATCGTGACCGCGCGACATTCTGACTAACGCAGTCGTTCGGCAAACCTCACACACCGCACATACTGACAAAATTACACGAGTTTGAGAAAGAGATAAGAAACAATATTAATTCCCGAATAACACAGATAGAAATAGACTACCCTACAGTCGAGGCGATTAAGATGTCGGCTTACCGTTCTGGGAGACTCGGATCGAATCAGGGAGAGCGACTCTGGAAATTATTTAAGTGTCTCGGATATGTCGGACCTCGTCCCTTACCACCCGGCCGAATTCTCCATGAGTCTGGAAGAAAGGCCCTTTTTAGAGGGGGGAAGTCAAAAATGAAAACAAGTAGTGTAGAAATATAAAAGTTATGAAATAGGTTTGATCCTATTTAATTTATAAAAGATTAACAACGACGAATCCACTATTAACTTTAGAGACAAATTTCAAGAAAGCTTTTCGAATAAAGACTAGGCCTACATTTGAATACTATTACTTTCTGAAAAGGTCATAGACAAAATAATTCTCGCAAAACTTCATACACCTTCTTTAGGTTTATCTGATTGGACTATATCTACTTTCTACGGTGTCGGGCAAAATATTGTTGAGCCTTTGTATAGAAAATCGTGTAATTTGAATCATGTTTTGCTTTTATTACTTTGTTAATACAAAGTGAAAAAAACATCGAAATGTATTTAATAAAAAACAATAGAAAACTTATATTTAATAAAAACACAGAAGTGCATGATCAAACCGTTAACAAAGGCTGACAGTTTACAAATGATGTCTTGAAAATTATTCAACAAACTGCTCTTTCGGTATTCGTACTAGGAGCATCATTGTCGATTGCTGTTTTTACTTTTCCGGCTGTTACATATAACAACGGAAAGTATGGCAATTAGTCAAAAATGACACCCAAGATTTTTACATTTTTGGACTAGGGCATCTTGAAACCTCGAGAAATGCAAAAATATTTGAATTTTTTTTCTATATGTATAGATGTTAGTGTGTGGGAGGGGCACAATTTTGTTCACCCTGTTTGAAGTTTAATAACTCCTGTGCTTTTTGTCGTTGAAATAAATTAATCAACATGGCAAAATACGCAACCTTTTTCTTTACCAGTCTAAATGTTATATTTCTCATTCTTGACTTAGTTGAATGTATCTGTATAGTTATATATTACCCAATATACTCGTATATCATGTACAACATTTTTATTAAACTAATTTGTTTGTGTAGGAATGTACTTACTATTTTTTTTCATACGTGCTTACCAAATACCATTGCCATCATCAAACAAGTCAATAAATGTGAATTTATATTATATATTCAGTAGATCCGTCAAATTTTAATGTTTAATTAATTTTTAAAATCGTTTCATTTTGTATTTTTAAAAACTAATCAGAATCGTCGTCATTATTACTTTCCTGGCTGTTATACAGTACAGTAGACACCCCTATAACACGGTAGATACGTTTTGTGTTATATGAATCCGTGTTGTACGAGTCACTTAAATACATGAGCCAATCACAGCCCGGCACGTGTGCAGTTTAGGGCTACGGCTATTTGAAAAGTTTTCTTCCATAAAATTAACCGATTCTAGACTAATTTGACTCAACATTTCCAAAACATGTATAATTTTTTGGGAATAATCCATTTAACTATGCTATAAACAAAAAATTGTAGGATTACTTACCGAGTATGCACCGTTCGACGACGCCATTGCTTAAGTTTGTTTTTATAGCGGAGCGGCTCATCGAACGGCGGGCGCGTGTTTCCTGATCAGCGAATTTTTCGCAGAAAAATAACTTAACTTTGGAGACATCATTAATAGTTGAATAATAAATCTTTTTTAGTAGGTCCAGTGCTGGTTTAAACTCAATGGTTTGTACAATATCTGCTATTGGTCCAGATTCGACCAATCCTGTCGCGACACGAGTCGGCGATGACGTTTCACCGTGTTATACGAGTCTCTTTTAGCGTGTTATACGAATACAATCGCAATTTTTTCGCCGTGTTATACGAATCCGTGTTATATAAACCCGTGTCATGGGGTCTACTGTATAGGCCTATAACAAAGGAAAAGAATGACGATCAGTCAAAAAATGATTTCCCAAGATTTTTATTCTTTTGGACTCGGGAAGCCTTAAAACAGAGAAGTGCAAAAGCATTCGGGGGTTTTTCTGTACGCACGGATGTTAGAATGTGTATCAATCAATTTAGTTCAACCATTTTAAAGTTTAATAACTCCTGTGTTAACCATCCGACTCCAATTCAAGATCGTCCTCCCATATAGTCTAACATTCGTACATACAGAAAAAAAACCCACAAGTTGTGCATATCTCGACATTTCGAAGTGTTCCGAGTCCAAAAATGCAAAAATTTGGAGTGAGATCATTTTTGACCGATCACTACACTTTTCCTCTCTTATATATAACAGATGGAAAAGTAAAAATTATCGAATACATATATATATATTTACTATGTCATTACTTGGAAGAGTATTTTAGCTTTGGAATAAAAAAATTTCTACGTTTTATCTTTATCAGAACTATATTTATTGAAGATTATATTCTGAAGTCACGTGATGACGTCAGAATTTTCGGGCCTACTTTGTTAACAAGTCCCCCCTGGTTTGAGTCGGAGTCGTGTAAAAATCTACCGATTCCACAGCCCTAATAAAATCTAAAATATAGCTAAATTCGAGATAACACAATCTAGATTTATTAATATACCACTTATCTAATCGACTAAATCTCAAATCTAGATTCAGATGAGAAAAATAGATTCTAAAGCGACAATCCTGCCCAACACGTGCTATAGACTTAGATGTTTTGACTTAAAATGGTGATCGATAGTACCAGTCGTTGCCATCAAGAGCATTGTATCTAAAGTCACAGCCACTCTATGTAGTATATTCTGGCTCGTTGACTTGGCTACATATAGTACAATATTTCATAGTTTGTTTCGGCCTAATAAACGCCATTAGAAATGAATAGATTCAGAGCTGTTTTGGTCCAAAATTCAAAGTAGTTTACTCGGTAAAGGACGGACAGAATTTAGTTTATTTTCGAAAATGTCAAATTAGATATACACACGGAAGAGGTACAAATTTAGAAACGTATAATTCAAAACTAATTTAAACTAGGAGATCTTCGCCACCCCCATTGAAGCGAAGCGATGGCTCGAGAACTCGTGTTAAATCAATGGAGGCCGTGAGTTAAAGCGACTATTCACTCTTCATAAGCAGTCAATTCTTATCTTTGTTCTAAAACTTCCTTACCTTACATAATAAAGGTCGACGCGGTAGGGTTATTTACAAGTGCCACTTTTAATATAGTTTAAAATAAACCTACATTTAACAAAACAAAAACCCACCAAAATAATTAATAGAACTCAATCGGAATTTTTCCCATAGACTTACAATGGGGATCCGAAATATACTATCGTTATTAATTGTTTTTTGAAAAGAATTTTTGTATAAGGTATAATACGTTAAGATATGTAGGGTCAATTTTTCCAGAAAAATAGGGAAAAAATTGGCATAAAAAAATTTGGCGAAAGCTTGGTCATATTTCGAATGTCGGGTAGCACGCGCTCGTTTGTTTACGTTTTTACAATGAAAAATTTTCTCATTGATTTGACATGAGATGACCTTTCCCCCCGAAATCTCCCATTTTAGGTCGAACTTTAACATTCGACCTCCGTCACGACCTATAATAATCAAACTGTCTGCAAGAATAACGATGATACAATTAAATGTTTTTGCAGTGTCCTAACAGAAAACTGGAAAAAATAATTTTTCTCGGCTTTCTACTCGCCTCGTATCCTTAATTTCCGAACATGCCTGGTATATAAATAAATACAGTAGAGCATCGTTTATCCGAAAACCGGTTAACCGAAAGATTTCCAGTCGGACTGTGTCGTGCTGAGTCGAACGTTTTTGACACTAGATTAACTTCTAAAGTATAATTTTTTTGTTTTTATATTTTTCAATATATTTATTTTGTTTGTACAAAATAAAGAAATAATTTTTAACGATACAATAGCCTCGATTATTATTATAAAAATTTTTGTTAGGCTTAAAATCGACGAAAATTCTACACGAAGAGACACGCAACGGAGAAAAATTTCATCATCGGATAGGTTAATATATTTTTTCGTACATAATCGGTTATCCGAACAATTCCAGTCCACCCAATTGATTCGGATAAACGACGCTCTACTGTATATACCGTATTTTAGAGACTATAAGACGCACCTTAATTTTTAAGCAGTTTTTAAAAAAATACCTATAAGATGCTACGGACTATAAGACGCACCTGAATTTTGGAGGCAATTTTTCGAAGAAAAAAGTGCGTCTTATAGTCCGTAAAATACGGTAAATAAAAACATGTTTTTATATTTACTCACTAGAGGGCATTTTTCAGAAAACCATGCTTTAGTATGGAGTCATATACGAACGAGAGCGCGAAACTATGGCATTAAATTCTGAAAGTAATTGTGATCGTTTCTGATTTTCTACAGAATATATTTGTTTATTACACGTCGGAAATGTCTTCGGGTAAGAAAAAGTATCGTTTATTTATTTTCCTTTTCGCCGATGATGATTTGACAATTTATAAATTTTGACAAAACGAAAACATAATGATTATCTTTGGTTTCTAAATAAACACTTATTATCCTCTGTCCGTACACGTGTTTTACCGAAGATAACGACAAATGCAATAAATATGTATATATAATATAATAATAATAATAATAAACATTAATAACGATGTTTTTATTTCTATATTAGTGGAATTATAAATTTATAATTTGAAGAGGATGTGTATGTAATAGGTAAAGTGATCAACTTTTCTATATTTAAAATCAGACATGTTTTTATTTCTCGACCGTGAAAATAAAGGCTCGATTCAAGCTCCAAATGAGATGGTTGGGATTTTAACAGAGCTGTAGTCCATATCTGTAGCAGCAAAAAAGTCAAAGGAACCATATTTCTCCTGCAACCCTTTGCAAGATACAACCTTCCAAAATCGGCCTACTTTCTGGGCAGGGACACAATTGGAAGTCGTGCTGTGCACTCTGCTAAGACTTGCATTTAACTGTTTAGCCCATCTGATTATGCCAGCTTTGAATAGTTCACTTGACTGTTCGTGAAGTATTTGATGTTATATAGTTTTACAGGTGAGATACTAGCGATAGCAAGCACCTCAGAGCATGGAGAATAGGCAGCAATACTGTTTCTAGGTAAAAACTGTTTTTGGTCAGTAGAAGTTAATGCATTTCTTCTTTATGTTATAGGCACTGGTTAGTGTTATGGTTCCCAGTGCCACATACAAACATGATGTCTGCAACCAAGATGGTGACTGGAACTGTTGCATTGGGTTTAGTATTTAGAGGCTAATATCTTGCAAAGGATCGCACGTAGGGGTATCTTTGACTTTTTTGCTCCTAAGATTATGGTCTACAGCTCTGTAAGGTCCCAGCAGGGTCATTCAGATCTGCAATTTTACCATTTTAGTAAATGAACATTTCTATATGTATACAGAAGTATATACTATAACATTATTGTTTGCATTAATTAATATTAAATATTGCATTAGGGGCATGGCATTCTCATTTGAAAATCCCAATAATGCTAAAATAAATGCATAAAATAATGCTAAAGATCAATATATAATTAAAACTTTCATGATGTTTTGCAGAATTCATTCAATTATTAATATAAATGTAAGCATATTTAAATATTAATTAATTTAGTCTAAAATTTCTAATGTATTTTAGACACCACTAAATAGATATTTCATTGTATTAAAATATAATAGATTATCTGTTCAGAGGTTGTACTGGTATTCTGAATAAGTATCTTGCAGTTAATGATACTTTATTAAAGGCATTAAAATTTCCTACTCTTATGATATATACAACCACAACTAATATTGTCTGTATGATGATATGTTGGATTGGAGACTTATAATGTAATCGTAGAGAAAAGGCAGGGTTTGAGAGAAAGATTGAAAAACTCCTCTTGCTTGTAGCCATTTTAGGTGGAAGAGACATAATGTTTGCTGGGGAACTGCTTGGCATTTTTTCCTTCTAAATCTTTGCAACTTTAAAATCAGTACAAAATTTGGTATGTATTTGAAATTGGAACACAAGCTCAAAAATTGGTACTATACTGATTAAGTCAGCAGGCTATATCTGGTTGCTTTTTCCATTTCTTCTTTATGTTATGAAATTTTATGTATGCAATATCATTCTTATTCCACTTAATTCACAAATAATTAAAAATAATGAGTTGTAATTAAATATACATATTTTTTTATTCATATAAACATTAGGTTGTGTGTGTGTGTTGTAAACCTGTATTAATATAATATAAATATAGTATTTGCAGATTGCTAATTATATATAAGAAAAATAATGGATTATCATCATATCAGAATAGATAGAAAGATGATCTTATAAGCCTAAGATAATGAATCTAATTTTTACTTATTCGTTAATTTTATTACTTTATTTGGATCTAATTTATTTTTATTACATAATATTTGATTACTTTATAGTTTTGAATTTTATTTATTTATGATATAAATCTTAAAAATATGTAATTATTTTAAACAGAATTTATCATAATTTGAAATTTGTTTTTAAATTTACAGATATTGAAGATGAGTTAAATGATGTTGAAGAACAACTTCAACAATTGGAACAGGAAATTCATATTTTGTTGAACAAACAACAAGAATTGCAACAAAAACGAGAAAAGTTAAAGCAGAAGTTACAGTTAAAAGCTTCAGAAGAATTATCAAAAGTTGATTGGGAACATAATGGTAGCTTCATGCACTATAGTTTTTTTATATGTTACTGATAATCTTTATAATATAAATCCTAATCCCTATTTTAAAATTTATTTATAATTACATTTTGTATTTATATGAATCAGCAGTGCCCATAGATTATAAAATATGGGAGGCACAAGCTATAAAAAATGGCATCGTATGTACCATTGTATAAAATATACAGTATATATATATATACTGTATATTATATAAAATATTAACACATTTAACACAGTTAATTAGTTACTATATGTTACTGCATATATCAAAATTATGTTAATCAAATACAATGGTATCTTGGTACTTGACTGAACAATCACAAGCCACTAGAACAAAATTTTTACTATAATTTTGTCATCAGTAAAAGAGTCTTTTGTGATAAAAATGAGTAAAGGTTTAATTTTATTTTTAAATTAGTAACTAATTTAAAAATAAAATGAAACCTTAGAACTCCCTTGGAGATTAAGAAAAGGGCAACCTGACAACAAAGAAGGGCACATGCCCGAAGTGCCCCTGATGTGAATGTTTCGATAGTTAACAGTTAATATGAAATAGCCCAAAGTGATATTTTTAATCAAAAGTACTGTACATTAATTACATTATTTACATAAGGACATTTATTTCAATCAGAACCATAAATTAAGATTTATCACTTCAGAAGAAAAGAAACTATTGATGTTAGATTCGAGTCAACTATAAAACAATATAGAAAAAAAAGTCTAGAAAAATTAAAAAATAAAACTGTATACAAATATGTTTATAGCAGGGGTGAGCAACCTTTTTAATCAACGGGCCAATTTAAATTCTAAAATTTTTTGGCGGGCCGCACATAAAGTAATACTTATTAATAATTTACAAAACTTTATTTATAATAAACATTAGAATAAAAAAATATAAAATTTAAAAAAAGTAAAGATTTCATATACAAATTTTAATGCAAAATAAAAATGAACAAGAAAAGAACAGAAAAACGAATTTACTTGAAATTTTTAATGAGAAATTTGGCACTGTTTTTTTGATACAAGCTGATCAATATCAGCCGGAATTGATGACGTAGCTACACGTACGCAGCTTTCTAATCGTGCATCACTCAGTCTTGATCGGTGGTCATTTTTGATTAATTTCATGGTTGAAAATAATTGTTCGCAAACATACGTACTTCCGAACAGAGACATCATTTGCTTTGCATTTTTCTTCAAAAGCGGAAATTTCTCAGGGCTCACATAAGATTTATAAAAATTTTTGATGTTTACTGAGAAAAATACATTTTTTAAATCGGTATTATTCTGTATGTCAATCACTTCCATTTGAAAGTCTTCGGGAACTGTATCCACATCGATATTAAATGGCGAGGAAAACATTTTCATGGAAACCGCTGTCTTCTCAGCTTTGAACATTTGGAATCGTAATTGAAATTCGTTGATTAAAATGTCTATATATTGTGCGTATTTTTGAGAAGTAGTAACGTTTTTCTAAATGTGGAAAGTGAGACACATTATTCTGCAAAAGATGCTGTTTCCACAATTTTAATTTGCGCTCAAAGCCCTGAATTTTATCATACAAATTGTGAATAAACTGTCCTTTGCCTTGAAGTTCCACATTAAGATCATTGAGATGCTGAGTCATGTCGATAAGAAACCCAAAATCGCACTTCCATTCTTTATTACCAAAATGAGGAAAGGCATATCCCTTCATATCCAAGAACAATTGTATTTCGCTTTTTAAGTTGTATACTCTTTTTAGCATTGCACTTCTACTAAGCCAACGTACCTCGGTATTAAAAACCACATTGCCATATTCAGTTTCTAAATCTATCAGGAATTCTTTAAATTCACAGTGATTGAACGCGTGCGACTGTATAAAATTGATTAGTTTAATTATTGGTACTGTGACATTTGGCAAACTCAATCTTTTCGCACACAAATTTTCCTGGTGAATTATGCAGTGGTTAACGAATATTTCCCTTCCTGCGACCTTCTTAATGTCTTGAAATAGCCTTCCCGATACTCCTACCTCCATGCTTGACATTGCTCTCGTGCTCCATCTGTCGATATACCAATAATCTTTTCTAATGAAATTGAAAAATTTTCCAACACAGACATAGTTCATCATACAGGTTTTTGCCGGTTGTGGTCCCTTGCATTGGAATTAGTGAACACAATTCTTCGGTAATATTAAATTTGGTGTCAATACCACGTAAAAATATAGCCAGTTGTGCTGTATCGCTAATATCGCAACTCTCATCAAGTGCCAAAGAACAGTATTCGAATTTTGCAATGCGTTCACGAAGCGTTGTTGCTATGTTCTCGGACAAGTCTTCAATTCTCCTTGCAATGGTGAATCTTGATAAACTAATGTTTGAAATAATATTTATTTTATCAGGAAATGCTATTTCTGCAACAGCAGTCAGACATTCTTTTATCATCTCTCCATCCACAAAGGGTTTCATTTTTTTTGCCAATATTTGACTGACAACAAAACTAGCCTTTACTGCCGTATTTGGTAAAATAGCTTGATTTTTATAAATAGCCTGTTGGTTTCCCAAGTTTTTCTCCATTTGATTAAACTTATCTATCTGGAGTTGTCCTGTTAAGTTTTTATATTGTTGTTCATGTTTTGTATCGTAATGCCTTTTTATGTTATATTCTTTTAATGTCGACACAGTCTCTGAGCATATTAAGCATGTAACTCACCGTTTTCGGAAACAACAATAGGTTACATAATAATGAGGCAAGTACCAGACCAGGACTTTATTTAAAACTAATAATTTCCACAAACCACAGACAATATCAAAATCTTGTACAGCTTTCTCATAATAAAGAAAACGTTTTATCTCCTCCTCAAGCTATAAATAATGTACAGCCAAACACAATTTCCTCGAACTTATCACTGACGTTTACCACCTTGGTCACCTGAAGCTCTCTCTCCTTTTGGTCCTGGCTGTTCCGCTTTTAATTGTTCATCCAGTGTAGCTCCGCACTGTCTAATTTACATAGGATGATGTTCCAGGATCGGGCAACGATGCAAACTAAGTTAAAAATTTTCGTTTTTTTTTGTTCTTTTGGTCATTGGTGCTTGGGAGTTTGTCCGTAACAACAAAAAAAAAGGAACCAAGAAAAAGAAAAGAACAAAATAAAAATAACGCCCCAAAACAAGAATTAATGATCGGACATTGACTCCTTTACACCCCTCCCCTCTTAAAAAAAAAAGAAATACTGGATATTTCTTTTATAGGGTTTGAAAAATATTATATACCAGTAAGGGTGCCCGTCCTGGTGCCGTAATATTGGTAATAAAGCTGTTGTTGTAGATATTTGTCGATGAGGAGGAGATTTACAGTTTCCTAACATCGATGATTGACAATAAATTGTAACCATTATCGGTGCTATTGTTTTCTTTATTCATTTCTTAGACCTCCGTTTGGCAGTCTGTCGGTAGTCTATTTTCTTTCGGGGCCGGAGTCGTCGGGGTGCTGGTGACGTCTGATCAAGAGGAACTGGTGATACGGTTGGAAATAAGTTGTATTTCTTAAGGTTTGATATATGATGTCGTCCATGTTTGGCTCCTGTAGCGGGGTCCTGTAGTTCGTAGACTAATGGCGATATCACCTTGGAAATTTCATAAGGTCCAGACCATTTCGGGGCAAATTTTGCACTAAAACGTTTGGGAGAACAAGAAATTGGATGAGTTTTTAATAATACAGGTGTACCCACCTTATATGAGAGTGGCTGCCGTCTTAGATTATACGTTCTTTCTTGTTGGCGTTGAGCCTTTCTTATGTTTCTCTGTGCTTGTTCTAGAATCTTTTGAAGTTCGTCATATTTTTCTTCTACACTTTGAGGTTGGTTAGGCAGATTTATGAGACGATCCCAAGGAAGTGTTATGTCTCTGCCGAGGTGTAATTTCGAGGGTGTAAATTTCGTAGAATCTTGTACACTGGTACGTACAGCAAGAGCTAACTTCTGGAGGTGTAGATCCCAATCCCTATGGTTTTTCTTTACGTATGCTGCGATCATTCTGCCTAAGGTTCTATTCACTCGCTCCGTGAAGTTCGACTGTGGGTGATAAGGAGTAGTTAATATGTGGTTTATAGCTAGTTTCTCACATACCTCACTCATAAGTCTTGAGATGAATTGGGGTCCGTTGTCGGATACTAGATTTTTCGGCATGCCGTATCGGCAACAAAATTCATTAACAAAACAATTTACAACAGTAGGTGCTGTAATGTCTTTTAGTGGGAATAATTCCACCCATTTGCTAAAGTAATCAACTATTACGAGCATATAGGCATTACCTCTTTTAGATCTAGGATACGGTCCTACTATGTCAATACCTACTTTCTCCCCTGGTTCTGACGTTTTCGTACTTTGCAGGAACCCTGCAGGTTTTTGTTGTATCCATTTAGTAGTTTGGCAGGTGTGGCAGCTGGATACATATCGTTTAATCTCCTTATTCATACCGGGCCAATAACATCTTTGCCCGATTTTTTTGACCGTTTTTCTCGATCCGAGGTGCCCTGCCGTCGGATGATCGTGTAATTCATTTAATACTGCTGGCCTGAGTGCCTTTGGAATTACGGGTCGCGGGCATCCTCTGTCGTTTTTCCTACGATGGTAATGTAATAAATCATCAATAATTTCATAGTGTCGTGACTTACCAATTAATTCGGATGCCATTTTTGGATCTGAGGGTAAATCCCCCTCCTGTAAGTATTTATACAACTCCTTCCATTCGGCGTCGTTTCGCTGTGCCTGGATTATTTCCTCTCTATTAGTGATACTTACGATGGTTAGTAACTTCGTAGAAAGATCCGTTTCCTTTACGTTGTCCACTTCGAGTGGTAAGCGAGATAAAGCATCCGGAAGCTGGTTATCTTTGCCACCCCTGTGTCTAATAGAAAAGTTAAATTCTTGTAGGCGTAATGCCCACCTCATTAGCCTACCTGAAAGGTTTTTCGAACTCTGTAGCCATCGCAGAGCTGCGTGATCGGTAACTACTGTGAAGTCCGTCCCATCAAGGTATTCGCGGAACTTTTCCACAGCCCACACGATGGCGAGGCATTCCAATTCAGTCGTTGTATAATTTCTCTCAGCTTTTTGAAGGGTTCGGCTTGCATAGGCTATGGGGCGGTCTTGACAGAGGACAGCTCCAAGTCCTACGGTGCTGGCATCGGTGTAGAGTACAAATGGGACGTTGGGTTCAGGTAGCTGTAAAACAGGAGCAGTTATAAGGTGCTCTTTTAATAATTGGAAGGATTTCTCACAGTCGGGACTCCAATTCCATTTGATACGTTTTCGTCGCAGACAGTACAGTGGTTCGGCTATAGTTGCATAATGTGGAATAAAGCGGCTGTACCAACTACACATACCTAAAAACGTGCTTAGCTGCTTCGTGTTGTTAGGTTGTGGAAATTGTCTGACTGCTTCCACCTTACCTTGGTCTGTGGACAACCCTTTTTCAGTTACATGGAACCCTAAGTAATGTACATCGGGTCGACAAAAATGACTTTTGGTTAGTTTGATTGTCAGGCCTGCCTCCGACAGTCGCCGCAGAACGTTCTCAAGGTGTTGAAGGTGGTCTGAAAAGGTAGACGAGTAGATAATTATGTCATCTAAATATACCTCGCAATAGCGGGACCTCATTCCATTCAGGATTTTATTCATCAGGCGTTGAAAAGTTGCCGGTGCGTTTTTTAATCCGAATGGCATTACTAAAAACTCGTAGAGTCCTTCGCTAGTAATGAAGCTTGTCTTGGCCCTATCGCCCTCTTTTACCGGTACTTGCCAGTACCCTGACGACAAATCCAGTGTAGTAATGAATTTGGCCTTTTTTAGCGACTTCAACAAATCTGAAATGATAGGTAAAGGAAATCTATCTGTTACTGTTATACTATTTAACTTACGATAATCTACACACAGTCTCCAGTCTCCCGTCTTCTTCTTCACCATCACTACAGGCGACGCCCATGGCGAATTGGAAGGTCTGATTATCCCTTCTTTTAGCATTTCTGCTATTTGCCTTTGCATTTCTTTTTGCTTTACAGGCGAATACCTATACGGTCTGCTCGAAACTGGAGGGGCATCCCCCGTCTCGATGGCATGTTCTACGTAGTTGGTGAGTCCAGGGTGGTCACTAAAAATATGTGAGAATTTATTCAAAACAGTTTTTAGTTTTGTTAACTCTTCTCCTTTCAATGGCGTCTGCAATTCCTTTAAGTTGTATTTAATCCCTACCCCTGTCTCGGGGATAGTAATTTCCATTTCTGAGTTACTAAAATCCAACACTGCCTTATATTTCTGTAGGAAGTCTCTTCCGAGCAGGCATGGAAGTAAAAGTCCGTCAATCACAACGAGTTCATGGGACAATAAGGTGCCATTTAATCGAAGGTTGGCCACAAATCTGCCCTTTGTTTTATAATACCTGCCCTTTATGGCTAATTTAATATCAGGGCCTGGGCGAAGAATTATCCCCGGAGATTTTCGAATAATTTGGCGCCATATGTCCGCACTTATTAACGAATGGTCCGCACCAGTGTCAATTCTAGCACTAGTCATTATATCGTTAATAATCAATGTTAGTCCTGGTAAGTTTGTTTTAGTTTTTAGTATTAGCCCCAGTTGAGAGGATTTTTCATACCTCGAGGACCAAGCCCCCCTTCTTGGCCTCGGTATTAGTTTAACTTCCGGGTTCCCCTCTTACCTTGGTCCTGTATAGGGTCAGACGTTTTCGGAACTGTTTGGTATCCGGCTCGCTTATTTTGGGGGCAGTTCCTTGAATAATGCCCAGTAATTCCACAAGTATAACATCGTACCGGAACTCTATGGGTCGTCTGAGGCTTTCTTTCCGCACTAAGGGGTTGAGTTAGTGCGCGTTCAGGTAAACTTTCTCTCGAATTATCGGTTCGTTCCGCAGATCGGTGACTGGTCGGCTTTCTCCGAAATTCGTACTCCTTGGCAGTTCGCACTAAGTCATTAATAGAATAACAATGTCTAATTTCTAGATACTCACGTAAATTTAAAGGCATTTGAGTCGTTATACATTGGACGATTTCTTCGTCCCTGGAGTAGGGTTTCCACGCACGGTACAGCTGAACAGTGTCCCAAATGTACTGTTCGACACCAGACATACCATCATACGATTGGCTGAATAATTTCTTTGCTAGAGCGACTTCGTCTGTAAGAGGAGAATACAATTCTTTAAGTAAATGGGAAAAGAGAGGCCAGCTATTACCTACTCTTTTCCGTCCATCGTTTCTCCACCATTTAGCTGGAGAACCCTCTAATAAGAAGGCGGCTGTATCAACCCAACGATTAGCTGAGACCTGATTAACGAAAAAATATTGTTCCATATCTTGGATAAAGTCGGCCGCCGGGTATTCAGATGTCCCGTTAAATGTTTTAGATGGCGTAGGTTGAGCATTGACAATCACCACCGAGGTATTTGGTGTCACTGGTGGGAGGGGAGTAGATGTACCTGTTGGCGGCCTATTGGGAATGCTTCCCCCCGGACTGGTTTGGCTCACTTCCCTGGGATCGGGTCGGTTCTCGGCTGGCGGCTCCGCCTGCTTAAAAGATAAGGCAGAAGCGATACTTGCCATACTTTGCGTCAGTGCAGCGACTTGCTGCGATAACGTTGTCAGCTGGTTTTGTAAAGTCCTGAACTCTTCACGAGTAATGGAATCTTCCTCAGACATTATTTTCTCGTCCATACAAAACAAATACACTAACGGTTCGATCTGAAATAAACTCAAAAAAAAAACTTGCTTATGACCCATAAGGTCCCTGTTCGGGCGCCAGTTATGTAACTCACCGTTTTCGGAAACAACAATAGGTTACATAATAATGAGGCAAGTACCAGACCAGGACTTTATTTAAAACTAATAATTTCCACAAACCACAGACAATATCAAAATCTTGTACAGCTTTCTCATAATAAAGAAAACGTTTTATCTCCTCCTCAAGCTATAAATAGTGTACAGCCAAACACAATTTCCTCGAACTTATCACTGACGTTTACCACCTTGGTCACCTGAAGCTCTCTCTCCTTTTGGTCCTGGCTGTTCCGCTTTTAATTGTTCATCCAGTGTAGCTCCGCACTGTCTAATTTACATAGGATGATGTTCCAGGATCGGGCAACGATGCAAACTAAGTTAAAAATTTTCGTTTTTTTTGTTCTTTTGGTCATTGGTGCTTGGGAGTTTGTCCGTAACAACAAAAAAAAGGAACCAAGAAAAAGAAAAGAACAAAATAAAAATAACGCCCCAAAACAAGAATTAATGATCGGACATTGACTCCTTTACAAGCATACAGCTTTATCTTTGACGAAAGTGAAAAAATAATCAAATTTCCACTTTTCTTGGAAATGCCTGTGCTCATCCGCAACCTTCCGTTTTTTTGTTTGCTTTTCTGACATGCTATTATGGATTAAAAATTTGAAAGTTAAAAAAATTTGTAGGAAAACTTAATTTTGAATAAAAAAACTCTAATATTACCTTTTTGACAATAATATTGAACTCACGCCTTTCAAGAAACACAAGAATTGCTAAAATTGCTAGTTAACAGCTTACCAGTCTGACTGATTGTGTGACAGAAGCAAACACAAACAAGCACAGACGCGGCGCGTTCGTATTGCATGTTTGAACAAGTCGCCGACAAGTGAGTAACTCGTCACAAAAAATTGTTTCAGTTTAGTATGTACTACCATTTTATTATAATTAATTTTATAACAATATATTGATGGGAGAAAGTCGATAAAATAAATTCAATTATAGAAATGCTTGGCGGGCCGCATGAACATGTTTAACGGGCCGCAAGCGGCCCGTGGGCCGCGTGTTGCTCATCCCTGGTTTATAGCTTGATTATTTATTCAAAATAATTCTTTTATAAAAAAAATTAAGATAAGAAAAATATTGAATGAAGCATAAAAATTAAACATAATACAATAATCTTTTGTTTTCTGAATATATAGCATTTTCAGTTCTAGAATGATGCATATTGTTACAATATTCTGCATATCTATTTCTTCATTTAAAATTTATTCATAAAATTTAAAATCAAGCAAAGTGACATTAAATTATTTAATTTAATGACATCTACATGTCAATGTGGATAAGGGGTGCTGAAATTCTATTTTTCTTTTCTCTGTAAACCTTTTAAGTAAGTTTGAGAACGTTAATACTTTTAACATTCAAAGGTTTTCAATGATAATGACTTTTATTTATTTAATTTATTGTTACAAATGCATTTTATATATTTTTGTTTCCTCTTTAGTGCTAATTAAACAATCAATTTAATATATTTACTATTTCATAGTATTAAAATCATAATGATGCATCTAGTTATTTTTAAAAATAACAAGTAAAGATGCATCATTGTGTAATAAGATAGTAAAAGGTTATTTTAATTGTGTAAAATATCTGTATAACATTTTAATAAGAAAAAACAAGGAAAAAATATATTGAGTATCCTGTACCTTTTAATTTTTCTGCATTTGATACATCACCAGTTCACATTTCTGTATGGTAATTATTCAAACATATTTTTGTTTGAAAATGAATTTGGAAGCTTATAAATTCAGTTTCTAATTTATGACTTAAAAATATAGTTCTAAAGTTATATAATTCTAGTAAAGTATAAAATATCACTTAGCATTATAGTGCACAAATTTTTCTTAGTCTTGTATTACAGATCTTGCAACTAATAGTAACATTTATATATATATATATATATATATATATATGTTACAGTCAAAACCTGTTTTTAGTTAGAATGCGTTTTAACTAATTGAAACTAGTTTATACTGGATGTCTTTGTTAAAACCAGTTTTGTCTAGTTAAAACTAGTTTTAACTCAAATTTATTTCTGACTAGCAGTAAATTCTAGTTTTAACTAGACGAAATGGGCTTTAACAAAGACATCCAGTATAAACTAGTTAAAATGCATCCTAACTAAAAACTGGTTTTGACTGCAACATATAGAGTGATTCTGGGTAAGATGGTAAGCGGGGGAAGATGCCTACTTTTTGATATTTTCAAACGGTGACATCAGATATTGTCATGTTTGTATGATGAATCGTTGGGCCAATATTAAGTGCGGAAAGCTGTAGTTGGCTACTGTTACCTCGTTTTCTACATCTGAGAAAAATAAAAGCAAGATAAGAATGAAGTTTTTGTTGTGAAATGTTTCTAGAATCATTTTAAAACTAAAAATTAAAATAGAATTTATTAAAAATTGTGGAATTAATGTGTGATGTAGTTAAGGTTCTAAAGTTTCCATTGTGAGCTACCGCCGATCCTGATCAGACATGCTAGAACACGTACAACGTAGGCATCTTACCCTGACAAATGGAAAAGATGCCACATTTTTCATGGGGTAACATGCTTATTTTTTGTTAATTGAATTCCAATATGCCTATTTTTAATAAATTTTTGTTCTTGTTTTATTGCAGGATATGCATAGAAATTATATAAGGACTTCTCAAAAATGTTTTTGGACTGAAAAAAGCTTTCAGCTAGCTATAGAGCACGTTAGAACGGGCAGAAACTTAACAATACTTATACTGTGCTGTTATACTTACTATGAAGTACTTTGTACTACATATGCAATAAATTAAATTTGGTTAAGATATTCGAAAATTAATTTTATGCAATTATATTTGTTATCTTACCCTAATGGCATTTGGCATCTCACCCGCATACTTGGGGTGAGATGCCTAAAATACTAGACAGTAAAAAAGTCATCATTGCAAACATAATATACAATTATTTTTCATATACTCCAAAGTTTTATTTGAAAAACATGCTCAAAAATATGATATTTTTGTTAGAGGCCTCCAAAACCCAAATTATTGCTATAATTTCCTTAATAAGCAAAATGTTAGGCATCTTCCCCGAATCACTATCCATAACTTTATTTCTTCCAAACATATTTATGTAGCTAAAATTAGTTTTTACTAATGTTAAAAGTTAAAACTAGTTTTATCTAAAATCAAAACATGTACAGCAGTAAATTATCTAGACAAAATCCATTTTGTCTAGTTAAAACTAGAATTTACTGCTAGTCAAAAATGAATTTGAGTTAAAACTAGTTTTAACTAGACAAAACTGGGTTTTAACAAAGACATCCAGTATAAACTAGTTTTAACTAGTTAAAACGCGTTTTAACTGTAACATATATATTATTATTTTACATTAATAAACCATATACCGTATTTTACAGACTATAAGACGCATTTTTTTCTTCGAAAAATTGCCTCCAAAATTAAGGTGTCTCTTATAGTCCGTAGCATCTTATAGTCCGTAGCGTCTTATAGTCCGTAAAATACGGTATCTAACTGAATCATCAAAAGATTCTGTTAGATATAAAGCCTTGAAATCATTGTTTGTTTTTCTTTTAATAGATTTTCCATGGTCTACAAAGTTGTTAGAATTGTTAAAATCTGTTTTCAAAATAAATTCACTTCGACCATATCAGTTATCCACAATGAATGCAACACTTTCTGGACAAGACTGCATCTTAATAATGCCAACTGGTGGAGGGAAGAGTTTATGTTATCAATTAACAGCACTTGTTTCTTCAGGTTAGTAAATTTTGACTATCTCTTTCCAATCTTAGGTATGTGTTTAGTCGTAGAACTGAGGAATGTACAATACCTTACAACATTTCACAGACCACAGTAAACAATTTTTTATTCTCTACATTGGAATATCCTTACGACAAATTAATCTAAATGTTCAACAGCTTAGTTTTTATTCATTTAGCAGCCCATTGTTCATTACACTTTTTTACATTAGGTCTATTTAAAATGTTGTAACTAGGAATAAATCATTGGGGCTGGGCTAGATTGTTAAATGATGGGCAAGCTAAAATGTATAGGTTCATAAATAGGTCTAATATTAGAAGGACTGATACATGAACTGCTTCAACTTTTATCATTTTAGTTTTTCTGCTTTCTTAAAGTGGAGAATTGAAATGAATGATTTTTGACAGATTATTATTAATTTAATCTGTTAAAAATAGGTTTATATTATCTGATAATGCAAGGGATGAGAAATTAGATACACAAAAAAAATGAATACTGAAACACAACACACAGAGAGCAGGTTGTAATGAAGGAATAGTATATGTGGTAAAGTCAAAAAGAAACTGGACTGTTTTTCTTCTGAGTGATAGTGTAAACTACAGTTTTTTTGTTACCAAGAACATGTCTTAAATATTTGAGTCTGCCAAGTAGGGGTTGAGTTTTCACATCAATAAGTTTGCTACATGCAGTTTGGTAACATTGTCTTAGTGTTGTGTTGTGATTCAAGAATGAACTTGAAAGTTGAACAAACATTAAATTTTGCATTAAACTTTAAAAGTTTGCTATGAAGATCCTTGAAATGCTTTGGGATGTCTATAGCAAGTAAGTCATGGGCAAGACTATATCTTTGACCCAAGAAGGCAAGACAAGTCAGGATTGTGACAAAATGCATGTTGATAATTTATTTTTTTCAAAAGGGAATGGTGTCCTGGAAATTTGTTTCTCCTAGTCAGACAGTGAATTCAGATTCTTACTGCAACATTTTGAGTTGATTCTGGAAGTTGTTTGTTACAAAAGACCAGAACTGTAGCATAGCCGACTCCTTCATGATGAAAGCTTTCACATGCAGCCTTCAAAGTACAAGCAAGTGTTTTTTGCAAAAAACAGACAGTTTTCTTCCTCTCTTTCTACTCACTGGATTTAGTCTTTTATGACTTCTTTTTGTTCTCAAATAAAATTGAAAGTCAAGAGGCAGCATTTCAATATGATCAAGAAAAACCAGCCTGAATCACAACAGGTGCTTTGGAATTTTTCAAACAGTGACTTTCAAGGAGTATTTCAGGCTTGGCAGAAGATAGAATTGCTTTATAAATGTAGGGAAGGACTACTTTGGGGGAGATGGCAGATATATTTATATTACTTGAGTATTGAAACTTTTATAGATCAAATCTGGTTTCTTTTTGATCACATTTCATATTTTTCTATTCCAGTCAGCACTATTAACTACAGTTCATGTGTTAAAAAAATAACAGTAACTAAGTTTACGTGATGAAACCAAAAGCATGTATATAAAGCATGAGGGATTACACAAAGACTCCAATTCACAGGGACTATAGGAGCTTAAGTCTTCCTCATTGACACAAAAAGCATTAAAATTTGTTCATTTGTTGTGAAACCATGTTGTACTAGATTTTCTTTAGAAGTGTTGAACACAAGATCGTGTTATTAACCAATCACATGGCTTATTTTCCACCTTTATTTAGTAGATCAACCAAATAAAGGTGGAAAAGAAGCCATGTGATTGGTTAATAACACGATTTCATGTTCAACACTTCTAAAGCATTAAAATTTATTTGTTTAAACTTCAAAATGATATTTTTAAAACATTTATGGTAGCAAATATGGTTTATTGGACCATTCATAATACAGTTGTCTTATAATTATTCAATATTTTTAATTTTTGAGTTAGTCCCCTTTGGATTCTTCTGGATCTGCTAATGCATAGCTTAGTCAGTAGTTCACATGGGCACTGCTGACTAAGCTGGGGCTATAATATTTTTAGAGGATTTAGCCACCTCTTAGCTTCCTGTAGCTATGGCACTGGCAAAACAAAGCCAGTATAGAGTGTTTTATATGCTTTTCCGTTGAAGTAATATTTGCTATTCCTTTGTTATTCCTCCTCTTTGAATCAACAACCATGTTTTTAAGAAAATCTGACACACTGGTACCAAATCAGGCTTAGACAGATGCACTGTGTTTTATATCTCCTCTGGTCAGAATCCATATTACCATCAAAAGGTGCCAAGGAATATGATACCTTTTGATGGTAATATGTTTCTCTTAGAGAAAATATAGTTGCTCAGATGAAGACAAAAAATTATTTATGATTGTTAGACTTAAGCTGTGTGTGCAACCTTGAAACATTTCTGTTCTACCTTCACAAGGTACTGTACAGTACAATTAATAAAGTCTAGCTTTTTTATATACTATTAATATATATAATGTAAGCGATACTATATTTATGTAGACTTTTTGCAACATAAGATATTTTTTATAGCTTTTTTAGAGGGTAAGTCCAAAATTTTGGATGTTTGTTGTGGAGAAATAAAGTTTTTTTGTGTGACAATTGTTTAATTTGGCTTCATTTAATTCAAAACAAATAAGCTGGAATTTAATTTATTACAAAGAAATTATTTAAAACAGTTTTTAATAAGAAAGTTTAATAATACATACCCTTTGAAAAGTTTTTATTACCTAGAAGATAGAATTCAATTTAAGACAGAAGATATAAACATAGAAAAGGATATACCAATTTATTTAGAGACAAAACAGATTAAACAAGAATGGAAGAAACTGAAGAATAATAGAGCAAGTGGTTCTGGAAAATAAAAAATGGAACAGAAAAATTATTTAGAATGACAACAAAATTATTTGAAAGGTGTCTTAATGGAGAAGACATTCCAAAAGAATGAAAAATTGGCTTTTTGACATCTATCTATAAAAAAGGAGACAGACAAAAATGTGAGAACTAAAACTTCCAGTCAAAACCTAATAACCAGTGCAAACCAATTGTATTTGCATGGCAAACGTTTTTGGACACTCCACTGTGACCTTCCTCAAGCCTTCATGTCTTCTTAAACGATTTTCGAATAATCAAACTCTTATTTCTGCTACGCACGTGCCAACCGAACAAATCGAAAAATTGAAAAAGTCAGATTCAAATCGTTCAAATATCTTCCGTAGAACTTCCAAATCAATAAAGCTTTAATCAAATAACTAATCTTATGCTAATAACCACTTCTCCACAATTCCTCCAAAAAAATGATCCTGCCATCATTTCTACATCGCTTCCCTATATTTCCAAATTTACCAATTTCATAAAACTGCTCTTCCATTTCTTTGTTAAAAACAGGTTTTGACTATTTGTAATCCGGTGTTTTTGGAGGAGTTATTAATGTGAGAACTATTGAGGAATTACAGTAACAGAACATTTAGTAGATTATATGGATGAATAATAAGAGATCTAATCGAAGAAGAATATCATACAAAAGAAAAAGAAGAGCAGAATGGATTCAGAACAGGATCATGTATGGACAATATTTTATGTATAAAACAGATGATGAAAAAAGATTAGCAACAGGACGGGAAACTCATTTGTTGTTAACGGAGGCATATGATAATGTCCCAACATCAAAACTGTGGGAGACATTAAAAGAGATAAATATTAATAACACACTTCTTAAAGCAGTTAAAGAATTATATAGAGAATCCATAATGAAAATAAAAATTGGAAAAAAATATCAGAAGGATTTATGGTATCAAAAGGACTAAGACAGAGATGTTGTATCTCACCAACTTTATTTAAAATCTACATAGAAGGAGTATTGAAAATATGGAAAAAGAAATGTAATATGGGAATAAATATTAATGGTAACCTGATGTTTACATTGCAATTCGTGGATGATCAGGTGGTAACGGCAGAAGATAAGGATGATCTGGAATAAAGGACAAGAAAAATAAAAGAAGAATATTTTAAAGGAGGTTTATATATGAACATGAGTAAAACAAAATATTTATGCACAGGAGAGGCTAAAACAGACATGAAACTGGAAGAAGGGGAAAAGATTGAGGGATGTGAGCATTACAATTATCTCGGAATACAAATTCATCAAGATGGAAGAGATGCATTAGAAATTAATACAAGATTAGCACGGTAAGGTTATACAAGATTAGCAAGGTAAGAGAGCAGTTGAAAGATTAAATGGAATATGGTGGAGTGAAGAAATAACTAGATGAAGAAGAAAAAGTATATAATTGAATTTTCTAATGACAGCTGTATAATTTGATGAACTAGTATAAGTCTCTTTAATCTGAAATAATCTTTAACAGTAGACTATCCCACAGCCTTTACAGGTTATGAACTCCTTTATTGTTTTTCTACAAATACATTTCGGGCCAGTGTTTTCTTCCTGGTCCCTCTTCAGTGCCTAAGTTCTCATTATATTTCTTCACACTTTTACGGTACTTCTGTGTTCCATTTATATTATCCTCCAAAAAACTGCCGTTGTTTCTTTTTTATGTCAGCGTATTACATTAATGACCTTTCCCTGCCGGCTTTGCCACGCCCCCTTATTTTGTAAAACGGCCAAGGTCAAAATAGGTAAATCAGGCAATATTATTTTAAAAATTCACCAAAAATTAAATTATTATTTGATTCATATGAAATAAATCACATATATTTATCAATATAGTTAGTTTTAAATACGACATTTTTCAATAAAGTTTGTTTGAAAAATTTATGAGAAAAAAAAAATAATATATGATAATTGACATTCAAACTTGAAAATTTGTTACTTTTTGTCAAAATTAACATTGTCTGGTTTCTTTATTCTTATTGTCACTGAGCCAGAATGACGTAGAATATTGTTCTGTACAATTTGATATTACATTTATGCACGTACGTTTATTCGTTGTGAAATTATCGCACATTATATCAAACATTTGTTTGAAATCTGAACTTTATTCTGCTTTCATCTAATATAATTAACTAATATACTTTATTCATTTCATATCAAACAAGACTATATATTTTTGTAATAAACATATGATTACCAATAGCAATAGATGTAACATTTGCTAATATTTTAGATTTAAAAAAAAATTAAAAATTAAAAATTAAAAAAAATATATAAAATATCAGAACTGAAGGTCATAACTTAAATATTTACGATATATTAACATATTATAGCTGAATAAACTTATTATAGCATAAATCAACTTATTATAGTAATATTATTGCATGAATATGCTAAAAATAAAATAAAAAATTATCAGAATATGAAAAATTAAGAAAAAATAACCGATAATTAAAATTTTTTAAGTCGACAAAACACCACCTGGACAAAAATATGTAGAATGAACGATAAACAAGACGATGCCGTCAAGTGCTGACATCTGTTGTCGATAAATTTTATAAAAATCGATTGTTAACAGGGTAACGATCAATCGGTACCCTGGCCGTTTTGCTAAACGAATAGGGTAACGATAGATCGGTACCCTGGCCGGGAAAGGGTTAATGACGGAGTAACCTGTAAAGGCTGTGGGATAGTCTACCGTTAAAGATTATTTCGGATTAAAGAGACTTATACTAGTTCATCAGAATATATAATGCTATTGAAAATTAATTTGAAGACACAAATTTGAAGTCTGTCCAAAATTGGGAACCACCATTTATTCACTTCATGTTTCAGAATACAAACATTTGACGACCTGACCTTTTTAGGCTGTTTGGCTGTCAAGTTTAAAAACATCCTTTTAAAATAACACATCCCCGAGTAATAAGGATGGAAAGAAAAAATGAAGATGTCTGTAAGATCCTCCAGTTCCAATTTTAACTTTGTAATTTTAATTGGATATTTTTCTGTGTTTTTTAAAGGGATGTTTTTAAACTTGACAGCCAAGCAGCCTAAAAAGAAAGGTCAGATCATCAAATGTTTGTATTCTGGAACACAAGAAGTGAATAAATAGTGGTTCTCAATTTTGGACAGACTGTGTCTTCAAATTAATTTTCATAAAATTGCCATCCCCACGAAGTTCTACAATGGGTACGTTCGTTAAGTCGAACGAGTTAAACGCGTTAGTAACGAATTGTTCGAAAAGTAGTAGTCTCGCTCAGTGCGCATGCTCTGCGGTGATGACGTATCGAATGAAACTCTAACGAAGCTTACGAAGGAAAGAGTTAGTTTACTTCGTTAAGAAAATGGCGCCCGACATATCGATGTTTCTAGATGTACTCGAGTGTTTAAATTGTGAATTAAAAGGTGAAATGATTGAAAGAACTGTCCGTCCGAAGCAACCTAAGAAAAATATTTTGGATAAGGCTGCACTAGCAACATTCATATCTTCGATTTTAGAAACAGCCATTTAATTATAACAAATCGTTCGAAAAGTCACGAAACAAGAATAATGATGACGTCATTCTTGTTTAACTCGTTTGACTTAACGAACGCACCCAATATAACGCTATTGTTAAAAGCATTCTATTATATGGAGTGAAGGCATGGAGAATGACTGGGGAAGAGAAAAGTAACAACAGTTGGAAGAAATATGGAGGAAACAACTTATTTGGTTTGGACATGTGAAAAGAATGAGTGATGAGAGACTCCCGAAAATATCAATGGAATACATTCCACAAAAAAAAAAAAAGAGAGGAAGACCCAGGAAAACTTGGTATGACAGAGTAAAGTTAGCACGTAGTGAAAACGGGATCAAACAGAAATGGTGTATGGATAGAGAGAGATAGAGAGGGTTCCTGGAAGTTGGAAGGTGACGTCAGATGCCATAAACCGAATATAGATAGATAATAATACATACTAGAAAAATTTATAAATAATGAAATGAAAACCAAAATCACTTTACAAAAACCTTAAAAATCACAAATGTAAGATTTGAAGTCACAATTTGAAATTATCTCAAACACAAATTAAATGGCTTGGAACCTAATGTGGGACCAACAAAATAAAGGGATTCTCCAATAAGTTTTTTTTTATAATGGCTAGTTGGGATTTACAAAAAGGAATATAAATACTAAAATGCATTACACCCAACATAATAGCAGGGATTTTGCACACAAAAGCTCAAGATTATCATGCTATACAAGGTTTGTTACAAGTCTCTAACTGTATTAGATGATATCATATGGTAGAAGGTATTGAATAGTTAATTATTCATTTTCTTTATTTTGTGTGCTATAATAATAATGTAAAATGGTTTTATGATTTTGAGTGACAACAGGAGATTGCTCTTGTGTATGATGTAAAGATAAAAAATTCTGCTGTGTGTTATTGTGCTGGAAAATAAACAAGTAATAAGTAAAACTCTTGCCATATTTCTTTATCTTAAATCAATAGAAGTAATGTGTTATATAGTGGTTGTCTGTAAATGAATGAATGTAAACTTTTAATAAATATTTTTATATTATTGTATATTTTATATTGATATATAGTTAAATGAAAGTAAAATATTTTATTATTGCATTGAGTAATAATAGATTTAAAATTGCAATATTATTGTATATTTTCTTAAATTTAATATTTCATTGCTTTTAGCTATTAACTATTTTTATTTATGCTCACTATTAACTGTTTTTATTGATGTATTGAGATAAGTATTTTCTAAAATATGTATGTATATCTCAATATGTAACATGGTTCAAACACGATTATTTTCTAGGAATTATCACATGCACAGACTGATTACTAGCCAATCAACAATATTTTATCCAGATGCATTTTGGAAATTACAATATTTTCTTCCTCAGTGGGCTTTCTGCTAAAGAAGTTAAACAAGGCACAAATGTTTTTTTGATACACTAGTAAATATACAATAACTACATTAAATTTCCAATCATATATCTACTAAAATTATAAAATATTTACCTCCTCAATTTTTCAATATTCCAAGCATTTTGACTACTTTCATATTATCATTTAAATCATTTATCATTAAAATATTTTATATTTAATATTTATATATTAAATATTATCATTAAAATCATCTTTTTTCCTATTTAAATAGAAAAAAAAAGATTTTAGTATGAAAGTAGTTAAAATGGTTGGAATATTGAAAAATCAGGTTTGACTGTATTTTATAATTTTAGTAGATATATAATTGTAAATTGTAAATTAAATGTAATTATTGTATATTTACTAGTGAATTAAAAAAAGTGTTTCTCTTGTTCTGCTTGTATGGAAGAAAACCCATTGAGGAAGGAAATATCGTAATTTCTGCAAAGTTGTTGATTGGCTAGTAATTATAGAGTCTGTGGATGTGATAATTTCTAGAAAATAACAGTGTTTGAACCATGTTACATATGGAGATTATAGAAGCAAAGGATAAATAATATATAAAGTTTTATAGTTTTTGTTTTGATTATTTATTTAAGAATATTTTTTATGTTTTGAAGGAATAACTTTAGTTATCTCTCCATTGGTATCATTAATGGAAGATCAGTTGATGGCACTTAAAAATCTTCAAGTAGATGCAGCACTTTTAAATTCTTCGTGTTCAAAAGAGGAAGTTAATTCTGTTCATAAGGCTATGACCGATAAATCTTCTACATTAAAATTGTTATATGTAACACCAGAAAAACTTGCTAAAAGCAAAAGATTTATGTCAAAGTTAGAAAAAATGTATGAATCAAATAGACTTTCTCGAATTGCTATTGATGAAGTTCATTGTTGTTCTCAATGGGGCAATGATTTTCGTCCAGGTATGTTATTGTTGAATTATTTTAATAATGAATACAGTGGTACTTTGTACTTTGAATGCTTCAAAGTTTGAACTGTACATACAGTAAAAAAGTGCACTCAAAGTGTAAATGCAATCTGTCTCTCACTATCACTCTTGTGTTATGCTCTTATGTTTTCAGTGCTTTTTTTTTTTTTTGCTTAATTTTTGGTGTGTTTGGTTTTATATATATATTGTGTGTTGTTTGTCAGTTTTTAACAATTCTTTCCTGCAATTTTTCTTTATTGATAGCTTTTGGACACCTTGTATATTTTGTATCCTTTAGTTCAAAATTTCCTGAACAAAACTTTTTAAACCATATTTAGCATGTTTGAAGTTTAGGAGCATCTTTCCCATATACATTATGAATTTGTTTTACTGTTTGTGTTTGTATGGAATTATATCCTTTCCAAAACTCAAAGCATAATATGTCTGATGTGCTTTTTATCTGAAGACATTTCAACTAGATTTTATTCAAATAAAATGTGAAATACAGTATAAAATTTAAAATAAGCTTCTAAACAAAGAATTCAACCTCATGTTAGTAATAATTTATGTTTCACAAATGTTATAATTAAGTAAATCATCAAACACCTGTTGCCAAGAAAATTTATTGTTTATTGTTTATTTTCCTTTATTGATTAAGGAGCTGAGTGGGATATTTAGTTATAATTAAATCACACATTAAGTAATGACAGCTGTTAAAAATAAGTGAAAACTTTCTGTTCAATCTGATATAACATTTATTAACCGTGGCGTATGGAAGCAATAAAGTCTAAGGAATGATTGAGGTGAAAAAAAGGAATTTATTGAGAAGAATAAAAGTGTTACGTGTGTGGCGGATCTGGCAGACATGTTTAAGATGCCAAAGTTGATGGTGTATGACCAGTAAATGCAATTTTCATTTTATTATACAGTATTTATGTATTTTATTTATTGTTTTCATGTTTTAATTTATTATTAGAGCATTTAACTGTTATTTTTACCTTAAATTATGTATATTTGCTGTTTTAAGTTTATTGAAATGAGTATTGTTTAGGGTCTGGGAATGGATTAATTTACTTTTCATTACTTCTAATGGGAAAAATTGATTCAGATTTTTAATCATTCACAGTTCAAATGGCTTCTTGGAATGAATTAAATTTGAAGTACAAGGCACCACTTTATATTGTTAATTTATTTATATGATTAGTTTTTAAAATAGCTAATAAGTAACCAAGTTAAGTAAATAATAAAATTTAAAACAAGTCAAATGAAAAATAATGTTTATGCAAATAACATTCATTAAAATATTTGTTTTTTGTTTCATTATATCTGTGGAGTTATTATGAGTTAGAATTAGAACAG
The DNA here is from genome assembly GCF_030686945.1 of Centruroides vittatus. Lineage (NCBI taxonomy): Eukaryota > Metazoa > Arthropoda > Arachnida > Scorpiones > Buthidae > Centruroides > Centruroides vittatus. The sequence goes on from NW_027122637.1 coordinate 462,826, forward strand.
ATCTTATTTTTTTTTATTCTTTAGAAAATTTAATATATTTATTTTTCTGAATAAGATCTCCTCTATTTGCAAAACTGAAACAACACCAGTATAAGTCCTATTAATATGCTAAGTCCAACGTAGACAATGATATAATAAAAATTTATTATGTTCTGTTTATACTTTTGAATTGGAACACTTTCACATTCAAATTATTTTGCTAAATAGTCCACCCTGAGTTTTCAACCTTTCTCATGTATTGACCCTTTTTAAGAAAAATTTTATCCATCAACCTCCTTCAATATTATACTATATATACTGTATTATATTATATATAAATATATATGCCATAGCCTTTTACATAATTTTTAAAAACACCTTCCTATACTTATTTCAGAGCAAAAACTGTTAAAAATATTTTAAATATTTTTAAATAAATTTTTTATTTTTACAAAATTGTATCAATCCTTAAGGGATCAATACTGTTGGGAAATCCTGGTCTACCTGAAGCAGGTCTTTCGAGAGGGTTGAAAACATTTGTAGATTTAAGTAAACAGTTTAATAAAACCTGTTGAAATTGGAATTATTGATATTTTCCCAGTTTTAAGCTTTATTTTATCATATCATTGTTAGACAATTATAGTTCATGTATCTTAACAACAACTTTTAATATTCAGCAATAAATTAACAAAACATATTTTCAATTATTTTGAGTAGTTATTTTCAGATTTAAACCATATTCTGAAGCAATTATATTCCATATTTATATAGCAAGATATATTCTAGAACAGTGGTATTCAATCAGTGGTTGCAACCCCAAATGGGGTCGTGAAAAATTACCTTGGGGTTGCAAGGTGGATAGAAAAATTGTAAATAAATTTAATTGAATTCAAATACATCATTGACAAACTTTTTCAAGAAAAATCTTAGTTTCTAAAATGTGAAATTTTATTAAATTCTAGACAGATTACTATATTTTTAGAACAGAAACTTCAAAGAGATAGAGATTCGGATATGTCTCGGATGACATCGTGTAATGTCACTGTTTGCCAAATCACATGACTTGGCAAACAAGTGATGACAATACATATTCCATTTACACCATCAGCATGGCCCATTTGTGAGTTTAATTATTATTTTGGTGTAAAATATCGTATTTAACTTAGTATTTGTGACAAATGGACTGCTTTTAAAGTTACAAATTTTATGTCCCTCATGGATAAGTGGCTAAAAACTGGTAGCATAATTTAAAAAACAGACAGTAAAGGGACAAATGATGAGAAAAGCGCTTTGATTTTGGCTGCTTTAACTTCTGACACAGACCAAATACGTTTGGAAGCTTCTGCCTCTACAGATTTGAGACATAAAGCAGTAAAAGCAAATAAACGAGTTCGTAAGTTTGACAATGAGTTTATAAAATATGGTTTTGTATGTATTGAAGATGATGAACATAAGTACTGTCAAACGAGTCACTGAAACCAAACAAACTGAAGGTGCACCTATACACCAAACACCTGGAATCCAAAGATAAAACCATTGAATTTTTTCAGAAAAAAATAGGGCATTTGACATGTAGGCAAAATTTTATGTCTACTTTTACCAATATTAACAAAAAAGCATTGGAGGCTTCTTACCAAGTGAGCTATCTTATAGCTAAATATGGCAAACCGTACACAATTGCTGAAGAGTTAATTGTTCCAGCAACTCAGGATATAGTAGGTATTATGTTTGGCAAAAAGGAAAAGCAACAGATATATCAAATACCACTCTTTGATACAACAATTTGGAATCGGCAGAAAATGTGGAAGGCAAACTTATAAGTAGAATTCAAAAAGTAAGTTTTTCAGTCTTCAGTTGGATGAATCCACTGATTGCCAAAATGCTGCACAACTAATTTGTTTTGCAAAATATGAATACAAAAATGAAGTCGTTGAAAACTTTCTTTTTTGCAAGGAACCAAAAAGGTCTACAGGAGAAGAAATCTTTAAATTAGTAAATTCTTACATCACAGGAAACAATATTTCTTGGGAAAATTATGTGGAGGTGTGTAGTGATGGAGCTCGTGCTATGCTTGGAAAAAACAGCGGACTTCTATCTCAAATCAAAGAAGTCTCACCCAATCTAACATGGGTTCACTGTATGATTCATAGAGAAGCGATTGTATCGAAAAACATGCCACTGAACTTAAAGTCTGTCTTAGATACTGGAGTTAAAATAATAAATTTTATAAAGGTGCATTTTCTGAATTCAAGGATTTTTTCACATATATGCAGGGAAATGGGCAGTGAACATCAGCAGTTGCTTTTACATACAGAGGTGCATTGGTTTTCAAGTGGTAGGGTCCTAAGACCTAGAGACTATTTGAACTTAAAGATGAGGTGTTTGTGTTTTTAAATGACAATGATAAAGATAAAAAATTTATACACTTTTTAACTGATGAAGAATGGCTATGTAGGTTAGCTTACTTGAGTGATATTTTTCTCAAATTGAACGAGTTGAATTTAAGTCTTCAAGGTGAACAATTAAATATATTTATGGCCAATGATAAAATCAAAGTCCTTACAAAGAAAATAGACGTGTGGTGCTCATACTGCAAGAAGATTAATTTTGCAGCATTTCCTACTTTAGAAAGTTTTGTTATAGAAAACAAAGTAAAAGTTAATCAATTGGTTATTAAAGATATAACAACTCACTTGACAGATCTTAAATATCAATTTAATACTTATTTTCCGGAAGATTTTTCTGACTCTGAATGGATCCGGAATCCCTTTCAGTGTGTATTATTCAAAAATTTATCATTAAATTTAAGTGAAAAACTGAGTTATCATCTGATGGAGAATTAAAATTTGCTTTCAAAGAGCTTGAATTGAGTAATTTTTGGCTTAAAGTTCAAAATGAATATCCAGAACTGTCTGATGCAGCTCTAAAGGTATTATTACCATTTGCCACATCTTACATGTGTGAGATGGGATTTTCCCAATTTTTCTACTTAAAATCTAAATATCGAAACAATTTAGCAATAGAGCCACCTTTAAGACTCAAATTGAGCAAAATAGAGCCAGAAATATCACTACTTGTAAACAAGAAACAGGCTTATAGATCTCATTAAATATTTTCTTTTGTATTTTTTTAAACTGAATTTGTTTTAAGTTCCTATGTGTTATATGCCATATTTTAATTTTAGAAGTTATAAATGAATAATGCTGATCAATTTTTCAATCTAATATTTGGTAACTACAGAGTTGTTTTCAGTTTATTGTAATTGTTTTGACACTAATATTTGTTTTGTATGAAATAAAAAATAGAAATTAACATCTTCCTGATTTTTAATATTACCTAGTCCTAGTTTTTGAGCAATTAGAAGTAGATTATTGATTATTTTAATTTTAGGTCAGCATGTTACTTCAATGACCCGTGTGGGGTTGCACTGTTAAAATGTTTAAATACCATTGTTCTAGAACATCTCTTGCCTAGAAGCAACAACACAGCTGAATTTTATATTAGGCCTGTTACAAAGAGTTATCTAAGTCATCTAAGTCTGAAATTTAAAAATATTCATAAAACAATAGTTATGGCTACAATTCAAAATTAATTGTGTTTAAAGAAATATAAATTATAAATAACATAAGCAAAAATTAATAAAATGAGCAATTATTTAGTGTGACATTGTCACAATGCTGGGCTACAATTTTTAATCATATTTTTAATTTGTTTAAATTAAAATTATATGCTCTCCATTTCAAATTAGTAGTGTCTTGCCCCTGTACATCATACTTTTCTGTTAGCAATTGAGTCGTGCTGGTCATCTAGCTAACTCCTTTTAGGGGAAAATTTTTGAATTGAAATAATGTGACTTCTGGTTTGCATTGGAAGTTCCTATATAGTTAATTGGGGCCTCCTGCCCTTAAGGTTTCTATATCTGGTCTCAGATTTCATCTATCTAACTCCATTCTCGAGATTAAGGAAAAACGAACAGATGGACTGATGGACAGTGGGAATTTATAGGTCTACAATTTTTTCAAATTGCAGCACAATAAAGGACATTAATTTATTACACCCGATGTAATAAGGAGCAAAAGCTAAAAGCAAACTAAGTTATTTATTTACATCATAATTTCTACAAAAATTAAATTATATATAATTGATTAATGAGTTAATTCTTGTTCATTAATCAGTTACAGTTATTAAATATTTTCTTATGGAGGAATAACATTAAACAAAAATAACAGAAACATCACATTATTCAGGGATTTACTATATTCAATACCTTTTTTTCACTCTTATTGATCAATCTGTGGAAAACACTGATAACTGTTATGACAATTAATAATATTTTTAAAAGATATTAATAGATTATTGCAATTCTCAGGGAATATTTTCAAGACAATTTTATAATTGTTATTTATTTCTGTAGTTCAGTTCTGAAAAACTTTTGTTGTATTTTGTAATACTAAGAAAATATAATTGAGAAAATTATGAATCATAGTTAACTTTATTTTCATCTATTTAATATAAGATATTACTATTAATAATTCTGTGCTCAAATACTATAGAATGTAAAATTAATTATTGTTCAGTACACATTAATATGGAGTATTTTTATTTTTACAGATTATAAATTTCTTGGAATCTTGAAACGACAATTTCCAAATGTTCCAATTTTGGGATTGACAGCAACAGCAACTTCTAGAGTAATAGTAGATGTACAAAAAATATTGAATGTGGAAGGCTGTCTTGTTCTTAAGGCATCTTTCAATAGACCAAATCTAATTTATGAGGTATTATAATTTTAAAGAAATTGAAAGATAGTTATTTTCTAATGCTTTTTAGAATTATATCAAATGAAAATGAAACTTTAATTAATTTATACAAGAGTAATTAAAGTAAGATATCTGTGATGTCAAAACTCAAATGATTAAGGGAATGATAAAGGGAAAGAAAAAAGGGGGAAAAAGAAAAAATGCAACTAAACATTATATGCAATAGTTGTCTAATGTATTAATAATTTCTTTGTTCTTGTTCTTTTTTCATTTTTTGTTCAGTTTGTTGAAAAGATATTTGTAAAAGGCCAATAGTCATAATGTCTCAATAAATACTAGTAGTAATAATAAAAGCATAAAAAGCTTAACCAACAAATAAAAAATCTTTTCTTCTTTTCCAGCAGGAGTGTAGGGTACTGACAAATTTTTTTGGCCTAATTCATAAGCCAACATCAGGTCTATATCTGACATTGTTCTCTTAATTAGGTCAAAAATGTTTGTCAGTACCTTAAATGCTTACTGGAAAAGAAAAACGTTTTTATTTATTTGTTTGTTAATAAATACAAGGCTAGAAACATTACCATGTTATTTTAATTAATCAATATAATAATAATTTTATGGTAGTACTACCATAAAATATATAGACAGACTATTTTACAATTTTAGAAAATGAATTCAGAAAAACAGAATAATATAATTATTAACTTGAATTAAGTGAATTATAAATTAAACTAGCAGATAGGCCCGGCGTTGCTCAGGCAAAAGTAACGATAGCGAAGATTAAGATTATTATGTTATAGTCACAGAAGAAAAAGAGTAATTTCATCAATAAACTAAATATTTCTAAAGAAAGGTCGAATTTGAAAATCGAATATTCTAATATTGTTCGATTTTCACAACGTGTTCTGATTATATCCTTCGATTTTCATCGAATGTTCTAAAGAAGAAAAATCGAGTAAAACCGAACTAATCTGTTTAAATATGAAAATCAAATATGTTCTAACGTATTACTCTTTTTCTTTTCCTCCAGCACCCGTAAATCTTGCACGTCACTTTTTCTTGTTCTCCATTGTTACTTAACACTTCCATTGGTACTTAACACTTCCATTGTTGATGGAAGTGTTAATCCTTAATCCTGTCCCTCTCCCCGTGGGGAGGAATTTCGAAAAATCCCTTCTTAGTGTACGTTTTCGTGATGTACCGTAACTATGTACCAAATTTCAACTTTCAACTCCTAACCGTTTGGGCTCTGCACTGATTATTATTATTATTATCATCATCAACTCGTCTCGATTATATATATAGATTATATATATATCAACAAGGCTTAAATTTTTAAATTGAACAGCTGTTTAAGACAAATTTACAAATAGTAAAAGTAAAAATGAACAAAAGCTTAAAATTAATAGAAGAAATGCAAATGATACCTAACATGATACTAAATTATTGTGTTGATTTGATTAATTTGGTTGATACATTATTACTTATTGACAAATTGCCCATTGATATGATCAATGGGCAATTTGTATCAATATACGATCATAACTTAACATTTTTTTTAATGATGAGAATTTAGTTATTTTATCTGTTTCTGGATCTTTTAGTGTCTGTTTTGTGATATTAATAAATTAAAGATTTCAACTATAAATACTAATTATTCTTGAAATTTTACAAGATTTGATTGAACAGGCAAATTATCAGAAAATAAAAAAATTAATAAAATATTATTAAAATTCTTTTATATTTTCAAAATTAGAGAGATTATAGAATTGCTAGAAAAACATTAAGTAAATAAATAGTTTTTTTAGTAATTTTAAATATTTATAAAGTACATTATTTGAAACAATTACTATACAACAATTTTTTTCATGTTTTAATGCATTATCTTTAATATTTATGTAATAAAAGTAGCATTTTATAATTTAAGGGATTATGTGAAAATAAATAGTATTTTAAGTTTTTGTCTTATTTGAAATAAATATAAAAGGTTTTATTGATCCATTTTTAACAGTATTCATATTTGTTTACTGAAGATACATTCTATATGAATTAAATTAAAGCATATCCTTTTTAGGAAGAGCATCTAAAAATAACTTTGCAAACTTTGAAAAATAGAAAGTTTTTAGTTATTGTTGAAATTTCAAAATTAGTTTTTTCTATACATTTTTATTATGTCAAATAACAATAAGCTGAGATTGTTGTAGATCAGGACAAAAACATTTTTTATTACTTAATTAAAGATTTGGCTTCCTGAAGTAAGTATTTCGGTATTGGTTAAAAATACCATTTTTTATGTTCTGTACAATATCAGTTAGATGTATTATGTTCTATATCGTATGAATAGTATAGTATGAATAGTATGAATATCTATTCATTTATTGATGTAACATCAATAAATGAATAGATTTTAGTGATAATTGATATAAGATTAATGAAATACTTTTTATATATTATAAATTTACATAATATCTGCTGAATTGGTAAAAATATATATTCTTATAATTTTTTAGATTAAATACAAATCTTCTGCTAGTAAAGATGTAGTGGATGATATGGAAGTGTTAATTAAAAAGCAATTTTTTAAATCATCAGGTAATTAAATACTTTATTATTATTGTAACAATTTAAAATATAATTTGACATTATAATATCTTGTTTCAGTATATTATACTAGCTCTATGTTAACCACATTCTATTGGTAGAACATGTGTTTATATGGTAATTGTGTTTGAATCCCAATTTTTTAGAACAATTCATTAAAATTAAATAATTCAGTGATTAACTATTAAAATTATAATAATTTCTTCAATTCACTTATATTCAAGAAAATAAATTATTTCTGATGGTATGGCCTAGCTTAAAATTGACAGATTTTCTTTTTCCCATCTCATTGTTCAATATGTAGAGGTATTAAAAATTTTTGTCTTATGCAAATTAGATTACTTCATGAGATGCCTTAAGAAAACATAACACTAGAATTGATTAAGGAGTCCAGATTTTATTTAGATTTAAAGAAAGAAACGTAAGTGATAAATAGGCCTGTAATCCCTGCAGATCAGAAAACTAATTATCCAGTGGTCATAAAACTAAGTAACACTCAGTTTTAGCTATTCCAAGAATTCAGTATTGCATTTCTTAGTTCTTGAACAATTAAGAATGTTTGTGTGTTTGCATAGCTACTGAAAATTTGCTTGGTATATCTATGAAGTATTCTTGTTATAACCATGAGAAAATGTATGGAAATGTGTGTAAATTAAAATTGTTATGATGTTTTGCTTGTTACAGCTGTGTAACAAGCAAAACATCATAACAATTATATCTGTGCATTATATCTGTGTTCGTTATAACAGAGTTCAACTGTATATAAAACAAGAACCAGTTGGAGAAATCTCTTGTAAACAAAATTAATTAGAAGTAAGTTAGCTGAAAAATTCCTAAAGATGATTGAACAATACAAATTTTTCAAAGCAGAAGAATGCATTGACAGTGAAAGGCTGGACAAAATAAATGGAGAAGAAACATAAGATGTCAGAACAAATGACGAGTGCAATGATTATAGTCTACCAAAAATACTACCAAAAGCCAATACAAATATGTTCTCCTAGATATGAAAATCAAAATTTGAAACACTGCCAAAGAACACCCAATGTTGTCCTTTAAAACTCTTCAATCACAGTTTAAGAAGCACATGAAATATAGATTGGATTTAACTAGGTGGAGACTGTCAATTATACAGAGAGGATTTACATTCAATAATTTAAATTATATGCTCTCCACCTCAAATTAGTAGTGGCTTGCCCCTGTACATCATACTTTTCATTTAACAATAGAGTTGTGCCAGTCATCTAGCTAACTCCTATTAGGGAAAAATTTTTTAAATTGAAATAACATGACTTCCAGTTTGCATTGGAATATCTTATATAGTTAATCAGGATCTCATGCTCCTAAGGTTTTCATGTCCGGTCTTGTCTTTCACGTATCTCTGTTCTCATGTATCTCATGTAACTCTGTTCTCGAGATTAAGGAAAGACAGACAGACAGTGACAGTGGGAATTTCTAGGTCTACAATTTTTTCAAATTGCATCCTAACAAATGGAATGCGATTCACCATTACATATTTGACAGATTTTGCAAAGCATGCAAACAAAATGAACAGGTGTTGAAACAGTGTTTTGAAATTTCTCTTTAAAATGCTACAAAATCACATAATCTTGAACAACTTTTCAGACATTTAGAATTGCAGATTCGCATGGTCACCAAGTCCTGACCTTTAAATTTTTGTGATTTTTTACTTTGGAGACATCTAAAAGAACTGGTCTTCAAAACAGCCCCACATATCCTAGAGGAATTTGGGTAATCCATCACTCATACTAAGTCAATTAAGAAATTCTCAATTGTATATTTTGACAGCATATGCATTCAAATACACTGTCTAAAGTAAGCATGGCAGTCATGTTGTATATATAGCAAAGTAAACTTTTGAAGTTTTTGTATTTATATTATGTAGTTGTTTATAATAAAAAGAATATGTAGTTTAAATTATTAAGAATGAAAATTATGGAATTTCAAAGTAAACACCTTGTACTTACAAAAGGAAATTTTTTGAAATCAACATATAATTTTATCACTTGATTCTTAATTAATTAAGATAAAAAGTATTTACCGTATTTACTCACGTATAAGACAATCTCACATAATGGACAAGGTGTGACTCTAAAGATCAAAATAAAGAAAATTAGATTTATTAATACAATTCTAATTTTATTTCATTTAATCACAAATAAAATATTATCAAATGTACTGTACATATTAAGGCAAACAACCATGTTTTCTTGACGCTATCACCTTTTGTCTAGTCTGACTCACTCTCCGAAGCTTTGTTACAACTCTCCTCTTTTTCGCTCTCACTGCACAAAGCATCGTCCTCTGATCTGTTGAGTGAATTTGAAATGCAATATTTCTTGAATGACTGCTATCCAGTGGCGTGCCGTCATTGGAAGCGATGGAAGCGCCGATTCCACCTTCCAATGACCTTCCCTTGTATTTTCTAAAATATAAATTTTCATATTTTAACGTACTTTGAATTACTTAAAATTAATATTTTATTATAACTGCATTATGTATCTTATTAATAAATTCTATACTATATGTGAAAAAAACGATAACATTGTTATTGTATATTCGAATGTCAGTGGCAGAATGGAAGCGCTTCGGAGACAGCTTTCACGGCGAGAATAACTGAATGGTGTAAAGCAGCCAGAGGGCATTGGCGCATGCGCTTTACAGAGCACCAACCTCAGCCGGTTTAGCTGGTGGAAGCTACACACGTGTAACGCTTCCAGCGATTCTATCCCTTAGCCATTGGGTAGGGAGCTATCTGACTAAGTGAATTGTTTAAGATTTAAAAAGTAAAGAGTATTCAATGTTATTTTTATGTACGTTTCTTTGCAAAATTATATTTAATTACAGTATAATTAAAAGAAAATTATAATTATATTGACAGATTTTCAGACATAAAATCTTTAGAATTTTTATCATTTTTAAATGTTTTTCATAATATTAAAATTATTAACAATTTTTCCAAGCGTGTTTTAATTCTTTAAAGTAAGTAAATTTTATGGGAAATTTTTTGATTTATCTAAATTACGTAGTGAATCGCAATATTTATATTCGTGTCCGGACTACATTGACAAGTAACTCTTAGACATAAAACATATTATAATTAATGTCGATCCGAACAAAGACGTACTAAAAGAATTATATGATTTAATATCATTAATTTTTACGGTACCATCTACCAGTGGGTCTGTTGAGTGCAGTTTTTCGACCACGGAGCGAATTCATACATTGGCCAGAAACACTCGGTCGGAGGAAAAATTGTCGTCGCTAGCATTGCTTTCGATAGAAAAAGTGCTTTTAAATACGTTGATGGAGTTGACCACCAGTGACTTTTATGATAAAGTAATTAACGACTTTGCAGAAAAAATCGCCAAATAGAGTTAGTTTATAAAAAATTAAAAACAAAACAAGTTTTTCTATTATTGTTTGCATCATATCAATTTGTATTATGTATGTATTATTTGTATTTTAGAACTAAAATACATAAATTGTTTATTTTTGCCATTTCCAGCATTTATTTAAAACATTTATGGAAATGTCATGTACCAGACAGGTCTGACCCGTCACGAAAGACACGAAAAAACGGTTAATTTAGAGAAAAATGTATTAGTTTAAAAAAAAACATAGGTAAAAGTCGTTTGTAGTCGGACACCCATTGTTTATATCAAACTGCAGAAACCATAAATCGCGGAAGAAAGTCGTCCTATGATCGGTGGAAGATCGAATTCGTCTTCGATTTTGACTTTTTTCGCGCTCCAGGTAAGAGTCTCGTTACGTTTAGTAACGAGGGACCAACCACTCGGGAAGCATGATTGAGGGAGAACGACCAATCAAAATGGATGAAAGAAAGAACGGAGATTGATATAATCTCCGACAATCGAGGACACCCCCTGGCACTCGATTAACGTTCCGAATAACCAAAACGCCGTGTGTCAACGTGCAAAAGAAAAAAAAAAAAAAAAAAAAAACAATTTCTCGTCTATTGTGCCAACTTGTAACCCGTGCCACTTCGGAGTTAGACCGTGTCCCCGACTCCAACGAACGAAGTCTCGCCGTGCCTTACAGACTTGTCAACGCCACTGTCCCGGGGCCACCTTCGATCGACCATCGAAGAAGACATCGACGCTCAGGATGTCCGAACGGCTGATTGTCCTAAAGCAAACTATTTTGTACATAGTGTATGTTTATTTTATGTTAAAATAAACGGTTTTTGTCAGATACTTGTCGTCTTTGTCTCTACAGCCACCACCCATGTACGAATGGACCCTAGACCATTACTGACACGCAAGTAACTGATTGCCCCTGAAAGTCGGCTTCTTACAGAAACACAGCTTCCCTATCATCAAATGTCACGGCACGCCTGCTGCTATCAGCTCTTAAGGACTGCTTTTCCACACAACTGATACCCATGTAGCAAAACCAAAACAATATAATTCGCATGATCAGAAAAAGTTTATTTGTAATGATTCAAAATGTATAAATATTCGTTAAAAATACCAATTTAACAAATATGAAATAACTACATGTATAATCATTGTTAAGTGACCAGTATTTCATTAATGATTTTATAAATAATGAAGAATTATTATCAGCAGACAAATGAAATGCAACACTGTTTCTAATTGATGGATGTATGTTTAAACCAATAAACAAATGGGGATGTGTCTTAGTTTGTTTACAGTAGGTGCCAACTTACCATAAATAGACTGTAGATTGGTATTTAACAAGTCAGAAATAGCAACTGGTCATTCCTTTCCTCAAAGCTGTTTTCAGACAATCTCTTTGAAAGTGACATTTACTTTGACATTGATAGCACCCTGCTATAATGGCAGCATGAACTATACTTGGTTCACAAAAATTTTTGCAAAAATGCAAAGAATCTTTTGCTTGCACTTATAGGATGATCTAGGTTTTTGAAGCAGTGAAAAATGAATAAAACCTTGTCTTATATGTGAGTAAATACAGTATGTAAATGTTTTGCCTACTTCACAAATTTTCAGATTTAGGAGAAAATAAGAATAATTAAAACAACTTTTCAAGCACATCTTTTTCATAAAAATAATTTTAAGAGAAAGGAAGTACTGTGAAAACAAAATAAAAACAATTACAAAAGAATAGTTTTATAGCTGTTTCTTAATATCTAAGGAAACTGCAAACAATTTGTATGAAGTATTCAAAAAGCATGTGTGTAAAAAATCATTTTATTAAATTAAATAAAATGTCAAAAAATAATTGTTTCTCAATTTATAGTTTTGGTTATTTGCTTATATATATACACATATGTAAAAGCAAAAATATTGTAAAAGACTAAAATACAGATAAATTTCCAGAAAAACAGAGTTTTATTACACTATAGTTTTCAATAAGCAGTGTAATAAAACCCTGTTTTGTTTGCGATGTATTTTAAAATTTAAATTGAAGTTAAAGTTAAATTTTCAAAGTTTTTACAAAAATTGTTTTGGTTGAGACAGAGACAATCATACAAATATTATTACAGTTGATGTTTGAAATAAATACTAATAATATTATTGTGATCTCAACAGGTATTATATACTGTTTTTCTGTCAAAGATTGTGAAGAAATTGCATCTCATCTTACTAAAAGAGGTATTAAAGCTCAGCCTTATCATGCTCAGTTAGATGCCAAAACTAGAAGTAAAGTTCATCATAAATGGGTCTCAAATGAAATTCAAGTTGTTGTAGCTACTGTTGCTTTTGGTATGGGAATAGATAAACCAGATGTCCGTTTTGTTATACATCATTCAATTCCAAAATCAATGGAAAATTATTATCAAGAAAGTGGAAGAGCAGGTATTCATTTTAATATTGATATGAAACTAATTATAAAATGCTTTAACGGAGTAAATATTTTATAAGTAGTTTTTGAATTGTGCGGAGTTTTTATGGTTATTTTTAATATATTTTAATTATTTTTCTTTATTCTACATAATTTTTTTAAACATAAATTATCATCAAAAATTGAAATTATAAATTAATTTATTTTAAAGCTTTAATTATAATTAAACACAAAAGAATTTTATCCTGAATATTATTTATATATCAGCACTACACATGAAACCAATATCCACAAGAAACTGCAAAATACTACGTAAAAGCAAATGCTTTCATCCATGATGAATGGATGGCTAAAAGGCCTTTGCTGTTTGAATGCAAATGTTCTGCATTCAAACTGCGAAGGTCTTTTAGTTAGACAGTTCAAACAAGAATTACTCAGGATAGGTGATTGCCATCCATGTGGTAAAAGAAGGATGATATGAGGGAAGAGGGTTGTAAGATTAAACCTTGGAGAATGACTTCCATGCTGGGGGAAGGAGTCTATTTCTGTAATGCTTATAGCTGCATTTTTTCTTGTGGCTTTGTAAATTTCTAACTGTTCTAAATGTCTAAGCCATTCTTTATGGGAGGTGCTATGTAGGAGAGGCATGCTCGGTCAAAAGGTACTTTGGTGTTGGGGTCAGTGGCAAAGGTTGCTAATGCTGTGTTGGCAAGCCCTTTAATGATGGAGATCTGATATTCTTTGAGGTGAATGTTTAAAGGTCACTCTGTAGAACTCGTGTTCTAAGTTGCAGTTGGCTTTGTGATTTGCAACGAGGATAGTATATACAGGGTGGAGGTGCATACCTGCATGGTCTTTAGCATTGCAGAGGAAAGTGAAAACTGAAGGACTTCTGAAAGCTAAACAGAAGTTATTATTTTTTGGTTGAAAACTTTTATATCCCAGTACGAATAGCTTTAGATATTCGTACTGGGATATAAAAACGTTTTTAGTGTGTTGAGTTATTATTTCTGGCAATCTTGTACAGGGCAGCCAGTCTTTTGTCTTATGTAACAGCTTTATATGATTGTTGGCTGTGATGGCGATGAATTAGACCTTTGGTGGTTGTAAAGGTCCGCTTTTAGCAGAGCAGGTCTAAAAGCAACACGACCTTGGTAATTGGTCCCACCTGGCGTTGTGTCTATAAACGGTCGGGAAGACAAAGGGTGTAGTGTCTCCGTTTATGGGATTCATCTGTACGCGTCAATGTGTTTGCCACATGTTTGTCGGCTAGAAAAATGTAAACAAGGAATGGACGTGATGGTAAGCTGTTTCATCGGGAGGAGAGCGGACGTTTTTGAAAGCTTCCGGGGAAAGGAAGGACCCTGATTGGTCGTAAGTTGTCGTCGAGGAAATCTTTAAATAGTAAGAGTGGCGAGAGGAACGGGAAGAAGAGCGAGAGATGGATAGTACTGTAGTCTTAGACACTTGGACAGCCCGCTGAGCGCAGAGAGAGTATTCTCCTCAGGCATTGAACTCAGGGACGGGTGAGTGCTGAGACGGGATGGATGGTACTTGTTGAGCCATCTCCACCAACCGACCAAAGTTCCCCAGACTCTGATTGTCCCAATAGGACCAGCTGTTACGTGAGACACTATACCTTGTTGTATCATGTGTGTAATATTGTTAAACTTGTATATTCTGAATTGTTTTATTTGTAAATAAACTGTAAATATTTGCTGGATTGAGTGTGGAGGTGTACTTTTCTATGAACCAACGTAAGGACATTCTCAAGTCGTAAGAACCAACCCGAGATGGATTATCGTAAAGATCTTAGCGGATTATAGTAAAGATCTTCACTGTGGTGTTTGGAGAGTAGCCCAGTCTAGCATACTGAGTGATAGTTTGGAGTTTCTTATTCCTGACTTGACGAATTAGGGCATTGAAGCCAACTGTCACTAATGCTCTGGAGTTAATTGAATGCCTCAGAATCCAAGGCCCTGTATACTTTATGGTATGTGACTTCCAGTCTCTCTAGCCTTCCATCCACATTGAATCCGTCTTTTGTTCTCTATGTAACTTCTTAGTAATGTTCAGGACTCTGATAAGCACACCCTAAACATCCTAGAGCTCACTAATCTCTTATGTCACACTTTTTTTTGCTTTCAAAGGCATGACTTTACTACCTTTCAGAAAAGTCATGCTCTCAAAAGCAAAAAAGGTGCCTGAGAGGGGTATGCCTATGGGTAGCCCTCTCTCAGGCACCCTTTGTGAATTGCTCATTTGACAACTTGAGGCTTCCATTCTTCCCACCTTTGATCATCATATTCTCCTTTATGCACATTACATTGATGACATTCTTATCTTGTGGCAGCAAAACACTCGTATTCAAGATTTCATGCATAAAATCAACATCAAACCCTTTGGCCTCTACCTCCACTCGGAACAGGACAGTGAACAAGAAGTTTGCTTACTTTATCCAATGGACGAACATCAGGCTTCCCGTTAACTCCTGTTAACTTCCTGCTTCGTGTGCAGGCTTCCTGTTAACTGAAGTTTACAGGAAGCCTGCACACCATCTGAATTTTCATCCCTGTCCTTCCTCATAATCCTTTTTTTTTTTTTTTTCAAGATGGCTGGCTTCTGTTTGAACTTTGTTTTTACATCTGCATTCAAACCATGATGGTCTTTTAGTCTGACAATGACTGTTGAAAACATTCAATTTTATGTAATGTTTTGTAGTTTCTTTCTGAATATCGGTTTTGTGTGTATTGCTTATTAAAATAAAATACTTTCTTACTGAAACCAAAATGGATAAAATAAAAACTAAAACCTTTAAACTTTCCAGCAAATCGTTTTTAATATTATAAAAACGATTTGCTGGAAAGTTTAAAGGTTTTAGTTTTTATTGTATTGCTTATTTATGCATACTCAGTTTGAATAGTTGAATTTGTTTATGCAGTCACTTCAAAAAGTTTAGAATAATTTAACTCCGTCACAATTTGCACACATTTTACATATTTATTGTCATTCCCTTGAATGACAATAAATACATAAAATTAAAAAATTGTGGAAAAAACTATTGAAGGGAATATTTAGTCTTGTGTTTTAGCTATATTTTCATCTAAAAATATTAATTTCTAAATAAAATGTTAATGAGTCAGGTTTTTACTTAAATGAATAGATGATAAAAAATTTAGAATATTTGAAATTGTGTTCAAAAAGTGTTCTGGTAGAATAATGTGACAATGCACAAAGTGGTGCCCCCTATGCTTTCACACCATGGGACCAAAGGGTCAACATTGCGTCAGTGAAGACAGCAATGACTAATTCGTCAGGACTGACACCACTGTGTCTTCTAGGTAAACACAGAAACCTAAGTGGTTGCTTAATTCGTATTTTCTCCGCATGAGCGGTTGCGTTGTAGGCTACCAGATTCGGAATGGAGGCGGAAGTAGAGAACTCAGAAAGGAGTACACTCCACTATTTATTGCAAAATAAAATATCTGTTTATTATATATCAACAATTTACAGGTGGTACTGTACAACATAGGGACTTAACTAAGGGAAATTGGACATGTTGGACATAGGATAGAATACACTGTTATGCGGCTCTAAACCATGAGAGAGAGTTTACATTAACTTCATGCGAGGATAAGTACCTTTCTGACGTAGAAGTTCGGGCAACGTTAAGTTCTTTATAGTTCGTTTGTTCAGCGTTCCACACCGTTCCCTTAGGCTTTTGGTAGGATAGTTCAGTAGAATAGTTTGGTAGGTAGGTTGATTCAGCGATCGGTGGCGGGGACAAGTGGTGACACACACACAGCAACCAAGGATAGCTGGAAGTCCTCTCTTGACTCATCAACTCCTCCTTTTTATTAGGGGGTTTCTCCTGGGTTTTTTCCATAACCTTTTTTGGATGTTTTACAATAATTATCCAATAGATGAATTTCTGCCATGGGTTCCAGGTAACACACGCGAGGAAGCTGTGTCATCTCCGAAAGGAAGTGAATCTGCCAAAAAATAGGTTCCTCTCTTCTTGGTGTCTGTTTTCACACGATTTTGTAAAATTATTACATTTACAAAATTAATACATTTTTTAGAATTATACAATTAGTTTGCTTTATTTATTAATTATATAAAGTATAAAATCAGGACCATCACAATAATATAAGATAATTGAATAAATATTGTCCGATTATAAGTAATACTGCTTGTAATTTACTGCAATTATGTAAATTGTATCACATCACAAGTAGTGTTGTATAAATTACAATCTAGCATTTGTCACAAAAGCAGGGTAAACACCATGCGCAATAAACTACAATTAAGCCTGAATCAGAGAGACAAAATTATTGATTTTCGTGAAGAAAATATTAAGCAACAAGAAATAGTGAGGAAAGTAAAGTGCAAAAAAATAATTCAAACATTTAATTAAACTGGAAGTTCAAATGTTGATAAACACTCTGGGCATCCAAAATTTACTTCAGAGACAAGAGAAGTCAGCACTTAGAAAAATTGCAAAACAAAACAGACATGCAAGCTTGCATGTCTGTTTTGTTTTACAGATGTCACAAGAATTGAAATCTGTGATGGGAAAACCAATTTCAAGAACAATGGTTTACAATTATTTGAAGATGGTTTATAAAGCAGCCAAACCAGAACAGAAACTCATCTGAGAAAAACCGATTAACCTGCATCAAAAAATATGAGTTTTACACCCAACCAATGGCAGTCATTTTTAGTGGTAAAAGTATATTTTGCATTTTTTTTTTAAATTATGGAGGAAGTTCGACTCTTGAAATGTGAAACCAACAATCCACATAGTTTACAATAAGTCATTAAATTTTCCACTAAAGTTATGGTGTGGGATTCATTTGACTATAATGGACTTGCAAAATTGTGATTTCTTAATGAGACCGTAAATGGTGATTTTTAGAATATTTCTTCATCCTAATATTGGAAGATTATTTTCAAGTTAATGTAATTTTTCAACATGATGGAGTTAAAGGTCAAACATACAAAAAAACCAAATAATGGTTTACATCTAAAAAATAAAGCTCTTGGATTGGCTTGGAAACTCACTAGACTGTCCTCAGTTTAAAATATTTGGTTCATTTGTAAAAACTGACTGCAAGGATCTAACCTAACCAATAAACAACATTTAAAAGAAAAACTTATAAAAATTTAGTCTGAAATTAGTCTTGAACAATGTCAAACACTTATTGGTAGTATGCTAAAAAGAATAAAATATTTTATACTTTTTGTATGTAATTTCAAGTATTCTAGATTTTTTGAACATCATTTTCTTAAGTAAAAAATTATAATTCTTTAACAGTTTATTTAGAAATTCATATTTTTAGATTAAAATATAGCTAAAAGATGTGGTTAAATATCCCCTTATTTAGTTTTTTATGACTTTTTATTTCACCTAGTTATTGTCATTTTTTAGGGTTGGCACATTATGATAGTTCCAAAAGTTTAGAATAATTTAACTCTGACTCTATATCTATATTTATTTGTATAATTGGGAAAATTATATTTATAATATAAAGAAATATAATATCCTTATTATTGCATTTTTATTGATATTTTATTACATTTATTGTCTCTATTTATTCTATAAAAATCAAAATTAAGCTAGCAACACATTGGAAGGTGTTTGTACAGTTAACCCCCATTAATAAAGTCAAAGGAACTTAAAATATTGGTACTTTGTATTATCCTCTTTTGTCTATACAAATCTACTTTTCCATTAATGTAGACTTTGCATAAACTAATAATGTAATAATGGTTTTTGATTGTATATAGAATTTTTTGTATGTAGAAAAATGTCAACACAGATTTCACAAAGATATAAGTATCAATTTGTTTGTGTTATCTTGAAACATCAACAAATCTTACCTTCAAAATTAATTTTAAGTATAATTAATCTTGGATAAGTATAATTTTCCTGTATAATTATCTTTACATTGATATTAAATTAATTATTCTGTCATTACAATTATTGCATATTTCTAGCTGACAGTTGTTATCATCTGGTTTAATCAATAGTTAATAGATATCAGTTACATTCTCTATGCTGTAAAAAATGAATGGCACTTCACAAGTTACAAAATATTGGTATTTGAAATAATTTGTAGCAACTTCTCTGCACAATCTTTTAGGAAAATTGCTACATTTTATATATGATTATATATTAATTAATTATTGAATAATAATTTATTAAATATAGTGGTAAATTATAACAGATAATTTTATTAAGTTTGTATAATATTATATTCATTAGGAAGAGATGATTCATCAGCAAGTTGTATCTTATTTTATGGGTTCTCTGATATTTTTCGACAAAGTACAATGGTTTTTACAGAGCAGACTGGATTAGAAAATCTTTATGCAATGGTTGCTTATTGTTTAGATCTAAAAAGGTATGAATATTTAAAATATAAAAAAATAATAAATAATATGAGTTTATAATACATAAA
This sequence comes from Centruroides vittatus, assembly GCF_030686945.1. Taxonomy (NCBI): domain Eukaryota; kingdom Metazoa; phylum Arthropoda; class Arachnida; order Scorpiones; family Buthidae; genus Centruroides; species Centruroides vittatus. Next base: position 482,444 of record NW_027122637.1, read on the forward strand.
AAAAATCTATTAACAATAATTTATTCATGTATGAAAGTGTTTTCTGTTTAATATACACCCACAACTGCCGCAAATGATCAGGCTTAATTTGGATATAATGATTATAAATTAGAAATGAATTTGGCACTAGAATGTGGCATTAGGCGACATCTCGTATTAGAATTAATAATTATAATATTTAATTAATTTATTTAGATTAAACTGGAAGAAAAGAATCGGCCCAAAGCAGGACTTGAACCTGCAACTCCTGCTTACCATGTAGATGTATTGCCAGTTATGCTACCCGGACCTTCGGTCCAATCTCCTCTTCCAGTACATTTTGACACTTTTCTCCGTTTGGACTTTGGGCATCAGTGTCGAGTTTTTGCTTATGCTGACGATGTTTTTCTCATTTTTCCGGCCAGATCCAGGCGCATGATTGAGACTATCGCCAATGACATTCTTATAAAAGTAAATGAGTGGGGAGTTAACAACAAACTAATCTTTAACACTGCCAAAACGAAGGGTATTGTTTTTTCAGCCCTTAGATCAACGAGTTTATACCGGCGGGTTCCCTGTGTTCGCTTTGGAAACACCTCGATTAAGATAGTGGATCATCTTGCTTTTCTTGGAGTGGTCTTCGATAACAAGCTCACATGGAAACAGCACATTGCGTATATTACTAAGCGGACAAATCTTATCTTCAACAATCTTCTTCGTGTCGCCAGAAACAGTTGGGGACTGGGATACGAGGCTGTCAATGCAATTTATGACTGTGTTTTCGTTCCTATTATCTGCTATGCTTCGGCTGTCTGGGGCGAGGCGGCCTTTCATTCACACAACCACCGCCGACTCAGATCAGCTCAGCGCCTTGCGCTCTTGCGCTTGACACGGTGTTACTGTACAGTCTTCAATGTCGCCTTACCTATTCTTGCCGGAAAGCCACCTATCCTTCAACAAATCCAATACTGCACGGGAAGGTTTCTTCTCTCCCGTGGTAAGTGCATCAACATTTCAGATACCACATTTGATGCGTCCTGCTATGAGACAAACAGTTCTTTTGCGGACTTGCCCCATCCTGCTCTCAGAAGAGGCCTTGGATCCCGGGACTGTTCGACTACAATTGAAGTCTATACTGACGGGTCTAAGACCAATCAGGGTACCGCTTGTGCATTTGTGGTTTATGTATGTAACAATGAAATTCACCATGACATCTTCCTCTTACACCCAGAGTGCTCAGTGTTCCAAGCTGAAGTGTTTGCTGTTTACAAAGCCATCGAATTCTGTAACACAAAGTTTAATAATTGTAATATCTCTATTTTTTCGGATAGCAAGGCTACTGTCCAAGTTCTAACCAATAAGGATACCACTCATCCCATTGCAAGAGAGACTTTGTCTTCTGCCAACCAGTCTAGTAACAAATTTTACATCAAATGGATTAAAGGGCACTGTGGCACTCTGGGCAACGAACGTGCAGACATGCTTGCTCGTACAACAACCATGCTCACGGACATTATTCCGGCATACAATCAACTCCCGGTTTCAAGACTAAAAGAACTCCTGTGGCATCAGACTGTTGCCAGATGGCAAGAAGAATGGGAGCGAACTCTGGAATCGCATATCACTCGACAATTCTTCCCAGACGTCGAAAGACGGCTCAAGTGGAAGTGGCTTCACCCTGAACACCGCAGTTCTCAACTGCTTACAGAGCACGGAAAATTTAACGTCTACCTGTATAGGTTTCGGCATAGTGACACTGACTGTTGCCCTATCTGTGGGGTGCGTGACGGGGTTAAACATTATCTGTTATCGTGCCCGATATTGGAAGATATAAGACGCGAACTCAAGATCTACATAGAAGAAGACAACCTGAGTTGGCCATGTAAGCCAGAACACCTTGTGTCAAGCAAAAAGTACTATTTTCTTTTTCAAAGAATGGTTAAACTTTACTTCATCAGAACATTAATACACTAATTGTTGTTTTACTGTTTTAGCTTTATTGTATCGCCAAAGACCTTTCATGATCTTCTACTAGCCTACTATGTTCTTTTGTGTTGGTTGCTGCACAAATCTGCGCTGTGCCCTCATTCTGGCCTACGTTTTACGGGACATTTCATCTGTTTTATCTGAGCTCAGGAGCTCCTATATACTTACTGTGAGTAAGTTGCTGCATAAGATCTGTTCAGTGTTTGTCACCTGGTCCTCTGTTTATACGCGGATTCTGTTTAGGCTGTTTTACGGTCATTATAATTGTCAAAAACATTGACTCATTTACTGACATGTTTTTTTTAGTTGATGTATATTTTCGCATTTTTGTTTTTTATTTCATTATCATTCACATTGTCGCTTCTTTTGCTCAAAATGTAACACTAATGTATTCCATGTATTTCTACCCCGACTGTGCCTAGCGGTGTCGGGAGAAATAAAGTTTATTTTGTCTGTCTGTCTGTCTGTCTTCCAGTACATATAAATTTAAGATATAACCATCGACAGTTATTATGGTGCTAACTGGGGATGCAATCACACCCTTGGCCAGAAACCTCCACTCAAGGCACTCAGTCGGCCATCACAACCCTGGCAAGGTATAGATATACAAATATACGCACCAATCAAAACCCGATATTAAGATGTGGTATATTATATTGGTGTGTATATTGGTATATGTACCTTGCTTAGGTTGCGATGGCTGACTGAGTGCGTTGAGTGGAGGTTTCTGGCCAAGGCACGATTGCGTCCCCAGTCGGCACCGTAATAACTGTCGATGGTTATATCTTAAACTTATATGTATACTGGAAGAGGAGATTGGACCGAAGTCCGGGTACCGTAACTGGCAACACATCTGCACAGTAAGCAGGAGTTGCGGATTCGAGTCCTGCTCCGGGCCAATTCTTTTCTTCCAGTTAATTCTAAATTATTTAAAATTATAATTATTAAATTTAGCAAGAGATGGCACCTAATGCCTAACTCCAGTACCAAATTATTTTATAAATTATTATTATTATTATTATTATTATTATTATTATTATTATAGCTGTTTCTAGCCTGATAATTCAGCTTTGGTTGGTATATTGCTTTAATAATATAATAGCTTTAATATATAGTATTTCAGAAAATTTTATCATTAGCCTATAGTTAGATCAAACCTCGATTTTTCTTTAGTTAATTAAATTTGTTACTTATTTTATTAAAGGTGTAGAAGAGCAATTATTGCAGAGCATTTTGGAGAGAGATGGAATAATTTAGATTGTAATAAAATGTGTGATCATTGCAGATCAACAAATACAGGTATTTTTAAATGATTCTAAAAGAAGTAGAATTTAAAATTTTATTAGTTTTGCATATTTGGCAAAATCTGAATTTTAAATTTTTATACAGGGTGAGTCAAGGCCTATGTGACAAACTCTGTGGCACAATAGGTCTCGCAGAGACAATCATTTCGTGCACTTTGAAGCATAGTTTTGGAGCTACACAACCACTTTCAAAAGCATATGGTGCATGGTGAATGAGATGCCATAAATTTGTAACAAGTCTTGATTTCATTCTTTGGAGACATGTGAGTAATGTCATATATGCCACTCTGGTTGACACCATGGAGAAATTGATTGTGTGAATAAGGTGCATCCCAAAAATATAAAGGCACTAATAAATTTCTGTATGAATCCATTCATACTGAAAACTTTGCAAAAATAATTTATTTTTGGCTTGGTTGAACTTTCACAAATGCACATTTAAAAAACAATAATTATTTATTGAGATAGAAAAGAATAACCAATAATTTTAATCAGTTTGACTGTCCAAAAAATATATAGGCATATAGCAAAATTAACTGAAATAATTATAGGTGTATCCCTTGTACAACACAACATTTTTCAACATGACTCTAACATGGTTCAAGAATTTGGGAAATTCTCTCTATAAAATTTCACAATTTTTAAGCACAAATTCCATTATTTGATATTTTTTTATTCAAGTGTATGTTGTGTCAAATTTGCCCTTGGATTTTAGAATATTCAAATTTTCAATTTATTTTATGCCTTTCTTCAGGTTTACTTTAATAAAACTGACAGTACAGTTTTCTTCTTGTCTTAACTTTCCTATCAACCATGTATCAATGTTGTTGCTTTCAGATTTTAGACTTTAAGACCCACTGTGTTTTGTTTTTATAGATTAATCTTTGTATTTAGTAAAGTTTATTTAAACATTTTTTGGTAAGTGTTGTTAAACTTTTTTAACCATAAGTAAATAATCATTCATAAAAATGACAAACAAAATACAGTGGTATCTTGGTACTTGAACTGCTCCCAACTCAAGCAATTCGGTATTCAAACACAAATTTTGGAAAAAAATAAATCACTTGCTATTTAACTGAACAAATCCAACTTGCTTGAACAAATTTTTGATTAATAAAATGTTTTTATTTTTATTTTATCATCCATAAAAAACTTTTTATGATAAAAGGTTTAAAAAATTAAAAAGTTGCAGATATTTCTGATTAAGATCAACAAAACAGCTGAGATGATGATAATATTTTGTAAAAGGAAAATGCCCCTCATTTAACTAAAATTAATATTAATGCATAATACAGTATTTTTAATTGTGATTGTTAGTTAATTATTGATTGGAAATAAATTATTGAATGCTTTAATAAACATATTTTTCTTTGTAATAAAAAAGAATAATATACTTTTGTTAACTTTTGGAACCTAACTCTATGTTTTGCACTAATTCTTTGTTTCTTATAGCATGGATTTGCATAATATGGCACTTTTTCGGAACATAACTACCATGTTATATGAGGGATACCTGTGATGACATGCTAATAAATTATAATTAACAATAACATAATAACCAATGAAGCTGCTTTTGATTAAAATAACTTTGTAAATGTGGTCTGGCATTAGTTGTATGAGTTTTTGGAGGACAAATGTGCTTATTGATTGGAAATAAATTATTGAATGCTTTAATAAACATTCTTCCCAGTGAGGATTTATGACTTGTTTTAGTTACTCCACACTATTATATTGCTGCTCATTTGCATATACAGCTCTAGCCAAAATTCCCCAAAGATTGGATTAAGATCAGGAGATACAGCTGGCCAATCAATAATACACATTCCATTAGCTAAAAACCAGTCATATGTCCTGTTGAAAGAACCATCAATTTCAACAATAGGGTCTGCAAAAGGCAAGAGATTGCTTGCCAACATGTTTTGATAATCATTTGCTTCTGTATGCCCTTGTAAAAAAAAGCAAGTGGAGTCTTTCCTTGCCAACTAAAAACACACCATAATTCCTCCCTTCTCAAATCATGCCATTAATGGTTCCAATAATATTTTTTCTTGTCACTCCAGATGATTTGCTTCTACATGTCCATCCAGCTCATTTTTTCCCTTGGCTCAGAGTAAACATTTCTCCTTGTCAGTGTGTTTTAGTGATGGGGAAGTTTTCTTGACTTATATATAAGTTGCCAACAAAACATTTGGCTGTTGCTGTTACTTCCGAATTGATGTTTTGTTGCTGGAAATCTGGTAAACAATGGCTTGTTTTACTTTATTTATAAGCTTTGAAAGGTTTCCTGTTGATTTCTTTTGACCATATTGATCTCCAAGTTTAATAAAGTTGTCGAATACAATGGATGACTGATTTAATTTTTTAGCAATTGCTCTTTCAGAGTAATTTTCATCTCTAAGAGCAAGAATTTCATCATTCACTAAGTCCTTTAAGAGTTTGCCTTGGCCCATTGCTAAATTAGTGATTGTAACCAAATAGACATTTCTGGTAGTTTCTGCAGGATTATTTTTGACTACTTCTATCTTAATATCTATCTGCCTTTATATTTTTGGGACAGTGAACTTTAAGCTATTTGTTTAAAATTGTTTTTTGTTTTAATTAATAAATTATTATTATTTTTTAAATATATATTTTTAAGGTTTAAATAAACTAAAAATAAATAGGATATGGAAAATTTTTCTGTATGAATGATTGACTTTATATGGAAATCTATTAGTGCTTTTATATTTATGGGACACATCTTATATGCTGCTTTTGTCCTAACTTGATAAACACCTTTTATGTTTGATTATGTCTGACAGTAACTGTTATAATGGTGTCGTAAAATGTACCAAGGATCAAGATGGGCACTTCAAATACCTTCTGTAGACTGTGTGCAAGTGCACTTGCAACAATAAGTGTATATTTCATGTTGTTATTTTTCTTTCATTATTGTATTATCTTGTAGCTTTTTATATGACATGTCAGGGAACATGAGTTGCCACTCACAAAATGTTTTTCTCTGTGATCTGTCATGCCACAGAGTTTATATATGTTTTTAGAATTTAACAAACATCAATATCAATAGAAATTGATATTAATGTTTTATTATAAAAATAGTTAATATTTATATTTCATTTCTTACTTTCATTTTATAGGCTTATATAGGAATAAATGTTTTATTAAAATTTTGTAATTTTAGGTCAGGAAAAAGATATCACAAAATATTGTTTCTCGTTATATAAAATTATTGATCATGCTAAAGCTCAAGATGAGAAATTGACAGCTTTAAAACTAATAGATGCATGGTGTGGAAAAGGCCCTTCTAAACTACGACCTTCAAATGTACAGTCGGTTACACTGTCTCGTGACATCTGCGAACGGGTTGTAATATATTTACTTTTAGAAGGTTATTTGAAGGAAGACTTTCATTTCACACCGTATTCTACAATAAGTTATATTAATAAAGGTATATAAATTTATATACAAACTCTAAATATAATATATATAATAGTTTAATTTTCACATAATGAATTATTAAACTAAATTTTTGTTTTTAATATTCAAAACAACACAGTCATAATGATTGAAATGAAATAATTTTAAGTTTTTTCTTTCCTGGCTGTTATGTGTACATAACAGCCAGGAAAGTATTGAAATTGTGAAAAATTTGACTCTTTCAGGCCACAACCTCGCTATTAGCTTTGTAAAAGTTACTTTTTACTATGCAAAACAGTTAAAATGTGATATTAAAATAATTAAAACTTAAAAAAAATAAAATTTTATATTGAAAACCTAACTTTATGATTGAAATGTCAGTTGACATTATCATGCTACCTGCACAATTGCAGTAATGATTGTCAAACATGTTTTGACAATCATTACTGAAGGTTCTTAAATCTGTTATAAAAAAGTCTTGGAAATGTAAACATTTAGTGTCAAAGGAAAAATTGATGTAATGAAGTTAAACAGAAAAGAAAAGAAAAGAATTAAATGTAGATGATTTCTTGGTAAAATAAACATTTGAAGAACTGGAGTGAGTGAAATCTTGGACAAAGAATAGAAATTGAGACATTAAAAGAGTGTCCCTTAAAATTGAGGAATTAGTTATAGATGCCATCGCATAATGCGAGCGATAAAAATAGATGACAATTTTGGATTTTTTTTACATCTTAAGTTTTACATAGTCTATAAAAGTTACTATTTTATTGCAAGAATAAAATGTTGAAAATTTTCTTGTTTTCTTCCCAATGACAGATGCCAAATGCTTATAAATGCTTATAAATTCCAAATGCTTATAAATGGGACATTTAAAAATTTTTCACAGTTGTCTTTTGTTGAGAAATCTCGTACACTACTATTTGCTTTCCTTCATGGCATAAACTTGGTATACCATGAAGGAAAGTAAGTAGCAGAATCATATTTATTATACACATACAGTATATTAGGAGGAAGACATGATTAAATTGACAGGTAATCTTGAGGTATACAGCACCCAGCATGTTTTACCTTTCATGCAGATTTCGAGTTTGTCGCGTGCTGCTTTCATGATGTACCAATTTTAATAGCCAGCAATGTATTTGAGTATTTTTCCACTGCTATATTCCTAGGTACTTTGCAAATTTCATAATTTTGTGCTAACTTTTTACAAAAGAGGTATTAGTATTAATTTATTAAAGGTTGAATTTCCAATTCTGTTTTTATTATTTTATCTAATTATTTATAATTTACCTCTCTAATTTGGTTTAATCGAATTTATGTCCATTTTGGGAATAATTTAGTTTAAATTTTACGAAAATTATACTAATGCAATTAAAATTAGTTATGTAATTCGGTAAAAATTTAACGAATAATTTATTAAAAATAGTACAGTTTATAGCTATTAAAAGTTATTTAATTTTCTTTTTCTCTATCTAGGTGTGAAAGCAAATTTACTAAAGGATGATAAATTTAAAATTACACTGGACTTTCCATCATTCAAACGAAACGCATCAACATTATCGAACGAAGCCGAAGTTTCCGGTGGTAAAAAACCTAAACCGGAAATAATTGATTTGGAAAAACTACCATTTTAAAAAAAATAAAGTAAATTATAGAATAGTTTTATTATTAAAAATTGTTATTTATTTATTAATTATCGAATTCAAATGGTAATATGACTTATAATTCGTAATCGTCATTACTCTTTCAAGTTTTATTTTATACCGAGTCGAGTACGAAAAATGTGTCTAGTGTCTCTCGGCATTTCCGACCCGTCGCCCTAGCTTCTTTGGAGGAGAAAGGCTCGAGGATAAATTTGGCAGCAAATGAAAAAATAATAATTACGGTTACAAATATTCATTATAAAAAACAAGAAAATTATTTATCAAGTTAAAAAATTTACTCTCGTTTACTGTTCTTTTGAGGGCGCTATGGATAAATTAAGATAAAAATTAATACTATTGAATTTATTATTATTGTGTGTTAAAACAAAAGAAATTCGTTTGTTGGAAACCGAAATTTTTTAGTTTTGTATTTTATAACCGCACCAAACAATATTCAACTTTTATACAGAATTATTTCACCGTTTTAGATCGATAACATGAAAATGTTTATTTCGATTATTAAACTAAATTATTTTGTATTTTTACAATGTATAACAATGTTAGAAGAATAGATATTCGACGTACGACATTGTTGGACTGCCATTTTAAAAAATTGCAGTCCAACAATGTACGGAATTAAATAGATGAATGACGAGACCAGATATGGGAAGCTTAGGGACACGAGGCCCCGATTAACTATAAACGAACTTCCGATGAAACTGGAAGTTATGTCAATTCAAAAATTTTCCCCTGAAAGAAGTTAGATGACCGGCTGCTAACAGGAAAAGTATGATGTACGGGAGCTTGTTAACAAGGAGAAGTAAAATGTACTGTACAGTACAGATTACTGATTTGACATGGAGAGAGTATATTTTAAATTAAATAATTATATATTTGAAAATTACATGGATCTAAGCGGACACCCCATATAAGAAAATTTTTTCTTTTCGTATATGGGGTGCCCGATTAAACTTCCGTCCGGGGGCAAAAGAGATCTTTCTGACGTGATATCAGAGTACGCCGGTTCCGGCGCTAAAATAACCGAAAGGAACAGATTTAAGACGATTTAACGTAATGTATAAATGATCTCTGACCGTAAAGTATAGGGACAAGATTGCTGAAATCGATACAAAAAACCTGCTTTATTGCGTTAAGGCCGATTCTTATTTTGTCAGAATAGAAAAGAGAACACATTCCTTTTTTTCTATTATTCTCTTTTCGTAAGCGTTCGTACTTCGAAAAAACAAGCGAATCGGGCTTGCGCTTTTGGTACTTGCAGTTTAAAATAAAATTTTAAAAGCGTAACTAACTGAAATTTGCAAATTTTTTTAAAAATTAGAGTATAAGTGGTTAATTAATTGGAGAAGAGTAAACGGAAATTATTCTAACGTGATAAAATAAATTAAGAAAGACGATCTGGAATTTTCCATATTTAAGATAGTTTTAAATATATCGATCTTTCTAAAGGTAATATCTGTTCGGATTAGTTTAATTTAAGATATATAAATGGTAAAGGGGAGCTGTTTGACTTCCTTCAATGCTGGTGGAATTGTACCAGTACCTGGGATTTTTCTGATTGATTTTCTTTTTTTCTTTTGATTATTTGATTTGATTATATATTACTTCCTGGTATACTTCGGAATATAATGACGACTAGAAAGAACATCTCCATCAATGAATTTCTGTTCAACTCTGGATAGTGCGGTAACTTTGAGACGTCGCTTCGTCGATCTCCCATTGAGCTAATTCCTAAAATTCAGAGATTGAAATCGTTTTTTATACCTCTCGACAAAGGAGATAGGATTATTGACTGCGAGGAATAATTTAAAATTAAAAATTCTTACAATTACTAACAAAGTGAGTGTTATGAACGAATTTTTATTAGTAATTTCAAAATCAATTATATTCTCAATTGTATAGTTTTCGGTTCTTGCAGTTTCGTAATGGCGGCGCGAGGGGTGGAACTACAGTGCGGCAAAATACATGAACTTTCTCTGCAAACTTGTGAATAGATTATTTCAGTGCCGAAACTGGTGTGCACTCCTGCCGTACCGGAAAGATCTCTCTTTCTCCCCGGACTGATATTTAAGTTGACACTCCTTACGTGACTCTTACGCCAGAAATAATGAAAGTCTTACTACGAGATATTTATCGAAATGAATGATATAAAATCTTACTAATCAAATGAAAAAACCTTCCGCTGTTTGATTAACATATTTTATTCGTCGAATAGATGTAAGAGTACTACATTGATTAGATGCTATGTCGGAATTTCTCTAACTTTCGTCGATCCGAGGAAGTTAAAGAACTTTTCTAACGATTTGGATCTTGACAAAATTAAAGTGAAAAATTTAATAAAGTTTAGTATTTTAAAATTGCCAAAAGTATAAGTATTAGCCGAATTTTAATCAATAGTTTATTATCTTAATTGTTTTTTAAAGTTTACGATTGCTAATACTTTGATCGATGACTCGTGACCTTAAAATTAATCATAAATTGTGCCACAATCTGTCTTACAGAAGAACTTGAAATTACGATATATCTAAATAGCTTTATATAATTTTTCTTATACGTATTTTATAATATATCGGGGATGTAGAATATTTCCGGGACCCAAATTTTCCGAAAAATTATAGCGTGCGAAATAAAATAATTTATGATCGAATTAATAATTATTACTGCGAAAATTTGACACTTTCAAGGTCCCTCCTACTCTCGAGGTGACAGATTTGAGTTGCTTCATACAGCAGAGAAGCAACCCGAAGAACTTTAAAATGATATTTTGTCCACAATAACTGAAGCTGCCCAGAAGCACGTCAAACTGGAAATCACAGAAAAACGTCATAATTGGTTGTCTGAGCAAACCATTGAAATCACAGACCACAAGCAAGAAGGCTGCAAAAGCAGTTGATAACAGACAAGAAGTAAAGCGACTGAATGCAGTTTCAACGAGCAGAAGGATAGACAAAGGAGCATACTGGAATGAGCAATGCAAACGATGTGAAGTAGAATTTAGTAAAGGCCACACAAGGAGCCTCTTCACAGATCAGGAAGTCTAAAACGCCGTTCATGCCATGAAAGCAACATAAAAGATAAGTATGGGAAGAAGCTGATTGACCAACAGTCATCAGAAACAAGTGGAAAATATATACAAAAGAACTATATACGTTGCAGTCATGGGCCTGAACCACTGCAAGAGACAGCAATCCAGATTTAGAGCTACCCAAACTGGAGTCAGAAGAGATCAAAGCAATGAAACTACTAGCCAAAAACAAAACATCTGGCATAGACAACATTCCAGTAGAGCTACTACAACCAATATCTGTTAAACACACAATGGCTCTTGTCAGGCAATATGGAAATCTGCACAAGGGCCACAGGACTGGAAAGAAAATCAATGTTTGTCTCTATTCTAAAGAAAGATGACTTTCGTGACTGCGCAAATAATCGCATAATAGCCCTTATCCCACATGCAAGCAAGATACATCTCAAGATCATACAAGAAAGGTTGACCAATTATGGAAACGGCAGTTCCAGACGTTCAAGCAGGCTTCCGACGTGGATGAGATACGCGTGATCAAATCGCAAATTTGACGTGGATCGTGTAGAAAGCGATGAATTCCAGAACATCCACATATACTTCATTGACTACAGTTGGGCATTTGATTATACGGATCACGATAAACTATGGAAAGCTTTACAGGGTGTGGTGTCTCAGCACATTATTAGTTCATAAAGTCTTTGTACACCAATTAAGAAACCACAGTGAAGGCAGCACATGGTTATACAGACTGGCCAAAATCTGTAAGGATGTCCGACAAGAATGTATTCTGTCACTGTCTTTTCAACATCTACATAAAATGATCATGCGAAAATCCGCTTTAGAAGACCTGAATGTAGGGGTAAAGATAGGTAGCAGAAACATCAACAGTCTTCGTTATGCTGATGACACAACCTTGTTCGCAGAGTCAGAGGATGACCTGAGATTCCTCATAGCGAAGGTCAAAGTTGAAAGTGAAAAAAATGGGCCTCCACCTCAATGTTAAAAAAGACCAAAGTGATGACAACAGGTACAATAAGTCACTCAAACAAAAATAGATATGGAAACTGCAAGGGATCACCATGGATTTTTCGAGTGGCCAGTCACTCGAAAAATCCACTCTTACCCTTATCAGTGGTAAGAGAAGGCCTGGTCGCCAGAGAATTCACTGGCTTGATACCATCAAAACGAACACCAGAATGACTCAGCCAGTTGAGGATAGCAGGATAAGAAACTGTGAACGGAGTTTGCCAAAAGGGTCGCTAAGGGCCGTGAGCGACTGAATGGATAACAACTACGTATTTTGAAAAATTAAAATTTAATCACATAAATAATTAAATGGACCTACCATATAATTTTCTGCGCTAAACTAAACAGATAAATTAACATTAAACATTTTTTAATTAAAAGAACTCATTAATTTACATACGTATCACCGTCATGGGCAAGCATCTACAACTATAAATTTAGAATATATTGCTTAATGGAAATAAAATCTAGTCTATGATTTTATTTCCATTGGCACCCCCAATTGTGTTTTTCAAAGTAATTTATGCCGTTCGTTTGCCAAACAAAAAGTTCCATTTGCCCATCATTCGAACAAAAGTCAAGGCCCATCAAAATTTCGGACAGTTTTACATAACATCACGCATTGTTTTGCTTTGTACTCAGTTTGATACAATAATTTTAGTTATGCAAATCAAGCATTTTTAAATTACTTACTTTTAGTTTTACATTTTTTTATTATTTTTTTGAGTTATTCGGGAAGATTTTGCTGCTGTTCTTACTACAATTTCTCTTCTAATGGAATTTGTTTTATTTGTTTAAAATACATTGTGATATGTACTGTACATATCAACAATATTGACGAAAACTAGCAACTAAATCAACTCACAAAACCGTCAGTTATTTTAGATTATAAACTCTATACAACGTAGAATGTTGTCTTTAAGTTTATTAGATGCAAAAATTTGTTTATATTATTTTGATCGCTCAGGATTTATATGATTTATGTAATTACATTTTATGTAAACATTATATTAATATATTAAATAAAAATTTAAAAAATCACTGTGTTATTTAAAGCAGGTAATAGATGATCACATTTTGAATGTGCACGTTTGTCATTTAAAGTTTTTCAAGTTTATGAAAATAAACTTTACTGTCATTTTATATAATTTACATCATTTGTTGTTGCATTGCTATTGTTCGTTTAGAGTCTATATATAACCTATAGAGTATAGAAAATGAATTATTTTACTTTATGATGTGTGAATGAAAACAGTAATCAGTAACGACAGCATTTTTCATTTCCAAATTTCAAATTATTCATATTTTATAAAAATATAAATAATTTGAAATAGATGGTTTGAAATAATAACGAATTTTCTTTTTCGGTTTCGATTTTGAAACGGTTTATAAGTGAGACAGAATCTTCCATCCAAATGTGTAGATAGGCGGAGACCTGACAAGTGACCAAAACGACGTTCCAATTTCTCTTAAAACACGCAGTTTTCCCATATTTTGGCCAATTTTCTCATTTAATGTCTATACTTAATCTAGTCGCTACATTATTTTATTGTAACATTTATACGGCTTATTGCCGTAAATTTTTTGGGACCGCTTTAATTTCTTCCCAGCCTCGTTCGCGTCCCCGATCGGACATATTCTGCATCCCCGATACACCGTATGTAAAGAACATTATGACTAAAAAAATGTAAATTTTCGATAGCGAATGCAGTTTTCTAAACTAAGACATAAAATGCCAGCTAAGTATCCTAAGAGCAGAATATAAAAGGCATCTTGGACATCGTACACGTTGAGAGATCTAACAGATTCTTCACTAGTTACTGTGAAGTGTGACCAAGTTTCGGCTAATTTTTTTTCCCATTGATGTAATATTCCGGATTCGAACAACTTTTGATTACTGAAAAATTAAGGAAAAAAAAATTATTGATTTTAAATTATAAGTTTAAATTAAATATAATGTATACTTACATCTTTTCCATAGCTTCCTTATAAGGAAGATGTTTAGAGACGACAAATGTTTGATATACTGTATATAATTCGTCTTTAGAGATTAAATAAGAAGGACCGAAAGTCGAAAGATACAAATCGTGTGAAAAAAATGCGAATGCTTTTTTGTCTTTAGGAAACACGTTTCCTCTAATTGGGCGTAAATTTTCGGGATACTTTCTCAAGTGATCCCTAAGAGTCTTCATAAATCCACTTTCGGCATTCTGAAGTAAAGTAAAATTTATTTATTGCGGAACAATTAATTTTCTTTAAAATTTGACTTACCATAATGTTATTGACAGTTGCCGTATTCTTGTAAGTACCGGCGAAATATTTTTCGGACCGCATCCCGTCTTCTAATTCTTGAAGCGTTCTCGGTACGGTTTCGAAACCGGGATTGTTCATGAAAGACGTTAGCATACCGCCGTAACTAGCGATGAGAACAAAGACTGACAACCACCATCCGGAAATAAAGCATCTGGTAATAAAACCCGCACCGTCCACCAGATCGTTTCCTACAAAAAGCCGCAATTGAAACCGTGTACAGTCAAACCTGTTTTTATGCGGTGGATAGGGACCGCATAAAAAAATCGCACGAAACTTCACGAGTGGCTATAAAAAATAGTTTTCGCAACACAATTAAAAAAATATTTTTTTATGCGGTCAATAGGGACCGCATAAAAAAAGTCTCACATAGAAAATAATTCAAAACCGTACGAAATAGAATTTATTGACAACAGATGTCAGCACTTGACTGCATCGTCTCGTCTATCGTCTGTTTTACATATTTTTGTCCAGGTGGTGTTTTGTTGACTTAAAAAATAAATTATTTCATTTTTCGCATATTCATGCAATAATATTACTATAATAAGTTCATTTATGCTATAATAAGTTTATTTAGCTATAATAAGTCAACGTGAGACATGACAAATCGCACGAGACTAGTCGCCAACTATATCGCACAAAAAAAATCGCACAAAAAAGACCGCATAAAACAGGTTTGACTGTATATCTAAATATTTATTTGTAGAAACTTACCTTGTCCGGTAAAACTAGTTATTACGAACCAAGCAATTCTGTTAACGTCGGGGTAAATTGTTTTGTTCCATTTCCACTCGTATTTCATAATTAAGTATAGAACGATAATGGCAATCGGTATAATTAAAAATACGAAACACCATATCTGAAAAATAATAATTAATTAAAAAACATTGGATTATCTTAAAAGTATTATTTTATTTGTAAGTAGTTTCTTAGAATTTAAATTTAAAAATCTATAATACGGTATACAAAATACAGCGAGTCCTCGCTTAATCTCTGCAATCGGTGAAGGGTGGCGATCGTAATATTGGTATATGTGAGGCTAAATCTTCGTCACCGGAAACGGATAAATACCAATAATAAAGAATAAATACTTGCAAATACATAGTAAAGAACCTCCTATCACTATGCGGTTCAAAAACAAATAATTGGCGATTCGGAACAGAGGGGTCAAAGTAAATGCGGCAAGTTTATTTACGATTTACGCAGACATTAAGAAGCTTTAGCGAAGACCTGGTCGATTTCAACAACATTGGCTTAGCAGGTTCTCCGTCCAGTGGAAGCCTTAGAACATTTAGTACGTATCGGGAAAGCGCATCGGTTGTTTCTTTCAGTAAAAACACACAAAGTTTTCTCCAATTCTATATCTAATATTCTGGATTACAAATTAATATATAGGAAGGATGTAATTCTTCGTTATTCTCATCCGGGATAGATTTTTTCATATCTCAAAAAGTGCTTTGACGACTTACCTTATTCAAAGGGATTCCTGACTACAGGAACATACTTGCCAGATCTGTATAAATTTGGCTTCGGGCACTCTTTCATTTTTTCATTGAACAAATTAATTAAGAAAGACTGCCGAAACGTTAAGGGTTGATGAAGTTGCTTGTTTGTCACGTTTCGAGTTGTTAATTTGCACCTCTGTTCCGGACTTTTGATGGTTTTTGTCCACTTTAATTGCTGTGTCAGTAAAATCACAACGTACGACGTATTCATAATTTACTATGTCTTATTTTTTGTATTCTTTCACCAACAAACTCAGTTTCTCTGCAGAAATTATGCTCGTTGTCACTGTTCATTTACCATGTCAACCACGTGATAAATGACAGAGTAAAACGAAAACCATGGCCGACAGTATTGCCAGATTCAAATCTTATTCGTTTAAAACAACGTTTTTTAAACCACCGTGCCTTGTGACAAAAATACACTGCAAACACGAAAAAATTAGTTATGGTAGTAGATTGGTGGAAATGGTGAATTTGAGTAGAGGAAGATGAAATCAGTGCAAAAGTGGTGGAACTGTTCACTATATACTACTTTGTAATACAATGATTTTCATACGAAAATGACTTTTTCCTTATGAACTTCAATTTTATTGAATTGGTGGAGCAATCTTTTTATAAGAAAGAGATTTATGCAAGTGGAAAATATTCATCAGCGAAACGTTTTACGAGATAGAATAAGACTCGCTTACCCAGAACTTCCAATCGATAGATCACAGCGATCTTATTCCACAATGAAAAGGAAACATTTTTGCATTTATCCGTAGATGAAAATGACAGGTGTTTCGTGTGCCGTATGACAGGTGGCACCATCCTGCTGGAACAACATGTCACTCAAATCCGTGCTGTCCAAATGAGGCCATAAAAACTCCAATCTCATCTCGCGATAACGCACACCATTCGCAAAAAATATGGCTGGAAATTTTTCCAATCACTCCACCGGTTCAAAATCCACACCAAACTGTCACTCATCAGTTGTACTTTGCAAAGTCACTTCATTTGGCATATTTCTCCAACCGAAGATGCCATGTATTTTGCGCACAGTCGCAGCAAAACTTTCCCTGTACTTGTAATAAGTTTTGATAATCATTTCGTATGTATCGTATCGTTCCATATTAACTAACTGCAGTGTATTTACTACACGGTGTCACTTTATATGGCGCTGCCAATCGGAGAAAAATGGCACGATATTTAAATCCTTCGTTAAATATGGGACATTCTTTATATATTTCTCGAGTCAGCGACAATCCCCAGCTTTCGATTTTGTTGCCGTTTCAATGCCGTTGGGATTTCGAACCGAAGATCTCTATCCTGGAATGGCTTTTGAGCCAAAAATGCTGCCGTCGTAATTATAAAATATTGAAACTTACCTCTTTTTCGAATGGTCGAACTATAATAAATATTTTTGACAATTGTTCCGGTTTTTTCACTATAAATTTGACTTCTCCGAATATAAACGGCATCAAATAATTTACGACTTCCGTTTCTAAATATCCCATTTGTCCCGGAAACAAGTCGGCTTCCTGCCAATATGTTTTTTAAAAATTATTTTTCCGTAGAAAATCTAGAACAGAACTATAAATTATTATTATTAATTGTAATTTAAGTCGAGTTTAAAAAATGTACATTTTTTTGTATTGCTCCAACAAATCCGGTCCACGATCCGTTTTCTAATTTATTTCCGGCTACCATTTTGTCCGATTTAATACAAAGGAAACTGAAAAATACACAATATAATTTAATTATAATTATATACATAATTAATAATAATACATTATAATTAGATATAAAAATAACAAATTAAAATACTATTCAGATTAGAGTGATAACTTTTTGTAATACTCCCCGCGCTTGGGGACTTGTGCCTAATTTAATTTAATTTTAGAAAATTTAACGAAAAAATAATATCGGTAGCTACTTATTATAGATTTGTGGTACTTATCGGACGAATAACACAAACGAAAATTACAAAAGGATTTTCTTTTATTTGATTACGGCAACGCGACACATGGGCGATCTGCCGAGGGGGAAATGCCTCCCGGTAGATCTTTCTTGATAAACTGGCCCCAATTTAGGTGTTACTAACGTAAACTCGGGAAACTTCACGTGGTAAAACCACCTTTACACCGCGCGTTCTGAAGCAGCATCGAATCCAAAAACTTTACATAAATTATTAGCCGCAACACTCGCATCGTTAGAGTTTTGAAATTTAAAGTAAGAAATAAAAAAATAACCAATAATTTCCAACTAAAAAATCCGATGTTATTTTCTGATCGCCTTTTGTAGTTTTTGTAACGACGATTGTCGTTGCAAGAAATTATTAGTTAAAAGTAATTGTTTAAAACGAAAGAAATAATTACCTCAAATTAAGCTTGTTTCCAATGACATTAAGGACGTTTCCAAAAAGTCCATGAAACTTGACACCCTTTTCTGTTTCCGTTGCCACCAGATATCCGGGACTCTGGAGAACGTTAAAGGAACGATTAATTTAAGCATGTTCTACGTCTAAGACATATCAAATAGTTGAGAGTAATGAAATTTAAAAAAATGATATATATTCGTTTGTACCCGAAATTATTTTTTAAATATTTAAAATAAGTCTTTTTGGTTAAAGAAAGAAACAATTTATTAATTTCGAACTTTATTTGCATAAAGCGCGCTTTATCCGAATAACGGGCGGATAAAACCGACATTATCCAAAAACGTAGGGGAAGGTCCTCTAGTACCGGATGGCGGCTAGTATCGGACAAGTGTTGTTTCTAACATTTGCTGCAAGTGGCAGAACCTGTGAAGACACCAGCATGTTAGATAAATAAAGAAAGTTCAGATTCTGCCATATTTAGTTAATCAGCAGTGTTTTGCACGTGGCAGAAAATTTGTTTTTTTTTTTTTAAATAGTGTTTTGAGTAAACAAAGATAACTGCTGGATGTCATAGCTTGTCTGAAAATGAAAATAAGTTGTTTTTTTTTGTTTATTGTTGAAAACAACATTTATTGTTCATTAACTTGTAGGCGGGAAATCTCCTTAAGCTTACTAATACGTATGTGGTAATCGATGTTCTGTTCTATGATGTTTCGGGTTCTATCGGACAGATACGTTGCGGGTTGTATCGGACAAAAATGTTGCGGTTTGTATGGGACAGAGGTGTTACGGGTTGTATCGGAAACAGTTCAAGGTTGATAAAAATTATATTCTCACGAAATGTTTTGTTTTACGGGACAATATAGGCAAACTACAGCAGAAGAAAGGAAAGAAAGAAGAAAAGGAAAGAATCTGTGCAGGTAAGAGAAAACTACCGGGGGGGGGGAAATTGTCAAAGTAAAGAAAGACAAAGAAAGAAAACAGTAAATAGGCCTAAATCAGTTCAAGAAAAGAGAGAAGACCAACTGCATCATCTGTTGTGAAACCTTTGAAGACAGGATTCAGTGTAGGATTTGTGAAGGTTAGGCTCACGAAAATTGCGCCGATCTTGAAGGAAACAATATGTTTTATGAATATGATGTTTGTATTACCAAAAAAAGTAAACACAAAATGCATTTGACATTAAAACGAATTGTTAAATTTTCAGACTGATATTTTTAAAATGTTTCTCATTTATACCACTTTCTTATCATGTATTAACTTAGTTTTAGGATCTGTAATTTGTACTTTTATAAATTTCTCAAAAATAACTGTGCTTAATAATAAAAAGTTGTTTGTGAAACCAAAGGTAATTCTCTTCTTGCAGATTTTTCTCGTGTCCGATACAACCCTCCACAACTGAACTTGGTAAAAATATAATGACTGTAAAAAGTGTAAAAAATGATTAATATTTTTATCTTAGAAAAATGAGTTTTAACATGTTTTTATAAGACAATGAAGTTTTGTATGGAATGTAATCTGGACCAATTGAGCTGTAAAACTTTTTTATAATATAGGAAAAGCTTAGGTATCCGGTACTAGACGACTTTCCCCTATAGACGAAGCGAGAACGAAACTTAAAATCGGGTCTTATTCGCCCCTTTTTAAAATTTAATCGGTGTAACATACTGAAAAACGTAATTCGAATCATGCGAGAAGATGTAAACGCAAGTTTAAAAATTCGAAAAGAATTCTCGAGAGTTTGAATAGTTAGAATTTGAAACACAATTGGAAGAAGAGTTCGAGAAGCAATTGGGAAACAGTTGAAAAGCGAAGATGATTTAACTCGGAGATAGAAGATAGAACTTTAAAAAGGAAGAGAAGAAGAATAAATTAAACAAGATAAGAAATTCCACAAAATACTGTACTTAGGAACCAGGTGGGACACAGACGTCGGTCGTTATGGCAATCACTGTAAAATGACTTAAAAATATTCGCAACGATCGGATAATCCACAATGTTTCGAACGGGCATTGAATGGACAAAGAAGGAATTTCAAGATTTAGAGAAAGAAATATTGTATTTATCGTAGTAATCTGTATTCACGTTAGTTAAATTACTGTGAAAAAAATGGAAGAAAACCAGGCTAGATAACAGACAAAATCGGTTTTTCCTGCGTATTACAAAAATTTGGCGACATTGCGATCGGAGCGCTACTAGCGGCAAAAAGTGGTATCTTACCGAATTTTGTTGAACGAACAAAAGGAAGGGCGTGACCGTACGGTTATCTATAGATCATGATGGATACCATAAGCAGAAACGAAACATACAAGAAATTTTGAAATAAATATAACTATAAAATTTAATGAAATAAACGGACTCCACTGAAGCTTAACCGCTCCTTTCCTCTAATCCGATTTTCTTCGACTTGTCGTATAACACCCTCCCAACCCTTCCAGTGTGGACGTCATTTATGGACAGCCCCTACAGCCCCTTAGGGATGAAAGGCCCGATTAACTATAGAGAGGTTTCAAGGTCGCATGTCACGTGATAAAACACACGCTTGCTCCGCCCATTCGCCATTTTTGTGGTAGTTTTCGCTCGCTTAGCTTGCACGTGGTCTGTTATTTGACGTCTTTTTTTAGTTTAAACGTACAAAAATAATCCATGATAATAGAACTGCAGTAAGTTAAAAAAGATTCTTTTCTTGTGGGCTATTCTAGCGGTCTAACAGGACGAGATGCAACTCTGTACGAAGAGAAAATTTCGTTATTTCAAGGCGATCCATACGAAGCCAGTTTATCAGACTTCGTCGTAGATCAAGAGTTGTGGCCGAAAGTAGAATTTTGTGACATTATAAACTATTTGGTTTTGACAACAAATTTCTACACCCTGTCACAAATGAAAGCTTATAAATCTTTAGAGGCCCATAACTATTTAACAAGTGGCTGGGTTTCTCCTGATATAAAAGTAAAAGTAATGAATAACAGCGAAGAAATATTACTTGGAAAGATATGTTTTCTTTTGTTTGTTTAAACTCGTGTTTTTACGTATTTCTTAAGTAAGAATTTTTGTCTGAAAGTAAAAGTCTAATTAAAAACAGCTGTGGAAATTTTTTAATTCAAATTGTTCAGTACCTTTATTTTCTAGTTGAAACTAGCATATAATAAGCCTACTTGCTTTTAGTTTTAACGTGTAATGTTTATAAGTTTGCACTAGCTAAATCCTGAAATTACATTAGTTATTCGTTTATAAATGCACTATACCTAACTAAATTAATATAAGCAAATCAGTAAACTCTTTTAGGTTTTAAAATATAACTTAGTGTTTATTAACGTAAATATTGAAATGAAATGTTTCTGACAAACTCTTGTATTGATATTCACTTTATTCGTAACGAAATTTTTCCGGTTAATTCTCGAGAGCCATGCAGTTTGCCTTCGTCGTGAAAGCTCCTCAGTTTGGGATCCTTGATGACAAATAATGCCGGGAATTTTAAAAAATGATGTTCCTTTGTTCTTGAGTGAACTAGCATTACACCCAATTACACAACAAATCACCATAGTTATATTCGCGACGAAAAAAAAAAAAAACACAAGAACTCCAGTTAAAGCGCACGCGAACACACACAAAACGTAAACAAGTCACAAACAGTCACAAAGATGGCGCTGGACAATTGCGCATGCTCATGACGTCACTCGTGATGTCGACATGAAACCTCTCTATATACGAACTTCCGATCTGAAACCGGAAGTTACAGAAAGTCTCTATATGTTGAAGAGGTGGAGGTGCTCACCAGTGGCCAAATGGATGAAACCACTGAACACTAGTAGTTGGTCGTAGGTTCGCGCCTCGCCAACGGGCTGGCTACGTGACGTTTTCCGTGTTTTCTTCATGTCATTAACACCTAAATAAGAACCAGAGAAAAGACATCTGCGGGAGGCATTCGCCTCGACATATCGCGTTGCCATAAGCCGATTTCACACTATGACCGACTGGACCGACTCCAAGTCGTGCTGCTATGACAACAGTCGGTCCGCCGACTGGTAACACCAACCAGACAGATTTAAAAAGTTAAATTTGCAGTCGGGTCGAAACAGTCGATAAGCTACAGCCAATGAGAGCTTCGAAGCTACAATCAATCAGACTTTGGGTATATGAAAACTGTCGAATTAATGAAATATAGCTTTACATTATATATAACTTATTTGCAATTCGGTTTTTATTTTCCCTTGTACCCTGTTTCTTCCAGAACTGCTTAAATTTTATATGGGAACACATATGACTTCAATATAAAAAAACATTGTGGATGTAAATGCGAAACGATGGCAAAATTTAGACTTTTCAGAAAAATTTATAAACGAACTTCATATCCGCAAATTTTAATCCGACTGATTACAAACATACTTTTAAAATTTAGAAAAACTTAAAACGATTGACCGGTGTTTCGATTCCTAACAGTCATTCTGATTGGTTATAAAGCCAAATAAAACTAAATCAAGAGTTGGGAATAATATTTTAAAAATATTAATAGTTAAATGTCTCCCATTCTACGAGTAATCGTTCGTATTATTAATTTTATGTAAATGTGAAAACTTAAAGGTAATGTTAGCAATTATTAGGGGTGGAAACAAATAAATAATGCCGAGAAAACCTAGAAACAACGTTGTCAACTTTTTTGTTTATCGTAAAGGAAAAATGTTACGTTAAGTATTTTTTGATATATATTAAGTACATTTTTTAATTACGAAATACGAATATAATTTATCAAAAAGTTTATTACGGAAATTATTTAAAATTATTATTTTCATATATTAAAGTAATACAATAACTGTAAGTTTCAAATATGAATGTGTAATACAATTTATTAATTTACCTGAATGGAAAGAATGCGAACGGTCCTCTCTTTCTTCATTTTCTCTAGAAGTTATGAAAAACTCGTAATCGTTTTACAAAGTTTAAAATATTTTGACATTTAAAAAAATTTTAAATACAGTATAAAACGTATACTAACCGTGTAATTGGCTTTGTAACCGATTACTCGAAAAGCAATCCAACCATTGGTTAGCGATTAAAGCAATTACAACCAATTTATTGTATCGAAACATCTTATTTGTAGATATAGAAAATACGTTTGGATATATTCTTCAAATGAGCTGTAAAATGTAATTGTTATTTGATTAAAATATAATTTGATAATATTAAAAGTCGTCTTTATAGTTAGCTTATTATTCGTGGAAATAAATAATACCAATTGTTTTTCTTTCATGTCAATTTGGTTTTTTATTACTATTTGCCAGTTATTAAGCACTTTTGATCATTTAAGGCTATCGTTATAGTTATAACGTATTCAATAGCATTAATGCTATTTTGATTCGTTGTAGTTTCTTCGCTGTTTTTGTAGATGGAAAGAAATTTTTATTTTCTGGACTTGTTTTCTGGATTTCATAATTTGAATATACTACAGAGTATCGATACTGAGAAACCAGGACAGACCAAAATACTTAAGGTTTTAAAGATTGTAAAATAGTAAAGGACACTTAAACGGTTCAAAACGAACAAGTTAATTTCTTAACTACTTGACATTTCTTTCAAAACTATCAAAAATTACACATTACTTGTAATTTATGAAATAAAACAACGTGCGCTTGGATTCGTATTGCTCTGGTTTTTCCTTATACGCTACATAACTATATAAGTTAAACATTTAACTTTCCCATTAATTCAAGTTTTATTCATTTGAAATATAAAAGAATACGAAAAGAAACTACGCTTACATATTTTGCATAAAACAAACGAATAAAAGAGGTTTTTATGTTCACTTTTATTTAAAGAACACTTCAGTAAATTAACGATCATTAAGCCTACATAACCGAATGTCGCTTTTCTTGTTAATGTTAAAGAATCCGAAAGACAAATTAGAAAGAACTTGGGTTGCAATCTGAAAAACTTGTAGACCTATAAATTTCCACTGTCTTCCGTCTGTCTGTCTTTCCTTAATCTCGAGAAAACAACTAGATAAATGTAATATGAAACCAGATATGGAAACTTTAGGGCAGTATGCCCCAATTAATTGTATAAAATCTTCTAACGCGACCCGGAAGTCACGTTATTTCAATTCAAAAAATTTTCCGTGAAAGACGTTAGATAGGTGACCGGCACGACTCTGTTGTTAAAGGAAAAGTATGATGTGCAGGAGCAAGCCACTACTAATTTGGGGTGGAGAGCATAAATTAAATAAATTAAAATTATGATTAAAAATTGCAGCGTGTCATTGTGACGATGTCACAATAAATAATTGCTTATATTTAAACTTGCGATAAATTTAAGAAGTTTAACTTAATAAATGAACTTTAAAGGATTAGAATTTTGTATAAGAAACTTTTTAAACGTATTGCTAAAGGAAAACATTAACACGTTACGATAATCGCGGCGAATATTTCCCTTTATATGCGGAGAGCTGTCATGTTCGATCTAACTTTATCATCGATCGTTTCATAGACGATCAAATATAATCAATTAATTTTTTTGAATTAATAAATAAGTTATTTATTCTTTTTATTAAGAATCATAATTTTTTAAAACAGAATTAAATATAAGATAGACTTTTAGGCGGTAATTGACAAGACTATGTAAAAGAATTGAAAAGCTATTAAAATTTAACGAATTTTGGAACACACTATAATTCATCATTTTTAAACTTTATAATAGACATAATTTTATAATTGCAGCAGATGTACATTATTCAGTTTATAAAATTTGAAAACTTTTATATTACATAAATTGTTTAATTTCACTCGAATTATTGTCTATTTTTATTAAAAAAGCAATTTAAATTGAATTATTTAAACTGGTAGAGACATAAATAAGCTATTAAAATTTAACGAATTTTGTATTTTAAAGGAAAGGTTTTAATTTATCAACAATATAATTATTATAATTAAACATAATTGTATTTTTTCTCTAATAATGTTTTAAACTACTCAATTTTATAATACAGTACAATAAATAATATTGGAATAGTTGACAGATAGATTTCATTGGATAACTGAAAATCTAATGAAATAGAATTTTCTATAATAAGTTTATTTATTGCATTATGCAGGCCTTAATACAAGTTAATTATGTACATAAATATAATTTCTATTATTATATATATATATATAAAAGTAAATATTTTTGCCTTAAAACAGATAAAAATTGAGGTAAGACAAAAAATATTTAATTATAATATTTCGCTAATTTATCTATTTCTCTCTTATATTTTATGAAATAAAATATAACAAATTGTATATTTTGATCCTCTTACAGTATAAATCATTTTTAAGGAAAATTAAAAATGAAAACCACCTTCTTTAGTTTTCTGTTTGTGATAATTCTCTTAATAAATCCAAGTAAGTACCCCACTTTTTATCATTGCTTGTTAATAATGTTGAACTATTGTTTACTACGTACAAATCTAAAGGCGTACACAGTATCTAAATAATAAATCAAAGGCATACAGGGGAAAACCTAGTTACGTTTTATATACAGTATATATATATATACTTCATATATTAGATTCACTGAATGATTAGTTTCATTAGAAATTACGATATTAGTATTTTAATAAGTGACTCTTATCATATATAAATTCTATAGGTTTGGGGGATGAAGAAGATTCAAGAACGGTATACCGCGGAGGAAGTTATCGTTTAAGAGGACGGGAAGACGACGAAGATTCAAGAACGGTATACCGCGGAGGAAGTTATCGTTTAAAAGGACGGGAAGACGATGAAGATTCAAGAACGGTATACCGCGGAGGAAGTTATCGTTTAAAAGGACGGGAAGACGATGAAGATTCAAGAACGGTATACCGCGGAGGAAGTTATCGTTTAAAAGGACGGGAAGACGATGAAGATTCAAGAACGGTATACCGCGGAGGAAGTTATCGTTTAAAAGGACGGGAAGACGATGAAGATTCAAGAACGGTATACCGCGGAGGAAGTTATCGTTTAAGAGGACGGGAAGACGACGAAGATTCAAGAACGGTATACCGTGGAGGAAGTTATCGTTTAAAAGGACGGGAAGACGATGAAGATTCAAGAACGGTATACCGCGGAGGAAGTTATCGTTTAAGAGGACGGGAAGACGATGAAGATTCAAGAACGGTATACCGCGGAGGAAGTTATCGTTTAAGAGGACGAGATGTTGAAGAACCTTTGGTAATATCTAAAAACGCTTATGTTACAGGAGGAGGAAGGGAGGGAGAGCGTTCCGACAAAATTTCAAAACGAACTTCACCTAATTTTATCCGTTTTGGATAATCAAAATGTTAAAATGTAATATTTGAAAATGTCTACATATACACGGAAAAATTAATTTTAAAAATAATTTTTAAATAGTAAATAAAATTATTTTAAGTTAACGCAAAATAAATTGAATGAAAGAAAAATTATTCAATTTTTTACATAAAAATCAGTTTAGCTTTAATTACAAATAACGAATCACACTAAACTAAATATTTATAAGTTTAATTTAACATGTTTCGTATAATTTATCTGTTATCTCATTACACTTTGGAAACATTACGAGTAAGAACGGCTCTACTGAAGACAAATGAAAGCATCGAACGATAATAATAGTCTCTTTTTGGGGCACTTTGAGTTTAGTTTTTTATTTAGAAAATATAAATATAGCTGTAGAAATGAGTGATAAAACATATTTAACGCATTATTTAATTAATTTAAACTTAATTAGCTTTTAGACCATAGAGTCGGTTCCCAAATTAATAGGGTCACTTGCAAAACTTTCTTATCTTTGTACTTCAGGTATGTTAAAAATAGACAAAATAATTGTAATTTTTCTAAAAGCTATTTTATGTATTAATGTACTGCACGTAAGTTTAGCAATTAACATTAGCAAAACCACGAGAAAAATATATTTAATAAGTACAGTCACTTTAACATGGCGGTTACATGGATGTACGCGAGAAATGACAGCGTTATTGTACCGTACGTTTTCTGCGAGACAACTCATATTGAAGAAACTGTGGCAGTCCGTTCATTGAAAACGCACTGGTCTACTGAGTGCAGATGATTCCGTTTGATGAGAATGCGCCCTCACATGGCCAGACCAACTCAGGAACTGTTAAAAACCTTCGGTTGGGAAATCTTGAAACATTCGCTCTATAGCCCAGACTTTAGCCCCCAATGATTTCCACTGGTTTTCATCCCTAAAAAGTCACCTGGGTGATTACTGCATTGACGATGATTATGTCATTTTTAATGAGTGGTTTCGTTGAATGCGGGAGCAACCAAAAATCCTTTTTGCTAGTCGCTTCAAGGATTTGCGAAACGATGTGATAATTGTCTGGGTATACTGTACAGGGAACTTATGTCAAAAAGTAAAAAAATTCCGTCTTTTATTTCACTCAATTTCTTAAGAGATAAGAGTCAGTCTCTTTCCCAATTCAAGAATGAAAATAAATTAAAATTAAATTAATGTTAGAACTACAAAAAATGACTACAACAAGTCTTAAATAAAGTCAATTTTTTGTTACTATGAAAAAACATTTAAAAATAGCTCAATTTTGGCACCAACTTGTACCTGTAGAGTAACCAAGTGACAATGACACAATAACAATTGTTTATATACAACAATTTAGAAACTAAATCAGTATGATGGTCTTTGTAACATAAACACAGGACTGTTACTCCAATACACAATACTGTTGTTTCAATTTAGTCTTTCAAACGGTAAACCCAGGTTTGTCTTAAAACGAAGTCTGTTTCAATCAAGAGACAAAGTTCAGTTGGCAAAAGAAATTTTATTCGCTATGCATTTCGGGATTAAAATGTCTCCTCTTCGTCGAGAACACACTACTTTTAACAAATACACTTTTCATTAAAATCAGAATACCGTCCTCAAACTAATTTTGGAAACGCAGAGAAAAATCCTGTTTCCACATATACATCTTTTGTTAATACACTCCTCAAACCGTTTTTTATGAAAAATTTTTACGATTTTCACTACTCAAATCTTATCTTCCTTGTAAACTCTAAATGCGTTCACCACTTCTTATGAGTACAAATGATACAAAATTTCTTACGAGTACAAATCTGTATTCATAAGAAATGGTTAACACATTTAGAGTTTACAAGGAAGAAAAGGTTTGAGTAGTGAAAAGTAATCCTAATAATTTGGCTACCGATTGCAATTGTACAAAACAAAAATTTTCTTAATGTAGGTCCCAAAAATGGGTTGACATTAAACATTTATATTAGAAAAGTGTTAAAACGAAACTAGAAAAAACGCCTCCATTGTTAAAAACCGATCAAAGATCGGATTAGTTGTGCTAGTCATATGAAACCGCGACGAGAAAAATGCTATTGATATAAAGCAGAACGCAATAATTGTAAATGATTAACAATTGTAAACGAGCGTCCTCCAGTAGAGATAAGGCTTTGACAAGGCGCTCGTATACAAATAATTAGAACATAGAAATTTTGAAAAGGGGAAAGGTTAATGACAAAAAGGAACATCGCGTCGGATCGTTAAAATTATAAAATGTCACAGACTAGACAACAATGGGAGAAAAATATAAGCGCAAGTTCCAAAGTTCCATCAACACTTTTCACCCAGAGTTAACGGATGGTGTCAAGTATATTCTTCGAAGCGGATCTTTCTCGTAACCCGAACAGGTGTCGTCTCTCGCTTAGGAACAGAGGTGGGACCAATCGGAAATCGGGAAAGAGGGACGTAGAACCAATCAGGTAGATAAAAAGGGAGAAAACGGAGATTGATAAGGCTGATTTTGAAGGACACGACAGAGGACTCTCCGAGAAGTTTCGGAAGCCAGAAGACGTGTGCGCCAACGCACGGAGGTTCCCGTACTTGTGTCCATCGAGAGTGCCGCCGACACCAACCGACGAATCTCCTCACCTGCCGCTGCCCCGGGACCTACCTTCGAGCGACGTTAGAAAACACCCTCGACACTTAGAGCTTTCGAACATTCAATTGTTTAAGAAACTTTGTGCATAGTGTAAGTTATTTCATGTTTAAATAAACGGGCTTTTGTGAGATACTTGTCATCTGTGACTCCTCCATCACACCCACACGCGAACGACCCTAGATTATCCTGTCACGGGATTAACGATTCCCCTAGAAGTCAGCGAACATACACTGGTGTCCGAGAAGTGGGATTTTAAGTCCCCAATCTCCATCAGGTCAGCGAACTTACATTAAGAAATTGGATCAGAAATTTTTAAATTCGTTCACTTCGTCTATAGTTGACTATTTACGATCAGCAATGGAACGACGTGTGCAGCCCTGACAAGAGGGGAAAACCTATTTCTGTAGCAAGAGGCCCTGGACCCTTAAAAGAGGTTAGAGCCTATCTTTTGAAGTAAACGTCTTTATTTCTTTTTAAGTTCATATCACTGTAATATGGGAAGGAGGAAATGTGGAAAAAATTTCAATTTAAAAGATTGGCGTTCGGATCTAGTTAAGTCTTTAGAACGAGACAAGTGGAGAAATGTGATTAGAGGAGTAGCCGAGAGACCAGAAGGTTTTATAGCGGTCTGTGCTGTCTCTACATGAGGCTGGATGGTGTGGATAGAATTGTCATTCTACTTTAAGTGTGATACAAAAAATATAGTTCGTTGCATGGGCGTCCGCATAAAATTTTTCATGGGAGGGCAAAGCTTCAAGACAAATAATTACATCAATAAATTTTTATTTCGTTTTTCATTCGTTTTTTACTGGTATATTATGGAATACAATATTGCATCGAAGCGTCCCATGGCCAAAGGTATAAGGTTACAAATATCTACCACTTTTACGATTATAATCTGTGGAATTTTTCAATCGATTCCAGGGAAGGGCAAGTATCCCGTTTGGTCTCCTCTGCTGATAACCATGGTTCGTTGATTTTTGTTTAGTATTCCGAAAAGTCAGAGACCATCTTTATTGTAGGAGATCGCTGACATTTAAGAGCACCTTTCTGGAAAGAAAGTACTGATCCAAGAAAACACAATCATTTATGTTTTTGAAGAATGTGATGAAAAACTATATATAATAAGTTTTAATTTTTTCAATCTTTTTTATTTCTTTTTTCCTGGCTTTCCTCAAATCGAATGGCAGCAAAGCCAAGAGTCATTTTAACCATTTTTATTCCTTCGATATTCCGAGAAATGAGATAATTTTCATTGTGACAACTAACTTAGAACCATACGAAATGCGATCTATACATATAAATCAGACTATACAAGTAAATACGGCATATATTATATAATTATATCTATAGTAGGAATGTAAAATATAAATTTTTATATATATTCTTGCCATTAATATGTTAGGAAACAGACTTTTATAAATTTAAATAAATAAAAGTGTATTTCCTTAATGATTATTTTTAAGAGTTACTCTTAAAAATAATCATTACACTTTCATAAATATGATTATTAAAAGAAATTTGAGAGATAACTCAAAATCAATTTTACTCATATTTTATAGTAAAAAGAAATACAAACAAAATATTCCTATTGACTCATTTTAATTACTCAATATAAACATTTTTCTTAATTTAAACATTTCCCAATATTTTATTCATGCAATTTTCTTTAATTAATATTAATAGATCTTAAAATTTTAAAAAAATTTATCCGATCGTTAAAATTTTTAACTGAATAATTCTGCAAGATATAATTATAAAAATTATCATTTCAAATTTAAATTTTGCTAGAAGAATTAGACGTAATTCATCTATTAAAATAAATTACAGAATTTATGACTATCATTTATAATCACATAGTCCATCATTTTTAAACTAGACATAGTTTCATAATTGCGGCAGATGTATATCATACAGTTTATTTTATAATCTTTTAAAATTTGAAAACATTTTTATATTACATAAATTGTTTAATTTTACTCGAATTATTGTCTATTTTTATTAAAAAGGCAATTTAAATTGAATTATTTAAAATGGTAGAGACATAAATAAGCTATTAAAATTTAATGAATTTTGTATTTTAAAGAAAAAGTTTTAATTTATCAACAATTTTATTCTAATAATGGAAAATACTATCCAATTTTATAACATAACGGATAATATTGGATTAATTGTCAGATGTTCATTGGATAACTAAAAATAAAATAAAATAAACTTTTTCAAATAAGTTTTGTTTATTGAATTATGTAGGTTCTAATATACGTAAATATAATTTACTATAATATAAATATAAAATATAATATACCATTTCTAATATATATATAAATATTTATTTGTTTTAAAACAGATAAAGGATTGAGGTTAAACAAAATATATTTAATTATCTGTAATTATTCTTTCTTATATTTTATTATTTTAAAACTTTTTTACTGATAAATTGTATATTTTTATTCCTCTTACAGTATAAATCATTTTTAAGGAAAATTAAGAATGAAAACAATCTTAATATCAAAAATGTCAGTGGAAATGAGCAGGCTGGAGAACAAACTCCTGATAAGGACACCTATCAAAATTTTTTATAGTCATGATTCTAATTATATTAACTTTCAAAAATTACAAATGAAAAGAAATTGCTTATGTTAATGAAATATTAATTATCTCGAAGCTTCAAAATTTTACCATAGTTATGTGAAACGAAAGTTACTTTATCTCAAACATGAAAAACCATCATATATACAGGGTTTCGGCAGGTCGCTTATGTGTCGCACGGCAATGCGAAACACGAGCGACCTGCCGAAGCAGAATGCCTCCCGGGAGGTCTTTTATGAGAAACTTGTCTCTATTTTGGTGTTACTAACATGAAAAATCCCGGAAAATTTCATGTAGTAGCCCATTAGCGAGGACCCACAACTAACTACCAGTGTTCAGTGGTTTTGGCCGAATGGATAACATTCGGCCATTGGTTGACTCATTTATACAGGGTAATTTCAAAATATGGTGATAAACTTCGGGTGGTGATTCCTGCCTAGAAAAAAAAAATGCTTTTATAAACATACGTTCGGAAATGCGTAGTTAACACACTAAAAGATTTATTTTGTATCATAAAATTATAGATGAATATGGCACATCTATCTGTCCAGTCTTTGCAGATTGGTCTTTAATAAAATATAACGATAAGTCATGGAATGGCAAGATACGAACGATATCATTGCTACATTATAATTGTCAGTAGTCTGCAAGTAGAACGTTCAGAACATGCTGTAAAAACATACATTTATTCATTAACTTTATTCTTTTATGTCTTTATAATCAAATTATTATTATAATTTTATTTTATTTTCTTACGTTTTACAAGTGAAGTAAGATAAAACTGCTTCCGTAAGTGTGAAAATTAGTGTTAACCAAGGAACCAAGGCCCGAATCTGCACATAAGCTGAACAAGCTGGAGGTTAGAGCTCTCGTTATGAGTCTATAGCTTATAAGGCAGTGGCGTAGCGTAGTGGGGGCGGCAGGGGCGGCCCGCCCCGGGCGGCACTTATAGGGGGCGGCAAAATTTCACAATAAATAATAATATCTTGTAAAAATACCTAAATAAGGGGGCGGCGAAATTTTCTTCCGCCCCGGGCGGCTGACACCCACGCTACGCCACTGTTATAAGGTCTCATATTTTAACATGTTTATCGTTATTTGGTGAATGGAAAGTGCTTGTTAGATGTTAGTTTAGGGCCACAACAAGTTTAAGTTCAAGACTTCTTATCGTATTTATCAGGTAGAGTACAATGTAAAGTTATAATAATATATCCAAACAATAATTTAGTAGCATAATTGTTATATTGTTTAAGTATTAAACAATAATATTAATAAGACTACATTTTTACAAATTGATATTAAATTGAGGATGAGCTGTGGGAACGCCGAGAGGTAGGACGGAGTCGTACCTCCTTTTTGTCGGCGAACAGGTCGGCAAGACCCACCCCACTGTCAAGGATGGCTGATTTTGTACGATATCCCGACTTGTCGGGATCGGGTAATTAATTGTCCGGTCGAGTGGAGGAAGTGTGTGGGTTCGACGATAAGGTTAAGGCGATATTCGAATAAACGGACCCAGGATGGAAACACATGACGATTTATTTAGACGGACAAACAAAATACAAAAATCTACCGCGTCCTGTCCCTAATCGCGGGAGAGAGAGAGTTCACAATTGTTGGGGGATTCATACCTCTCGGATATCGACAACAATCGCAGAATGGTCTTCGGCTCGGGCGGCGGCTCTGGCGGTGGGCGGCAGGATCGGGCTCGTAGATGGAGGCTCCGGCGTCTTCGAATAGGCCTTCGTATGGGACTCGTATGGGACTCGGTTTCGCCGGGACGTTCGTCTTCTTCGGACGTCAGCCACCCCGTTCTTAGATATCTCCCCCCTATTTATACTCCCGATCGCGTCCGCTAAGATCACCAATCGCGACGGAGGGCGATGATTCGGGCTCCGTGACGCAGAAGGCGAATCCGGAGAGGAGGGAAGCGAGTTTGACGGCGGAAGACTGTACATCCTTTGACTTGTGATTGTTATCTCTGATTTTGATTGTTATCTCCCGAGGGGATTTGAAACAAAGAAATTTTAAAATCGGACCGGCTGGTTTAACCCGGTCGTTACAGAGCGATCAGAAAGGAAATAGATGGAAATCCCTCAGGAGTAAGACGCGAGATTCTCGTATGAAAAGACGAGAAGCAATAATATATTATCGAAAAGAAAAACAAGCAATTTTGCTTATGGAGAGACGAGGCATTACTACTGATTATGATCCTTCTAAAATTATCAAGAGATTAGAAACGATAAAAGAAGACATCGCACTTAACCTAAGCACTGTCCCCGATGAGTGCTGTCTGAAGATATTCCGAGAAATTCAAAAAGGCCTTGAGATAAATCAAGAGTTAACTCTTGATTGCGTAATCAATTCTGGAATCGTACCTATATGTGTACAATATCTGAATCATACAGATAAACCCGACTTAACTCTCATACCAGCTGAGATTTTAGTTCATTTATCTTCGTGTGAACTTCATCATACTAAAATGGTTGTTGAATCGGGTGCTCTGCCTGTTTTTATACGATGTTTATCGTCTATTTCGGATAATATACGTGAATTATCTCTTATGGCATTAGGAAACATTGTCTTAACATCATCTGATTTTGCAAACTTTGTAATTCAGAACGGAATTTTTCAACCACTTTTCGAATTAATTTCATTCAAATGTCCAACGCAAATACCAGTTTTGAAGCGTGCTCTATGGGTCCTTTCTTGTATCGTACGCAAAAGTAAAGCCACTCTTGTTTCAGAAAATAAACAACTCTTTTTTCCAGTTCTTTGTCAATATCTGTTTTATGATGAACCAATCATCGTAAGTCAATCTGCTTGGGCACTATCTTACTTGATAAAATCGGAACCTGAACTTATACAGAAAATAGCTAATTCCAGTATCATGTTGCGCCTCAAACAACTTCTGAATCACCAGAGAGATGATATAATAATGCCAAGTTTACGAGTGATTGGTAATGTGGCTGCGAGTGACGATATTGCAACAGAGTCCATCCTCAACAATGATATTCTCCTTTGCTTCCATCATCTTCTAGAGCATAGAAACTTTAAAATTCAGACAGAAGTGGCTTGGGTCCTGTCAAATATTACAGCAGGGACTACCGAACAGATCCAATACGTTCTGAATATTGGATTAATGGCACCCGTCAGACAGATCTTAACCGTCGGAAATTACAAAGCTAGAGTGGAAGCTATGTGGATCGTGGCTAACATAGTTTATAATAAATACGAGACACAAATCAAGTTTCTGATTGAAATGGGTGTTATACTCCCTTTATGTCATATGCTGTATGCATCCGATCCAGAAATTATCTCCAATATTCTGAACATTCTGAAAATTGTAGTGAAGGTTGCAGATGCGACTGAAATGGAAGAAAAAATTCACACGATGATAGAAGAATCTAGCGGCTTCGAAATTATAGAAAAACTGCAATATCACGAAAATCTCACGATTTCTTAACATTCTGTCGAATTAAGTGACATGCTACACTCAAAAAATCTTAATTATACTTTAAAGAGCGAAGTCTACTATTAATTCATTTTTCTCAAATGAAAATGAACCGATTTTCAATTAAATGAAATTTAAAAATTTTGAGAGTTGGCCTGTTATATTAAATTCTACGTAAAAAAAAATAATAACAATTCAATTATTATGCCTTTGTGTCCTTAATTATAGCTTAAATTTATCTTTGTATACTAAGTACATTTATTAATTAACAGGACTTATTATACTGGAAATTATTAATGCAGATATTTAGTCTTACTGATCAGAAATAATATATATATATATTTTTTTTTGGTGAAATAAATAAAAAATAAATAAGGTGAAATAAATAAAAAATATTATTTCTGATCAGTAAGACTAAATATCTGCATTAATAATTTCCAGTATAATAAGTCCTGTTAATTAATAAATGTACTTAGTATACAAAGATAAATTTAAGCAATAATAATAATTATGACTTGTTTATTTTCTCAGTTGTGTATATTGTATAACTTATTTATCCATCGCCCCTACATTTATCTAATTTCAACTTCAATCCTTTTAAAATTATGAGATTCTTTCGAATAGATATTCTTTTTGCTTGAAAAAACTAATAATATTTTAATTCTAATAATAGCCTATCTTTTAAGAGGAATAACTATTAGACTTATTTAAATTTTACTGGGTCGAGGCTCTGTTTTCCATGCCTCAGGTTGACCCCATTGCGAGTCAGACCCGTCATTAATGGTTGTAACTGTGCTTATACGTAGACTGTTTTTTTTTTCAACCTCTGATGGTCCATAAAACAAAGACAAGTGTAAATAACAAGATGAATTTATTACCAAAAGTTAGGTACAAACATGGTTACTTTTCGACATAATCACCGTGAAGATCGAGGCATTTCTCATATCTGTGGACGAGCTTTCACATTAACAATTTGATAAAATGGATGAAATAATTGAATATAATCGTGATATAATATCAAAAATAGGAAGACGAGACAACATTTGGTACATCAATGAACATTCTATATGGTCGGTAAGAAATGTTTATGTATGAAATCTTTTCGTTATTTTCTTATTAAATATAAAATAATATTAATCTTAATTTTTATTTATATAAAATTACAGAATGACATGCCGATAGATTTTGAAGCATTTCAACTTATTGACTGTTGGCCATAAAAACATTAAACAGTGATATACGAGTTATCCTTGACTTCGAAGCTTTCACGATTCGAGACGAAAATCTTCCATTCAACACCTCATGTAGACAAATTGGGTTTGTAGCAAGACATACAAACAATTTTCGGAAGATAGATTTTTGTAATAAATTCATTACATTTCTTTATCAAATTAAATTGGAAAAAATAATGCTTATTATATATATACCGTTGTATTACTATTATTTTAATATAAAAAGTGAATTGTAATTTAAATTATTGTTAAATACATCAAAGTAAAACTAAAATGTAATTGATTATAAAACAACCATTACAACCATTGTTCTGTTAAATTTTTTAATAATTTGTATTCTACTAATGTATAAATGTACTTCCCCTCGCCATCAGGAAATTTTACTACTGTTAATCAATTCATTACTTTTGATAATTTATCACCACGAGATAAAAAATCTGTTAAATTTGGAAATTTCTTACAAGAGATGTATTTATCATATAAAAATCATAATTTTGGAAGTTGGGAATGTCATAGTAAGGTATATGAACTTTTATTTAACTTATATAAAAAGTACAATATAATTTATTACAAGGAGGAAATATTGAATTTAATTTTTTAAACTTAACGGAAGCAATAATGTTCATAAAAATTCTATCATTTGACATTGAAAAGTTGGGGGTACGTAAAAATTGACAAAAAATGGACAGATAGAAATTTTTATTTTTTAATGGAACTACAATTATTTAGACATCGAACTTCTTGAGTGTCTAAGATTGAATAATATTTAAAAAATTATTATTA
Source organism: Centruroides vittatus (assembly GCF_030686945.1). Lineage (NCBI taxonomy): Eukaryota > Metazoa > Arthropoda > Arachnida > Scorpiones > Buthidae > Centruroides > Centruroides vittatus. Next base: position 519,989 of record NW_027122637.1, read on the forward strand.
CCACAAATATTTTTAAAAGAAATGTTTTTGTGATATTCTATTTTACGAACAATTCTTAATTAAACAAAAACAGATATTTTCAAAATGAATACATTGTATAGGTATTTAATAAATAAGTAAGAAATATAATTTAAATAAATTATTATATTGAACTATTTCTGTATTTTACTTTGTCTTATTGTTAAAATGTTATTTAAAGTTGTCGTGTTTTAATTTACTCTTTATATTAGAACAAATTGTAAAAATTATTAATGAAAATTAATTTTATAATAATAAATTTAATAATTAGAAAGAATATATTAATTAAACTTTGCTTTACTGTTACAAGATGTTTTATAAAAACTAAAGAAATGAACTGAAAAGTTTTCTAAATATGAAAACTGAATTGAATTAAACAGTTTTCTAAAAATGTTAAAATAAAATTAATTTAATTCAAATTTGTAATTAGAAAATTAATTTTGTGATCAGTATGGCCCAAACCACTACTACTGTTATAATTTTATATTAAAACTAACTTCCGAAATATAATTATTTTTTCTTTTTAAATTTATTAATATATATATTTCGTTTGTGCAAAATATTAAAAAAAATAATTGAGAACGATACAATAGCCATCATAATTTTTTTCAAAAACGGGAAATTTTCGCATTGACAAAAATTCAGCCTGGGGCGTCATGCAACGGAGAGAATTTTCAACATTGGATGGGTTAATTTCGATGAAAATGCATCGTGAAAGACCTCGTGGTCGTGGCTGTGGCCGCCGAAGTTTGAATAATCGCGCTTAAAACCAGCGATACCAAAGATGATTGGAAAATGAGAACGAGACCCGCCGTGAGCGTCGAAGTGATCCCGCTTAGTAGTGAGTCTCCGAGACATAGTCTTGTCCCAAATACGGTCTTGCCGTTTTACTTGTTTTAATCTGTTTTCTATTTCAAAACGTTTCTATTGTAGCCTATTTGCGACTGCGTGCGCAGATACAATCGTATAAAACTGTTTTTTTTTCGATATAGAATAAGTAAAAATTCTATTTGTATTAAAATACATTCGTATAAAAGTTCAAATATATTTTTTAAATGTAAAAACTATTTTGTAAAAATATATGGTTATAACTGTTATTCGTAAGAAAACATCTGCTTAAAACATCGATTGTTTGCAAAAAACAATTAACGTTTAAGATGGAGAAATTCGGTAAATGTATAGTAACTCGGAAAAGATGGTCATACATTTATTTGCTTATGATTACCTCTTTCAAATTTATAGTTTACAAATCATGACCAGGCATATAAGATACCATGGACCTTTGATGCGTTGAAGGTATATATTTCTCATCTATTATATTAATCTATTGGAGAAAACTTATCCAAATACATTTACCCGAATTACCATCTTCCTCCATTTGTTGGGGAAGATGTACCAAAGAAACACTCAATGAAAAATGATTATACAGAGCTTTTTAATGTAAGTTAACTTATCAAAAGTAAAACTACATTAGGTAACAAATATGTACTTTATTTGTATCAAAAACATAAACAAGTGAATTAACTCATTATTATACAACTCCGAAGACTCATCTGGATCACCGCGATCTGTTATGCTGTCATCACCAGGTTCAATCTCGTCGCACTTGGGGCAGAACAGTGTATCTTCACTACTCGAACTCCCTTTGAGGGGCTCGTTTCTTTGTTCTCTTTCGAGAAGATTTATTCGGCTGGCTTTTCCTGTTTTCTTATTTCGATTTTCTTTTAGTGTTCATTTTCTGCTTCTAAACTACTGCGAAGCTAGCTCTACTGACAGTGAGTGTTGTTTTCTTGGATGCTGTTTGTTTCTAGAGCTTATGCGAGGTATTGGGCGCAATTCTTCGAAACTTGCCGAAGTTGAGGCTCCTGATGAATTTGCTGATAATCCTAGTGTAGTGGCAGAGGGAAAATGGGGTTCAGGTTGTAATGGTCCAGGTTGTAATGGTCCAGGTGACTGGTCGGTGGAAGAAGACAAACGATATTCTGAAGGTCCTGGTTTATCCATGGATGACAAAGACGAGATATTAGAACCGGAAGTTCCCGGGGCCTGTACGCAGTCGTCTTGAATGCACAAGTACGCGTTTCTCGAACTATTTACAGTATTGCCTACTTTTTAACAGACTATCCAGGTTTTTTTCTCGCAGTTCTCCGTATCAAGCCATAGTGGAATTATTATTTTTACATCAGAAAGATGATTAGTTATGCAGTTTATAGTTATATAGATGCACAATTTTTTACAACATCAAATTTATTTCACAACAAAACCAGACTTTAATTGGATGACACGGACACGATGGGGGAGATGGGATTAACCATCTTCTCCCAACCTATAGGATAAAATGGTTTTCCATGTCATTCATAACTGAGCATGGCTACCTTGTTTTTTCACAAAGAGATACACTTAACAATTGTTCTATTTTCATTATTTCAAAAAAATAATAATAAAAAAATACCGATTGTTTTAAGTTTTCGCCGCTAAATATTGATAGCATTCTAAAACAAGCATGCAATAATCTCAGAAGCTAATTTCCTGCCTACAAATTTTTAAATCGTTATAAATTAGAAAATACTTACAGAAAAAATACTTTATATATAAAATATTAAACTTAAAATCGTCGCGAAACTTTTTTTCGTCACGAAAAGGCAAAATAGAAACGGCTGCATCGGGAATCGATCGGGAAGGTTTTGTTATAAATAGTTGAGCGGAGCTCTGCATAAGTCAGTGTTTTGTTTGTGATCGAAGTTTAAAGCTGGATTCACTCTATCAGACAAAGAAAACGGCACGACATTGATTGGCAAAGGCACGAAAAATTATGGAATGTTCACATTATCAGACGCGTAACGATCCAACGTAACAAAAACAATTTGTCAGTTGTTTTAGAGTGATTTCGGGAAAAAAGTGAACTGAATCCCGGGATAGAATTAATTATTTTTATGATATTCAAAATATCTTGAAATCAAATGATATAATTATTTTTCTTTTTTTAAAGTAATTCAATACGTTCTGCAACCTCCAAAATCATATTAATAATGCTGTGTAAGATATATATTAAAAATTACCTTTGAATTACGTAGAATTTTTCACAAATAGAAAAAAATTTATTAAAGTTTGCTGGAAACTGCATACAACAACAAAAAATGACTTTGAACTGAGTTGAAAATTTAAAGAAAAATGAACTTAGATCAAACTTCTAACTTAGAAGGTAATTTTTGATTTTTTAAATAAAATATAATACAAAATATTGTAAATTTTTATAAGATTTTAAAAAGCAAAGATGGTCAATACTCCGATCACTCAATCTAATTCTTATTTTAGTAAAGAAAAAGTCTTGCTACCGAGAATGCCTTTTCCGATTCAATTGATGTGATTGGAATCGTGTTTAATGCATTTAAGATAAGACAAATATTGTGTTTTTCACCTGTATCCTGAAAGATTTCTAGTTCGTTTTTGAGGTTGTAGTACTTCTTTTGTCCCCTAATAATCTTGATTTGTCTACCTCGACTACTTTAATAGAAACATCATAGCCCAATAATTCGGCAGTGCGTTTGTCTTTAATAATCAGATTATGAAGAAAAACTTCATACTTGCTGACTTCGTACTCGTTTGTATCCTTGCCCAATTTGCACAACTTGGCGTTACGCAGTCATTGAAGCTACTGGGCATGGTTAAAAATTAAGACAGCATAAGCACAATTATTCCAGATATTACTGGTAAAGAATTTTGAGAGTCCTGCCACAAATAAGCTTCGTATTGATTATTGACCATTTGTGACGTGCCATAACGAGCAAAAATTAAAAAAAAAACTAATAAGTAGGTTTAAAATTAATAAATACAAATGTATTCTGACAGTTTATGAGTTAATTATACCTTCTATTTGCAAAATTTCCTGAACTTTAACACAAAATAAGAAAAAAGTGAATTTTTAAGAAATTTGCGGGATTTCCCGGGATAAGAAAAATTTCCCGGGTTAAAAAAACAACCGGGATTCCGGGATCCCGTTTGAGAAACCCTAGTTTTACCGTTTGTTACTTCGTTTTCTTTTTCTAAATATTTGTATGTGTACTTGGTATATCGAATAGAAACACTAAGTTCATTATATAAAATTTATCGTTTATATCTAGCAAATGATTAAAATGTCGATTATTTATGGGAGTATTTATAAAAACTACGGTTATTATGTATTATTATATAGTAGATTTAAACGAGATTAATAACATTTATAATTTTCGTTATTTGTTTGAAGAAAAAAATTGATAAATTATTATTTTTTATTGAAAATCGTTTTTTTCTTTCATTATAATGATATGTAATTATAATTGTCAAAATACGCATTTGTATAAATAAATATATTAATATCATTATAATTACTATTTGCATTTTTCTTTGTGATTTACAAAATTTATCGACATCAAATTATATCAATTAAGTAAAATAACATTCGACATTTAAATTTGTTTTTGAAGCATAGACTACAATTATTATTATTAAGATATAAAAAGAGGATAAAAATCGACTGAAATGTCATTACGTCTATTTATTATAAACCGATTTCAGTAACGATAAGAATAAATAAATAAATCAAAATGGGAAGATATTAGTTTTGTATACGTAAGAAAGTAGAACAAGTCATTATTATTTTAGTGATAATTAATTATAGTGTACGCTTTTTAATTAATTAATTAATTCCCACTGTGTCTATCTGCCCTTCCTTAATCTCGAGAATAGAGTTAAATAGATGAAAACCGAGACCAGATATGAAAAACTATATACGAACTTCCGGTCTGAACTAGAAGTCACCACGTTATTTCAATTCAAAACTTCCCCCTAATGGAGTTAGGTTGATACTGGCACCACTGCATTGTTGAAGGAAAAGTATGATGTACAGGAGCAAGACACCACAGTACTAATTTGAGATGGAGAGCATGTATTTTACATTAAATAAATTAAAAATATCATTAAAATTGCAGCTCGGAATTGTGATTTACTTCGTTTTTGTTTGCCTAGATGTAATCTTGTAACTAATTTTCACACAGTCCAATTCCCGATCTAGTAGTTGAAACTTTGCAAACATATGTATTCCCGATGATAATACATGTTTTTTTCTTTTTACAGTTTGAAAACAATTTTAACAAAACATCACCAACACCTATAATAATATAGACTATGTTAAACTAAATGCTAAACCAAGAAAAATTTCGATAATTCAATGTTACGTGTAGGCTAAAAAACTAAAAGGTAGAAAAAGCATTTCAGAAATTTAGAAAAACGCTTTTTATTTAGCCTTTACGGTATTCTTGGTATTATGCGACCGAAAATAAAAATGTGGGAGCTCAAGAGAAGCCCATAAAAATTGATAGAAAGTGTAACTAAGTATATTTGTAAACATGAGCGCCCACGCTTTTATTTATGGTTGCATAATAACAAGAATATTATGAAAGCTGAAAAAAATATTCTCTACTTTTTAGTGCATTTATGTGAATAAAAATCGTTGTTTAAAATGTAAATACTTTTTTATTTTCAAAAATTTTATTGGAAAAAAGGCAAAAAATTATATAAAATTTTTGAAATTATTCGTCCCGTTTTACCTAAAATTTTCGAATATTTTATCGAAAGATAACGATAAACTGTTATATTTTAAATACGAAATATTTCTAAATATTCCGGTAGAAAAAGGCAATGAACGATTAGAGAATTAATTGATAAATAAGGTTTATATTTTAACGAAATTATTAATAGTTTGGGACAAGATGGAATAATTTCATCCAAGTACTAAATGCCATTTTAATGTCAATCATTTTTCAATGTAATCGTAAATTTATTTAAATAGACGTTTTGGAACAGAAACGGCCCGCTATCCCGTAATGCAGTCCGGTATATTTATTAACTTCTATCTTCGGCTAAGAGCGCTTTTAAATATAAAATTATAATCTCTTTAAAATGTATGCCGTAAGTTGGTAAAATAAAGTGTAATAATAATAATAATAATAATAATATGCCAATTTTAGTTGTCCGTAGAAATGTTATTCCGACAAATTAATTAATATCCTTCTTGATGTTATTCGATTCATATATTGCGGTTAATTAATTTAAGAAGTTAATGAAATAGTTACTTTGAGATACATTTATTTTCGCAATAATTAGCCTATATCTTACCGTACAGTACATTAAATTAAGAAATAAATTCTATCACTATTTACTTTCTAACGTATTTTACTTCTAAAATAACCTGTTGTATAATTTTAATTCGGACGAAAGAATTTACGAAAATAAATAATTCCTCGTCTGTAATCGACAAATAAATAAATATTTGATTCCTTAAAATTATGCTTATTTTAAGCGGAAGATTTAAAATTGTTTTTGGAAACGACCAAATTAAACGTAAACTTACCAGCACTCGACGAAGCGCAATCCTACGTTTACGAAGGTCGCAGATTTTCAAAGGTTGCTATCGATTTTTCGGTACCCATTGATTGCTTACAATGTAAAGATAAACATTATGAATACGATTATGACATGGACTATGTACGGAATCGCGTCGAAACATCTAATTATATTTTGATTTAATTCTTTGAAAGACGACGTTCGTAATTTCTCCATTAATTTAATCGGTTAAATATTTTTTAAGAACTTACGTGACTAAATTTACGGATCTATCTTAGTACTTTGTTTCAAAGTTTTTATTATTTAAAGTTAGTATTTAATTTCGAAAAATCGTTCTGAAAGAGAATATTAATTCGGTGAAAAGATAACGTAACTCAGTCGTTGGATGTCGAATTTTCCGAAGCAAATCGAAATAATTTTGGTACCTCACCGGCCAAAGGGCTTACGTCGCAAAAATTAGGAATAAAAGTGAGTGAGACGCCTATAGTTTTCATCAAGGCATATAAGTAGTTTAACTGTGTGTCCCATAAGAAATAAATAGAAAACGTATATACAACCAAATGTTATTGCGTTATAAACTTTTTGTTTACAATCTAGTAAGATTACTAAGTAGGCCTAACTATACTGCATAACTATACAAACGTATTTGCATTGTTGTTACAATTTTTAAACAAATCCTTCCAAATCTTTCCGTTTTTTAATTAACACTAGTGCTCCAGAATGCATTTCGGCGATATTTTCATCCTCTTCAGCCTGATTGCGTATTTCATTTTAAACTTTACAATATCAATTTATCAATTTCACAATGTAAAATATTGATTTGTAAAATTTTAAAATATAAATAGATCGCAACTTCCATAAAAACTGATATTTATCTTACAATAATAATAAAATTATTCTAAAATCTATTAAATACAGTAAAATACAAAGTTAAATAAAAACGCAACATAATGGTAGCGACAAAATGATAGGCCTACTTGTACAATACAGTATGTTTTTTAGGCATTTAGCCTGTAGCTTTGAGAGCGTTGCCTAATGCTTTAAGGTAAGATGCCTATTTTATTTAACATTAATTTAATCAACATTCTGGGCTGTTTGTATTTTCTACACTTATTATACTCTGTAATGTACTGTAAATGTATCATGCATCCATTTTTTGCACATCGCACATCGAATCCAATCGACTTTACTTGTCTTAAAATAATTTTCGCCTCATTCTACACAATCGTTTTCGTCGTCTACATCTAACAAGTAAGTCACCCGAGGAACAATCTAGAACTGAATAGCTATCACTATCTGAGGAATCAGAAGAAATTATGGGTGTACTATAGATTACTCCCTATGGAATTTCAGAACTTTGATTATATATTGAAACTCAGGGGACCGAGAGGCGTTCAACGGTACCCTATTTTTGGACCGGAGACAAAAAATAAAAAAGTTATCATACTTTTTCACTTACCATACTTTTTTTAATGCACTCATGAAGACGGCACCATAGTTGCTAGTACTGCCATCTTGCGGTAAAGTCTGCAAACCATGACGTCGGACTACGGTCATCTCCCGGAGGGTTAAACACGCGATACGAGAGCGGAGAGAGCGACGCGACTTCCGATCATCGCGCGATCGCCATTTCGGTTATGGCAGCGAACATGGCGGCCCGACTGACCTCTCGTATGGGCGCCACCACACGCCGCCATGTGCTAAACTAGTGATCGATTCACGGTAGTTCTTGAACGAAGTAAAAAAAGGGAGGGAAACGTCTACTAAAGGCAATTTTAACGGCAAGCGACGGGACTCCCGATCGCGATAGCGAGGCCGACTTAGCGGAGAGCGACGCGACTCCCTATCATCGCGCGATCGCCGAAAAAAGTATGATAACTTTTTTATTTTTCGTCTCCGGTCCGAAAGTAGGGTATCGTTGAACTCGTCTCGGTCCCCTGAGTTCAAATATATAATCAAAGTCCTGAAATTCCATAGGGAGTAATCTATAGTACACCCGAAATTATATATATTTAAAGAAATACGTTTAATGTTTAAATGGCTTAACTGACTCCTTTCCTGATAATTTCTTCCCTTCCTGTTTATCTTTGCCAATGTTTTCAGATGAAGTGAGGAGTTTAGCTTTCTGCTTCCGTGTGCTCTTGGCTTTTTTTAGTTTTTGGTACGGTGGCAATTTCATGGAGATATTTGAGGGTGATAGTTTTATAAGATTTCTATTAGTAACACTAAGCCAAATAGTTTGGTGACAGTTGGGAGAATAGTAAGATGTTGCTATGATTAGAAAGCAATTTTACAGTATTAATACCGCAAGAGTGAACATGGCTTAAATGACTATTATCTACTTGCTCTGAATTTGCTTCTTAAATGCCAGGCACATTAAAACGTCTGTTCTACTCGTTGTAAGTACATACTCAGGAACTGCGCTAGGATCAAAAGGCGTGATTTCTATCACTATGAAGACTGTGACAGAATTAGTAGCAGTAGCACTTTCACCCCAAGCTCTCCCAAGCAAATGCGCAAATTGAGTTTTCTTGAGGGAGATTTCGGATCTAAGAATTATATTCGTTGTAAAAATGACATTTTAATGGTTTAAAAAAATGTGTCAAGGTGTTGTAGGTACTGAATCAAAATTATATCGTTTTCTTCGCAGTACTCTAACATTTTGTATGAATTACTATTACATACCATACAAAATTATACCATACAAAATTAATATGACCATATAAAAAGGCTTCCTTGGGGAAAATGTGTTTTAATTCATTTAAAAACAGATCGGAATTTATGTAAAAAATTTTTTCACATTTAAATATCTGATCCATGGGGCATACCATCGCAAAATACAACCTTTTATTTTTATCGTTAATAAAATACACTCACGGGTGGCAAAAAACCCCTCTGCTTTACAACATCCTACAATTGTAACTGTTTCCCTTTTTCAGTAAAAGTTAATTGAGGGACTGGTTTTGAACATTTTAAAGCAAGTACATGCGATGCTTTATTTTTGAGCTGCAGTCCATATTCATCCACGTTGAAGATTTGACCTGACTTAACTCTGAAGTTATGTTCTTATTTTGGTAACCATTAAAAAGGGGTTTGTAAACGAATAAACAAATACATAAATTTGTTATGTCCTTTTTAATTCACAGATCTTTTTCTTATATTCATTTCGGATTATGTACTGTACCGATCTCGCCTCAGTGTAACTTACAGATAATAAAAAAACTGTTTTTTAATTTACTGTTATTAAAAACATGTAAATAAAAAACAAATAAAACTTACATAAGTATACTCTGCGACAGTGTTGATTTTTCTTAATACTTTACATCAATCACTAACAATCATCTCGCATCGCGTAACACTAAACTTTTATTCCTGTGTATGACGTCATCTCATGTGTCATCTACCAACATTCCATTACTTAATTAATTACTTAATTTATCATTATTTTTGGTCGCGACATGTTCTTTAAATTATCATTATTAATTGTACGGATATATAGAAAACGGATATAAGATAAAATTTATGTTTCCTTTCCGTATATTAAAAAACTTCGATAATTATAAATTAAAAAGATTTTTAAAAATATTTTATAAAATTAGCAGCCAATTTAAAAATTATATATTTGTTAAACAGAAAAAAATGAAACAAACTAAACTGGAAAAATCCGGTGTCGCATTTAATATGATGAATATACTTTAGCTAATATTAATTAATATCGCATTAATTGCGAAGTATTGATGTAATAACAAATAATTATTTTTATAATACATTTAAATACGTATTTATTTACAAAAAAAAATTTATTTTTTCATATTTTAGCATCGTAACGAAAGCCGATATTTTTTTACGTTACGTCGATAATTAACAAAAAAATATTCGACGGAATATTTGAAACTTTTTTATTAAGTTCTCTTCGGGAATATCATTTAGTGTTTTCCAAGAAAGCAAAAACACAGACCCAATTTCTTTACAAAAGAGGCATTTATCCCTTATCGGTTGAATATATTTATATCCTCAATTAACCGGAAAGAGGTCACGGGATAACAAAAAATAATATATAGACGACGGAACTAAGAGTCATTTTTAAATCCTAAATGTTTACATTCAGTAAATTCCATCGAATCTAATTGGACTGTAAAATTTCGTGTAATTAACAAAACAACAAATCACCCGGAATAAATTTAATTGGTACAAAGTAAATGATTTTTCTTGATTATTTTCAATTTTACATTTTACGAAAAATTGTTCGATCGGAAGTGTTTTATGACCGTCCTCTGTCCTCCGTTACAGAAGTTGCTGCGGTTTGACCTCGAAGTTATGTTTTTATCCGGGAGTAGAAATTTGAGAACCTCCCGGATTATATATTCACTAACTCTTTAATAAACGATAACATGTCTACCGCGAAGAAAGCTCTCCAATGGTTCGTTCTTTTCGTTGGCGTAAGTATATTTATTATTAACAATTTCCGAGAATTTTATACATCTTATCCCTTTTTCATTGAGAATATTTAAAATTTTCAATTTAATTATATTTGATATAAATAATATTAACCGTTTTAATATTAATTGAAGCGTATATACAGCATAAAAACGACTCATAAAATGTCTTACGAATCGTTTTTTACTTTTAAATAAACTTGTTTAATTGTTTTTACGGTAAAACCTTAAACATAACTTATTTACTTAAAAAATATAAAAATAAAACGAGAGAAATTACGTTCATTTATGTAATATTTAAATTTATAAAAGTACATAAGTGGGTTTATTTGAAGTATTAAATTTATATTAAATGTTGGAATGCATTCGTCCTTGAAGCTGTTTGGTTTCACGTTTCTAAATTTATACAAACAACTGACATTCTTGTTAAATAAACGTAAATCGTAGATTATTTATTAATAAACACGCGGTGAAATTCATCGATAAGTGGTTTATGGTAGTTTCTAGGAATCGCCGCACTCGGAATTGGAATATGGAATTTGTCTTTTCCTCCGAGATTCAAGCATAATGAAGAGATTGTTGTGAAAGAATTGGGACTTTCTCCTAAATTAACCGTCGCCACCGGCATCTTAATGATGCTCTTATCTATTGGATTATGTTGCTACGATTTAGAAAAAAGAAAGTATCCGATTATAGTACGTTTTAACTTATATATTATATTTTAAAACACTTTTTTATTAAATATAAATAATTCGTTAAAATTCCTTTATAGATTGGATTATTGCTTCTTTTGATCATCGCTTCTTGTTTGTCTGCGATGTCGATAGCCATTAAGGATTATTTACACGAAAGAAAGGTTGGAAATTTATAATATTTGCAATATTATGGTAATTAAACAACGTTATAACAAACATTAATTTCGCTTTTTCTTTTATATTGAATAAATCTAGATATTTAATTACGATATCGACGATATGAACGAGTACGCCAAATACAAGGTGAAATATACGTTATTAAATATCGAAAAATGGTATTAATTAATGAGTATAATGTGTTTGGAATAGTTTGTAATTTTAGTTTCCGGAAAGTATAATGATTATTTCGATCGGAAATTTTGAAAATACATTATTTAATTTTCAGTATCTTCACATATGGCCTCAAAGAGACGTCCAATTGAGATTCAAGGTCATCGCCATAACAAATGGATTTTCGCTTTTAGTCTTGGTATTATTGTTATTTATTTATTTTTCTCATAATAATTAAATTCTTAATAGTTAGGGATTTATTCTATAAATTATTTTAATAGTTTAAATTTAAAGTAAAATCATTTTAATTTTAGTACAAGATTAAACACGGTTATTCTCCATACTTCAGTATTAATGTATTTTTAGTATTATATTTAAATACTAAAAACGAAACCTTACAAAGAATAATTTACGTTAAGTGCGGCAAATTGTCGACGAAAATCTCCAAGGATCCGACTCCTCGGAACCACTACAGTCTCGGCCCTGTGAGGCTGCGTGCAGTTTAATAACGATAGTATTAAATATATATCACATACAAATTTCAACTTTTAATATTCTTGTCATAAACTTTCAGAAAAGCTTTTGAAAAAATAGCGCCGGAAATATGTTATTTAAAATCGAAATATTACGTATATTATTAATATAGAGTTAAACGAAATTTGATTAGCCCAGTATTTAGTGAGGGTTTAATATATCATAAATAAATTTTATAAAAATATTACGCTAGAAAATATAAATTTGAAATAATTTCTTAATGTTATGCGAAGTTTAAAACAAGAAAATGCGATTTTAACAGCGTAAATGTATTAGTTTTTTTTTTTTTTTTTTTTGCTTCTTATTTTGTATAAAAATTGGACAATTTTAATGATATATCATTTTTAAGTAAAATAAAAATAATATAAAAGTTACGCACCCGAATACAACCGTCCGATTACCGTAGAACTCGCATAAGTCAATGTCTCGGACGGTACGTAAACGATTGTGGGCCAAGTAATACCATCTTGAGAACTTGACGAACACGAAATGGAAAAATAACAGATTCTAAAGGCGCTACCGAAACGCCTGTAATAAACAAACCCAGAGGTGCTGCGACAAGAATATCTGCAACGTAAATTGATTTATAAGCGAAAAATAAAACAATACAAACTGGTCTCGTGGAGGGAATATTGTACTAAAAACTCGAGTAAATCCTGGGACTTTGACTACAAATACTGTGCGGGAAATTTGAAAAATAAATGTGGCCTAGTGAGTGTTTCGAATGAAAATGGGTAGAACAAATTCTCTCTCGGGCATTGAATGGATAACTTCTCAGAGACGACCCCAAATCAGACAGCGAAGAACATAAAACCATTAGAGAAGAATGTAAGCAACCATATAATGTACTGTATATGACGGTATTTTATTAACGTTTCATGATGTACAGAACAGTATTAAGCTCTCGAAGACTGGCAAGGCACCGGGTAACGATAATATATTGTAGCGTAGATCGTCTATAAACTGTGGGAGTACACCCGGTCTCCCTATGGACGTTTACAACACCTGCTTGAAATGTAGCATCTTCCCGGAGAAATGGAAGTTTGCCGCCAAATTGGTTATTATCAAGAAAAACGAGAAAAGAACCAAACAGAGGTCACAAGCTATCGGCCATTTAGCCTCTTGCCTGTCTTTGTAATTTATATCGATGTAAGTCTTAATAATACTGTACCTCTTTTGGATGACTTTATTACCCTGAGCGAATTAAGAAGTTGTAATCAGAAAACTAAGATCATCTAAGGCCCAGGTCTTGATAATATAAGGAATGAAATGATAAAATGCCTTTCTACAGAAATACTATTGGATATATTGGATATGTTTAATTCCTTTTGGTCTAGGCGCTCCTTTCCACTATCTTGGAAACAAATTGCTTTGAGAATGATATATAAGAAGGTATGTAGGCAGACGCCAACTAATTATAGACCAATCGCTTTAATTAATGTATTTAGAAAGGTCTTTTCAACTATTGTTGCAAATCGACTCCGGATTTGGATGAACGAATTTAATATTGTTACACCTGTTCAAGGAGCATTTGTTAAAAATAGAGGTGTTGAATATAATTTGTTTATTTTGACTGGTCTTATTCAAATATCACTATTGAGGAAACGAGGGAAATTATATACTGCATTTATTGACCTCATGAAAGCTTTCGACACAGTTGATCATGATTTGTTATGGTATAAGCTTAGAAGCATTGGTCTTTCTTCGTTTTTTGTCAACTTACTTAAGAGTCTCTTCTCCAATACTAGATATTTTATAGAAACTTTTTCATTAAGCACTGATTATGTTGAGTCCAATAGAGGGCTACCTCAAGGAGAACCACTGAGTCCTATCCTTTTTGTTTTGTTTTTGAACGATCTCCCTGGACTTCTGAGAGGTAAAAGTTCTATGATACCTTTATCTTCTCATGTTGAAATTAACTGTCTTCTTTATGCTGATATCCTTCTCTTGGCTAATTCGGCTTCTTCGCTTAGAGAAAGACTTAATCTTACTTGGAAATACTGTGAAGATAATCGATTGGCAATTAATTTGGAAAAGACAAAGCTTATGATCTTTCGTAGAGGTAGAAAACTTAAAAAAACAGATAGTTTTAGTTTAGAAAACCATAGATTTGAAATTGCGTCTAACTTTAAATATCTGGGTATTTATTTCTCTTCACATGATACATTCTCCTATCATTTAAACAAGATGTTACCTGCTGCAAGATCTAGGATCTCCAATCTCGTCACGTTACTTATTAAAATCAAAGCGTCTTCATTAAATAACTACTTTAAACTATTTGATTGTTTGATTGAACCAAGTATGTTTTATGCTTTCCCGGTTTGGGGCGGTCTTTTAGTGGACAAGTTTGAACGGATACAGTTATTCTACTTTAAGCGGGTGTTCCATATTAACAGATCTGTCTCGGAGTCTGCATTGAGAATGGAATTGGGAAGACCTCCCCTCGCAATTAGATTGGTGATAAAATTGTTTAGAATTTGGAGGAAACTAGTTGACCTCCCGGAAGACGATTATCGAAAATTGACATATACAAGACTTTCAAAGATGGATGGTAATTCTTTTTTGAAGCCATGGCTTGCTATCGCTAAAGGATTATTAAATAATATAGGATTGTCATATAGTTATATGTGTTTAAGTGAGAGTCTGTTCTTTCTGGACTGTGATCGACGATTGAGAGACCTGTATTGGTTTAGGGATGTTCAATATTTGACTGAAAGAGGTTGGAAAGATTCCTCTTTCAGTCAAATACACATAAGGCAATCAGACATATAAATAAGGCATTGGAGCTCCACATTCCATTGGAAGATTTCACTGACTTAACATCGATATAAATTACTGTATCTGGTCCAGCGAAATACTCTTGTAAATAGTTTAACCAATCCGAGGGAGATATAGCATTTTCACACGGTTTCTTAATTCGAAACTTTATTGACTAGTGACCAAAAATCTCTTGTATTTTTTGTCTTCAATAATAATGAATTTATTTTAGCCAAAAAGATCTTTTTCTTCGCCTTACATAGCGACTTGTAGCTTTTATTTAATTTACAATATTCGTCCAAGAGGTTTCTACTTTTGTTTCTTCGAAATATTCGTAGTATTCGGTTCTTAGATTTCTTTAAATATAGTCACTGTGGATCAAACCATTGCTTCTCAAATGATAATAAGGAAATGTTCTTCTTGACCATCCCACATAGTAAAGCCGAAGTCAACAAAATGTTTATTAGTTCATCATAGTAACTCTACGCATCCAGCAAAAAAGTTGTTTTAATCGAGGTATACAGCGAGCTAACCAAAGATAAATAGTCATCCGATCTATATTGTTTCCATACGTAACGAATTTTTGGGAGTTTCAGAGTCCGTACGCTATCCGTCGTAAATTCAAATGAAATTGAGATTGGAAAGTGATCAGAATTGAAAATATCAAGAACTCTAAAATCCAATAATCTATCTAGTAAATAAACATTTACTGTTATTAGATCTATAACAGATAGAACCAACTGTTGAAAGAAAAGTGAATTTAGCCGGATTGTCTGAGGCACATCGACCATTTAAAATATATAATCCGTGCGACTTAATCAGTTGTAAAAAGCTTTTTCCTCTTTGGTTCAATGTTAAGTCATTAGATCTTCGGGAATTTAGGACATTAATATCAGATGGCCGTGCCGTCATTGGAAGCGATGGAAGCTGCGATTCCCCTTCCAATGACCTTCCCTTGTATTTTATAAAAATATAAATTTTCATATTTTACCGTACTTTGAATTAATTAAAATGAATAATTTTATTATACTGCATTATGTATCTTTACAAATTTCTATACTAACATGTGAAAAAAAAACGATAAGATTGCTATTGTATATTCGAATAATTCGGTGGCGGAAAGAAATGTCAAAACTGGGTCAGTTTCCAATCAGCCAGATTATATAGGCATTAGCACATGCGCGTTTACAGAGCACCAACCTCACCCGGTTTAGCTGGTAGAAGCGACACACGCGTACGGGAGTCCAGCTTTATAACCCGGACCGGTTCTGAGCTGTTAGCCGCCTGCCTGTCATTTCCAAGCAGCCAGATTATAGGTCATTGGCGCATGCGCTTTACAGAGCACCAACGTCACGGTTTAGCCTGGTAGAAGCGACACACGGCGTAAAGAGTACCGACTTTATACCCGGAGCGGTTGTGGGCTGTTAGCCGCCTGCTAGATATTCGGCCAACCTTCGCCTGATTATGTGAATCATGAGCAGACTAGATCAACGGCGGGCAACCCGCGGGCCAGCTACGGCTGGCGAAAAGTTTCTTATCTCGGCCGCGAGATCTTTAATAGATTATTAAATTGGAAAATAACTATTAATTAGTTATTTTTTCCAATTCTTTGTAATTTTCGAAAACGGATAAAAGAAATAAAGTAGTAATTAACTTTTTTATTTATTTATTTCAATATTTGCAGACTAAAAAAATTACAGTCACAAAGAAGGCGTCATTAAACTACTACGGCAGGTGCGCGGAAAAAAACGTAAAATTTATTCTGGCCCATGTTATGGAAAAAGGCGTGTGCCTCACACCCTAGACTAGATTTATAACAACCCACCAAGGTAGGAGTTTTCCTGTGTCACTACCAAGGCGGCATCCGTTGGGTAAAGTGGCATATGGGGAATAAAACCTTTACATTCTGTGTTAATTTATGGATGAGTTTGAGTTTCTGTATAGTTTGACAGGAGTTTATAAAACTCTCCACGTATGCAAAATATTTGATATATTTATTCTGCGTTTATTCCTTGCGTCTCTGAACCATCTTATACGTTACTTACGAATTTCGATGGTTGAAACCGGTGATTCGATTACGTATTTAAGTCATGTCGCCATCTGTAAAGCGGGATGGCAAGAAAAACGGTGTAACAGACTCTAGTAACTAGTGATCATGAAGATGTTAAAAATTAACTGGTTACTCACGTTCTGGCAGCATGCATTTACACCTAGCAGACAAATTTAATGACACATCGAGACGTATCATGGTAAGCATAGCAAATGGTATCAGCTAAAAAAAGGCATGCTTACTGAATTTATTTTCCTTAAATTTAGCGATTTACTATATCCGTTGTCATAAAAATTGTGTCTATTTCCGACTGGTTTTCTCAATACACCCAACGACTATCCACATGATTCAGTGTACAAAGTAACTGGTTTCGACTTATTTCTACTTAAGAAGTGACTATAATAATTTAAGAGATTAGAGATATGGGGACAGAAAGGAAATCCCTGTGTGTAATTTAGAGAGCCAGAATTTTACTTCAAACAAAAGCTTAACCAGGAACCAATCACCTCGCTCAGTACAGTGGGAAACGTGACTGCTCGCGTTACACTCTGGTCAGTTAAAAGATCCAGAATTAGTCGTAGCAAATCGAATGACTATTAAGTTTAACATAGTTAGATTTTTACAGCTACGGTGAGAAACGTTTAAAATTTACAACAGCCCTGTGGCGTCCTTTGAGATATACTAGTGATGCGACAAAAAGAGGCATTTGACATTGACCTGTATCGGCACCCTCGGGATTTGGCACGCACACACTCACTACACACACTACACTGGACTGTCACTAGTTCTCATCCATTAAGCTACTCGTATCAAGATATTTGACTAAGTGGATTGTTTTAAGATTTAAAAAGTAAAGAATATTTTATGTTATTTTTATGTACGTTTCTTTACAAAGCTATATTTTAATTATAATTTTCTTTAAAAGTATATTAATACAATCGAACAATACATTGTACCAGGTATGTATATCCATCGCACATTTTATTTCACCGAGTAAGTTTTATATAATTTATTTTTAATTTTAGCCCTTATATCGTGGCTAGCGATTCAGAATGTAATTGTGATATTAAAAATACATTTAGAGAAGTCTACAGTTTTTACTGGCTTATCGATACAAATGATTACGAAATGGACCCTAGACCAGTGATTCTTAACCTTTTTATACTCGCGGCCCACCAAATATTTCATAATTTTTTGTGACCCCCATTTTTTAATAATAATTTATATTTGATAATTTTGATAATTTATCTATAATAAATTGATTTTTTAATTATTGCTTTATTTTTTATATAATAAAATGTAAATCATAACTTTATTATTTTCATTATCTATTTAAATAACATTCAAACTTCACAATTAAACATGAAAACTCATTAATTTTTTAACAGAAAATAAAATAAGAAACATGTCGATAAATCGATCCAATGTCGATGCTAAAACTAAACTAAAACTAAAACGCCCACTTGTCGTAAGGATTTTGCATAACTTTTGCAAAAATATTTAAATTTTCAAAGCCTACTATTTTTCCTAATTATTTTTAAAATTCCAAGCATTAATAGTTTCTTAAAATTGCTTTGGAATAAAAGAAGTAAATACTGCGGTGTAAGTAGCATATTTACATTTATTTCTTCTGTACCTAACAAAGTTGTATGTAGGAAGAAATACAAAATAAATAAATAAAAACTAAATAGGAAAACTTTATCTTTCTTATTTCACTTTTCAATACGATATTCGGATTATACATCAATTTTCTTTTTATTATATTATCTGAAGGAAATTTTGCATAATTTGAGCGGCCCCGGCAAACTTCTTATGGATTCCCCAGGGGCCGCGGAGCCCCCCTATAAAAAGTTAACGAACGCACTGCCCTAGACAATGCACTGAACGCGCAATTAACTGATTGCCCCTGGAAGTCGGCTTCTTACAGAAACACAGCTTCCCTGTCATCAAATGTCACGGCACGCCACTGTTAATATTACTCCCAGCATAAAAATTATCTAGTTCCTCGCCTATTTTGGCATTCATGTCACCTAAAATAACTATATCGTCGTCAGGGAAATTCATCAACAAGTCTTCCATTTTTTTTAACAGAAAATCATAAAGATCTATTCTCATATAAACAAGAACAATAATCAAGCTTTGACTAAGTAAACAAAAAAATTTTCCATAATTTAACTTAATCACCATAAGATTATCAGAGTTAAATAACATTTCCGAGGAGCCCAATTTCTGGGAAACTGCAAGAATAAGACCGCCGTAAGGACGTCCGGGACCAATTGGTTTTTTAGCAATTTGTTCATATAGAAACAAATCTGGGTTCAACATAGAGAGAACCGGTTTGAAATACTTAGTTAACCATGTCTCAGTTAAAGCAACTAAATCATAATTTTGCAATAAATAAATGAACTCTTGGTCATTCACTGATAAGTCCAGCGTTCCTTGGCAATTCCAAGACAATATCCTCATTTCCAAAGTTTTGTTTGTCTCGTTAGCAGTTGTTCCACTTAACCTTTTTGACTGGGTTTGTCTAAAAAAGTATCGATCTTCTGTAGTTCATTCGTATCCAAATTAAAAGTAAATCTGTCACAATCGACAGTCAGGCAGTCAGCTTTCAGAAATACTTTTTTTTTTCAAAGATTTTGCTTCTGCAAAAAAAGGCAACAGTTTTCTACGTCTTAATCTTGATCTGTATGACAAATCGTCAAAGACTCTAATGCGCGAGAATGACGGCGACGCGTGAATTTTCTTTAAATTTTTAAAGATAACTCTTTCGTCATCTTGACTACAAAGTTTAAACAAAAAAAGTCGAGTTCCCAATATTCGATAACTATTAACTAAAGGAATAGACTCCCCGCTCTGTCTTTTAAATAATTCAATAAAGCGATTAGCATTATTAACTATTTCCTCGTCATCGCCACTCAAACCAGAAACAATGATATTATCCTTCTTCGAATCGTTATGAACCGAGTCTATATAATAATTTTGAAGAGAAAGTTTATCCATACATACAGTTTTGAAGGACGAAAGTTCGGCAATTTCTCCTTCCAGGCGAGACAGACGTTCGTCGTATACCTTATGTAAATTAGACAGCCAGTCAAATTTCGATGACAATTCCTCCAGTTTCGATAGAATAGTATCAAAACGTTCCTCGAGGAGACAGAATCTTCTGAGATAGTTGAGAAGGAATATCCTGCGATGCAAAATAGTCCTCCAATCGAGATGATTTCAACGTTGGTTCGCTTGGAGATCGACGGCGTTTACCGGCGGAAGTCGAAGCTTTATTGCGAGGTGAAGAAGGTGGTGTACGAGACATTGGGCCTGGGTTGAGTTCGACTCCTCCAATAACAAGCAAAAAGAACAAAATTAAAAAAGAAAGTATCACAGTGGAAAAAGACATCTTCTATAAAGTCAATTAATGGCAGACAATAAATTATAGTTCGAAACAGTAACTCGCAGAAAAAACACGCCAGCGTCTATTTTAGACTCTACATATCCAGATGAGTAACCAGTATATCAGTAAATCAGGAATACCCTCTTGCATACATAGTGACAAAGTGGCAAATTCGACATGGAAACTCCGCGCCATTGCACTCAAAACGTTATACAAAGGATTTTTTGTTTCCAGGATAACGTATGAAGCGGCTGTTTAATGGGCGACTGCTCAAAAATACATATTAAACGTAAATTGCTTACGGTCTAAAGCAGAGGTCCCCAACCTTTTTGTACCTAAGAGCACATTCTAGAATACCGGCCGGACGGCGGGCATCATTTATTTTTTCAAGGTGAATTTATATTTGGACGTAGTTAATAATACATACACATAATGTACAGAAAACATTTAATTCCAAAAATGTAATAAAACATACACAAGACTATTAACAATAATTTTTACAAAACAAGTAATTACTAAACAATGCATACAAAATCTACAAAGTATAAAAATTCTTTATAAAAAATATAAATCTGAAAGTAAATGTGATTTTTGGCATTGCATTTCATTGGCCATTGCTTCGTAATTAAGAGAGTATGATGATATTCCTGCTCGTAAGCAATCGTCAAAGTGTTCATCTGTAAGTCGTGATCTGTACTTTGATTTTATGATATTCAGAACGGACCGGTTTATTTCATTTCAGGTATGGGAAATTTGGTTGGTGAAAATTTGGCGCGAGGGGAAAAAGAGATACCGTATTTTATGGACTATAAGACGCTATGGACTATAAGACGCACCTAAATTTTGGAGGCAATTTTTCGAAGAAAAAAGTGCGTCTTATAGTCCGTAAAATACGGTAGGTCGCATTTCGCTTTGTGCTTTTATCTGTGTTGGACGCCATTTCTACTTTTGAGTGGTTAATCATTAATAACGAAAAAACTTTTACATAGCATTTTATTGAAAACTGAAATATTTTTATTTTTATCGTGGTCGCACAGCGGCGGGCACACGTAAAACGATCGGCGGGCGCTATGGTGCCCGCGGGCATAGGGTTGGGGACCCCTGGTCTAAAGAAATGCAGCGAATAACAATAGCTTCCATCATGATGGAGCAATGAGAATAACAATAGCTTTTATCATGGTGTCGACAGAGACCCTACTGGTCTTCCCTGGAGGCTGAGCTTTCCCAAATTAATCTGATCATAAAGGATGAAGCTAAGCATTTTTACCTCTAGTAGGAGTGGTATGGTCATTCTTCGAGATGAACCCATTACATGTATGAAATACGAGACAATGAACACATTTTCCCCTTTCCACATTCGGCACAAAGGTTATTATAGAAAAAACTGATAAAGAAACCGAAAGTTACATAGCCATTTACACGGATGAATCAAAATCAGAAGGCGTAAGAGTAACTTTTGCTATCTTCAGTAGCGGCGAAGAAAGTCATAATGAAAAATGCAGATTTAATAGAAATTGCAATACATTTTACGCCGAGCTCGTGAAATGTATTGGCCATTCTTAAATCAGTGCAATGGAATGTAACAAACCTCCAAAATCAAATTTACACTGATAGTAGAAGCGCATGGAACTACTAAGAGAATTCAAAGATTTGAACCCAATTACTTTTAATATCAAGAGACAAATCCAGAGATTCTCTAAAAGAGAATACTTCCGGAGTCGGTTAGGTCGGCAAAGAGAAGTACGCTGTAAGCATTCCTCGGCCGTATCCAATAGGAACGATTTTGGTATCAGCCGAAGTAGAAGATGAACGAAAATGGGTGGTCTGTCGAAAACGAAGCGGAACCTAAATGGCACATTAAGTCGAAACTCTGCCAATTTAATTCGGAGCACTTTCGAACTCCGAAGTCGACACTAGAAATTATAAAACACGCCGATTGTTGATCAAATTCCATATTTTAGAGACAGAAAAAACTAATTTTATTCATCCTTAACTGGTTTTGTGGGGGCCACGCGGCCCCCCCGCGTCATATTTTTACGATTTTCAAAAGATCTAAGCATCGTGCGCAGCCACCATTTTATGTAACCTCATTAAGTCGTAACTCGCGGCGGGTGCCGGACATTCGGCGCTGTAGCACTTACCAGGACAGAGGTACTGTACATACGTTCTGGGGGCCGATACCAGTTATGTTACTTTATTTTAAAACTGAAAAAACATAAAAACAGATACCCGCTTATGTGTTTTTATGTGTTTTTTTTTTTTCATTTTTACAGTTATTTTGCAAAGATGTCGCAACCTTTAAGTAGTGGAACAAATAATACAGTTATGGAAAGATTCAAACACTGAAAAAAAAGATGAAACTAAAGAAATACATGAAATCAATAGGGATGGCACTAATTGAAGAACACATTATAATCAGAAAAACTGTATATTCGAAGTACCCAAAAGAATTTCATGATAAAATTGATCGTTTCTTATTGTCAGCTTAAAACACGGAGGTGCCACTGCCCTCAACAGCTGAATTTGCTAGATCAATCCAAAATCTCCTGAAAAGAGAACATTGTCATTTATGTGATAAAAAAGATGGTAAATATGCTACTAAAGCCCTGGTCACACTATGCGATTTCCAGCCGCGCAGGCGACCGCAACTGCAACAAGCGCGAGTCGCGCACGTCTTCTCGTGGTCACACATTGTTCTTTGACGTTGCAACTCGGAAACACGTGATCCTATAATAAACCAATAAAATTACAGTAGCTTGTTTTTGACTACTTCCGTGAGTTTACCGAAATTTTAAGTTCTACTTCATAGTATTTACGGAATTTTAGCCACTTTTCTTATTAAAATGGTAAGCAGTTCCTTTTCTGGAATGAATAAAATAAAAAAAGGCAATTATTTTGATATAGCTGGCGAGAATACACAAAAAGATAAAATCTTCGATAAAACGAAGAATTAAAATCCCACAGGTATTCGTGAGCCCGAATAAGCTCGATCATTCTCGATTCTGTAAAAGTATAAATCCTCTAACTATCCGCCATGAGGACGAACTATTTTCAATGTTGTCACCGTATGACGTGGCACAAACGCGTTTGCTGATTGAATGCGCGTTTGCAATCGGAGCGAGTAGAACAAACTTTTTGTTTCTAGTTGCAGTTGCAGTCGCGCCGGTTTTCGAGGGGGGATTACTAGTTAACAGGAACACCCGCGAGGCTAGAAATCGCATAGTGTAACCAGGGCTTAAGTGCAACAGTTGTTTGAAATTTATTTGCAAAGTGCATAGTACCACAAAAATACTATGTAATAACTGTCAAGACTGAACTACGTAATTCGATAAAATGTTCCTGAGTCTTAAAAGTAGAAGTGATTATGATACCTGTGGTTTTTTTAATAAATGATATAGAGGCTATAAGAGTTACTTTTTTGTGAAATTAGTTTCTTAAGAATAAGAAATAGGGTAGATTGTTTCAATAGGTAGATTTTTTTCATATTTTTTTGTATTGTTAGGAAAAGCAAACATTAAAAGTTGTAACATTTTTGTAATCTCTTGTAATAATTAAGTAAGAAGAATTGTATGAATAAGAAAGAGTTGATTATACTAAACGAATGTTTTATTTAGCATTTATGCACATTTAAACTGTCACATTGTTGAAACTTGCTCTCTATAGACAAATTTTGCTTGGGGGCCGCGCAGTCCCCACAATACCAGTTACGTTTGTCAAATTTACGATACCAGCTAAGGGTTAATTTTGTATTGCATTGTAAAAATAAATACAGCAAGTTTTATTTTTATGCAGATTTTTTGTTTTCTTCACCATTATTCATTTTAAGAATAAAAATTTGAATATAAACTTGGAAAATAATAAGTCATTCGGTTGAATTTACAAATTTCGGAAATTCTAATTATACAATCCAATTAGGCATAAAGTAAAACATTTCTTTAATTAATTGTAGGCATATAGTCTTTTAAGTCTGTAGGCTAAATATATATGAAACAGATATCATGTATATCAAAAAGTAATTTGATGTAATATAATTGAATAATTGAAATGTAATTTGATATAATATAATGTACAGAAATATTTTATGAAATATATAAATTATTAAGGATATTAATTTTAATTATTATTTTTAACAGATATCAGCGACAATAACGTCTTTCGTACAGGCGGCTTCCTTGTAAAATAATGTAAAGACATGTTAAGTAGGCTTATTCTCTAAATAATTGTTTAACACTTGAAATGTCTGTTAAAAATTATAGATTTAATAAGAATAATAATTATAAACTATTTTCGATAGAATTTGTACATAAATAAAACATTTGAATTTTTTTGATTGAATTGTTATTTTCATAATTTAAATTTTGAATATTATTATTGCTATTGCTATTTTCTGGCACAAGAGTTATCCGGGGCAAACTGTGTCGTGAAAATTTAAAATATAAAATATAAAATAATTCGAATTTATATTTACGAATTATAAAATCCATTATTATAGTATTCTGAATATTATGATTAAATAATTTATCACAATTAATTAAACCTATTGTCGTCATTTACTTAAGGAATTTATAATTATTATTGATAATTACAAATATAGGCCTATACCCTAATGAATAATTTATATTATTTAGTTCTTTAATAGCAAAAAACAAGTAATATTAATGTACTGTACAGTATACTATTACCTGTTTTTTGGCTATTGGCTATTTGGTTCTACTGTACTGTACTGTACTGTACATATAAATGGACGGGTTCGTAGCAAATTCTTCCTTCTCAAAACCAACAATAATAATAAATAACAATAATAATTATTCAAACGCAACCCTTTATTGTAAAATATATTATATTATAACAAATTTTCATTTATTTTACTATTTGTCTATGTTTTGTATTTATTTATTCGATTCTGCTTTGTTTGACAATTGGAAAAAGCTGGCAATACTGTTTTTAATAAAATTTGATTTGACTTGATATAAACAAAGTAAATCAACGTTAGATTCATTTTCATATATTTTCTAAATTGAAGTTTTCGAAACGACGTCTACGTCATCCGTTGTCACCAGATTTCACGCTCTTTGCGTAACAACTTATATCATATAATCGATAAATCGGCATTAGTGGCGTAAACAACGGGAAACGTAGCGGATTCTAACAACGATGTCAATTAAAGGAGATAAAAGAATCGAAACGAGATTAAACATATCTCAGTTATCCGTATGCAAATTATTTTCGATGCAAATGAAAAGTGCTATTAAATCTACTAAGAGGCAGCCTTCTCCTCGTTTTAAAAGAATATCTCAAGGAGAAGAGTCATATTTGCCGTCCATAGAAGAAAAAGGGGCACATTTCACAAAAAGCAACGAAAGATACAGATTTGGCCTCATTCTCAAAATAATAGGGGTAAGTTTCACGGGCTTTTCTTCTTTATATTAAATATATTTTAATATAGAATATTAAACTCAACTTTAACAATTTTTCCGTCTTTAATTAAATTTTAAGAATATTTTAAACTAAATTAAAATGTTTACTCGTTACGAATATTTAATACTATGATTACAGTTAAACATACATCGTTGGTAACGGTTTCATACCGAGTAGATGGTCAGTTTTATAGAAATTAAACTGAAAAGTTTCACTTTGAATATTAAACAATAAGAAAGATTGGAATGCGTTGCGCAGATATTCTACGTCTATAAATATGACGATTTCTTTTGTTTTAAACTGACATAACACGATATTTTAGAAATTTTGAATTATTTTTTTCCTTCGTAATGTAAAGGAAATCGAAAAACAACTTGCAAATGGCATTTTTGGTTAACCAAAATCGACGAGAAAATAAAACTTGTGATATTTATAATAATTGCCTTTTTTCATTGCCGTTTTCTTTTCAGATTTATTGTTGTAACTTGTAAATTCATTGTTAATATATGTTTTCAAAATATAATCAATTTAACGGACTTTTGGCAATAGCGGACATCTCTTTCCTCCAATTATTCTGTTCAATCAAGGTCCTACTCTAATTAATTATTTTCACAACAATAAATTTATACTGCTAATAGGCTAATGTGTAAAGTTGCAAGACAGAGGATGACGACGTCTACCAATTTCGATATCGATTTATTGAATTTGAGCTTTTGCAATAATCGATCAATTGTTCAATTATTGATTTTAATGTTAAATAAAACACGAGATTAAATCCGTTGCTAAATTTTGAAAAATTTTCGCAATTAAACTTTCGATTTTAGAATTTCTTCTTTACTTCTCAACTTATTCTAAATAAGTAAAGATTACTCGTATTATGTTTAAGTGAATTGTTTATAGAATTTATATCAGTGGTTCATTATTATTAAATCTAACGGTTTTATTATTTTATGTAGCTTTTTCATAAATCTTATATATGTACACTTTTAGAAAATTATTTACATTTTTACAAAGAAAAGTCGATTTCGTATAAAATTTAACAAATCGACATTTTTCGGTCATTAATTAATTACAGTTAATTATTCAATTAATGTAAATTTACTAAAAGTGTAATAATAAAATAAATGATACAATATTAATTAACTGATATGTTACGGCTGAAGTCCGCGAATCGGATAAAGCTAGAATTTACTGGCTAAGGTAACTTTATTCGAGTCACGAACGGATAAAGCCGACATTATCCAAAAACGAATGGATCAAGCGAGAACAAAACTTAAAAATACTTCATCTGGTTAATAATATACTGTCGGCCTTTATTATTATTATTTATAAACAAAATAATAATGCTAGCTTAAATATAATACAATGGTATCTCGTACTTCAAACGTTCCAGAGTTTTCGAACGCTAATTCAGAGTTCGAACGGCCTTATTGAAACTAATTAAATTAGAAATACGAGACATTATATATAATACAATATCACGAAAAGAAAAAAAACCTGTAAATAATAATTATATTTTATATTATTTTCATAAATGATAATGTTTTAATTTTTTAAAATAAATCTCGAACAGAAAAATCATAACAAATTTCTTTTGATAATTGATTGGCATTCGTTACACCGCTTAATGTTTCTGCATACAATTTGCTTCCTACTTACTTTTTCTCAAAGAAAGATGCAGTTGAGACTTTTTTTTTGAAAAAACAGCATATGTCAAAACATATACTGTTAAGAAAATTGACTGCAATGGACATCTTTTGCTTGCATTTGCCAAAACAGTGAGCTATTCTGAAGATTTTGGTGTATTGCCATAATATTGCCTTTGACAGTACCCAAGAGAAATTAAATGTTTGATAACTGACATATGCTGTTCTTCCCATAAGCTTTTTTTTTTGCATGACGACGTTTGCATGTATCATATCGGAGTCCTCGCAGCCACTGTTGTTTTCTTCCTCTTCAATGTCCACATATTGTTATCACCAGATACACTTGGCTATTTTCTCACTCTTAAATTCTACAAAAGCATATCCTCCTTGCATACCAGGACGTTTTCTTTTTTTTTATTTGCTGGGAGACGTACAGAAATAATATGAGACGATAAAGCTTTTATCTCATCTTCGGTGGTATCATCTGGGAAACCTCGCATAAACAGAGAGCGAATATCTCGATCTTTTCTCCTCTGTTTTTCGGATGCTTTTAAATCAATTGAAGGTACATCATTTTTTGCCTTTTTTGCTGGTGGTTCTACAGCTTTTACAAGTTTTGGTGCTTCTTTTTCATCTTTATCATCATCTTCCTCCTCCTCTTCACCATCATCCTCCCCCTCCTCGTCGTCGTCGCCATCATCGTCGTCATCATCATCATCGTCCTCTTCCATTTCCATAGCTTTTCTCTTTGCTGAACCAGCAGCCTTTGATTGTTTCATTAAAGCAAGCGTTTTTAAATTATCATTACTTTTTTTAGGCGAGGGAGAAAATTCCAATTTAGATTGAAAAACATTTTGTTGTTTAGGTGTCTTGGATGTTTTATTTTCAATCTGCTTTTTCTGTGAATTCTGTTGAACAGTTAATTTGTTAAGAGTTTTAGCTGGAGTTTTGTTTGAAGGTTTAACTGGAGTTTTGCTATTCATGCTCTTATCTGCAAATGACTGTCCTAAATCTCTGCTTTTACTTGGCTTTTTTGTATCCTCCTCTTCATCTAAACTGTCGTCATCATCTTCATCACTTTCTTCTTCCTCTTCACTTTCATCCCTTTC
Organism: Centruroides vittatus; assembly: GCF_030686945.1. NCBI lineage: Eukaryota > Metazoa > Arthropoda > Arachnida > Scorpiones > Buthidae > Centruroides > Centruroides vittatus. The sequence goes on from NW_027122637.1 coordinate 548,754, forward strand.
GTCATTTCCTACTTCAATGCCACTCATATCATCATCGTCATCACTTTCCTTTTTACTCATATCTTCATCTTCATTTTCTTCTTCTTTCATCATTAGTTTCTTCTTCTCTGCCATTCTTTTGGCTTCCTCGATGTTCTTCTTTTTACTTATGTTTGGGCCACCGGCTTTACGTACAACCATTTTAGCTATTTTAAAACAAAAGAAGTAAAAATGTGGAATACCTCTTCTTCGTCTGTGGAAAAGCTGACAGCTTCAGGCAATCAAAAAGTTTTTTGTCCAGTATAGGTATTTCATCTTTATAGGCTTCTGGCAGACAAGTCATTGATCCGCCCCACCAGTGGGCGCGTGGTCTCCGTTGCCGCTCATAGTGGTGGTGACCGGACCCTAAACACTGGGAAGTTCGGTCGTGGGTTCGAGCCGCGACTCGGACAGGCTGGCTGCTAGGAGTTTTCCGGGTTTTCTCCTAGCCAATAACGACTGAATAGGAGACCAGTTCCCCATAAAAGTCCTCCCGGAAGGCACGGTTTCCCGCGCAATACGTTAAGGCCGTGAGATAAACGGCCGGCTCTTCGGTCGCATAGCGATCATCACGACACTCATCGGAGAAAAAAGCTATATATAGGGCTAGAATCTCCATATGAACCAACATCATACAAAGACAAAACTCATTGATCCATTTCCTAGTGCTTCTAATCTGAATATTTTTGTATAGATTTGATGACATTTTGTATAATCTGAAAATCTGGCATTTTCTCTGATGACATTTTGTAAAATCTGAAAATCTTTCATGTAGAATATCTCTGTTGGTATTTGCTGTTGTTGCATAATATTTCATGGACAAGTCACTTGCCATTACAGTTGCCAGATGCAATGAAAACGTGACCGGAGGGTCGGAGTCTCTTTGACCCCTTGTCAGGATGTGACACCACCGAGTCTTTCAGGATTCGTAAATCGTGGCGGAAAGTTACGTCACGCGAGCGGTCGCGGGTGAGCGATTACGTCCGTTGTGGAAGTGGAGGAAGAAGAAACGAGGAAGTAAGTCTCGGGATACTGGCTAAGTAACAAAAATAAATTTAATAAAAATAACAGAGATTTTAGCAGGACGCATAGTTAACAATAACGTATTCCTAGATATACGGAGAGAGAGAGTTTACAAACGACCCGCGAGTTGATGAATACCTTGGTTAAGGAGATGTTAGAGTTGGGCGTTAGAGTTCCTTGGGCAGCAGGGTATCCACGATCTTAGACGGTATATTCCTTAGAGGCACACAATTCACAGAATAAAACAGTCCACAGTATAAAACAATCCGTATGGTAATATTTCCCGGTCTTCTAGGTGGGGTAACGCCTGGGTGTAGGTCGAAAGGTTGCAGGAATTTTTTGTTTGGTTGGGTTCGTGGTGGGTGACCAGACGACGACTGCTTGGATTTTTCCTCGTTCTCTCGTATTATTTTTTCTCTTGGGATTTTTTCACGAGGACAGGATCTCGTTGTTAAGGGTCGGGTGTCCAATACGTGAATTACTTCTAAAAGTTCCGGGTGACACACGACTAACTAGATGGATCATCCTCAACGAGGAAACAAGTTCGTGGGAAATAATTTTTATGATATTCAACAGATCTTTTGATAAAATGGTGGAGGTGAAACAATCGAAAAATTTGATTGAACACCTTTGTTTATTCGTCCGTCACAAAAATCTCATCTTTGCATAATTTTGACATATGTTGATTTTCCAAAAAAGCCCCAATTTCAACTCTTTTCAATGTTGTATTTCTATAAAACAGTAGGGCAAACTAGTGTTAGATGGTGAATAAAAGTTCTGGAAGATGTGAGTGTGGAAACAAGTTTAAAAAAAAAAAAAAACTGACTGAACTGGCATTTTCTTATCAAACCAAACAAAACAATAGCGAACGATGTGAAAACATAAAATATAATTTTCTGTTAAATTATCATCACACGCTTAGAAGTGTGGATTAGTTGGCGAACAGTATTTAGGTGAGCCCTCTATCAGAGCCTACTCTGTTATTTTTGATCGATACAGGTTAGACTTATTATTCAAGCTTTTAAAGACACACAAAAATTTAGAAGACACTATTAGAAGACTCACAAAAATTTAATGTACTTTATTGGCCAAAAATGAATTTTAATAAAAATCGTCGAAAATTACATGAGAGACAGCCATTTTAAAATTTCCCTAAATATTTCAAAAGTTCGGAAAAACTTCCCTTTTTGCTTTCTCTAATTGAAATTTCTCGGATCTAGATATAAATTCCTCGAGCTGAGAACTTCGTTGGTAGAGTTGAATTCATTGGCACAGATATCAACTGACACTTACTATTAGTTTAATTAAATTGCAAAATTTTATTTAAATTTAAGATTACTTATACAGCTACTCTCGCGTCATTAAAGAACTTTCAGTACAATATAGGCGTAAGTAGTAACGCCGATTTTTTAAAAAATATAAACGTAATAGTTATTATGGTGATCCTCACATAAATAGTCCGTAGAGAAATGTTTGTTATCATATTCTAAGATATAGTCATTCACACGCATTTTACTAATCAATTCATGACGTTCTGTGTAATGGGAGTGTGACTGTCCTATTACACAGAATGTCACGAATTGATGACTAATCGCGACGACGTGCTTGGAGAATCACGGGTTACCAACCCCTAGTCCGGAGCGTCACTAAGGTCGGAGATCGCCCAGTCGGGACCCTCGAGAGCCGGTACAGCGTCAGGAGAAGAGTGGTCCGTTTTGGCCATTAATTTTATAGCGTTAGAAACCATTAGTTTCCGAGATTGGAGAAAAATTCCCAGCTCCCCTTTCGAAGGCTCATTTATCTAAATCTTTATTTTTTTTTATCAAATTGGCAATGTCTAAACGGCAATGGTTGCCACCCCCAAAAATATATATTGATTTTTCGGAAGGTGGCCACCGTCGATTTTTGTACGTAGTAACGTTACCAGCAAATCGTACTTCTCGTATAGTATCGAACACAATGACAATGGCATAAAGAACTAACAAAATTAAAATTACGTCTTCGAATTATAATATTGTACACTCGACCCCAGAGATATTTACATTTATTTATTTCTTTTTATTTTCGGGCTGCAATTTGAAAATGTTCTACACCTATAAATTCTCACTGTTATCTGTCTGTTCTTCATTAATCTATAAAAAGGTATTAGATAGACGAAAGTTAAGACCAGATATAGAACGCTGAGGGACAGGGAGCCCGATTAACTGAATATGAACTTCCGGTTTAGACCGGAAGTCACATGAATTCAATACAAATATCTTCTCCTGAATGGATTTACATAGATGACCGGCATGATTCTGTTGTTATCAGGAAAAGTGTGGTGTACAGAGGCAAGACACTACAAATTTAAGATGGAGAACGTATTTTAAATCGAATAAATTAAGAATATGATTAACATTTTCAGCCCGGCATTGTGACGATGTCACAATAAATAATTGCGCCAACTCTGATCAGAGCACATTAGAAGATTCAAAGAATAAATTAGTTTTAGTATCGTAGTTATTGTCAGAAGCGTCAGTTATTTTGTATGCAAATGACATCGCTATTACCCGTTCAGACAAAAAATATGAATGTTCTTGAGGTAAATGTAAATAACAGCCTTAATATTTTGGCAGCGTATTTAAAATGAAATAACTTATGGAAATTAATATAAATAAAACTAAGCACTTGTACAGTACTGTAATTATTGTTTTTAAATTGGAATAAACAATTTTCAAAGAAGAAGCTTTGTTTATATTTTAACAACACGTTACTGAAAAAAAAACAAGCTCCATTAAATATTTCGGTATACTTATTAAGAGGGGATTACCACATAACTTTGCAATTATTTAGATTCAATGGTTTAATAAGTAAAATAACAGGTTATACTAGTAGAAATGTTACAGTTACTAGAAATTTATATGTACTTTTTGTGGAATGCAAAATAAAATATTCTTAGTTTGGGGTTCTGGCCCGGTTTATATTATTCATAAAATACAACTATTTCTATATCACTTTGTTAAAATACTATTACATCCGAGAAGAGTAGATTCCGTTATTAATTATATATCCGAATGTCACGTTAATGTTGTTCGGTTATTACTTTAAAATACTCATTTCTCTTTTGTTTAAGTATTGTTTTTTGAGGAATAGTGATACATCATCCATTGAAACTACTTACGGTGGAATGTCATAGCTCTGAAATTAGAAATTTTAAAATTAAACGTTTTGTTTGACAATGCGACAAATTTCTTCGTATTATAATATTGTAAAACATCGGAACAAATTGCTTCGGGTATAAAAATATTGAACTAAAGCAAACTTGTTGCAAACTTTGCAAGAAATAGCTTACACTTTTCAAATTTTGAAAAACATTTCTTTAATTAAATATCACATAAACGAGTAATTATTTATTGTGACATCATCACAATGCCGGGCTGCAATTTTTAATTATAATTTTAATTTTGCTGATTGTTTTCTCGTTTTGGTTTGTCTGTAGGCACGAGAAAAAAGGCCTAATGGCCATACTATCTTTTCTTTATAAATAAAGAAATATATAAATAAAATTTATTTAATTTAAAATATATGCTTTCCACCTCAAACTAGTAGTGTCTTGTCCCTGTACATAATACTTTTCCTTTAACAATAGAGTCGTGCGGATCATCTATCTAACACCTTTCAGGGTAAATTTTGAACTGAAATAACATGACTTCCGGTTTGCATTGGAAGTTTGTATAAAGTTAATCGGGGTGTCCTGCCCCTACGGTTTTCATAACTGGTCTCTTCTTTCATCTAACTAACTCCATTCTCGAGAATAAGGAAGGGCACACAGGCAGAGAGAAGAGAGTGAGAATTTATGTCTACAATTTTCTTCGAATTACATCTCAACTATAAAATTATTCGACTGAGATCAAAGATTTTCTGAAGGATTACAAAAAGTAATTAATCGTTGCAAGAGTTATGAGAACTTTACTTAATTAGCAGAAACACTATAGCTAATACTCTATTCTACTCGTTGTGATTTAATAGAGCACGCTGGCAAATAAACGGACGACGATTGTGGACTTTAAATTGTTAAAATTTAAAATTTCAAATCTTTTCATTAACGTTTTTAAAAGTTTTGAAATTACATTTTTTAAATGTGTCACGTAAACTGGTTTCGATTTCTTTAACAACTCTCAAATCTTTATCTGAAAAACTGCTCAATTATCTTTTTCCAACTGTCTATCTTCGTGATACATCGTACAGAACACAGCACGAAATCTATTTGAATGTAAATAGAATATACAAATTTGTATGTAGGACAAACACATATCGGAGCACTGTAGTAAAATAAAAAGAGGAATAAATTAAAATACAGTAGCCCCTCTTTATAACGCGCACTTTTTTTTTCTCTTTTTTTTTGGTTCCCCGAATTTTAAAAATACTCGAGTCAATAAATTTTAAAATATTAACTATCATTGAATTTCTTTTGTAACGAAATACCAAATTTCATTCCTACCATCGTCCTTGAAACTACAACTGCAAGTAAAGCAATCAATTTGTCAAGATCTAAATAAGCAAAACAGATGGCTAATTATCATTTATGTTTGCTTTTGACATTAAAAGTTATTTATTTATTGGTTTTAAGTACCGTCTCCTCATTTACAAGTGTAAAATTTCGAATTCACAGAAATTCGATTATGTGAATTGACACAATACAGTCTATTCAGATAAAGGTGTGAACTTTCGAATTTACAGCATAATGTGTTAGGAAAAATTTCTTTATTTCTGAACGGAAAGTTCAACAAATTTTTATACAATAGTAACTTTATTTTGCTTTTTAGAGAATTTTTACTCTTTGTAATTTTATAAGTTTTGATGTTCTATTGTATGATCAATATTTATTTTTATAAATTTTCAATTACTGTAGTTATAATTTTTTAAAAAAATTTAAATTACATGAATTTTTAATAAGAATATTATTATGAAATATAGTACTGTATAATAAAAACGCAACGGATATTTTGTTTTTATATCGACATTGTTTGTCTTTAAATGTCATTGTTAAAGAAACAATAATGCTAAATGGGCATTCGTGGTATTGATGTTTACGTAAACGTCTATTAATACGACATAACCACGAATAAAATTCAGTATTGCAAAACTAAGCTTATGATATATTAGAAACACTTGCCGATGAAAGAATTAGAGGATAGAGATACCATAGCATGTATAATCTGTTTAGTAAAAGCCAGGAATTTTTAGTACTCGGTTATATCGCGGCGCCGGATATAACGCGCTTTTTCTTTGTCTCCCGACAAGCGCGTGATAATGAGGAGCTATTGTACAAATAAATTAAAATAAAAATACAAAAACATAACGTAAAATGAACACAGCGGTTATATAACAAAATATAAGTACGTTAAATCAATAAAAAGACAAAGTCGAGCTCTTTTTTATTGCACCAATATTTACGTTATGTATTTCCATTCCGACAATATTACTGGTACAATACCTTGCAGTTTTGTGGTCGTTCGGTGTGATTGTGTATGGTTAAGTTCTTTGTGAGTTATTCCTTTTGTTTTGACCCTAGCAGTTATAAGCATCATTGCGTTTTTTAAATGGGGGTGTTCTCTGGTAACGCCAATATGACGACTGTTGCGTAATTTGTTTTCTTTGCGCTGTTTTCGTGCTCCTTAAGTCGCGTAGCTAGTTTACAAGACGTGTAGGTATTGTATTGTCAATCCTATTCTCGTAGCCTAGTGTGGGGTATTTCGTAAATAACCGCGGTTGTTTACAAAAAGTACTTCTCACTGTAGGGGCTTTTTTTATCTATAGGACTAAGGATCCCTTAGAGTCTCATGTAAGGCTAAAGACAATCTACGAGGTCTTTAGCGTTACTTGATAGATCCTAATCCGTGGGGTTATGTCCATATGCTACTTCCCACACGTCGCATTACGTATCGCGAATAAGCTTGCTATTTATTACTATAGCTTGCAATTTTAATTGCAAGAATAACATTCTGTTCGTAACATTACTCTGAAGACATGCAATAACAGATTTTTGATGTTTTAATTAGACTCGTATGAATTTAGACCCGATTAAATTCATACGGGTCTAAGTTGGCCAAGTATACAATTTACGAGTTAACAAAATACATTTCAGGCAATACTCTATTGTAGTACGATAGGATGTTACAGGCTAAAGCAGTAGCGAAACTGGAACTGTAGGCGAAAAATTTTCTGGGCATCCTGATCTAGAAAGCTCCAAGAAAATAAAACGCAAAAATCCTCTTGTTTCTTGATTCATAAACCGGTTTTGGTGGAATTTTACTATTCCGAATTGCAATTTTCTGGAATCGTAGTGACTAAATTAACAACGCAAGTGTTTGTAACATTAATGAAAAGAAGTAAAATAATTACTTATACTCCAAAAGTAAAATAATTTTAAAAAGTAAAATAATTAAGTAAAATAATTTTAAAAAGTAAAAAATTTCAAGAGTTTCCAAAAGCCAACTTTTCGAATACTGATGGCTTTTGGCAGAGCTGGATTATATTGCTAAGCAACGTAAGCAAATGTTTAGGGCTCCAAATCAGAAGAGGCCAACAGAAATATTTTGCTGGACAAATTGTGAAGCGGCCTTTCGTTTAGGTCGACAAAGTTTAAAAAGGGGTAAAACTTGGAAATTTGGTGCCTCGGTTCGCCTCTATGCTTAGGGCATCAGATAGTCTTCAGCCAACTCTGCTTTTTGGGATCAGTTACTTATGAGATTTTTCTTTTACCAGGATATATACTGGTAGGCAAATGAATAAACAAATGAATAACTTACAGACTATAAAGACAGATAAACCCATAGATTAGACCAGTGGTTCCCAACCTTTTCTAGCATGCGGAACACTTTTGTGAGCAATTTTCTTTGGCGGAACACTTACTTAAGTTAATATAAAATATATAAGCTTGTCATCAGTTATTTTATTAGAATTGAGCAGTTATAATTCAAAATCTCTACTCATATTATTAACGCCAGTTCTAAGACAGGAAAAAATATACCTAAATAACTTTATGGAAAACTTGTGCCTGATGTTTTTTTATATATTTCATTCAGTTTTTATCATTGCCTTTATCTTATTCGAAACAGTAGTACACTCCATAAGTACGAGTCGTACATATATATTTAAGTTTATGAAAATTTTATGATTTTAATTTTTTGATATTCGGCGGCTCGAATACGATTGTACACTTTTCGATTTGAGACTAAATCTGCGGAACACTTGGGAGATGCTTACGGAACACCGGTTGGGAACCACTGGATTAGACATACAAAAAAAAATTATGGTAATAATATATCCTGATTTACTCAGTTTACAGATCTGAATTATTCAGTAATTTACAATAAATATGAATTCTCCTTATAATATAAATAGTACATTGTCTGACTTTAAACATACACTTCTATCTGAAACTTCATAAACAAACTTAGTTTGAATATATAATTGGAATATCAATTTGTTAAAAGAACCGATACCGACATATTGGTATCGGTTACATCTCTAGTTTACCTATTAATTGAAAAACAATTCATACAGACGCGACTTTTAGTTACAAAAACGATCGAGAATAATATAATGTAGGGCAAGTGAACCTTTTTGAGTCCGCGTGCCATATAGCAAACACACTTATCTTTAAAAATGTTTATGCGTGCCGAAGTTTTAGACTTCGATTAACGATACTAAAGAAAAGAAACGAATATGCTTTAATTAGAATAAATGTAAAGAAACTGGAAAAAGAATAATCAGGTAAACTGAAAGGATGATTGAGAAAAGAAAGGTATAAACCGAAATCGCATGTTACGTTACGAGCCAGATGATTTATTCCGACGTAACACTTTGGGGATGCGTGCCTTCGGTTCGCTACCCTTTATCTAGGACATCCTCTTCTAATAATATGCGGCTCGCTACCACAAATTCTTCGCGTACAGTACGTTAATGGTATCGAAAAATCGCCCCCGAATACTTCTGCTCTCAATTCCGTTTAATCCGTCATCGAAATGTAACCGATTGGGCGCGTACTGAATACGGTTTTTCTACTCCGTCGGTCCGAGTGTGGACTTAAGCCAGTTTCACGACCACCCTTTCCAACACGGAAAACAGGGATATGCGGGTTCGTATCTCAATGTCAAGTTTTATTTTTGACAGTAGTTTCGCAATCCTGTAAAATCTTGCGCAAATCGAAGCCATGCTCGAAGTCTATCTTATCTGCAAACATTCCGTCCAACCGGAGGACGGTAAATTGCAAAGCAATTTCGGTAACGGACTGCCGCCATTTTTTATATTAGAGATTTCACATTTTATTCGTGTTTCACATGAAAATATTCACGTCGTAACGATTCGGATTCTACTTGTAAAAATTATATTTTATTTCGAGGAGCGCACCGAATCTATATTCTTGTATTACAAACATTATTTTAAAGTAGATTAAATTAAATTAAAAAAAAATATAATCACTATTTACATTTATGAAACTTTGATTAAATTTTTGAAACAGATATTTATTCGATAGGTTTGGGGTGTTATTGTTCTTTGTATCACTACTTGGACCAAGGATACGTCTTCGGCCATAGAAGATTCTTCCACTATCGAAGCCGTGTACGGCGATTCACCTAAAGTATCCATATTAATTGGAATACTTCTTATGGTACTAGGAATTTTCTCGTTTTTCATCGATTTTGGAAATAGCGTCGATTATCGATTGGTAAGTAAAGCTTACATGTTTTAAAAATTAAGAAAAGAATATATTTAAATATATTTTCATCGCGTCTCTCTTTTATCATTAGATCGGAGGAGTTTTATTGACAACTCTAATCCTTTCGCTGGTGGCTCTCAGCTTGGCTTTAAGTGACGAAAATGATTTAACAAAAGCGCTCCAAGAAGTAAGCCTTAAACCTATTTATATACTTAATTTATATAAATGAAATTTAATACAAACAAAATATGCGTTCTTAATCTTCAGTTTCGGAGTTCCTAAACTAAAAAGCGGTACAATTCCGAGGCGACACGCCGTAAAAGGAAAATTTAAGTTCGAAAAGTATTATTTATTTGCGTGAATAAAATAGAAACTGTTGAACAATAAATTTATTTTTATATAAAAATATACAAAATTCGAATTAATAACTCTTTTTGTATATTTAATTAATATATATTTAATTATTAATAAATCGTACCTATTTGAGTAATTAATTTGAAAAGAATATTATTCTGTTGGCGTAGTAGAATTATACACTCTTCTGCTTCATTTAATGAAGACACTTCTCAAATAATATATGTGTCGAAAAGTATTGAAAAATCTTTTCATTATTATTACAAGATTGTACGAATCGACCCGCAGATTTTAAGAGTAAAAATGAGGATACGGTAACGATAAGCATTTGCGGAACGATGGAAACGACTTCGTAATATAATGAAGTGTTCTAAAAAACAAGCAACATTATGCAGAATAGAGACAATGGATTTAAAGAAAAGCGTCCCTGTGAATGTAAAACTAAATATCATCCAAAAATACTAAGTTTTACTTCATTTGTTTCCGATAACGTAAGAGGTTATAGAGAAAAATAATAATATTCGCTACAAATTATTTGTCTTGAGAAATTTGGATACAATATGAAACAATTAGAATAGTGAGCAATCTCTAATGGAACTAAAGAGTGAAATTTGCAATATTTGTCGAATATTTTTATTTAACTATAATTAAATTAACTTGTAATAATTAATATTAACATTTCAATATTGAAAATATTTACAATAATCATTTACGTTTCTTTTAAATAGGATATCTGGCATAAAAACAAAACTGGTTCGGATTTCGAGGTAATTTACTATTAAATAAATTAATATTTACTAATAACTAATTTAGTTCGTAACACGTAAATTATAGTATCTTACGTATTAATATATTTATGTAGTACTTAATACACGTATAAGATTATATATAATTTATATATAATTTCAATTGAACTATATTATTTGAGTAATGTTTTGTTTCTCAGAGATAATATTTTCGAGCGATTATCTTTTTATTTTTTACTCTTTCTGTTCCTTGCGCGCGAATAGTATTTCTTGCGGGCTCGACCCGACCGCGAAGGGACGAGGAACGGAGTCTTTCGGAGCGTGATGCCAACTCCCGAACCTCTTCGGACATTTGTCCTTTGGTCAAAAGTAATGAAAAGGGTTTTAATAAAATGCCGATAGAAGCCAACGCTTAACCGAACGTTTCGTACAAGGAAGTCTTAATAGGAGCTTAACAACCGTAAAATTATTAAAATATAAAAAGTTTAAAAGTACGCAAAATGCGCCACCCAAGTCGGTATAGCCTAGCTATTCGCGTTATTAGCTTCCGAAATTTTACGAAAACACAACGATTATATAACATATATTTCGGCTGTATCCATATTTTCGGCGTAATAGGTTTATAAAAACGTGGACGAAAGTCGAACGCCGGAAAGTCTTTTTATTTCTACGGAAATTGTAAGTCCATTTATAACACACGACTCTTAATTAACTTGTTATAAGGAAACTTAAAGGCTCTGTAGAAATCTTAATGTACTGAACCTTATCCGGTTCCCGGACGTTGGCGATCACTATGGAAAATGCTTCACGATCTTCTGCTAGCCTAAAGAGATCTTCAACTCTTTGTATACCAGTCCATTCGTTGATGTTCTTTAGCCATGACATCTGTCTTCTACCAGCGATTAACGATTACATGCGGGCCGTATCGCGGTGCGGTTTTTTGTGGATGGCTTGTTAGATATATTCAGTTTGTTTTCAAATGGTTATAAGTGAATATATTGTATGTTATTTTAATGAATTTTGTCTTGCTAGATACGCAAAATCTTACATTGTGCGCCGGCGCCAGTTTCGGTTTGGGGTATAGGTCTGCCCGGCAAGTCGCGCTTGGCTTCCGCAATGGAACGTTATTCCGCATAGAACGAGTCGTTATACCGAAGAGAAAGCTCTTCGGTACGGCGGGAATAATCGTAAATACCAATGGAAATAGAGATAAGTTTGCGTAAAACGAAACGTCGCATCTTCGATTAGCCTAGTTTCTAGTGGATGTACGGTAGTAGCTACTGTTCGTAAGAAATATTATATAAGATTTTCTGATTAAATGTCGGAGAAAACTCCAAGAAATTGTTATTCGAATCGGCAAGCGATTTAACGCTAGATTATAAATAACACAGTGCACTGCGTTATTTATATCGGTCTGTAAACTAGGTTTTGTTTAATGTCTGGAAACCAATTATTTTAATAATAGTAAGTACATTGTTAGTTTCCCTCCCTTTTGGTTTTTAATATACTTAACAATATTTATTATTAATAGTGAAACCGTCTAACAGAATTTGGAAAATGTAGGAGAAAATAAGACATTTACTGGTCCCAAATAATATGATATATCACATTGTCATTGTATTAAAATTTTATGCTCGATAGTTTTAGTTCTGTAGTATATGGGTTACATTAAAAATTGTAAATACAGTGCACTGTATACACTAGATATCCCTTTGTATTGGCTAACTATTAGTGTTATAATTATTATGTTGGTGCAATGTGTTTGTAAGCTGATGAGGAGTCCTTGTACCCGAAATGCATCCTTATCTAAATTTGAATGTGATTATTAAAGACTAACTTTTTTTGTATAAGATCTGGTCTTTCTTTCTGTCGGCCTTGGTGTGATAAGCCCTCCAAATTGTTAAATCCTATTTATTTAGGTTATTTAACTTTATCTAAACTAGGTTTTGTTACAATATTTTAGATATTTATTATTTACTGTCACGTGTCTACTCTTTAAATCGGCTGATGGGAAGTTTGTGACTTTTATTAATATGGGAAATGCATTCTCATATTAATAAAAGTTATATTTGAATAATTGAGTGTGGTTCCATGTCTTCGTTGCAAATTTTCGAGAACTCGATTTTCGGAAACTCACTCGATTCTTGAAAATTCTTGATTTTTAAAAGTATTCGATTTTGCGTCCTTATGGTCGAATTCAACAAAGACTAATATTAACAAAGGTTTTGTGTTTTATATTCTCTCGTCACTCGACATTCGTTTATCAGACAAGATTCGAAACGGTTTTCGAAATACAGTTTGTCACACTCTGTGGTGACACTTATATCTGGAGACGATTTTACTTCTTTGTCTAATACTGAAATCTTAATTTTCCCCTTTTCCTGGTTATATTTATCGTACACAAAAACCTTTTCTGTTTCTGCGATGACAGGATAGTAAGATTTACCATATAAAATCATTCTGTTTCAAAGAATTTTTCCATGTAGACAAGTTTCCGTTTTATTGATGTTCCGTCTTAGACAGGTTTTACCGTATTTTGTTTTTAATATGGTTATTAGTAATTATTATTTTAATAGATGGATTGCATATCGCAAAATAATTTATTACTACAAATCAGAAACAAGTAAACCTATGTATATAATTCCACTTATTTAAAAACGAGTTAGAAAGATACAGTATATTGAAAATATTCATTCAAAATAATTTTTATTTTTCGATACGATATTTATTCATTTATTTATTTTAAATAGGAAGTCGACTGTCCAAATATAACTGCAGACGTAAGTATTACATCACATTTATTATTTTACGTTTTATTTTGTAAAGTTTTCCGGGTTTGAATTACTAAAATATTTAGAATAAAAATATCGTTTGACTTTTGTTTTCAATTGACAGAAATAATATTTTAGAAACTTTTAAAATAAAAATATTTAACATGTTTTATATAAAAATTTATAAATTTATAGAAACAATAATTCGTATTTTAAATCAAATAGAGTAGCCTAAATGCAATTATAAAATTTATTATCGTGAATACCGAAAACAACCTGCTAATTACTAGTTACTTTTTCTTCATAGATTCTTATGCAAATTATCGTTGATATACTTTATTGTTTTCGTTAATAAATTGAAAATTGTATACATTAAATATATTTTTAAAGTACTTTTCTAAAGCATTAAACATTAGTATTTTTATGTAATAAAAATCATAATATATATTCCAAAAAAACATAGACTTTATTTAAAATTTCAATAAATAATCAAATGAAATTGATCAAATAAGTAATTATTTCGTGTGAAATGATAAAAAGTGTTAAGTACAATCTTACAGCAAATTTTACATTATCTAAAAATTTCATTAAGTATTTAGAAAAAATGTCGACGTAATAATGCTCTTTCTTCTTTTCCTTTAAAGGCTATGACACATCAATTGTGTTTGCAAAGTATGCTTCTAATACGCTTGGTGTTTAGGATTATAATGTCGTAATAACCTAATTTGACTTAATATTTGAAAGTATATACTGTATTGTAATAGGTAAAAACGGATTAATCATCATCCCATAAAAAAATTTTAAAAACTGAAAATATTAGGCTTATAATTATTTGTTCCCAGGGGACAACTAAAAATCTATATACCAGTGCTAAGTTCAGTAGATTAAAAAAAACTCGAATATGTTTCGGCGTGGCACTGATGGAAAAGAAAGATGTCTGCGTTGTTAGCACCTCCAAATTTTAAAAATGTTTGTTTTAAATTGGATATTTTTTCATTGCTTTTAAAGGGAACTTTTAAAGTTTTGGCGACGAAATAGTCTACAAAGAAAGGTCAATCTTCAAAGTCTGTATTCCAAAACAACGAAAGTGAATAAATGGTGACATTTTTGACATACGGTCTTCAATTTTAACTTCAATAATTTTTATTTTCGTCAACAGATGACGACATGTCAATAAATACCAACCGTTCATACCTATTTAATAAATTCAGCAACGAATTGCGTAACTTTCTTGACAAAACATTTTAAAATTCTATGTGCGCCATCTGTTATGATATTCTATTTTAAAAAGACTTGCTATATTCCTAATTATTAATGGTAAAAAAGCATAATTGTGAGGGTAAAGAAATAAAAAAATCTGTAAATGCTAATAACGAGTAAAATCTCCATTAAGTCAGACCCTACTGAGATATGACACATGATCCACTATATATTTCTATTATCCCTTGACCTTCAACTACCAAAATTTAATAGCATCAATTCCCTTTTCGACAATAGAAATAGGAGTTATTAAGCTTCGAAGTGGGTGGACAAAGTCGTGTCCCTATACACAAATACAAACACACACATAAACATCCATATATACAAAAAAAAACCCAACTTTTTTGCATTTCTGGACGTTTCAAAAGGACCATTTTTGGACTCTGGACCATATATATATATATATATACTGTCAAATGTTAGGTTATGTCTACTATGTTAGCGTAATATAATTACTTACCTAATACTTTGTTTATAAATTTGGTAAGATTTACGAAGTAAAAATAGTTATTTTCTATACATTCAATTTTTTATATATAACATACATCGAGTAACTAAATGCTAGAGTTTAAAAATAAGGATTATATTACAATTGAATATGTATATATTTTAGAAATGGCTACAAAAAGTTCTACACGACAAAGTATATTTTTAACATACGAAATTATTAGCAAACTTATAATAATATAAAAGACTATAGATGACAATTAATCCACCAAACCGTAATGACCGAACGAAATTCCATCGTCTAATTAATGTATATATATATATATATATATATATTTTTTTTTTGTCGTAAAACGGAGAAACTGATACAGTATTTCATTTTTGACAATCGTTTCTACTAGGTGACTGCGGCTCTATAAGTTATTTCAGTTCTCTAGTGACATAATCTCCCCATCTGTCTTCCGTGATAGAACGGAAGAGAGATGGGGATTCATATGTAGGTGTGACAGACACCGATACAGACTCGACGGTTACAAAAAAATTCGTCCCGATTTATTTACACTAAAGAGGTTCACAGAAAAATAGTATCCTGGTGTTCTCTGCAGGCGATGAGAAAGTCCGTTGAGTCTTCTGTTTTATTCGTTAGAAGAAAGTCCTGAAAGAAGAGGATCTGTCTAAGAGAGAAGGATCCTCTGTTGTTCGACATTGAGAAGTTGATGTCAATCCGGGGAGAGAGAGAGAGTCGAGGGTGAAGTTGAAGACACAACCAAGAAAGGTCCAGCACTTAGAGAAATCGAAGATAGAAGCTCTCCTGTCTTAGAAGTTCAAGGTTTTTATTATTTTCTGTCTCCCATTCCGATTGGTCACTTTTCTTGGTTCTCGCTTTCTAAGTGGTCAGTCACTCTTTACTAAATGTAACGAGATCTCAACTTAGATCATGGAATGAGTCAAAATCCACATTTAATTCGATTCCAATCGGAGATAGTTAATCTTAGGACATTGTCACTTACATTGTCTATATTTCCTTTGTCATGTTTCTGAGGAAAGTTGCTTGTCATTATTATTATTTTTTCTTTTATGGAAAAATGTATTAAATTTTAAAGAATTTAGCGGGTTCCAGAACATTTCCGGAGCCTCACAATTACATCATAATATATTTCGTACACTTTCAGTTTACTGGCTCTAAAACGACAAATTCCATATAAATCCAACCGTCTAAAACAGGTTTTAAGTTTTTAAGGCAATAACAGTACAAATTATTACAGTCAATAAAAATAATGTAACTTGGGTTTTGGTTGATCATAGGATATAATTATTTATTATTGGCAATGCAGTAGTACTTGGATCAAGAGAAATATCATCCTATCGACGAATTAATGTCCATGGGCATTAATTCGTCGATAGGATGAACGTGTTAATGTCCATAAACAGTCGTAATTCGATCCGCTTGTGACATAGTCCATTGGTAAACCTTATATCGTAATTATGTATTGCTGTCTTACAAAAATTTTGAAATGAATTGGCTAGCGGTAGAACGTCGCAAAATCTCATACAACTGAGATTATCGTGAGAAATTTTACATTTAAACCAATTTCAAACTATAAAACCGATAGGTTGACAAAAAGCTACCGAAAGTGCACGAATTTATTCGTTATTTTTTTCAATGAAAAGTTATAAGCATTTTAGCTCTTTTTGTAAGTTTGGACAGCAAAATATTAAGCTTTTTTATTACCTATTGACAATGTACTGATGTAATAAGTATTATTGAAAGTCTTCGAAGTGTATAGAGTATTTTTTTCTGATGTGTATAATTTATTCCCATTGCTATATTCGTAGATAATTTTATTCTATTTTATTCTATTCTATATTATCTCATTCTAAGATGTTTCTGTTTTATTCAATATATTATAGTTTATATAGTTTATTAGTTTATTGCTTCATTGTTTCTTGAGAATAGTAAGCATGGAATTGTTTATGAATTTTTGAATATATTGATGCTAGTACTTCGTGTAATAAAAAGTATATGAATGGTGTTCCGCGGCCTCAGAAAGGTTGAGAACCACTGCTCTCGAACGATGAAAATTATGTTACGAAGAAACTCACGCTGGCGAGATGCCTACCAAATAGTGGAGGAACGAGCAGAAACACCAGGAAAGAATGATAAGATCATCTCAGAAAGACACAACACGCACACAGCTTTAATGCAGGATTCCGGCCTACCTGCAGAGGTTTGGCAAATCAGCAACGGACATCTGTACCATCTGTAATTGCCGTGATGGGGTTCAGCACTTCATATACATGTGTCCAATGACCAAGGATACTAGGCATGAGCTTGCCCTTACTCTTGGCCAAAGGGGTATTACTTGGCCATGTGATCTTCATGTCTTTCTTAAGGATAGTGACACCCACAAAGCGTTCAAAAACTTGATTCATAAGTATCACATGCGCTCAGTCATTCATTAAGATGGTCATACGTCTGTCATCGGGCACTATCTTCTGCCCATTATCGTACATATCGTTACTCGTTCTGCTGCATCATATATCTGTGTAAATATTATTTTTTTCCCCTCTTCACCACGGTTTAAGTCGTATCATTGTTTTTTAAACTTTACTGTACTGTACATGTTGTTATTCTACTCCCAAGCTAATTATCATATCGGTTGGTTTGTATCTGTCCTTTCATCATCAGTTCATATCATTTTCTCTATTGTCATACTATTTGTACATTATTTCTCTGTAATTATGTATATATTTACCTGTTCGTTGATGTATCTCTGTAATTAACCCAGTTATTCTCTGTCGGTATCTGGAATAAATAAAGATAAAGATAAAGCTTTAATACAAGAGACTAAGTTTAGTTTATATTACTGAGACTTAAATACCTACAGGACTAAAATACCAGTTGATCCCTCCATGTGAAGACCCTCTAGAATTATTGAGAGGACGAACCCTGTCAATTTTAAAGTGGAGCGTATGAAAAAGTGCGATTACGTGTACACGCCAATAGGTTAAAACCCGCTGTTCTAGCAACAGTGAGCTTTAACCGAACGAAAACAAACCAGACTGGGACAAACTCCTGCCAAAACGGTGCATTACCGTGGGGACAATTGTCTGTAGATCTTAATCCATGAAACCAATTCATTTTTGATTCCATATGATACCTATCTCTAATGAACTGGCAAAGTGAGAGAAAAAAAAGTGACGACGAAACGAGGAGAAAGATAAACAATCCCAACATTTATTGTGTTATCTCTCACCAACAGAGACCCGTCTGCCCATCCGTACCCAGCCCGGAATACATGTGAAATCTTGCCCACAGGCTCCTTATAGAGTAAACAGAGAAGAATTCCTCCGAGCTACTTTGTTGCAATTCTTTCATGCGTCTCCAACTGATTTTAAATTGTAGAAAATTAGTAAAATTAATTAGAATGACACTACATCAGTGGCCAATGTTGCCTTTTCATATCCTATTCTCTCATTTAACTAATCGATTTGTCGAATGATTGTTGGACCCCAAATGGGATGTTCAAAATTTCCATTAATAAATCCAGATAGTTCAACTCTGTCTGAAATACTCCTGTTTCCAGAATCTCGACAATTAGAGAGTGTCGAGATTCCCGACACTTTATCATAACCTCCGTTAAGGAAATCTTAAACGAAACAAAATTAACGGTGTTACGTCAAGACTTCTCCAATGCCACAAGAGTTCTCTGCAGACGCCAAATTAAACCAAGCCGAATGCTTTTACGAATATTCAATAATAACTACAAAACGCAAAACAAACCTCATCGAAAACTCGGTACCGGCGCGCGCGATTCAAAGAACAAGTTTGGAAATCTTTACGACTTTAATCCCCGTATTCATAATCAACATAGAGTCTATCCTTCGTAAGTCACGAATCTAAGATCCTACGTTGCCGTACACGTTTACCCAAAAAGACCGAAACTCTAGCTGAAGACGGGTGCAAACCACTCGGGAACTAAGCACTTCGGATGGAGAATTCACTGTTCTGCAGACGCACTTCCAACTTCCCCTCTGAGAAATTTTAAATATTCAGATCGCATCTATTAATTGAAATGTATCTCTATTAATCTTACATATACAGTATATATTATATTATCTACTTTGTACTATCTTAATACTTTATATACTTAATAATATATTAATCTTTTATATCGTTTAATAAGCATCATGTTCAGATATTGTTATTTGCTCAACCAAAACAATATATTTACACTTTACCAACCTTTAACATGCAGTATTATCTATGTTATTAAAATAATCTAACGTTAGATTACTTCAATAAAATAGACTGAATGTTCAAGGTTGGTAAAGTGTAGTTATTTTTGTAAGTGCAGTTCGAGAAGAGTGTATAATGGCAACGCCGGCCAAAAATTATCGAAAATTGGTTATAAAGATTTGTAAGAACGAAGCCAAATTGAACTTCTTAACGAAATGCAAAAATCACAACTTAGTCCCTATGTCAATATGGAGAATACGCTTGCCATATGGATGCGCTTCACTTCTCCCAAGATTAAGATTATTATGCTTAAGAAAGTCTATTCGTGCTACACGGCATAGAAAATATTATTTGCTGAAAAAAACTGGTAGAATTAGAAAACGAACTGTATGAAATAGATCCAAATTTACTAGGAGACGTTAATAGCAGAGTGGTAAATTTATCGAATCAAGTGACAGAAAGGATGCATAAAAACTATAAGAAGAAAATGATGTGGATAAGAACGCAGCAACAGAGCAGCATTAGACCACAGGCCACCCCTTAATAATATGCTGGGATAACATTACACAACCACCGTGCATCAATGAGGCCTGCAAATTCGGCCCAAAATACGTTCCACAGTCTAAACTCACCTATGAAAAGATCATCCTTGATGTAGAACAAGCAATAGAAGGGCTAAGTGAGCTTAAGAAAGAGACATTCAGATGAAAAACAGCATTCAAAATAAAGAACGAATACGCAAGAGCAACTCGCAGCCCAATATTGAAAAACATAAGAGAAAGCAGAAAATGAATGAATGAAAATGATATAGTGCTTACTTGTCGGCTCTTGTAACAAGAGCCGACAAGTCGAAGAACATGGTATTAATGAAAATAGCTAAGCCCTAGCAAAAGAGAACTCGGAATGAAGAAGATAGTGGTTCCCTCCCCATCAGTTCCAAGACTATTTGAGCTTGCCAAGACACATAAACCGGAAAGAAGAATAAGGCCAGTAGTTGACAAATGCTGCTCACCTACGATAATTCTAGAACGGACACTCAAAGGTTTCATTAACGCGCACATGCCTCCATACGAATACAGCATAAAACAGCCGCTAGAATTGCTCCAGAAAATTAAAAATTTGAAATTAAAAGAAAAAAGTTATATAACAGTACTATGTTTAAAGGCTTTATACCTCTCAATTAAACTTGAGCCATGTTTTTGCCATCTAAGAGACTTCTTATTGAACAAAATCGGAAATATGACAAAGATAAGAAAGCAGATACTGGAACTGGCACATCTGCTTACATATTCGCCAGTCTTCAATTTAACGATATAACATACAGGAGTGGCAATGGGATGTCTCGTATCCGGGGCACTAAGTGAGATGGTACTAAGGACATTAGAGAATTTCATCTTAAAGAAATACGAAGTGCATATGCTATTACATGCACGATACGTCGACGACGTCTTGATCATATGGAAAGAAAAACCAGACAAACAACAATTTCTCAGAAACGTCAACGATAAGAAGTGTGGCCTAGAACTCGAGCTAGAACAACAGAACGATCAAAAGATACACTTCCTACATATATCAGTAGAAGTAGAAAAAGGAGAGAAATCAATACTAAAGTTTACAGAAAGCTTACTTATCCGTTGTTAATAGCATGGACCTCCCACGACCCAGCAAGTTATAAACTGGCAGCTTTCAGAAGGCACTTATAAAAAGTGCGTACACACATTGCAGCAAAGTGCAGGACAGACGTAAAGAATTAGAACACAACAAAGAGGCATGGCATGTCGGAGTCAATCAGAATAAAATAAAAGCCTTAATCAATAAAACAAGAAAAGACGATAATGAAGGTAATGAAAGAGGAAGAGTAGAAGAATACACAGTAATGGAATACATGGCACCCTTAACCAACATTTACAAAGAAACAGAAGCAGCTACAAACAAAAAGATAGTCTTTAAAAGAAATCCAGCTGTATACTAGATGCTACGTACGGACAAGGAACCTATAGACCAGAGCCTTATTCCTGGAATTTACAGAATACCCCTACAAGACGAGAGGCGGCTAAAAGAACTGTACAAAATTGGAGCTACAAGCAGGTCATTAAAAGAAAGAATAAAAGAGCACGAAAGGAACGTACAGAAAGAGCAACCAGTCACCGCTTTAGAGACATATGTTATAGCAGACCCAACAGAGGTTTCAGCGAAATGGGAAAGAGAGAAAATAATACATAAGGTTCAGGACAGGAAACATATTAAATATGCAGAATCTTGGCATACTCACAAGTGCAGTCTAGCAGGACAGGCTATAAACTTCAGAGAATCATAAAGTCTCCTCAGCATGGAGAGCGGGTGCATTATAAATATATCAGCAAAAGAAAAAAGCACGGACAGATAAAAGGTAGGCATTAGTCGGTGCCCGTTTTATCATCACTTGTTTATTTATCTATTTCTTTATTATTATTAATTTTTATTTTTACTTGTATTTTTATGTGTATAGCTAGTGTATGCGTATATTTGTACGTTATCAGCCTGTAGATTTAATTTATCTATTTTCGGACTTCCGCAATAGGCTTTGAGAAAACTTTTAAAGTTAAAAACGTTCTATAATCGGTTTCGTTCGTCATAAATCGAAAAATTGTTCGATCCTGATGAAGGTCAATTAATTTGACCGAAAACGTTAGATTACTTTAATAAAATAGACTGCACGTTGAAGGTTGGTAAAGTGCAGTTCGAGAAGAGACAATGTATCTACTATACGCGTCCGGATCGCAGAGAAATTCCGGAAAACCACGAGACGCGCGACCGGTATCAAATATCGTCGCGAACGCAAATAAATAGACAGAGAATGTTGTAAAAAATAAACACTATAACGGAAATACTCGCCAAACTAAAACTGATATCAAATAACCTCATAAATCCAAAAAGGAGAGAGACAAAAAAAATTTTTGTTAATTACTTCCAAAATTTTTTTGAAAACGTGTGAGGTCTCAATTTTTTATTGTATCATCAGATAATTACAATCCTGCCGAGAAATAGATGTCCTCACGGTTCGAATAAACATGGAGGCCTTCCCGAGGAAGTTAAATCGTTAATTGACTATCCCACTGTAACTCTAGCTCGCCGCGTGGTGTGGCAATTGCGTTTTAAAAAGTAGCGCATGTGTAGCACGTGTGCACGGTCTTTCCCGAGATTGTCAACAAAGTCTTTTTCTTAACTTTCTTAATTGGTTATTATCGAGCGAGTCATGTTTGTTCGGAGTCCACTCGTTAAATCCTTCACTCGCGATAGAGTATACATACTCGTATAAGGAATAGTTGCACTTTACGATAATAGCGAGGTTGAGGCCGAAGTTTTAAACGCGAAAGCGCGTACGTCGGACGTTCGGCGCCGCTTTCCTGTAAGCCTAGAAGTTTGACAATGGTGTTTGGAAAGCAGTTGCGTAGCGTGGGTGTCAGCCACCCGGGGCGGAGGAAAATTTCTTCGCCCCCTTATTTAGGTATCTCAATTTAAAAGACTAAAATATACAGTAATTCTAAGAAGCTTTTCGGCAAGAACATTCATCATTATTGTGTATTGTACAGGTTACAAATAAAAAAGTCATGTATATATGTTTTACAATATAATAATCACATTTATTATAAAAATTTTTACACGTATGCCCCTTATCCGTACTGTAATCTAATTTGCAGGTGTTATTAGGCTATACAATATTGAACACTATTTTTTATATGATAGAAGTCATTCTCGCTAAATATTAGTCATAAACAATCCAAGCACAAAATAAAATACATGAATCCCTACAAGTCAGTACAAACGGTGTTGCCAGTCGCTACAATGAGCAAGATGTCATTATTATACATTTATTTAAAGAAAGGGAATTCTCCAGTTTCGTCACAGAATACGTAATTAAAAATTCCGTGCTCATTTCAATCGGTCCGAATCGTAGGTGCGACAAAAATATGAAATGAAATGGTTCAAATTTTTACAAGATATTATTATTATTTATTGTGAAATTTTGCCGCCCCCTAAAAGTGCCGCCCGGGGCGGGCCGCCCCTGCCGCCCCCACTACGCTACGCCACTGTTGGAAAGTCAGTGGAATCATGCTCCACATTCCCAACGCCATTGTCAAACTTCTAGGCTTACAGGAAAGCGGCGCCGAACGTCCGACGTACACGTTTTCGCGTTTAAAACTTCGGCCTCAACCTAATGTGTTTTTTTGTCAGTTTAAGCAATTATAAGTGGTTAAATCATCAATGGTTGACATTTATATTTTATTTTAGAATGAACACTTAACTATTTAAAGTGAAGTTGTTTAATTAAAGTGTTGTTTGATGAAATTCCTATTAACTAAATTAATTTAACAGGAAAAAAATGCATTTCAACATAGGCTATTTGTGGCATTTTATTAAAAAATGCTTGATGAAACATTCTTGTGCAAACTAATAATTTAAGGAAAAACAAGTCGAGATAATTATAAAAACTAATTAATTAACATAATTAGCCATAATTTTATTTACTGTACTTTACACAATATGATGATGAAAATTAATAGTTCTCAATGGAGATTTTACTAATTTCGTAACTAAGTTGAAAACAAAATTTATTTCCCTATACAAACTTAATGCCTACAAAAAGAAAGTTGGTACTGTTATTTTCAGAGAAACGTTGGAATTAAATGTTCACTTGGCTTGCTTTCAAGTAATTTTTTAATTAATTTAAATACATAATATATTTATTTAAATAAACTATTAGTTTTTTAAACAGTCTGAAAAATACTACATACAAAAAAAATATTTTGAATTAAATAATTTTGTTTATAAACATTAATTTCGATAACTATTACTATACAAAAATATAAAACACTAAATTAAGGAATAAAACAAAAACATAAAATAGCTTTTATACGTTTTTGATTTTTCCTTATTTTAATGTTTTCTATTTTTAATAGTGTATTGATCCATGTATAGATGTATGTCCTTTGTTAAATTAACACAATATTATTGTAGTTTAGTATAATTCTTCTTATTATTTTTTATATATTTGTGCACTTTATTTTATTATCTTTTTTACAACTTGTATTTTAAAATGACGTATTCTGTATGTTTTTAATGTGTTGTTATAATGTTGATTCAGAAGAGATATTCATCACCAATGGCATTAACTTCATAACTTCATATTAATTAATTAACTAATTAGCTATTTTGTGTTTTAATGTAATAAATTCTATTTTGAAAAATTTACATCATTTGATTTTTCTAATTTATCCATATTATATAACAGTATCTAAAAATTAAGACAATATTAATTGATTAAACACAGTAGGCTATTTTGAAAGAAAAATAAGTTATGGTTAAGGAATAAACATTGAACTCGATTTATGGTCTTAATTTTAGTAATTTTCATTTGGGAATGAATGTTTTTGATTCTGTATTTCATTATTATCATATGATAATGATAAAATCTTCCTGTCTTCTCAAAACGGCATAATTGTTTTACCTTAATAAACTGTCTACTGGATTATATAAGATTTTGATCTGATTTGTCAGTTATAATTACATTTTTTTTTTTTTAACTCTTTCCGCCCTGTGGGCACTAAGAGGGCCTCTTTTAGTAGGCCCATTATGGGTTCGGCCAGGCCCACAATGGGGCGACCGGGTGGTGAGGGACGGGGCCCGACATATCCGAACGGACCACCCCCCGAAAAATTCCTGGGGATTATTCGACCCGTTCGGATTCGATCCCGGGTCCCCCAGAGCGGTAGGCTGCCACCTTTACCGCTCGGCCATCCGGCCGTCAAAGTTATAATTACATTAGACGATATTCAATCGTAATCTCTGATGATATTTAAATCATAATTTTGCAAAAATACTAGTCTAAAAAGCCAGTCTTTTCCAACTCATTTTGACTAGTGGTATTCAACCAGTTAACACGTTTGTACCAATAAAAATTATACTGTAAAATATTAAAGTTGTGATTAGTTATGGTATATTACGATATCGTGTTAGTGTGACGCCTCGTGGAGGCCATCATACTGAATTATGACCTCGTAGCCGTCTTGGGTCCCGATTGGTCGAAAGTGAGCATGTAATATAATTTCAAATCGATCGATGGGAAGACGCCATTCGGGTCGTGTGGTACGTTTCGATCAATCGGGTGCAGTGCCGTCCCGAGGCAAGTTTTAGGATGGAGCGAGATCCTATTATGGCGCCCCTCTTGGTTGCCCCTAATTTATACCAGTGATGCACGCAAGCAAGTAACTTGGAAGATCTCAACATCTTAATTATTTGTCTAATTTGTCGATTGTAAACAGCCGTACTCGTTGGCACTGCACTCCTCACAGTACCTATAGGAACAGTTAATATACAATGAAAAAAAAATGTAGAATTAAGGTACAGTACCTTAATCCTACATGTTTTTTTTTTCATTGTATATGAACTGTTCCTATAGGAAAAATGTAGAATTAAGGTACATTTCTTTATCACAAATATTACTTTTATAATGAGATCACTCATTGGTATTATTTTACTAACTAGTAGAAGAAAATTCAGTCAACATTCATTGATAAGATCAATAAGCATAATCAATTTTGGTACTTGTACTTATTTATTATGTTCACTAATTAATGTAACGATATTTATAAAATTATTAACTATTTAGGCTACATGCTCCTAATTATAACAATAATAATAAATTACCTGGAAAACAAATTTGAATTAAATCGCTGCTTAAGCACTTTTGCATTTGCAAATTTTTTAATGATCTCCTCATACAATAATGTCTGAGCTATATCATTTTCAATGGACAGCAAGGCTAGGTCAGAAAGCTTGTCTTCTGCAAGAGTCGACCTAAGGTACGTTTTAATTAGCTAAAGCTTGATAAAACTCCGTTCACCTGTGGTGATAACTGATGCGGGGATGGAACCCCGCCCACACACTTGACCCGCGCGCGTCTCAACTTGTGACACGCGCGGGTCGGGTTGAGACTCTCAACAGATAAGGCCATTCACATACTGGCAACAGGCTCGCAATCAAAATATCGAAAAGTGAAAAAAATATTTTTTTCTTTAATTTTCTTTACCACTATGGCGCCCCCTAGGACAGCGCCTGGAGCGGTTGCTCCGTTCGCCCTATGGTAGGGCCGGCTCTGATCGGGTGCAAGTGTCATGAGACGGCATTTCCCACTACTGATAATGCGATTTTTCTGCGAAATGATAAATTTAAATTGAGGTACATTTTATTTATTTTATTTTTATTTTTTTGTAATTTCAGGACACGGAATATTCCAAAGAAATTTTGGCTGTTTATGTAAGTAATCACATTCGATCATAATTATGTAATAAAAGAAAAATTTTCTTAATCTACGTTCTAATATTATGTGTAAAAAGATAATTTTATGTTGCTTCTTCACTGTTGCAGGAGATCTTCCACCTTCTGTCTCCGAAACATATTTATCCGGCCCACTTTTACCGATACGTTTTATCATCAACGTTTGAATTGAACTAATTCAAACTTTAATTAATAACTAGTTATTTATTAATTAATAATTAGTTAATTAACTAATTTAAAGCTATTTAAACTTCTACAAATCTCCGCCAGAAGAAAATTTTAAAGGTTTAAGAAGTTTTCATGAGGGATATTTTGTATTTTTTGTCTAGGTACAGTACAGTACTTATGAGAAAAAATCCTTTCGAAAATGAAGTATAATAGAAACCACCCATACGCGGTTTCGGGTTTACATCATTGGCAATCCGAAAAAAAAGAAAAATACGTAAAATAAAAATTTTTAACTGCGCGCCATTTTTTAGGATGCATCAAGTCTCGCAGAATCTCGCTCAGACACACTCATTCTTGCTCTGGGAAAGCGTTACTACGATTCACTCTTTTGATTTTCACTAAACTCTTGGATCCACCTCGATTTTTTCCTCGAAATTTCCTCAATTGGGAATAATTTAACTGTTGTGGAGGGAGTGTGGATATTGAGGAATTGGCAGATATTTGCAGATATGTTATGAAATAAATTGAAAACTCTGAAATTTTTAAAGATTTTATTACAAATATACTATATGGGTATATTAATCTTTCAAGTGGTTTTTTTTTAAACTCTTTCCGACCTGTGGGCACTAAGAGGGCCTCTTTTAGTAGGCCCATTATGGGTTCGGCCAGGCCCACAATGGGGCGACCGGGTGGTGAGGGACGGGGCCCGACATATCCGAACGGACCACCCCGAAAAATTCCTGGGGATTTTTCGACCCGTTCGGATTCGATCCCGGGTCCCCCAGAGCGGTAGGCTGCCACCTTGATCGCTCGGCCATCCGGCCTCTTTCAAGTGGTTATTATGGAGAAGGTCTACTGGCGGCCGTGTTATCCGGAGTTCTCTCTTGTAACGTGTCCTGTCCGCGTGTTATCAATAATCCTTCTTTGCCTCATTTATGCGAATTACTTTGCAAACTGAGTGAGAGAAAGAGTATTAAAATTTTTTAATGTTATTTTCGTGATTTACGTTATCGTGTCATTTATTGTTAGTAGACTGTTTGTTTACCCCATATAAAAATATATAAAAATGTGTCATACTTATATTAGGAAACTTAATAATTAATGCCGTTCGCTATTTTACGAAAATTTCCGCTTACGCGAGGAACCTTAGAATGTATTGAGAGGACCCCAACTGTATATAAAACCAAACTATCGTCCGACTAATATCTACAGGAGGTTTCAATATCGTGTTGCCATAAAATTTATCCCCAATTTTGATGACGTTCTTTCAAAAACGCGAATTTTTCATTGATTTATGTCCATTGTTATTCAGTAATAATACTATCTTAATCTTCAACTATCTTTTGTACTTGATCTTCGGACTTGTCTTTTACAGCTCGCAAAATCCTCAGAAAAAGGTTGAAGACATCTGTAATAGTGAAATTTATTACAGTCAAACCTGGTTTTATGCGGTCTTTTTTTGTGCGATTTTTTATTTGTGCGATTTTTTATGCGATTTTTTTTTGTGCGGTATAGTTAGCGACTAGTCTCGTGCGATTTGTCATGTCTCACGTTGACTTATTATAGCTAAATAAACTTATTATAGCATAAATGAACTTATTATAGTAATATTATTGCATGAATATACGAAAAATGAAACTAATTTATTTTTTAAGTCAACAAAACACCACCTGGATAAAAATATGTAAAACAGACGATAGACGAGACGATGCAGTCAAGTGCTGACATCTGTTGTCAATAAATTCTATTTCGTACGGTTTTGAGTTATTTTCTGTGTGAGACTTTTTTATGCGGTCCCTATTCACCGCATTAAAAAAATATTTTTTTAATTGTGTTGCGAAAACTATTTTTTATAGCCACTCGTGAAGTTTCGTGCGATTTTTTTATGCGTATTTTTATGCGGTCCCTATCCACCGCATAAAAACAGGTTTGACTGTACTTGATTTAATTATAACTCTTCTATTCAAATTTATTTACAGGAAGAACTGGGATGTGGAAATTCCACTGAAGTGAGTTATAAATTGCATTTTCCATTATTTAAATGACATTATTTAATTAATTACATACGGTATATGAGGGAAATTGTCTTACGATTTGTAAAATTACATGATTAAAATTTAATATTTATAATATAGGCCTATTATCTATTAAATAATCAAATTATTGCTAAATTTTTGAGTTAAATGCAGTTATATTAAAATATTAAATTATAAATTCAACAATTTATAATTTAATGTCTAAAATTTATAAATTATTATTCAAATAATCAAATTATTTGAATAATATTTAACAAGTCGCTAATTTTTAAAATTAGCGACTTGTTAAAGTTAACAGATAGAAAATTATACGGCTTTTAACGTAGAATATACAGCGTTTCTAATTTTTCTCTAGTAATTGGCTATCGAAAATATTCATAAATTTTATTTACAATACAATACACAAAAGTTCTTCAATGTAATATTTAATAAAATATTGATATAATATGATGTGTGTTGCCTTTCATACGATGCTCATTACATTGTATTATCGGTAGGCTATAAAAAGAGTAATTTTCATCATTTAAAAATAACTCTGTATAGATTCATAAAATGAAGATTTAAAATAAAAGCAAATGATTACAAAATAATATATAAACAGTGACGATAAAAACAGTAACTGAGAATAGGAAATTAATACGAAATTTTTAGAGGAAAAAAGAACGAAACAGAATTTTTCGTATGGTCAGAGAAGAAAGCCTACTCAAATACTCTTTAAGGAATGGGGTGATCGTCAGAAGAAAGAGAGGAAGGAAAAGAATTAAGGTGATAGATGACCTAAACGAAAGAATGAGCTACAAGGACCTAAAATCGACAGCAGATAGGGAAGTATGGAGGATAAGATGGTGTTCTAAGAACCTGCTCGCAACGACAGAACACCGAACAAGAACGATCTAACAGTCAAAATAAATATGATAAAACAGCTGTAACTATAGTAAAATATCAAATCTGTTGTCAAAACTAATAGCAAAAAGTTTCTTTTATTTTAGCCATTCTTAAAACAATTATAAAATATATCTCAATTTTTTGGGCCCACCCTGTATATGTAATATACGTAAAAATCTAGATTAGAAACTAAACCTGATAAAATTAGTGCCTAGAATCTCAAATATCTGAAAATATATATGTAACACTCAATTAATACAAAAACTCTTTGAAGTTGATTACAAAGTTTTACTCGTAAGTAACGGCAGAGCACCGAAGATGAAAGGCGATAATATTTATAATTAAACGTGTTACTCTCATAAGATGCATACGTAATACAGGATGATCGTAATTAGAAGTGTTGAACTATTCGGAAAACAACATTTGTTATACCCGTATATACTGTTTCGATTTCTGTAAATTTTACTTTAAAATTAAGCCGCTCCGGGAAAATTTGGAGCTGTTGTTCTCTTAATGTGCGTGTTACGAACGTGAATTTCAATTTAAAAGGAGTCACGAAACGTTCTTCGCAATTCTTCGGTAGGTAAACAGTCACAGTGCTCACTTTGTCCGATCCTGCGTTTTTTTTATCAACAAAATAGCGACACAACAAAAGCAGCAAGTAATGTCTGCGCTTAAAAGGTTTACTAAGAGGTCTTTCGGGAATTGCGTTTTGAGAAGACTGGAACTTTCGCTGTGAAACCGGGACGAGGTCGCAAATCGATTGCACGTCTGAAAACAAAAGACGTTACTACTGCAGTAGCGAAGAACGGAATGGAAAATTCACATGGCAGCAGTAGTGCAATATCACGCAATTAGACACGTCTTACGCGACAGTGGGGAAATTTTTGAGAAAAATCTTGCATTTTTATCATACAAGATTAGTAGACCTCATAGTCAAGAATTGGTTTCTGGTGATAATGATAAACCGAAAACATTTTCCACGACATTCGTAGTTCAAATGATCACATGATCTTGGCGAATTTTATGGATCGACGAGCTCATTTGTGTACAGATGCGAACACTTACAACTTTTGTAGTTGGTTTGAGGAAAATTTACATCAAATTCTATTGCATTCAATAAAAATAACATGTTTGTGATTTCACAGCATCCTTTATTATTACGGTATTTCTGTTACTTATATATACCTCTTAAGAAGAAATCTCTGTATAACCAGTCAAAATACCTTAATTTTTTAGGTATTTCCACATCCTAGAAAATTAAGGTAATTTGACCGGTTATATTGTGATTAAAGAAACAGAATAGAATCATAGTATAGATTACTGATCATGAAAAAGAAAAAACTTTCCATCTGGGTCAGAGATACAGAGATGCTCCAAAAGTTTCATTTTGGCACTGCCACAGAGAAGTTGTCCATATGCCACAATGTTTACGCAAGACGGTGCATTCCCATGTATTGACTTAAATGTGCAAGCCTTACACCAACATTTTTCGCACCAGAGAATGATCAGACGATCATTTCCAACGTCACGGATCGCTAGCCCCCCGTGACTTTTGGCTATAGGACTACTTAAAGAGGCTCGTTTATTAAGGAAATATTGCAAACCTAGCCGTTTTAAAAGACAATTGCACGGGGTCAGTTGCATTCCGCGTGTTGTACATTGAATGCAGCTTTTAGAGCATGGAGGTAGACTTTGATGTAATCAATTTCACATTTCACATCTGTAATTGAAACAAAATTATTGTACTTTGTTTCTTAATTCCCGAAATTCGTCAGAAAACATAAGATGCTCATAGATGCACACTAAGAGGACAACAGTACCAAATTTTTCCCTAGATGAATTTTGAAATAAAATTTGTTTGCAGGAACCGAATACTTAACTCGGTAGGTATACCAAGTTTGGGTAGGTTTGTTCAACATTAATAGTTTGTTTCTACAGAGAACACCAGACCTACTCCTTAATTACAATCACCATATACTTGGATAAGTGTATTCAGTCATAAATACAAAAAATTGATATACTAATCGATATAAGATACTTAGAAACAAAAATCTATTGACGTAAATTTGAAAATCTCATTTGTTTTAAAATAAGTATTTTATAATAATAAAACGTTTTCTGCAATGGATTATATATACTGATATATTTTACAGATACCAGCTATTGACAACGATAATGCCGTGGCAATGGAAAAAGTAACACAAATATTTATATTAATTTTTTTTAAAGCGTATTATTTTTTATATTTAAAAAATATAACTTAATGTTTATATTTTTTCGTAGAGAAATAAGTCTACTTTAAACGATTTATTGAAAAAAATGCAAGTATGTACAGTACTGTACTTTTTTCTTTTTTTACATCTTTATTACTATAAGCCTTAAATATTTTAATGTCTATTTTAGACAAGAGTAAAGAGAAAGGCTTCTAAACCCCGTACATTTTCTGGTGTAAGTATAAATAGCTTTTTGAATTCATAAAATAAATAAATCTCAATAAACTTTTTATTCTAGATAAGATCATCGTCGTTTTTTAGACCTTCGTATCGAAAAGTGGGTTAAATTTTGAAGTTTTTATATTTAAAATACTTTATAAAATAGTAATTCTGTACTTAACTCAGTTATTTTTTGTATTTAGTATCAGCTTAATTCGGGCAACAAATATTCGAGGGTAAGGAAAAACTGTTTTTTATGTAAATTCGATTAATCAAATATAATAATATATATTTTTTTCGTCTTAAGTTCGGAGATTCTAAAGGTCATATGTATGCTTACGTAAGTATTCTAAAAGCAAGAAAAATTATTTAGAATGTTCTTGAAGAATTATTATTGCGCTATTTTAAATAAAAATAATTTATTTTACTTTTTCAGAAATATAACGGTCGGTATTATTACAGAAATGGAGCTCAAGGAAGTGTTGGTTGAAAAAAATTTATTTTTAAATATGACATAAATACGAATTTTTAAAATATTTTACTTTTATGTTGACAGATAATATTTTTCAACAAGAATACTTAAAGCAGGCTCCTATCGATACGTAAGTTGAATTGCATTTTATTTTCCCGGCTGTTATGTACACATAACAAAAGAAAATATTGAAATCGTGTCAAATTTGATCTTCCGAATTTTTTACAAATTTCCATATTTTGAGAATCCTGAACCCAAAAAGTCAAAAAAGAAAAAAATTGTGTGGAATGTGTGTGTTGTCTTCTATTTCGTTTAACATCAATGATTAAAAAACAAAATATGGTATGGTAACTTGCATATAGGGTAGACTGGTGCTATTAAATTATGGTAGTTAAAGATCAAGGGGTTAAGGGTTAATAAACACTTTTTTTTTATATTAGTAAAATAATTATAATGCATTTTAATTTAAAAATTTGGTGCATATTATTATTATTTGTAACGCAGACTAACATACTAGATTTTATAATACAGAAAGGTGTAATTTCGGAAAAACAGACTCAAAATAACATTAAATCAAAATATATGTATATAGGTTGCCAATTTTAATCAATTCACTGAAATTACTCGAAAAATATGCATTACACGAAAAAATTCATTAAATCAGAAATGTTGCAGTTCAAGAGGGCCACAAGATTGAGACTATAGGTTTCCTCATAGACTACAAGGTACTACAATCGGTTTGCTTTCTTTCTTTTCTTTTTTGTATACAGCAACGTGATAATGGGCGATCTGCCGAGGGGAATGTCTTCCGGAAATACTTTCTATGGGAAACTGGTTCCTAACACGAAGAAAACCACTACAATCGGTGAAAACGGGGTCAGTTTCACTTTTTTAAAATTGTTGCCATATTTCTTTTTGGATCATTCTGCATTAAAAAGAAACTTTTATCTAAAACATTTGTTTGAAAGATGCACCAAATAAAAAACGTTTAAAGTTTTACGCGGCTTTCACATGGTATACAAATGAATCTTGGGATATCTGTGAAGTTCACTGAAGAAAGGAGAAAAAATTATCTTAGGATCATTAGGAACTATTATTATTTGATGGGATGAAAATCAACGTCTTTCCTTTATCCCAAGCTAGATGCTTTTAACATGCTTGTGCACTAGTTTTTTTTTTTTTTTTAATCAGTTTATTATTTGAAGAAAACGAATGAATTCACTAAATAATATTTTCTTAATGAATGTTAGCATTTTTATTTTTTTTTCATTAAATTACACTGATATCCGTAGAATTAACGGGTGTACCGTGTGGCGGCCACGTAAAACTTTAAATGCTCATAACTTTGGAGCATCTTTCGAAAAAATCGTTTAGATAAAAGTCTGTTTTTGATATACGTTGGGAGTCCGATATTAAAGGTACAGGTCAAAATTATACTGACATTTATAATTAAAGAAAATATTTAATTCATTCCACAAAAACTACGTACTTTTCTTTATTTCTCGACATAATCGCAGTAAACGTTGAGACGTTTATCCCAGCGCGACACTAGTTTGAACATCCTTTCACGATACTGTTGCTTGTCAAGTTACTTGAAGTAGTCCAGAACGGTGTTTTCCAATTCCTCCTGTCCCGCAAAGCGTTTCCCCGCCAAAAATTTCTTTAAAAGATCGGATAAATGAAAATCCGAGGGGGCTAAATCTGGACTATACTCCACACGTCAAATCAAACCAAACTATGGTTAGCACAGCGGAATTGAGAGATCTTGCAATATCGTCCGTATAGTCCAAATTTAGCCCTCCGTCGGATTTTCATTTATCCGAACCGTTACAGAAATTTTTGGCGGGGAAACGCTTTGCGGGTCAGGAGGAATTGGAAAACATCGTTCTGGACTACTTCAAGCAACTTGACAAGCATCAGTATCGTGAAAGGATGTTCAAATTACTGTCGCGCTGGGATAAATGTTTCAACGTTTACGGCGATTATGTCGAGAAATAAACAAAAGTATGCAGTTTTTGTGGAATAAATTATATATTTTCTTTAATTATAAACGTCAGTATAATTTTGACCTGTACCTTTAATATCAGACTCCCCTCGTAGAACCATAATATCCAATAAAAAACCGTGGATTCCCATTTAAGAAAATGAAACACCCTGTTTTTTATCGACTGTAGTACCATCTGTGAGGAAACCGATAGCTCCATCTTAGGGCCCTCTTGATTGAACTCAATATTTTTTGCTCAATGATTTTTTTCCGTAGGATGCATACTTTTCGGGTTATTTCAGTGAAATGATTAAAATGGACAACCCTATATATTTACATTATATTAATAAGTTATTTTACACTCTGTTGCAGCATTTAGCGAAAAGATTTCACATAAGAAAATGTGCACTTCAAAACAGATATCTTTGCAATTATTCTCATAAAGATTTCAGGATTGGTGATTAAAAGTTCACAAATTAACAAACGTCATGCAATAACATAAGAAAAGTTTATGCGATTTATTCAAAACTGTTCACGAAGCACGCAATATTAAACAGAATGGATTTTTCACCCGTAACCTCGAAGATATCTAGTTCCTTTACGAGATGCTTTGCAATACTTCTTTTGAATGTCCAGTGTTTCTTGATTTTTCTGTTTTGGCTACTTTAATAACGGCATCAAGCTCTTCAACTAGTCATCAAAGATGAGTTGGGGACGGCAATGAGTTAATTATACTTTCTATGAGCAAAATTTCCTCGTCTTAACACAAAACAAAGAAAAACTAAACTATAACGAATTTGCGAGATTTCCCGGAATAAAAATTTCTCAGAAAATTTATATGGTTAAAAACACCTCGGGGATCCGAGGGTTCTTCTGTTGGATAAAGGGTTTCTCAGCTATTAAGATTTTTCTACTGGGATCTCGAGATTCCAGTATCCTTAATATCTGAGATGTCACAGGAAGTGAAACAATCGAACTTAAATCAGAAGTAATATTATTGAAACCGCGATAATAGTTTATCTTAGATTTATTGAAAATTTTTCTTTAAATCTTTCTAGATAGTACCGTTTGTTTCGTGAAAAGTTTTGACTAAATCGCGAAAACTTTTATTTTGTTATTGTACGACGTTGGCAAATTCATGAACTTTTAATTGTCAACCGTAAAATCTATGTCGATGCGTGAAATCTTTGTGAGAATAATTGCATTCATCTTAGTTTAGAAATGCATATTTTCTTTCGTGAAATCTTTTCGCTAAATGCTGCAACGGAGCGTAAATCGAAATAAAACTTTAAAAAATGTTAATTGAATTTTTACGTGGGAGTTATTTATCTAAATAACTAACATTCTTTTATGTTGAAACAGCTAACGAGAGACTCAGCAGAAACTTTAAAATCTAAATTGAAGATAATTGCTTTTATCTGTGCAATTGCAATTATACTCGAGGTAACGCTAATAAATTAATTTCATTTAAAATAATTTATAAATTTAAATCTTAACTGTTATTAAAATTTATTAATTCTTATTAAAACTTACACAAAAGTCTTGTTTTTATTATATAAAAATAATATATTTCATTTTTTTTAATAGAGTGCCGGACTGGTTTCTTACTTTCAAAGTGATTATATCAAACTTAATCGAGTGGAAATACTGTAATTAATTTCGTTTGCAGAAATTGTTACTTATTATTATTTTTTTAAAATTATATATATATATATTAATTGTCTAATTTTCTTTTATTTGATCAAAATTATAAAAAATAATTAATTTATTATAATTCTGAATGTAAACCTCTCGAATCTACGTAATTAGCACCTTTTAAATATCAAGATAGAATGTTGAAATTTTCCAGACATATCAAAGTCAGATGACAATGCATTTTATTATTGTCATAGGGGTGGCTCCATGTCCACCATCCTCCCCACTCTGAAACCTGATAAAAATAATCAATTGTAAAATTCTATCACGGTGTGTGTATGTATATATATATATATATATGAATGCACTGTAGTGATGTATATTGGAGGGTGGCTCTACTCCCGCCATCTTGAAAAACATGACCAATAAAGGCATATTTTAAAACTTTTTAAAATACAATAAAATTATTCTTTTTATTATCTAAAATAAAACTCGTTCTTTTATATTTAATATCAGAGAATTTCCGTAGCGTGAAAATTGTTTCGAGATTTAATTTTTGTAACATTTGAATTTAAAAGAATGTATTTTTTAACGTTTAATTTTAGAATTGGTAGGACAAATGTTTTTAACTTATTAAAATATAAGAATTACGATGTCTTCTTCTTCTTAAATAATCTTTATTTCTTTCCCGACACCGCGAGGCACAGTCGGGTAAAGTACAGAATGGCTTTTTGGATTATAAATGGCAAGATTCCGAATTTAAATAGAAACAGCCATGTATAATGCCACATTCTCGTGGCAAACAAACGACTTACAGAACCTGGGTCATGAACCATGTTAAGTCATGACCCAACAGGTACAGCAAATTACGATGTCTTATAGAAATACTGTAAAATTCCGTAATCCGGCATCGTCGGGACCGACGTGGTGCCGGTTTATCAAATATGCTGCCTTATCGGACGGCAGAAATTTTTCCGGATTTTTCGATCCCCTGGATATAATTCCTGATATCTTTGCGTGTAAAACTGTACAAATTCACCAGTGCATAAGAAACTGTACAAATTCGCATGTTGTGTTAATACATAAGAACGGGCGTCCGAAGGACAAACCAAAGTCGTACAAACCGATGAGCCATTGCCTATCCTGGGGAAAGTATTAGACAAAATCTTGTCAGACCGAGTCTATTACCATCTAAAGCAGCGAGGACTACTACACCCACAACAATATGGGTATCGCCCAAACACGACGTTCTGAAGAGCAGTACACCAGGTGGTGAGACGGGTTCATCAGAACCACCAGCAGGAAACGTCTCTCATCTCGATGGAAGTTGTAGAGGCTTTCGACAACGTCAGGTGGTCATCCCTTGTGGGTGAGTTGCAGAGAGCAGAACTGCCCTCCACCTTCTTTTCGCTTGTCAGGAGTTTCCTGAGCAACCGCGAAGTGAAGAGGGGTTGTCCCCAAGGGTCATGCATAGGACCCTTCCTTTCGAACGTCTTTGCCGACACAGCATTGAGACTCGTCATACCAGATGATGTCCAGATGATGTCCAACTGCATGCTTACGCAGATGACCTATTATTAGTAGTTGCAGGCAAAAACAGAGGCGACATGGAGAGTCGAGGCAACGAAGCCATAGAACGGCTTGTTCGCTGGGGAAAATCACACAAGCTGTCCTTCAACTTCGAAAAATCGGAGGCCCTGGAGTTTTGGCACGTCAGCCAATTTACTGGTTTCAGGATAAGCCCCACTGAAGGGTAAACGAAATAAAGTACCTTGGTGTTACCATAGATCAGACTCTAAGTTGGACACCTTACTTGAGGAACGTTTGCGACAGAACTATCCAGACAAGGCAGAACTACGGCATTCGCGGTGAAAGAATTCGTACCATTTACAAGATGGGTCTGGAGTACATGATCTGCTATGCCTGAAGCGTACTCTGTCAACGTCAAGCAAAGTAGAACATTGTTTACGATCCAGAGGCCTGCAGCCCTGCGGGTTACTCGTGCATCTAGAACTGTGTCCATTGACGCAGCACTGGTCCTGGCTGGTTTACTGCCATTACCGTTGGTAGTGAGCCAACAGTGGAAGGCATCGAGGCAAAACACTGTACGCAGATGTACCCAATTGTTAAGCTGTCGTATCAGTCATACATTTTTAGCATCCACTCAACCAAAGGGTTAAACTCGACTGGGATGTTGGTGAACTGACATATAACAGTGTTGAGATCTACACCAATGGCTCTAAAGACGGTAGTCAAGTAAGCGCCGCATACTGTGTATACCTTGACAGGGGCGTTAGTGTACAGTTTGTCAGTCAGACTGAACAAGGAAGCGTCCGTGTTCCAGGCAAAACTGGTGGCCCTCTCGGGGTGTCCCGGTGGATCCAAGACCATCAGGGTCCGAGCCAGTCACGGTTTACTTTAATATCCAGTCGTCGCTTCAAGCTTTAAGCGACGGATACCATCGAGGACGATTGACACTGGAGATTAGAGGTAGGGTACTGAGGGCGAGGCACTTACGACAAGTTGACCTGAAATGGGTTCGAGGCCACATCGGGATCCCAAGCAACGAACGTGCCGATCAACTGGCCAAGGAGGCGGCTAGGGGTCCATTTTTAACGGAGACGGTAGAACCACCTGTTAGTTACATAAAACGTATCCTACTGGAAAGATCAATGGCATACTGGCAAGAGCGCTGGAACCTAAGTACAGTAGGTAGGTCGACCTACGCCTTCGTGCTTAAAGTTGGCCTAACTCCGAAAAGTTGTAATTCATTTCTCATAGGACACAGGCCGTTTCTCCATTTCAAGCCAAAATTTGGACAAGGAGATGATCGTTGCACTTGTGGAGATGCGTCACACTATGTACTTGAGTGAACCCCTACGGAAGACTTCCGGGGAGGGCTGACCATATAAATTGGTTACAGTTCCACAGCCAAGTACTTCGAACGCTAGCAGCGAGTAAAAGAAATCTAGAGAGTCTAAATGAATTGATGGAGACAGTATTGGGTCTATTTGACCTCTAGTCCAGTGCCTGCACTGGGCAGGGCCTCCTATTTTGGGAAGGGGACCCCGCTGACCGTAAATACAGGAACTACACTCTCAGAAGGTAGAGTATTCTAAGTGCACACAAAACTGTATGAAAAGTGAGTGGGTTGGACTCGAAAGCGAGGACGGCAAGGAAGGCTTACTTCATCTGGGAGTTTGATAGTCAGAGATACAGCACTCTTCGATCTGACTATGTTCAGGCCTCCCAATAAACACTGGGTTGCATGCCAATGATTAAAATACAGTCTCTGGAATCTCTGTAGTGCCATTTGGCGGAGTAGGGACTATCTACTAGAACTGTTAATATGAGGACTACTACCTGAAATATTCCTGGGGATTTTTCGGATTCCCAGATCAGTAGGATGACATCTTGACCGCTCGGCCATCCGGCCGTCTGTTATATACATAATATAAAATGAGACATAACGTCTCGATATGGTATGAAAAGCTGTCCAAAAGAAACGATACTGGAGGTTTAGTTTTCTTTAAATTTAACTGGAATTTTATTTCTTTAGACTTTGCAACATGGAGGATTAATCCATTATTAAGAATAAATTACAGTTTGATTGACTGGCGTTGTCAGGACTCACAGCAGTGACTCCCTGCCAAGTAAAAAAGTCACTGACTGACGATATATACAGAAATCAAAGTTTTCGATTTTCAAGGGTCGATTTCTCTGCCTCCAAACACCTGAAGTAATTCCGAATATCTCGGTCGAAATAAAATTGTTTTCTAAGGCAGTGGTTCTTAACCTTTTTATACTCACGGCCCATCAAATATTTTATAATTTTTTGTGACCCCCATTTTTTAAATAATAATTTATATTTGTTAAATTATCTATAATAAATTGATTTTTTTATTATTGCTTTATTTTTTATATAATAAATGTAAATCATAACTTTATTATTTCATTATCTATTTAAATAACATTCAAACTTCACAATTAAGCACGAAAACTCATTAATTTTTAACAAAAAATAAAATAAGAAACATGTCGATAAATCGATCCGAAGTCTATGTTAAAACTAAACTAAAACTAAACTTGTCGTAAAGATTTTGCATATCTTTTGCAAAAATATTAAATTTTCAAAGCCTACTACTAAGCCTACTATTTCTTCTAATTATTTTTAAAATTCCAAGCATTAATAGTTTCTCAGAATTACTTTGAAATAAAAGAAGTAAATACTGCGGTATAGCATATTTGCATTTATTTCTTCTGTACTAACAAAGTTGCATATAGAAAGAAATAAGGAATAAACCAAAAAAAAAAAAAAACTAAATAGAAAAACTTTATCTTTCTTATTTCACTTTTCAATACGATATTCGGTTATACATCAATTTTCTTTTTATTATATTATGAAGGAAATTTTGCATAATTTGGCGGCCCCCCGGCAAACTTCTTACGGACCCCCAGGGGGCCGCGACCCCCTGTTAAGAATCACTATTCTAAGGTACTGTGCAAAATTTCAAGATTTTCTGTAATGCGGTTGCCGAAATGCAAAAATTGCCAAAAAAGCTGTATTTTCTTCTTCCTCTTCTCCTTTTCTTTCGTCTGGCACCGCAGACGCTCGTAGAGATAAAACTACTGGGTCTAGAAAGCTCAAATTTTAAACTTAAGCCTTTCTCGTTATCAGTGAAGTGCTCGCGAAACGTCCGGATTGATAGGTCAAAGTTCGCGGGGTTTCCCATAGAGCCAATTCAGTTTTATGGCTTAATTTTATGCTTATAAAGATCAAGTTGTATGGAAACAAATTAATTTTATTCAAAATGTTACTCAGAATTACAAAAGCTCAACTTTATGAGAATTAAAACTTTTTATAACGATTTTTCTAAACGGCGTATCGAAAGCGTCGGTCGGCGGCGCGTTAACCGATCTTCTGTCTTAATGTAATATTACAGTTATTAAATTATTAAACAAAAACAATTCATATCCAAACAAAAACATTTGAGGTGTAAAAAAATTACGCCAAGTAAAACTTATTGATAATTTAGACGACGGTCAAAATTTTTCTTAGGAGTTTTCCTTTGGTAAAGATAAGCTTGGTGCTTGGAAGCAAAACCCACAATACTTTTACCTGTATTTACCTTACATTTCTCCTTTAAGCGCCAAGCTTAACTTCAAAACTCCTAAGAAAAATTTTGACCGTCGTCTAAATTATCAATAAGTTTTACTTGGCGTAATTTTTTTACATCTCAAATGTTTTTCTTTGTTTGGATATAAACTACAGAGATTATCCGAAATTGACTGCTTTTCTTGGAGATGCATTCGTCTCCCATTTTGCGTTCTTTCTCTCTTGTTATGTTCGTTCTTTAATCTCTTTTATTCAGTTCTCCACTCTCCAATAAACAACACGTAAAATAAATTACAGTTTATTTGAGGCGACATTTTTACTATCCCGTCGGCACGCGCCTAGTGCCGATTAGGCACTAATCGATTTTTAATTAGTTAGTGTAAAAATTCCAATTCTTTGAAAAATCTGAAAAAATTACTACCTGACAAATTTTTCTTTAATTTTATAATGCGCTATTCAGTATTTGGTTAAATACTTTCATTATTTTTATTTAATAATTGGTGTGAAATCGGCACTACTTCGGATATCAATTTTCAAATTTACCGCCAATTGCTGTTAATAGTAGTGGTTTGTACCGCTTTGATCACAAAATTAATTTTCCGAGTAAATCATTATTTAATAAACTATGATTACAAATAATTTTTGTGGAATGGAATTATTTTCAGATTATAAATAAGTTTGATGAAATAATATTAAGTTGCAGTGAGAGTAATTTGTCGAATTTTATTATCAATACTGAGATTATTTTCTTCAATGATATTTGTTGAGTAAATTAAATTACTATTTAATAAATTATTTATGATTACAAATAAACTGGAATTATTTCAGATAACTTTTAAAATAAAAATTCGTCGTTTTTCTAATCACAAATTTGTAAATAAGAAGTTTTATTATTAATTTTCTCAGAGTGAGCGGTAATTTGAAATTATATAACACTGAAATTATTTTCAAAAGGTTTTTATTGATAAATTAAGATTACAAATATAATTGGTGCGATAGAATAGTCCCGAAATTTTCGTTATCTTTAAATGATATTTTAATTAATGCTGGAGTAATTGATTGTAACTTCCACGGAAATATCGGAGTATTGATGTATAATTTCGAACGAGAGAAGTTTACTATTAGAGCTGGAACAGCTACTGCTCAAATAATTTTTGAAAAACAAAATATGCATCCAACTCTTATAGAAACAACTTCATTAGACTTCACTGACAGAGATTTTTTCGAAAACTTTTTGAAGAATGTACCGAAACTGTGTCCATTTAATATATGTACTCAATTTTAAATTTTTATTCAATTCGAATAAACA
The DNA here is from genome assembly GCF_030686945.1 of Centruroides vittatus. NCBI lineage: Eukaryota > Metazoa > Arthropoda > Arachnida > Scorpiones > Buthidae > Centruroides > Centruroides vittatus. The sequence goes on from NW_027122637.1 coordinate 591,674, forward strand.
ATATTTCCTAATATAAAAGAATTGTTTGTTTCTTTATAGACAATACTCACTTTTCGATGGGAAAACTTTCTTGCTATTAAAAGAACGTACTGTTCGTCATTTTAAAAATTATGTTAACTGGGATATCATCAGTCACCAAAGCGATTTATCTCACATATTCATTTCGGAATTTGCAGATAAATTAAATTAGGAATACATATGGAAAAATTACATATTATCTTATTCATTAATTATACAACATATTAATTACGTAAAATGGGATTTAATATGCCAATATCGGGAAATTACAACGAAATTAAACAACAGAACACTTGCTGAGCTTACTGCAATTTAATATTCAAACGCTTTCTGCCATGACAGCAGTTAAGAGTGACAAAAGATTATATTAGGATCACTAGAAGAAACTTGGCAATACGTATAAGAGAGCACAAGTACGACGTTAATAGAGGACACAAAAACACCATTTTGGAAGTCATGGCACAAATGAAAGGAGCGAATGTAAAATGGGATGAAGCGAGAATAGTTAAGACAGTCAATTCTCCGACGGATGCGTTAGGTATGGAGAAAATGGAGATATATAAGAGTAAAGTGAACAATAATTGCTTAAATTCAAAAGACGCCAATGCTCTTCCAACGGCCTGAAAATACGTAATAGAAAAAGAAATGGAGTTAAAAACCCCTAAAAGGATATGGCAGTTATGCTTTAACTAGTTTATTGTATTTTCGATATAGTATTTTATTTTTACATTTGTTTGGTTATATAATGTATTAGTAATTTGTTGTTTATTTAATATTTAACCGTTTAATGTAATAATTTGTAAAAATTTTCGAAAACGTTAAATTTCACGAGTATTCGAAAGCTTTGTGTTCGGTTGTGAAACTATAATTTCCTGAGGATGGCCTATAAAAATAGGCTGAAAGCGTTTGAATATTAAATTGCAGTAAGCCTAAGCTCAGCAAGTGTTCTCTTGTTTAATTTAGTTGTAATTTTCCGATATTGGCATATTAAATCTCATTTTACGTAATTAATATGTTGTATAATTAATGAATAAGATAATATGTAATTTTTCCATATGTATTCCCAATTTAATTTATCTGCAAATTCCAAAATGAATGTGTGAGATAAATCGCTTTGGTGACTGATGATATCCCAGTTAACATAATTTTTAAAATGACGAACAGTACGTTCTTTTAATAGCAAGAAAGTTTTCCCATCGAAAAGTGAGTATTGTCTATAAAGAAACAAACAATTCTTTTATATTAGGAAATATTGTTTATTAGAATTGAATAAAAATTTAAAATTGAGTACATATATTAAATGGACACAGTTTCGGTACATTCTTCAAAAAGTTTTCGAAAAAATCTCTGTCAGTGAAGTCTAATGAAGTTGTTTCTATAAGAGTTGGATGCATATTTTGTTTTTCAAAAATTATTTGAGCAGTAGCTGTTCCAGCTCTAATAGTAAACTTTTCTCGTTCGAAATTATACATCAATACTCCGATATTTCCGTGGAAGTTACAATCAATTACTCCAGCATTAATTAAAATATCATTTAAAGATAACGAAAATTTCGGGACTATTCTATCGCACCAATTATATTTGTAATCTTAATTTATCAATAAAAACCTTTTGAAAATAATTTCAGTGTTATATAATTTCAAATTACCGCTCACTCTGAGAAAATTAATAATAAAACTTCTTATTTACAAATTTGTGATTAGAAAAACGACGAATTTTTATTTTAAAAGTTATCTGAAATAATTCCAGTTTATTTGTAATCATAAATAATTTATTAAATAGTAATTTAATTTACTCAACAAATGTCATTGAAGAAAATAATTTCAGTATTGATAATAAAACTCGACAAATTACTCTCACTGCAACTTAATATTATTTCATCAAACTTATTTATAATCTGAAAATAATTCCATTCCACAAAAATTATTTGTAATCATAGTTTATTAAATAATAATTTACTCGAAAAATTAATTTTGTGCTTCGCTTATAATCGGTTTATTTTAAAGCGAATAAGTTCTAAAAAAACTCAAATTTGACCCGGAAATAATTTAACTTTTGTCTATTAGTATTTTTTAAAATTATTTTATAAAGTTTTATGACACCATGCTCTATATAATTTTTGTATTTTTTTTAAATTTTTATGAATATAAAAAAGCGAGCGACTGTAATACATAAATTAATGAATTTTCGTTTATTAACTGCATCTAGGCGAGTATGTCCAACAGATCCAACAGATACATGGCGGGGTTTTTTTTTATTGAATTTCTGAAAAATAAAACAGTTGAAGTGCGGGCTTTTTAGTATTTCTCAACTGATATATTCTGAAGCGATACCCACAGTAGTTTTCAAGTTTATGACCTTTTTATCCATAGAAATTTTACGAAAACCAATACCTTTTCACTACCTGCAGTAAATTCTCTCACAGTGTGAGAGCGCTGTACTCTCGCGATTATTACGTGCAACAATTGCGATTTAATAAAATAATTTATTATTTTAACCTTTACCTTTACCACAATGCTATACATTATAAATTTTTTCTTTTGTTTTCAATGACAGGACCAATCCCAATACATTTCAAATAAGTCATTGTATCTTTTTTCGATAACGCGATTTTCTCCCTTCGGTGTTATTGCCCTGCTGTCTCGCGATATGAAATAAGAAATCTAATACTTTCATTGTTGCAACAATTAAAATTTATGTTAATAATGTAGCAATATCATTTAGTAATTGTGAACAAACATTTATTTGGTAATTTTATAAATATTTTTTAAATTATTAAATATAAAATTATAGAATTCATTACCGGCAATACTAGTTGTCAAATCTGAAACAAAACATTCTCTTGAGGGCAAGAAAGCAATTTGTTAGTTATTCAACCCATTATTGACAGAGAAGGGTGTTTTTGAAAACCAACTACAGTAATAAAAAATTAGCAGTGTGTTTATTGTACAGTACTTCCCAGCGGGGAACCGGCAGAGTCTATTACTTTCGTGGGAGAAAATGAACAAAGTTTTATCCGAATTTGAAAAATAATACGATCCTGTGAAATTTAACAAATCTGATGTCAATATGATAAAGTTGAAATTATTTATAGTGAGTTGATATTTGATAAGTTTAGTTTTTTTGCATTTACAGATCAAATTACAGGAAATATAAATAAAAATCTCTATTTTTTAAACCCACAAGTATTTTATACTTTTAGATAGTAAAAAAAACGTAGAAATCGAAAACATAATCGTAGTCAAGTGTATATATCAGTAAAAATATAAAAATTGCATTAAAATAACACACTTTGATGAACGTCTCAAATGAAAAAGTTACTGAAACGAATATCGTCGCCATGTTAATTAACGCGCCACAGTAATTAATCGATTCTGAGCGCGTCGCGTTGCATCAAATTAAATAATTTATAAAAATTAAAATGATAAACATATATATGAAATAATTGACTATGACTATATCTGCTCGCAATAATATTGTAAAACACACTGCACTTATAGTTTAGCATTTCCGATAATATTTAATTAATTTTTGAATTTTATTATAAAAATCTAAGAAAAACATATAAATGCGTAAAACTTAATTTAAAAATATTTGCGACTTCAGATAATACAAAGATATAAGAATCCATCAAAAAATTAGTTAGTAATAATTAAAATGGAGAAAAAAAATTTTCAAGCTAACGAAATTTCTGTCGTAAAAAGTAAGGTATGTGATCACGTGACGCCCGTCTCCCACCTTGTGTAATCAAAGCGGCCGAGGTTGAAATAAGAGCTTAAACTCCAGTAGAAGTAAAAACAGACATCGGCGCGTGTCTAGGACAATAAACTTGACCGGGAAAGAAGACGAAGCATGACACCTTGTAATTTACGGTAAATACCTTTTAATATTAAAAAATTAAAATCTTCAATAAATTATAATCAAATTAAGATTTTTTGACTGAATTCGACTAGAAACGTATTGAGAAACTGAATTAAAGTAAAAATACTGGTTTTTTGACGCTAAATTTTTAAATAATTTTTTAAATTGGTGCCTGATTGACAGTGGGTGTGCAATTTCTATTTGACTGAGCACGCGCGTGACGACAGGCTTTACAAAGCTTCTTTCGAATCACGAGTGAAATTTCAAAACATCTATATAGACTATACACAATGTAACTAAATGTTGTCTCCCGATTCCAAAAAGTGTTATTTCAGAATGTCCTGAACACAGGACGGTGATATATGCACAGATATGGCGGCAAACTCTGAAATTTTCTCACATATCCTATAAATGCTCGATATGAGCACAAGCTTCTAGTTCCTCATATACCAGTACAATACAAGTACTTGTGTTTTCTGTTTATAATTATAAGTTATAAATACTTTGTTCGAAATTATTAGTTAAAAGTGAAATAGGTATAGAATAATAAAACAAATATACAATAAGGATTTAATGTCTTGTAACTCGTTTAGAAAATAATAAACATATAGAAATTGCATATACTCCATATCACAAATCGTATTGTTTAAACTTTATCTATGACTAACTTATATTTTAAACCATACTCACTACATTCCATATTATTTAACGTATAACGAGTTCAACTACATTGACAGTGCGATAAACAAATCATAAACGTGTTATTTTACTCTTTGGATCAGGCTGACGTTGCGTATGAAGAAAAATCATTTATTTAATCAATCATCTTCTAAAAAATTTAACTTGTTTTCATTTTTAACTAATGCAAATTACGAATGCTTTATTCGTAATTTGTAACTATGACCAGAAAATACCACAAATCGAGTCCTGCTATTGGCGCTGTTTGCCGTAGCGGCATAATTTAGAACTAATGCTCACTCAGGGGCTAGATGAGCTTCTCTCGTTACTCTGTAAACATTAACTCGGTAGTCTACTTTATCGGCGCAGTGTACGCCTATCAATTGCTCTAATGGCGGCCTGATGCGGTCCCATAGATCTGCCAGATTTGTCGGAAGTGGGTGGCACAAACACAGAATCCTTCACATGCCCCACAGGTAGAAGTCGCATAGCGTTAAGTCGGGAGATCGTGGAGGCTATGACAATTGCCGTTCTTCGAACGACGAATCCATCTGTTTGGTAATAGCTTGTTAAGAAATTTCCAGATGTCTCAACGGAAGTAAACCGCCGCCATGCCTCATGATTGAATTGAAACTTTTAGAGATGCTTATCTTATATGATCCCATGTCATTGTTGCATCTATCGTGGTTTGACTACAAATATTTCTAATCTGGGCATTTATTTAGACCTTATATACAGCCTATACACGCATCTGGTGTGTAATAATTGAAAAATATACCCGATTGGTCAATTGAAAAAGTAAAATAGTGCAGATTTGAGGATTATAAATCTGTTTCTGTATTTGTTCTTCTTTGATATATTTAGTATTGAAAATAACATTAAATCCTTTCAAATCTTTCAAAAATGGTATCATCCTGGACCAATCGCATGATGCGGTTGAATTTTCACTCGATAAGACCTTGTTTTAGTTTTCTGGTACGGAGGTAGAAATAAATAATTGTGAAATAATAATCTGATAGATAATAAAATGAAAGTTTTAACAGAAACAGATTTATAATCCTCAAATCTGCACTATTTTACTTTTCCAATCGACCAATCGGGTATATTTTTTAATTTTTTTTTTTCACTAAATGAGTATAATAATAATATATATTTATTTCCAAGGGAAATTCCCCTCCAAACTCAAATGGTCAGGTGGTAACGGTTCATTCCGACGGCTGGGACTTCTTACCTCCGGTACGGAAGTCCATCGTAATCGTATCCCCCGTGGTTTGTAGTAATTGGGAGAGGATTCGGTAGATCATAGGGTCAATATCTGATATATTTCATTCTTTGACATACGTCACATTCATTGAACTTACTTATAGATGCTGCATTTTATATCTGACTTATATGAGAAAATAACTTATATGCCATTTTCTCATATTTTATCACATAAGTTTTATTTGCTTTGCGATTTAATATGTTTGAAAATGAAAGTAAAACCGTAAGTTATCATTAAATAACAAAATATTATCTGTTGCAAAAGAAAACAGCAACTAATTCAAAGTTCGTGCTTTAATCTTGCAAAATACCTTCCCAAGCGCAAGCTTATCAATGATCTTTACGATAACTATCAGGAAGAATGCGATGTGTTTTAATATACTTATAAACACACTAAAAATAAAAAATTTTTAGTTAAATAACAAGTAAAAATTATACTCTTTCCATTTCCGACTTCGAGGATTCTATGAGCCAAAACAAGACAAACAAATAGCAAGGAACAACAATTATTTTATTAATTTATCCATATGCATTTCGCCATCTAGGCCTCATCAGTGGATACATCAGGATGTTATTCGTTGATTACGTTTTATACCCAACAGCCGTTCCCAGCATGCATCAACAATCAATCCAGCATTCAAATTAAGTAAATTTACATGTTCGGCGATACAGAAATGTTCTACAATTTTTCTTTCTAAGTTATTTTCTATTCTATACAAAATTTTAGTATTTTTTATATTTATATTACAATTAAATTTTTGGCAATGTAAAAACCATGCTGATTCCGTTCTTCTCAGTCTAATGGCTGCCTCATGTTCCCTTACTCTCAACTCCAATCTTCTTCCGGTTTCTCCAATGTAATAGTTTGGATTTCTACATGTACATGACATCCTATATACGACACCGGCGATTTTAAATTGGTCTCTGGGCGAATTTTCACTGTTCATTATACTAATGATGTTAGACATCTTATTCTTTTGACTCGCAACTATGCATACAGAGAATTTTTTAAAAATTGGTTTATATTTTTCAAAAACTTTAGCAACATAAGGAACCTTTACATAAGAAATATCTTCTATGCTATTTTTAACATTAAATCTACGTTTTAAATATAAATTGTACCACTTACAGAGGATATGTTTCGGATAATCATTTAACTGAAATTTTTTAAACAATTGTTTTACTTCGATGTCTATGTTTTCTTGCTGAGTTGTTCGATTTAGTATCTTTCTCAATTCCATAATAAAGACATTCTTTTTATTTTCTAAAGGACAGTAAGATTTAAAGTTAATGGTTTTACCATTATTACATAGTTTTTCATACTTACTAAATGATACACTTGTTTCTTCTCTTTTTATAGTGACATCTAAAAAATTCATTTTATTTTGTTGTTCATCTTCACTTGTAAACTTTAAATTTTTATGTAATCCATTTGCATATTCTTCAATGTGTTTGGATGAAACTGTTTGAGAATCATAAACTATTATTATATCATCTACATATCTTGCATAATATTTAATACCTGTTAGACTTGAAATTCTTTCATCTATTTTATTCATATAGTTATCAGCCAATTTTGGTCCTATAACCGATCCCATGGCAATGCCTTTTTTCTGCCTATAATATTCTGTAGAAATTTTAAAGTAATTATTATTGAATACAAATTTAACAAGTTCTATTATATATTCAGGGACGTTATATGTTTTAAGACTTTCTATTATCATTTCTAAAGTGATAGATGGGTACATAGACTTTATATCCAAACTCATAATACGGAAAGATTTTTTTATAGTTACCTTTTAGCAATCCGTTAATTAGTTCTTCTGTATTTTGAATACTATAGGTTGATTTCTCCATATTCTGAAAGAAGTTTTTCAAAAAACATTCCAAGTTATACAAAACAGTTCTTCTAAAATCTACAAGGGGTCTGCAAGCATTACCAGGCTTATGTGTTTTGATTCTTACATTTAACTTAGGCTCTCTTACATTATTAAAGTCCAGAATATTTTTGACTTGATTGGCTGGAACGCCAATCAAGTCAATAAATAATTTGAAGTTGAAGCTATTTTTAACATTAAAACGTAGATTTAATGTTAAAAATAGCATAGAAGATATTTCTTATGTAAAGGTTCCTTATGTTGCTAAAGTTTTTGAAAAATATAAACCAATTTTTAAAAAATTCTCTGTATGCATAGTTGCGAGTCAAAAGAATAAGATGTCTAACATCATTAGTATAATGAACAGTGAAAATTCGCCCAGAGACCAATTTAAAATCGCCGGTGTCGTATATAGGATGTCATGTACATGTAGAAATCCAAACTATTACATTGGAGAAACCGGAAGAAGATTGGAGTTGAGAGTAAGGGAACATGAGGCAGCCATTAGACTGAGAAGAACGGAATCAGCATGGTTTTTACATTGCCAAAAATTTAATTGTAATATAAATATAAAAAATACTAAAATTTTGTATAGAATAGAAAATAACTTAGAAAGAAAAATTGTAGAACATTTCTGTATCGCCGAACATGTAAATTTACTTAATTTGAATGCTGGATTGATTGTTGATGCATGCTGGGAACGGCTGTTGGGTATAAAACGTAATCAACGAATAACATCCTGATGTATCCACTGATGAGGCCTAGATGGCGAAATGCATATGGATAAATTAATAAAATAATTGTTGTTCCTTGCTATTTGTTTGTCTTGTTTTGGCTCATAGAATCCTCGAAGTCGGAAATGGAAAGAGTATAATTTTTACTTGTTATTTAACTAAAAATTTTTTATTTTTAGTGTGTTAATATTACCACCGATCCCATTGGTTTTAATAATTGATTTTATACTTATAAAATTGTTACGCAAATTTTTTATTTTGCACTAAGCACATAAATTAGTGAAACATTGCTTAATTGGAAGAAAAGCTGAATCTTACAGATTATAACATTATAATCATTACCTTTAATCCGCTTTTCTTTTCATCGTAGGTTATTCTAAATGTATTTTCCGAGCAATAATTAGGCCAGAAAACATCTGGATAAATTATCTTACCACACTCTTTACGTACACAAATTTAATAGGTTTCCATATTTCAAATGGCACATATCATAACCTTATACTGTATAGTTTATGTTTAGTCTAGAATATGAGGAAAGAGTATGAGTATTAATTCAATTTATGTTCGACGACATTAAATTTCAGAATAATCGAAAGCAATTCCTTATAGAATTGGAAGCACTTTGATTGGGATTTGCAATTTCTTCCGTGTATTCTTTCACAAAAAAAAATTAAAATTGACTTTAAAATATTGAATTACCTATAGATTTACAGAATATCTTAATTGTTACAGAAATGTAAGCAGACGTAAATATTTACTGCACCTTGTAATTGAACCTAATTTTATTTTAATTTTTATTTACATCCGGTTTACGAGGTTAAGGTCTACGTGTTGAAATACGATGGACATAAACATATTGCCATAAATTTAATTACGTAATAGAGGAAATTTAGCATTTTATATATTTGTTAATTAATCTAAAATAAACTAAATAAACTAAAATAAAATAAAATAAACTAAATAAACAAAAATAATCTAAAATAAAATAATTAATCTAAAATAAATTAAGCTACGATCGATACAATACAATAGATTTAATTAATTGACAAAGGCAGATGTTTTCATTCATGTGCTTGAAAAATATGTTCTTAAAATAAAATTTTTCCGAAGGTCATTACACATTATGTATGGGAAGTAGAAAATGGCGGCTAATGCTACCAAGACAAGCTTGATTTGATTCATTTTGTCTTATTCGATCGTTTATAAAGGATTATCTTTGTAAAAAGATAATTATTCATATCGGTTTGCAGCTATAGGAAGCATAAAATCTTTACAAATGTTATTTTTTTGGTTTGCACGATTAGAAAAAAAAATTGTTCGCTTTCTTTGTTCGAGAGTTGGGAATTTCTTTTTTAAATTTAACCTTGACTCTACCGCTACCTCTGTGCCACCAACCCGTTGCAACGACAACGGAAACTAACATATTCCGCGTTAAGTGTTTCTATATCTTTTATTAATAGCATAAACAGCTTCTTTATACACTACGCTTATATTTATTTCGACAAAAATTGAAACATTGTATATAAGAAAATTAAAACATTCTTATAAAACAAAAATGAATAAAATTTCTACAAAAAATAATACTATTTAAGCTAATTTTTTTATCAATTTTTAAGCTATACAAGTTTTAAAATCTACGATATATTAAAAAGTAAAGTAGTTAAGTTATTTCGTAATAATTTCACAATATTTAAATCGAATTCAACTTATCAAATGTCAGAACGTTGCTCGTATGTTAACACTGTATTTTTATTAAATGCCGATAAGAATTAACGCTTAAAAAATATTTAAAATCGAAAATAAGAAATTTAATTTAAATACATCAATAAATAATAATAGAACATGTGTAGTTTTAGTTTGGTAAAAGTAAAACTAAAACTAAAACTTTGTTATAGTAAAAGATTTAAGTTAAATAATAAACTTTTATGTTATATAACGTTAAAAAGGCTTGCTTAGCTTATTGGTTTGTATGGAAATTCTCATTTAATTAAACTAATTCTTAAATCGTCAAAAAATTAAAACCATTCATTTAAATTTCTAAGTTGTAATAATTTTTTTAGACGATATTTTTGGATGTATTTTCGAGGAAGGGAGATAAACAGCGTTTACCTATTTTTTACAGTGGGCACGATCTGTTGCGTGTCCTTGACATCCCTTTCGCGTTGATTCAAAAGCAAATTAAATCATGCCGTAAAATGCAGGGTGATAATTCTAGATTTTATATAATTAAATGATTATTCTTTAACTATTTTTTCTATGTTTTAAATGAATTACAACTTTTTATCGCATCTAACAAATTTAACTTTACTAAAAATATTAATTAATATAGTTGAAAGTTAAGCCAGAAATTCCGGTTTAATGAATACAACGGATTCTTTATAAATCTCTTAAAAAATCTGACATGTACTGCACATATTTTTAAAAATCACAAATGATATTAGCAATTTCAATACTGTTGTTTATCGAAAAGAATTTAAATTAATTATTGAAAAATTACGTGTTAATTAATTACACAAGTAAAATAAACAAAATCATTCTTCGCTTCCTCAAAAATTACAATAAGTCGTTGGTTTTTAATAGAACACGTCGTAAGGCGACATCTTAATCTAATAATAACCGTAAATGCATTTCCAAAAAATATGTTTACAAAACGTTTTTCGACCAATAAGCGCTCTGTGCAATGATGTCATAACAGCATCGGAAAGAGGATTGATGCCACTCCTTCACAAAGTGTAGTGGATGCTAATGTGTTGACTTATTAGTAGAAGCGCTCGATAATTCTTTAATTCTGTACTTAAGCATTAATTTGCCAATTAAAAGTATTTTTAAAATATAAAAGAAAAAGTTTCTGTTTTAACAGGAAAATTAAGAATTTGAACAGAAAAAAATGACGTCGGCTCTAAAAGCTGTTTGCTTCGTTGTAGCGGTAAGAGTTAATTATATAGTTTATTTTTGTTATATAAATTACTATAGTGAATTTTTTCCTCTTCTTAATAAATCGTAATTTATTTGTGTTTCTCCTGGTAATATTAATTTAAAAATTTCTCAACAGTATTTACTCTTTTATTTACATATTTTATATTTATTTTAAAATATATTTTTACTTTCTAATGTCACCGATTTTATTCAGAACATTTCATATATTTATCAATATATTCTGTTACGTAAACAGATAAGTTTTTAGCTTTTCCTATCATGTGTCGCATCATTTTTAAGCTTCGCAAAAAGATGTATACTCGTTTAGATTAATGTTACCTTAGATAGCCAAAATGGCGGCTCATCTCTAATTCCAGCAAGGAAACAGTGGGACGCACGTTCTAACCTAACCTATTCTAATAGTTTGGTTGCTAATAATTATGGTAATTTATTAGACTAGGTTAGGTTAGGTTAGACCGTGCGTCCCACTGTTTTCTTGCTGGAATTAGAGATGAGCCGCCATCTTGGCTACCTAAGGTAACATTAACCCTACTACTGGATGCTAAAAATACGATATATAATTATATGAGGCAATATTTGACTTTTTAACGGAATGTTTTACTGATGGTCTAGTATCTTTCTGGACTGTATATTAAGCAGTGTAGTTTTAATTTGGTAAAACTAAAACTGAAACTAAAACTAAAACTTGGTTATAGTCACCCAAAATGTAGTTTTAAAGGCTACTATTTATTATTTTACAATATTAAATTATTAAAAATTGAAGCGTAATAAACGCGTATGTTAGATAAAATTAAATGACAATTAATAGTTAGATTTTTCAATAATTTAATTATTTCTTATACGGATTTGACCTCTTTCTGTTTCTATAAAAAGAAATACTCTGGCTCTTCTAAGAAGTTTTCTAAGATTTCAAGCGAAATAACATAAAAAGTGTGAAAACTAATTAGAAGTTTTAAATTATTTTTTTTAATTCTATAAATTTTTTTAATTGAAAAGATAAAAATTATCAATTTCCGTTAGCTTCTATTAAATAATTATGTCAACAGTCAGTAGAGATATTAAATTATCTCTGAGCATTTTTTATCTTTCGGAAGTCGATTTCGTTAATGTTTGCAATTCTTTCGTATGAAAACCGGTTTTATTGTCTCAAAAAGTCGCAATTCATTTTTTTTCAGTTCTGGTAGGAATTTTCTTTCTGTTGAGAAATTTAATATTGACAATAAATATTATGTATTTTATTAATAAATACTTTTAATCTTGATATTTGTTAAAAATTCGATTACAAAAATCCAGCAACGCGTTGCTTAACTTTCTAGGTAACATTTAGGGTGCCATCTGTTATATTTTATTATTAAAAACTTTTTATATTTTTAACTGTCATAACATGGCAAAAAGCTTAATTTTAAGGGTAAGGATGGGTTTATAAAAAAATTATAAATGCTAATAACGAGCAAAGTCGCTATACACGACCCCTTTATCTCCTCACCCCTCGACCTTTAACCATCAAAATTTAAATTAATACCACCAATCGTCCTAATAAATAACCCTCCTTCAAAATTTCATAAATTTTTGATAAAAATCGCAGGAGTAATTAAGCTTCAAAGAGAGTAAACAAAATCGTGTCCCACACACGCACACTAACATTCATACATACAGAAATTATCTCCGAATTTTTTTGCATTTCTCGACGTTTCAAGGTCCCCTGATTCAAAAAATGTAAAAAATCTTGATCATTTTTTGATCGATCGCCATACTTTCCCTCTCGGTTGTTATATATAACAGCTGAGAAAGTAATAACCCATAATCTGTATACATTTTTAATATTTTCCTAATTATTTTCGTGTTTACACAAGTAATTGTTTGAGATGAACGTGATTCCTTGTCCGACCGATGATATATCCGGCATATCCGATTCCGTTGTAGTGCGGTTCTATTTTACTTTTTAAAATTTATTTTCCTGATTTTTTTAAAGTAATTGTTTAATTAACATTTTTATATTCTACAATTTTTTTTTACTAAACATCAGTCTCTCGCATAGCCAATCAACGCAATTAATTTTAATTTATTCTTTCTTTTATAAACATATATTACGTAACGCAGATTATGTGGATGGGTATGCAAATAATTATTACGATGCGTTGCAAGGAGATGGGTGTTTACCAAAATGTTATGTAATGCTAGGATCTCAACCCGGGAATCGGAACAACTCATTTTTATTTATAAAAAGTTGTATAAGTCCTTCTGTTTATGCCACTGCTTTGTACATAATAAAACAATGTAATATCTCCGTGCTGATATTATTCTTAATAAAGTTAAGGGATCAATCTACGATATACGTTATGTAACTTTGGGAGTGGATATCCCAAAGCTATCCTTGTCATTCTTAAAGATCCTTATTATTATTTAACTGCTAGGAAACCAATTAAAACTTAAAAGCAATTTAATACAAACTATATCACGTATATAATAGCGGCGTGATTACTCCGCCTCCGACTAGTGATAATATCAATTAGTTAGTATACTGGGAACGGTGGCATTTACAATGGCGAATGATCAAAATTTCGAGACAAGAAAATTGTCCGTTACGAAGGATTCCAGAAATCCTTCGTAAATCATCTGAAGTTTTACTCAGTATCGAGCAATTCATTGCCTCTTCAATAACCTAATGAATATGTTATAGAGATCCTCTTTGTCCCTTCAATACAAAAATATTAATCCCGATTATGAATATAGCAATTTCGTTTGAATATAAATTTATCAAATTTTGAAATTTATTGAAAATACTGTATCCCCTCGTTATATCGCTGATTCGAATATATCGCGCTTTTTTTGGTCCTCCAAATTTTTAATGCAATGGAGTCAATAAATTTTAAATTATCAATTGCCGTTGATTTTTTTTTTGCAACGAAATACGGTATTTTATTCCTACTATTGTCCTTGAAACTACAACTGCAGGTGAAACGATAAATTGGTCAAGATAAGCAGAACAGGTGGACACATTGGTTACGTACGTTTTTTTTTCACATTAAAAGTTGTTTATTTGTTGGTTTTAAGTACCGTCTCCTCATTTACAAGTTTCTGTAAATTCGAAATTTCACACCTTTATACGAATTGAGAGGAATTTAATGGAAAACTAGCTCCTATTTAAGAGTAACACGTGAAGAAACTCCGGAAAATTCCACATACAGCCCGTTGGTTGGGTGTGAACCCGCGACAACAGTACTACAATGTTCAGCAGGTTTTTCTAATCTTAATTCAATGCGCCCGCAATACCTTCAATTCACATAAAGTATGAAATTTCGGATTTACTGCGTAATGTGCAAGGAAAAGATTTCTTTATTTCATAACGGAAATTTCTAAAATTTTTATACAATAGTAACTTTTATTTTGCTTTTTAGAGAATTTTTACTTTGTAATTTTATAAGTTTTGATGTTCTATTGTATAATCAATATTCATTTTTTAAATTTTCAATTACTGTATTTATAATTTTTATTAAAAAATATAAATTACACGAATTTTTAATAAGAGATTTATTATGAAATATAGTACTGTATAATAAAGTTGCAACTGATATTTTGTTTTTATGTCGACATTATTTGTCTTTAAATGTCATTGTTAAAGAAACAATAATGCTAAATGGGCGTTCGTGGTATTGATGTTTACGTAAACGTCAATTAATACGATATCACCACGAATAAAATTCAGTATTGCAAAACTAAGCTTATGTTATATCAGAAACACTTGCTGATGAAAGAATAGAAGATAGAGATTCCATAGCAAGTATAATATGTTTAATAAAAGCCCAGAATTTTTAGTAGTCGATTATATCGCCCTTTTGCGCGCTTGTCTCTCAACAAGCGCGATATGACGAGGCGGCTAGTGTATTTTATAAAATGCCAGCGGACTATAAATTATCTAAATATCCATCGTTTTATTTACTTTTTGACTAATGTTTGGAAATATGATAAAATTAGTGTAGAAAAAAGAAAGTTTTAGAGCATGCGTACTGTACATACATATTTTTATGCTTGGCAGCAAGAAATAGAGGAAGGTAATAATTATTTCTTAATGTTAATTTATTGTTTAAAGTTGTTAAATAGTGGTAAATAGCCTAGCATTTATGCAAAGAATACAGTAATACCCGGATTTTCGTTGACTTCGGTTATCGTCGGTTTCGGTTTTCGTCGGCATGCTCACGTGACCTCTTGCTATTTTTGCCAAAACATAGGGCAACTTACGCGTTTTCCTGCTCAGTGTGGCGTTGTTTCTCGTTGTGTGAGCATTACCCCGCACGTTTAGACAAGCAATTCCATTGCTTTCCTTTCCTTTTAGCTCCATCATGGGACCAAAGAAAGTTTTCAGAGCCA
The DNA here is from genome assembly GCF_030686945.1 of Centruroides vittatus. NCBI lineage: Eukaryota > Metazoa > Arthropoda > Arachnida > Scorpiones > Buthidae > Centruroides > Centruroides vittatus. Next base: position 607,410 of record NW_027122637.1, read on the forward strand.
GCAGCCCTTCGAATGCCATGTTAAATGCTATGTTAAATGTTCATTTATTCTTTACATTAGTTTTTTATTTTCATTTTATATTAATAGATTATATATTTTTTAGTATTAAATACAATATAAACAACATCGCTAAACCCGATATATTATAAGACATCAACCAAAACACCAACCTAGACACCAACCAAATGCCGAAACTCTATCGTGCTAGTTTCGAAACTAGCCCGATAGAGTTTCGGCATTTGGTTGGTGTCTAGTCTTAAATACAATATTTATTCTGTATAAAATATAATTTTGGTATGTATTTTGGAGTGTCTAGAACGAATTAATTGGATTTACATTGGTTTATGTAAAAATTATTGCTTCGGTTTTCGTCGGTTTCGGATTTCGCCGATTGTTTTCGGACGGATTATCGACGAAAACGGACGTATCACTGTATTTAATTTCTGAATAATTTGAAAAATAAGATGAGGAAACAAATTTATTATTTTAAATAGGTATATACTGTAAGATATATAAATTAGGTGAATATAAAAGCTTAAAGGAGCAATTATTTATGACATCGTCATAATGTCGGGCCGCAACTTTAAAATTTTTTAATTGATTTAATTTAAAATATGTGCTCTTCACCCGAAATTAGTAGTGTCTTGCCCCTGTACATCATACTTTTCCTGTTAGCAATAGAGTCATGGCGGTCATCTATTAACTCCTTTGAGGGGAAGTTGTGAATTGAAATAACATGACTTCCGGTTTGCATCGGAAGTTCGTATATTCAAAAGTTAACTCTTCTACACCTAAGGTATGCCAAGATGCTAGCTAATTCATGCTATACCTCACCCTTGCGAATGATTAGTAAAGTAGTCTAACACTAAGGGGAGTGCCTTCTGGGTTGGTCAGACTGTACGGCGACACAATTCGTTACCGTCGTGGTTGGCAATACCGCTATACGTCACATTACTGTAACTAGAAAAATTAACTTTGAGGACGTTTCTAAACTCCACGGTGTGAGCAACACTTCGGGGAGCAATGAGCAAAACAAAGATGTCATTTCGGAGAGAAAAGAAACGACGTATTGTGACGTGTTTGGATGCTGCTGAATAATGGTAGATGCGTGTGTGTTTATTCGTTATGCGAATTGTTTTTGTTTACAAATCATTTAATTATAAAAAATATGTTTTACATCAAGTATGGAAGAAGATATGTTAATTCTAGAAGTAATAGAATAGGCAAGAAACAAAGGCACAAAGTGTTTTAAGATAGAAGGATTTGTGAAAAAAGTTATACCACGCTATACTGACGTTTCTTTTAAAGGCTACTTTAGACTAAACCGGTGTACAGTTGAAACAAGTACTGTTTCAACTGAAGCAAGTTACATTAAGAACTGCGATCTCTTCCTTCACACTTAAAGCGAATTTAAGATGTTCATATAAAGAACTTCTGTCTTTTTTATGGTGGCTGCCATCTTGATTTTAAATTTTCTTCCGGTAGTCACCAGATTGTAATGGCTGTAAGAACTGTTGGAGATTGATGAAGCTAAAAGGTTCAACGGTCACTTGACTTACGCAATTCCTGTTGTTAACAGAGAGGATTAGAAACGTTTCGTCGCAAACCGTGACGACGCCGTAGAGTTTAGTAATCTCCCCTTTCTCTTATAGTAGGCGCTTCGTACGCTGATAACGCCGAACGATTCGTTAAAACAACTGACACGAACTTCACAAACTTTGAAACCGGAAGTTAATAGATTATCGATTACGAATCTGTAATATTACGAAATAGTTCTTATTTTTAATTGCTTTAATAACTGAAATAACGAAACAACTGAATTGTGAAGTGTTCGTAACTTTAAAATCTAAAAGAAATCTATTCCAATGAAATATAAGCAAATAAGTTATTCTTAAATTTATAAATTTTTAGGTGTGTTCAATTATGTGAGACGATTATATCCGGTAGCTTTAATTTTCGTTCTACCGACTCTAACCGATGTCGAAAAACCAGCGTCGATTCTTATTTTGAGTCACCCTATCTCAGTAAAGTGTGTTTAGAACAAGACATTATTTGTTTTAAACAAAGTCAAACAAGATAAAACACAGTGACAAAACTGAAAGAAAATTTCCTTTTTCCATTTGATGATGTGACCGTTGATTTTTTGTAAACTTTGCTTAATATGAGCCTCATTAATAGAAGTGCTGATTTTTAAGTTCCTTCAACTTTATTAAAAGGTTTGACTATTTAGTTGATCGTCATTCGATCACTACTTTGCTTTGTTATTATCTGATTTGTAAAAAGCTTTTTACTTTATCACTTGATTAGTATTGTATTACATTTTTATTAATTAATAACAACATTTATTGCTTTATTAAAGAGCTTTTGACCAGTAATGTTTTTGTGCAGCGTTACTCGTGTTTACTGAATACAATATATTGTTATAATAGAGATAATTTTTTCTTTGTTTAAATAAAACTAAACGAATTCGGAGAACGAAAAACATTCTCCTGCAGACCCAATAAATAGAATATTTACAATTCAGCCATCTTTGCTCCGAAAATAAACGTGGAGAAAGAAATTTTTTCTTAAAAATATTACAACAGAAAATAATTTTAAAGTATTAATATTTTTAACTAGACAAAATTCAATTTATTAAAATAAAATTCAACCTGTTTACGTATCATATGTACATATCAAACAGTAACAAAAATATTTAAACAACTGTATACAATTCGTGCTTATTGTGAATATGGACTAGTATCGATATGTTCGCCTTTGTTATTTGCAGTGATGACATCTGTGACGGGATATTAGTATAATAGTCTATTTATAATAAAAATATTACAGAAAATAACATAGATTATAATTTAACATCGAATCCTCTTTGTATCGTGACAGATTATGAATCAGCTGCGATGAATGTATAAGTAATTCTTTTACGAACACAACTTCCAAAATGTTTTTTTTTCGACGCATTTAGATTCATACAATGAGCTGGTTCGCAGCAAAGACATGCAGAAAATGCCTATATTTATTGTTCTTTAAACAACTATCTGCTTCGTCGTTTCTGCCTGTACAACTGTAATTATTTCCAAGAAGTATTGTAATAATAACACATAAGGTTAGCAGTTAATTATTGGAGGATCTCTTTCAGGAATTTATAAATTCATTAAAAAAGTTACAAAATGAACAAGTAGACGACGAAATAAATATTTGACGATATAACTCAGGCAGGAATAGACAGAGACAATCATGAATTTAGAAATATTCCATTTTTAAACGTTGCGTCGGACCTTATACTTCGATTTCATAATTTAAATATTTAATGTATATTGGTATTGGTCATTTATATTGGAAAATATAGAATACCATTAATTAATGATATTCTATGTTTTCTGCAGATTCCCAGAAAACAAGTATGAAAAATTTGGTGCGTGTCGGACAAAGGATTTCCGACTAAGCAATTCCGACGTAACATAACTGTTTCGAAGAAACGTCTAGTTTCGCGCTCGGATCAGTTCCAACAGTTCCAGTTCCAGCAGCGGAACTGAATTTTTCATCTTTACAATGAACTGCCCCATTCTGGATAATGTATGAAAAGAAGCTTCGTTTACATGAATCTGACAGTTCGAGTTATTAGCCTGGATCGCGTTTTAGGAGATATTTAATATTTTCCTTGGTTTTAGAGGAATTATATAAAGAATAAATTACTTAATTCAATTAATAGCTTGCAAATCATAAAATTTATAATAAAAATGTTTGACATTTAATATTGTAATCGAATTTGTGTTATTAGCAGGAAAATAAAATAATTGTTTTTAAATGATAAACAACAGACTGTAAAAAGTATTTTAATTAATCCATAAATTTTAGTTATGATCGTCAGCAGGGTAACTATAAAATATTAGCATATTGAGGGAGGAAGAGCTTACAGATAGGACTAAATGTAGACTTCGCCAGGTAGAATTGTTGTTCCTGTAATATGAAGAAAATGGACGAATTTTAAAGATTTTGTGTATTTATGCTAATTTTAATTGCTAAACTGTAACATTTTAAAATATTTTTTGGCAGTTGTTGACAAATTGTGGGCCAGGAAACCGTTTTCAGGAGGTGCGAAGAAGAGTTTTCATTGTGTTCGTGACCTCAATGTAGTCGTTACATCATCAAACTTCCATTTCTTAAACATTTAAAAAAATTATTATCATTGTTTTATTCGTAATAGAAAATATAATTTCGTGCTATCGAAAAAGCCAAAAAAAAATCTTAATTTTATTCAAATGAAATACAAGAGAAGATTACAAAATGCTTTTACGAAAAGTGTGGGGAGCTAAAGAATTTTTATAGAAAAGAGGTTGTCTCTTTAAAAAGTTTGAGAAATTTTACGACTATTTATATTATTAATTAATCTTTATATAAATGTTTCTGTTTGAAGCAATGTGATAAATTGATAAAAAAGATAAATTGCCTGTCGAGAATAAATTTAAATGACAAATTTGTTATTGGTATTCTGTGTTTAGCGATTGTTCTTGTTATCGCAAGCTTTCATTCTAAGCAACAATACTTTTTGGGCTGCAATTTGAAAAAATTGTAAACCTATAAATTCCCACTGTCAGCTGTCTGCCTGTATATCTTTCCTTAAACTCTAGAACGTAATTAAATACCGTATATCTCGGCGGATAAGACGATAGTTGAACCATAAATCAAAATGGCCCCGAAAATCCGGGGTCGTCTTATACGACAGATACAAAAAAAAAAATTAGATTGAAATTTATATAAATTAAAACCATTATAAAAAGACAGACAAACCGTAATTATTTACTAGAAAAGAGTAGGGTATGTGCACAAAATAGAATAGCCCATAGGATGTTTTTGTAAATAGTCAAGGTCATTACCCGAATGCCCGAATTAGTGCGAATGTTTGCAAAAATCGCCAGATGCAAGAAAATAAAATTTGTTCATTCGAAAATTACAAATAGGACATAATTCCATATACACTATACAGTATTATTATTCAGATAATGATTGCTGATCTAAACTAGATTTATAGGCCATTGATAGTTTGGGGATCGTCTTATAGGACAGATATATATGCTAAAACTATAAAACTTCGACGAAAATTTATACATAGTCTTATCTGAAGGTCGTCTTATCCGCCGAGATATACGGTAAATAAATGTGGAGACAAGATATGGAAAGCGTGGGATAAGGACGCTCCTATTAACTATATAAGCACTTCCGATACAAACCAGAAGTTATGTTATTTCAATTCAAAAATCCCCCCCAAAAAGAGTTAGAAGGATGACCGGCATGACTTTATTGCTAACAGGAAAACTATGATGTACAGGGGCAAGCCAATACTAATTTGAGGTGGAGAGTATATATTTTAAATTAAATAAATTAAAGATATGATTAAAAATTGCAGCTCGGCATTGTGACGATGTCACAATAAATAATTGCTCGTTGTATTTGAATTATGATTTTAACAAAAAGTGACTATACCAAATTAATTAAAAGAAAATATTTTTAAATTACATTTAAATTCATGTTTAATTGTTTTTAGTTTCCTCTAATCTATGGGGTGAAAATTAACTATAAAAAAATATGTCACAATACTAAATACATTAATATTAATCTTTGCATACTGTTCTATACAAAATAAATCCTAAATTTTCAAATCACATTTGATCTATTATCCAGAAAATTAATTCTTGCAAAATATATTTTGAACTATTTGACGTAGCCGTCGTCAAATGCTGTTGATGCTCTAAACCATTTAATAATAATGTTCTATAGAATTATATAACAGTATAGTTATTAAAGTTATGCTTTTTAAATTAAAACTTTGCCATCCACAAAGCCAACATTTCTCTAGTAATGTGCAATTTTAAATATTTTTTATTTAATGTAAAAAAGTCTTAATTTTCAGTTGTGCAAGCAGTCTTTCCAGATTTAAAGATATCATTCAGTAAATACGGCCGTATTTCCCAACATCTGTCTTCTCTCATACATTCATAAAACTTTACGCCATAATTGCTATCATTTTGAATACAATTATCAATATAAATTCCTAACATCTGCGGCAATATACCTTTTAAGTAATTAAAATCATTTATATCTCCTCTATATAAGTAAATTCTGCATAATTTCAGATTTTCATTACTTGATAATACCAGTTACTATTAATGTCTGAAGTTCCTAACTAGCTACAGTTTCACCAAAGAATTTTTATCTGTTTCCATTATCTTCAACCAATATATTAAAACTGTTTTTATAATATAATAATTTCAGTTTAAACGAACAAACTCACATTCTTATTATCGAATCCAGGAATTTTTCTTTCTAAGTGCATCAATTGTCTTATATATGACAACTGTATACCTTCTACCCATTCATCCATATATCCTTATACAACCGATGCATACAAAACAATTGGTCTCATCAACTTATCACAAAGTCGAAAATGAACGTTTAAATTAATCAACTTCAATTTTCATCTCATTATAAGTTAACTTTTGTTTTTTTTTTTTTTTTTTGTTTTTGTTTTTGCTATTCTCCTGATGTTTACTGGAAATTCTTATAGGAGATATCTTCACACCAACATAAATGAATTCTTGAACTATTTGAATTAGTCATTATCAAAATATAATTTATTCTTCTGCGCCAGTTTTCGTACCTTTCTAAAAATTAGATCTTTTGTTTTTTGTACGTTTATATTTAACTTCATTTAGTTTTCGTTGAATCCTATACACATACTATCTACTAAGACTCTACGTCATTTACATAACATAAAAAGTGCAAATCGGCCTCTTCATTTACTCGAATTGACGCATTACAAAAACTACATAAAGATCTCTTTCATATCAGCTAAAATATTAAGTTCAATCTTATTTATAACTTATTAAGTTTTAATAAAGCCAAAAGATAATCCTACTCTCCAGATTGTTTGAAAGAGTACCATATGATCAACAGAATCATATACATTGTTTAAATTCACAAAAGCTACATATATTTTCCTTTTAGATAAAATTATATTAAGGGTATAAGGATAAATAAATAATCCACTATATTACTTTTTCCTAACAGCAAACATCGTTAACTTTTCTTTCCACCATAAAGACAGACGATTCGCTATAATATTAGAAAAAGTTTTCTTATCATTGAAAATAATGGAATCACTTTATAATTCTCTGTTATCCTTCAATCTTTTTTTATGAATCAATACTACATACGCTTGTAAGAAATTTTCCAAATATCATTTAACCCTTTTAAAACATTGTTTAAAAACTTTAACCCCTCCAGCAGATTTTTTATTATTTTTCCTAAAATATGTTCAGGACCAGAAGCTTTACCTTTTTTATTTTCCTTATAACTAACTTATATTCATCATTAGTAATTTCTGTCTCCATTAGAACATCTATTGGATTCAAATTCATATCCATAACTCAGATGAAAATCTGTTCTTATAAACTGTTCAATCTTTTGAATTTTAACAGCATGTTCATTTTTGTTTATTCTAAATCTCTTCGAATATTTCTAAAAATAATCTGAATCTTTCATCCTTTGAGTTTTCATTAAACAATTTAAACTATGTTTTATTTTTATCTTACAAAAACTTTTGAATGACCCACTTAAAAATCTGTTTATATTTTCTGAACTATATACATTATTTTTTTTTTTTAAGATTCTATAAGCTGTATTACTTTCTTACTAATTTTATAGGTTTATCGAACCATCTTTCCTTTTTATCACACCTACTTCTCCAACCTATTTTCTGAGGATTGAACATTCCTAATTTTTGAAGAGTCTTTATGATAGTTACGATGACCTTATAAACATATTAATCTAGCTCTTCTGTAACATAAAGTCGAGAACCATCACTGATTGATCATTTGCATACTTTTAATGTACTTAAGTTATATTGTATTGAAATTTTTTATTATAATTATAAATATATTCTGTTTATAACGAAAAAAAAATTTTATATGTAAAGCGAATGAAGTTTTAGCGAGGTTGAGGCTGAAGTTTTAAACGCGAAAACGTGTACGTCGGACGTTCAGCGCCGCTTTCCTGTAAGCCTAGAAGTTTAACAATGGCGTTTGGAATGTCGAGCACGATTCCACTGACTTTCCAAACGCCATTGTCAAACTTCTAGGCGCTGAAAACTTCGGCCTCAACTTCGCTTTTATCTCTCTAAATTAAGAACTGATAGATGATACTGTACGAAACTATTTTCTGCTTCTTGTTATAATTTTAATTTAATTGTAAACATCAAAAACTATATGAAATTTTGTTAATTTAATATTATTTATAAAGTTTACTCTATTAACACTATCTCTTAAAAACTAAATTTACTTTTTAAATAATAATGTTAGTATCTGATGAAATTAAAATAAAATAGTTTAATCAAATGTAATATTTAATTTCTGGCAAATATATTAAAAATATATTTAAATTGTGTTGTATAATCTATAAAAATTTTACTTTATATTTTTACATTTTCTGTAAAATTTATAGAACGTTGAAACGAAATTTAGCTTGGAAACTTACTGTAGCTACGTCAAAAACAAAGTTCGTCAAAAAAAAAAAAAAGTTTGGAAATATCCCAAAAATCCTGTAAACATTTGCACGATATTATTTACAATAATTTAACCTCACCTCCTAATTTCTATTTCTGAAGCTAGAATGAAGTTTGCTATGAAGAAAAATACGGTATTCACCTTTACTATATTAAATTATTTCCGATCGAATAAAGAATGTAAAGTATTTCTGAAAGTAATTAAAGCTGTTTTAAAAGTCATTATTTAAAATTCATCAAAGGTTAAATTAGTCTCAAATTGGTTTCACACTAATTTTGCGGTTTAAAATTAAACGTTTAATTACATACTTCAAAAACCTGTTTACTCATGTCTTGTTTTATTCATTTACATATAATCAAAAATAATTTTATTATTTTAATTAATTTTATATTGTTCAGCAAAATTAGATATTGCCAGATAACAAAAGTATAGTGCAGCCAACTCGTTTCCTATTCGTTAATTAAACTGATACTCCAACGAGTAAACTTATTTAACATATTAGTACTGTACATTAATTAAGAAAAAATTAACTGAATAAAATATATAATAGCCTACTTTCAGCGTTAAATTAGTTTTATAAATAATATCGATCACTAAAGAATAAATCATTGAAATGGAAAAATTTAATGTGGAAATTTATAAATTTGTATAAAACAGTTGATTTTTTAAAACGTGTATGGAATTAAGCTATTTTAATTATTATTATTTTTCCTTTCTATTAATTCTATTTAATCCATAGAATTTTTAATTTTAGAATGTTATTTCAATTTATTTTTAGATATATTAATTAGTTAAAGAAATTAGAGAAATTAGTTAGTATTCAATATATAAAACACGTAATAAACTGACTCTTGATAAGTGAATTTTAATATTTTCGTGGACTTGCTAAAGAGAGAGCGAGAGGAAGAGATGCTAATGAATTGTATGGCTGCATAAAGAAAAACACGAAAAATTTAAATCATTGTTCTTTGCTTCGAGTTATTCGATACAGATAATTGTAAATATGTTAGAGATTAATTTGAAACAAATATCTGTTTGACAATTGGAAGCTTATAACATTCTAAAATAGTCTATAAGAGATCACACAGTAAGAGAATTATATTTAGGTTTATAAGGGAATTGTGTATAATCGAATTTATCTTATTTTAAAACAGCGTACTGTACATGCAGTATGAAAAACGTAGCATTGTGTATGCTTATTCGAATTATCATGTTCGAGTTATAGAAAGTGTATAAGGTCGATAATGAATACATTCATAGTTTACTTTAAATATCAGCTTCTCTCCATTTGCATATTCTATTTGTACAAGATTTTAACTCGAGAATAATTGCGATACAGAGTATACTTTTAAGAATGCATTCCGACTATTTTACTAAACAGTTACTGTATTAGCTTTTTACTATTACTTGATTTTCATTTAAACACCCGACTCCGACTCTTGTTAAAAACATCGACATTAGTTATTGAATTCATTTAACATGTAAGTATTGTTTAGTGTTTATTGTATGGCATCGCTCAACCATTTTCATAACGAAACTAATAATAACTTAATAAAAATTCCTAATTACTCAAAAAGAAATTAAGACGTAAAACTAAGATCATTCTTAATTGAAGACGAATGATGTCATCGAGCTCAGAATTAACAACCGAGTCATTATGTATTTATAACTAAAATGACATTGACAGAATACTCGGAAAATATATTAGGCTGTATTTGTTCTAATACACTAAATTATCCTGCAAAAGTAGTTCACTTATCTTTAAAGCGAATATCCAGTAATTACTTCATTGTTTAATTCATCAATCATGTAATTCCACATTCTTCAAGTCTGAGAATACTCAGTTTAATATAGTAAAGTTTTTGTAATTTATTTATATCAATATAATAGAATTCATAGTTTTCTGCAAACCCGTACTATAGTAGAATATTTTATTAAAATAAATGGTCGTTCTGAAGTAGCACGTTTTATGACAAGGCAAAAGTTTTGTGAAACCGAACGAATTATTATTTTATGCATTTTGTGATTAGTATAATGGCTACTTTAAACTGTTTTTCGTTTCTGTCATGTTAAATACGCCAGCTAATTGCTAAACGAATGAAAAATATAATTTATTAATTGACAGTATAATCTTTCTCAGAAAGAAAAATTTGTTTTGCTTTTAATTATGTCTACTTTACAATTTATATGATAAGAATTTTATTTTAAAACATCAGTAATAAGAAAAAATATTTTATGTAAATTATTGTTATATTTGCTATAATAAAAATATCTTTAAAAGCGATAATGGCTTCTCGTACTAAATCATGAAAAAAACGCAAACATTTCGCTGATTGATCCCTTTATGTAGAGGGTATTTCCGACTGCATTGCTTTCCGAGCATTTAAAGATATCCAGGATGTCTCATCGATGAAATGATCATGACAGTTATGAAACTGTAGGTCTAATAAGATAGTAATTTCAGTCAGGTTTAAATAATAAAATATAGCTACGATTTGCAGAACTACCCCGGCTGTTTCGAGATTTTATGTAAAAAATAACTTTTATATTATTAACCATAATAAATAAATTGTATACGGTGTCAGGTGCGGATCTACATAGGGACTAATAGGGCTTAAGCCCTGGGTCCCCGAGTGTCAAGGGCCCACAAAAATTGAATTATTTTAATAAATTTTTAATATTCTATTACTTCTGTTTTTTTATATAAGATAAAGTTTGTCATTTAACATCATTTCATAAATAAATATATTTTAACTCTGATTTTGATGTTATTAAAAATGAATTTTAAACCCCAATTTAAAGATTCTTAATTTAACAAAAAATGGGGTCCCATTAGACTTCAATAAATCCTAGGCTCCGAAAAACCTTGTTATGAGATTTTGTTATAAAAACTTATATATTTTTAATTAGTATAAAACGGCAAAAGACTTAATTTTGAAGGTAGAGATAAGTTTTATATAAAAAACAGAAAGGAAAGGAAAAAAAACTAAATGCTAACAGCAAGTAAAATCTTCATTAAGTCCGATCCCACGCCAGTTATGACACGTGACTATCCTCTATCTCTCCATCCCCTCGGCCTTTAACAAATCAAAATTCAATAGCATCAATGCCCCTTAAACACAAGTTACCATGCCAAATTCCGTTTCTTAATCTTCACCCCATCCTGAGATATTAAACAAAATAGACTCCAACACATACACACGGAATTTTTTGCCTTTTTTGACATTTTTAGGTTCAGAGAGTCACAAAACGTGGAAATTTGCAAAAAACTCGGAGGGTGAAATTTGACACGATTCGAAACTTTTCCTTGTTATGTATAGGCCTATGTTACAGTAAAAACCCGTTTTTAGTGAAAACGCGTTTTAACTAGTTGAAACTAGTTTTTACTGGATGTCATTGTTATAACCCGTTTTGTCCAGTTAAAACTAGAATTTACTGTTGTACATGTTTTGATTTTAGATAAAACTGAAATCAAACATTAACTTTTTAACTTTTAACATTAATTAAAACTAATTTTAGTTACATAAATATGTTTGGGGGAAATAAATAAAGTGATGATTGGGATTAAAACTTTTGTATTATTTAATACGATATTTATTGAAAATATTGGTCACACATCTGTGTTATTAACATTAATTAACCCTTTGTCCCTGAAGGCACCGATCGATCGGTACCCTGGCTTTTTAAGCAAAACTTCGAGGGTACCGATTCATCGTTACTTTGGTAAATATCGATTTTTGTAAAATTTATTAACAACAGATATAATCTCGTTTGATATGAAGTGAATAAAGTATAATAATTCATTATATTAGTTGATAGCAGTATAAAATTTTGATTTCAAACAAATGTTTGATATAATGTGCGATAATTTCACAACGAATAAACATACATGCATAAGTGTTATATCGAATTGTACAAAACAATATTCTACGTCTTTCTGGCTCAGTGCCAGCAAACAACTATGTAACTAGACAATGTTAATTTTCACAAAATGTTACAAATTATCAAGTTTATGTGTCAGTTCTGATATATATTATTTTTTTCTTATAAATTTTTCTAATAAAATGCATTGAAAAATATCGTATTTAAAACTAAAGATATTAATAAATGTAAATGATTTTTTTCATCTAGATATAATGATAATTTGATTTTTGGTGAACTTTTAAAATAATATCGCTTGGCTTGACTGACCTATACTGCCTTAGGAGGGATCGCAAAATAAACGTAAACAAGATGTCGGGGGAAAATGGTTAAAGCGATACGAAATCATACACTTTAGGAACGTGTTAGCTGAATGACCTTGATCGAAACAGTTTTTACTAAGCCATTTTGTTAAAACCCGTTTTGTCTAGTTAAAACTAGTTTTAACTCAAATTCATTTTTGACTAGCAGTAAATTCTAGTTTTAACAATGACATCCAATAAAAACTAGTTTCAACTAATTAAAACGCGTTTTCACTAAAAACGGGTTTTTACTGTAACATATACATAACAGCCGGGGAAAAAAATGGGACGAGGATCTCATTTCTTAGCTTTAAGTTGTAATAATTGAGAAATGAAAAATAAACATAACGAAATTATATATACATATATAATATGTAGTCTGTTGTATGCATTATGTATTTTTATAATTTATATCTTAATTGTTTTATGTCAGTGATTGTTTCATACTATTTCACGTTAACACCAAAAGATCCCACAAACTAGCACTTTCGTATTATTAATAGTTAATAATAGTAATATTAAATTCTTTAAGATTTAATCCTCCTTTAAAAGAAAGTGTTAAATGTTTTTATTCCGGTATTCTTCTAGTTATTTCTTCCGTAAACGTGGAAATTTTCTAATTTCAATTAGAATCTCCAATGACATCATTTTTTGTATACGTGGCCACTGGGCATACCCGAACACGGCGACGAATTGGAAAAATATTCGACGACAAAATCTTTTACATCGTAGCGAACGTAGCGTACTGTACGTAGATGCGCGTGGCTAGTGACATTATCGATAAAAATAGCTATTTTTCATATGCATATGTGTTCGTACGTTTTCAAAGATAACGTAGTAATAACGTTATTGTATGCAAATAAGTTGTCATATTTTGTTGTTTTTTAACCTTATCGTCGCTAAATGTTCTTTAATTGGCCGGATGGCCGAGCGGTCAAGGTGGCAGCCTACCGCTCTGGGGGACCTGGGATCGAATCCGAACGGCTCGAATAAACCCCAGGAATTTTTCGGGGAGTGGTCCGTTCGGATATGTCGGGCCCCGTCCCTCACCACCCGGTCGCCCCATTGTGGGCCTGGCCGAACCCATAATGGGCCTTCTAAAAAGGCCCTCTTAGTGCCCACAAGGTGGAAAGAGTTAAAAAGAAAATGTTCTTTAATTCTACATTGTAATGCTCTATCAGTTTATACAGTATAACTATCAATTTTATTATCAATTCAAATTTACATATTACATTAGCCTATCTATAAGTTTAAATATTCCTATTTTAATTACACTATTTTTTTTATTAAATTATTTAATTTAAATTTTATTACTGAAACTAATAATGTTTTATAACCTCCAGTTATGTTTTGATGAAAGTTTTTTAATATATGAATATGTTATCTACTTATTATTATTAATATAATTCTTAGTTTCTACATTAATTGATACATTAAACATTTTTTCATACCATTTCGTGAATAATTTATATGAATGTTTATACAATTTTACCTCTAGTAATATATAAAATGATAATTATTATCGTTTTATATATTACTAGAGATGTTTCGACCCCTGACTGTCCAAACCCCCTGCTTGCTGGCATTTCTTATAAATAATAATTTTAATTAAATTAATGAAATATTTTATAAAACTGTTTCCCAACAACATTTAAAAATTTCGCTGTTATCTTGAATTCCGATACTATCCTTTGATCAATATGTTGATAGAGCTACGTTTAACTGTTCACCACTAAGCAATGGCCTGTTATATTTCAAACAATTGCAACTTTGATAAATCCTGATATCCACATTCACTGTTCTTCTTCTCATAATATTTTTGTTTTCTTTTGATGTATTATTTCCAATATTTCTATGGATGTTTTCGCTCGGGGTTTACATCTCGACGGACTTTTGTCGTCGGCCGAACCACAATTTCGTTCTTCTTTGTTTTTTTTTTCTTTTCTTCTTTTATTCTTATGCGAAGGCATTTGTAAAAGAATCAGGATTTCTTAATGTAAACTAAAAGAAAGTTCAAATCCATTTCAAAATGCACTTACATATTTAAATTAATTGGAACAATACAGATTTTATTCAAATCGCATTAAAATTTTTTCATATTTTCTCCATCAAAATTCTTAAACAACCTTCGGATTCCAAACCACACACACACACAAAAACCAATTGTTTTTTCAAACCCGTTGAACGTCAAGATATTTTTGAATGTCCCGTTGCAATTCCGTTATTTGGTAAGTAATTCGCTTCGCTCGATGGGTCCATAGACTCCGCTCGTTTGTTTAAAAACTTCAGGACGATTTATCGATTCCCAGTGCCGCCATTTTTAGTTTGTTTTCGTGAAGGAAAAACTTGTTTTAACGATTTTAAGCTAAATATTTCATATATAGAATAGATTTAAAATTATATTCAGATATTTAAAATCGCTTAATGAATAAATATAAACAAAGCCAAATAAAATAGTACGCATATTTATTATATATAATTATTTTGTAATACAGTAGAACCTCGATTATCCGGATTTTTGATTATCCGGATTGTACAAAATAAACAAAAATTGTACGAATTTGCTGATTTGAACTTGGAGAATTGCGACACTGTTTATGTTTATGGAAGGCATGGAACAAAATTTTGAAAAGACCATTAGTAAATTCCAGTAACACAGTAGAAAGTGGTTAGGAGACTATTGCGGAAGCAATAGCACAAATTTCAATGATGTGACGAAGATTATGTAAGCGAGTGGTTAAATTGCGATGCGAACGATCCTGGATTCCAAATTTTGAATGATGAGGAAATAATTAAAGATGTATCTGCCTCAGACGAACAAGATCGAGAAGACGAAGAAAAGATTTGCGAAGGCAAGAGATAATGGTCCTAAACATTCTGAAGCTTTTCAGTGCTTAGATGTCGCCATGAAGTGGTTTGAGAGCTAAGAAGAGTGTAACTCAGGACAACTTATATGTCTTAAAAATATTCGCGATTTAGCAGCTTCAAAAAGAACAGTTAGCTTTACACAAAAATCGTTAATTAAATTTCTTAATAAAAAATAATTTAATATTGAAGCTATATGTAAGTCTAGACAAATAAAAATTATTCATACTGTATGTACGTCTTTCACTGTCAATTATTATTTTTTCGATTATCCGGATTTTTCCTTATCCGGACTACCTTCATCCCCAATTAGTCCGGATAATAGAGGATACATTATAATAAAATAAGCTAAAAATTAATAGCAGTAAGACGAAATTTCTTTGTTTTGCTAATAGAGATAAAACTGTTAATTCAGATTATTTGCAAATTCAAGTAAATGAGGATAAAATCAGCAAAGTAAGTGAGATAAAGTACGTGGGAATAGTTGTGGCTGATAATCTCCGATGGAAAAGGCAGATTGATAATATTGCTATTTCTCTTGCCAAATTTACTAGAATAACAAGAAAAATTCAGATTAATTATTTGAAGACAAAGTCCTTCCCAAAATAAGGAACCACCATTTATTGTGTTCTGGACATTACATTTTTGGCGACTGACCTTTCCTTTGAGGCTACTGGCCGCCAAACATTCCTTTAAAAAACACAAATATAAAGTAATTAATTCAAATAATTAATCTGAATTTTTCTTGTTATTCTAGTAAATTTGGCAAGAGAAATAGCAATATTATCAATCTGCCTTTTCCATCGGAGATTATCAGCCACAACTATTCCCACGTACTTTATCTCACTTACTTTGCTGATTTTATCCTCATTTACTTGAATTTGCAAATAATCTGAATTAACAGTTTTATCTCTATTAGCAAAACAAAGAAATTTCGTCTTACTGCTATTAATTTTTAGCTTATTTTATTATAATGTATCTACAGTAGAACCTCTATTATCCGGACTAATTGGGGATGAAGGTAGTCCGGATAAGGAAAAATCCGGATAATCGAAAAAATAATAATTGACAGTGAAAGACGTACATACAGTATGAATAATTTTTATTTGTCTAGACTTACATATAGCTTCAATATTAAATTATTTTTTATTAAGAAATTTAATTAACGATTTTTGTTTAAAGCTACATTTTACCAGCGCCTATTTCATCGTAGATAAAAGCCGAAACGACCCCAAGAAGGTATGATGGAAGAATAGAAGACGTCCGTATATCACCAGTAACTGCTTTTTAAAAATGTTTATATTTTTAATTACTTTATATTTGTGTTTTTTAAAGGAATGTTTGGCGGCCAGTAGCCTCAAAGGAAAGGTCAGTCGCCAAAAATGTAATGTCCAGAACACAATAAATGGTGGTTCCTTATTTTGGGAAGGACTTTGTCTTCAAATAATTAATCATAATTATCGCCATCGGACGAAGATTTACAAAAATTCAGGATTTTTTAAGTATCTCTCACTTGAAGAAATTATATCATACGTGTGTGGAAGCTGGAAAAAGACGTAGAATAACTGTTTGGGTATTCCTTCTAATTACGCGATTAACAAACAATTTACATTGAACAAATTGAATTACAGTTTAATTCCGTATTCGTTGCATATTGCATATCTATTATGATAAGTGTGATTAATATTTAAATTATTATTCTATATCACGTGGGATACTCTGAATTGACCAGACGGAAAATTTCAGCATCGTAATGGTACATTACACTAAATAAAAATAACTAATTGCTTCAAGTTTAATGTAAATTTTAAAAAATTGTTATATTTTATTTACATATATATAAGCAGAAAAGTACCGAAGGACAATTGATATCTGCTCCCAAATAACAATTATACAACAAATATAAATATAACAAGTAAAAGAGAAGAAAACAATAATTAAATAAAATTAAAAAGTGTATAATGCGTTTTTACATTTTAATTTAAAAAGTAGAAAAATTAAGATATAAAAAATAAGATTTAAAAAAGGACCTTTGAGAAATACACTCAAACAAAAAAAAAAAAAAATGAAATAAACTGGCAAGATGAAGGTCGTAGGTTTTTCGAAGGAACATGTAAAAGTAGCCGATCATAATAAATGAAACCATTAAAAAATTTAAAATAAAGCAAGCTATCGAAATATTTAATACGTTCAAAAAACAAAGCAAAACCTAATCTAATCCTTGCAATATTAGGATTCTGAGTATATAGTAAATTGCATAATTTATTACCTGTAAAAGATAAGTAAATTTTTCCAAGAGCTTTAGCAACTTTATCCGAAAGGGAAGATTAGATCAAATGGGTATTACACAATCAATGCAAGACTGAAAATTAGTGAAAAAATCGCTTTTAATGAACTTTTAGAGGAGATAAGTTTACAAAACCGCCATAATATTTCACATCTAATAGACAGAGATTTAACTATTTTATCAATATGATTTTTAACAGGAAGTTTAGTATCAAAGATTATTCCCAGATCATTGAATGGCGTAACATTATTAATAGGAGTAGAGTCAATAAGAGTAAGTAAAGGCGGATTGCGAATTAAGGAAAAACACATAACCAGTTTTTTTGTGTACTAATCCTGAGATTAGCAAAATCAAATAGACTTTTCAGCGAGCAAATATCAGACCGCAGGATCTTCGGAACGAAACCTATCAATTTAATATCGTCGGCATAAGCTACAACGTATTCCAACAAAACTTGGAAGATACGATTTTCTCTACTGTAATAGAGACAGACGGTTGGGTTTAATGAAGTAAAAAATAAGAGTAATTAATCGTAAAGCAACTTGCACAATCCAAATTGCTGATTTGTAACTTTTTAATTTATGAAGTTTTTCAAAACGCTTTGTTAACTACTTTAAAAATTTCCTCGAATTATAATTTTTATTCAATTGATTTAAATTTAATAAACAGCATTCTTTTTGATTTTATGAAAGGGCGTTTATAATAGCGAAAAAGATAATGTGAATAATAGACCCGGAAATTCCACGTGATTACTTTTAAAATAATGTTTAACTAAAGAAAAATTATCTAAAAAATAAGGCGATATGTAGTTAACCTTGAAGGAGGAAACAAAGAAAGTTACTTCTTGCATTTCTGGATCGACTCCAATTCTTCCTTTTGATACGAGATTTTTCGGAAATCGTTTACGTTCCAAGAATTAACTATTGGTTACACCTTACGTCGTTATCGTATTTAATATATCAATCAAAATAATTCTCTTCGAAATTGTTGTTTCAAGGTGCTTAGTAAAATTATCTGAAAACAGGGACAAGCCAGCTTTTTTCTATTTTCAAATGAAATTAAAATTAAACTTATCAACCTAAGGATAATAAATTATAAATCTTTTAGTTATATAAATTATTCAGAAAATAACTTTTTTAAAATTATTATTCACTTTATTTTTATAGTTTTTAGGTATTGCTTCGGCAGGAGTATGCGTTTGGGTGTTAGCTACTCCAGAAAAATTAGTTGTTGAAGGTCTCATAGCATTCCAATGGGATGGTGGCGATTCTCCTAAAGTAGGAATCGCTACGGCCGTTTTAATGCTGTTTATTGGCATTGCAGCATGTATTGCGAACATGGAAAAACGATTTATTCTCGTAAGTATTATCTTAGTAAATTAGTAAAATAATTTCTATTTTATCCGAATTACAGTTTTTTATTATTGATATCTTTAAATTTATCAACCCAGAAACAATTGCAATGTAAACGATGACGACGAGGAAACAAAATTTATTTTTATTAAATAACTGATATATTTAAGATCAAACAAAAATAATAATTGTAACTATTTGTCTTTAAATGTTAGTTGATGAAAATAATATATATCATTTTTGTAGATATAGGGTAACTGTACCATTAATCGCCTCATTGATAGTATACCCCTCGCCTGTGTAGCTGCCATGGGGTGATATTCTTTACTAAATAAACAGATGTCTGTTGCATATGTTTGTTTATTCTTTAAATCATTTGCATATCTCTGTCACTTCTACCGAATATGTAATGTGCTACACGCATTCAGTCGTAGTGTTGCGATTTCACTTTTGAGTAGTGTATACTACTGTCGAAATATCAATATTGATGCATAAAATACAAGTAATTTTTATAATTTTAAATATACAATCTGTACAATATTTTCGATATTGGTAATAAAGAAAAAAATAGTACAATATTAGTTATTATTTTACATTATTAACATTTCTATATTCTAAATAGAGTATGTTGTAAATGTTAAAATATATTAACATTTTTACCATTCAAAATAACAAACTTGATATTACAGTAGAGCATCGATTATCCGACTTAAATGGGGACTGGGGTTGGTCGGATAACCGAAAAGTATGAAAAAATACATTATTAGTATAGTGTATTAGGCCTGGTTTAAATACTAGCCTCCCTTTCATGGTCGAGCCAGTGCTACCAGCTAAAACATGCAAAAATTTAACAAAAATAATATTAAAGTAGCCAAGACATAACCAAATATTGTAGCGCCACATCACTAGCAGACATTTGAATTTGCCGACTAGAACGCGGTCGGTTAATCGGGGGTCGGATAATCGATGCTATACTGTATCTATAAAACTTTATAATGACTTCTTGATTAATTAGAAAACATTCTAAAGTAAATATTTCTCCATTAACGTAATTTATGAAAAATAACTAAGTTTACTGGCTTAACCTAGATATTTATATCTTAATACATTTATTTTTATTGGCTGTCGTTGTAATGGCAGTTTCATCTTTTATTACGTTTTGTTTGGATATAAAAAAATAAATTTAATAATAAACTTCAAACGTTACACATAAAACTACATTTTCTTTGTATAAATTAAGAAAGTGTAACGTTTCGTAGGAAGTGACAGATATTAACATCTTGACACAATCGCTCTTAATAAAACTTCATATAATTATTTTTTTATTTTATTTTATTTTTTCTCCCGTTCTTCAATTTTGAAGTTTAGACTATTTACGAAAAAATATAATATTTTTTGAGTCTTCTTTAATCCTTTTCACACTACCATAGAAGTAACAGTTACAATGGTGTTATTAGAAGAATAAAAATTTCTTTCACAAAAAGGTAAAAAATAGGTAAAAAATTCACAAAGTTAAAAAAGTTCATATAATTATTTTAAGTAACTGTAATACTGTATTTATATTCCGTTTATTTATACAGGTACAGTACAGTTCAAAAAGTTTATAATAATTTAACTCGATCAAAAAACGCATACTCTTGAATGACAATAACTAGGTGAAATTTAAAAAAAAATTATAAAAAACTAAATAAAGGGATATTCAGGTTCGACTTTTAGCTATGTTTTCATCTAAAATATTAATTTTTAAATAAACAGTTAAAGAGCCATTATTTTTTTACCTAAGTGAATGATGTTCAAAAAGTTCAAAATATTATGAAATTAATAAACATTGTTTAGTTATAAGTAACAGTGCTTGCAATTTACTGCAGTTTTGTAAATTGTATCACAAGTAGTGCTGTATAAATCTTGCATTTGTCACAAAAGCAAGGTTAACACCATAGGCAAGAAACGACAATTTTGCCTGGATTAAAGAGCCAAAATTATTGATTTACACGAAGAAAATATTAAGCAAGAAGAAATAGCGAAGAAAGCGAATTGTTCGCAGTCTAAAGTGCAAAAAATAATTCAAAATTTAATGAAACTGGAAGTTTAAATGATGAAAAACGCTCTGGTCGTCCAAAATTTACTTCAGAGACGAGAGAAATCAGCACTTAAAAAAATTGTAAAACAAAATAGACACGCAAGCTTGCATGTCTGTTTTGTTTTACAGATGTCACAAGAATTGAAATCTGTGATGGAAAAACCAATTTCAAAAACAACGGTTTACAATTATTCGAATTTACAACGAATCATTAAATTTCCCAGTAAAGTTATGGTGTGGGGTTCACTTGACTATAATAGACTCCACTATATCCAAACTATTCTATACATTTTGATCACGATTTCAAATAAATGTTTTGAACATCATTCACTTAAATAAAAAATTATGACTAATATTTTATTTAGAAATTAACATTTTTATTTGGAATTAAACACAAAATTGCTACGGAGAACTTATTATACAGGAACACTTTTTTCGAGAAAAAAAATAGATTTTTATTTTCTATTTTTTATAAAAGGAAATGCATTTCGTGCCGTATGCCCTTCTCCAGTCTTTGTTATGTTTAATATGATAAAATTATATAAAAACACATTTAATAGTTATTTATATTTTATATACGCATACAACTCATAAAAAATACAAAACATTACTTATTCCAGTAGTTACCATTAGTTATAACTATAAAAAACGTTGAGCAGTGATTCTCGATCTTTTTTGCATCACTGTACACTTTTAATAATTTAAAAATTTGGCGGCACACACGGTTACTTCGGTAAGTACCGCAGGACAACCGGTGATGTCATAACAGTGATTTTTAAACGCAGTTGGTTATTTAGGTCACGTTTTCTAAACGCCTTGGTAACTACTGGCAGTTACCAGTAACACCGGTTACAATTTCCAAACGCTCCCTAGGAAGTTAGAGCTGATTGAACTACTTGTCTGACGTCGCTTATGTATGGGTATTCGCAGTGGCGGCACACTTCAAAAATCTCGCGGCACACTAAAGTGCCGTGGCACAGTGGTTGAGAACCACTGACGTAGGGTAAAACCAGTAAAACTAAAACAAAAAATAAATATAGTAAAATGATAAAAAGTGATAAAAGTACTAATAAATTTCATTTTATAGGTATATTCTTTTATTACTTTTTATTAGTATTTAGTCATTTTACTATATTTATTTATTTTAGTTTTACTTTGTGATGGAGTTAAATTATTCTGAACTTTTTGAACTGATTGTAATTAAGTACAGTAGAGACTCGTAAATCGGCACCCCGGTAATTGGAATCGCCGGTAATCGGCACGATTTTCAGTCGACTGTGTCGTGCTGAATCGAACGTTTTTGATACTAAATTTACTTTTAAAGTATAATTTTCATGTTTTTATATTCTTCAATATATTTATTTTGTTTGTACAAAATGCAAAAAATAATTTTTAAACGATACGATAGCCTCGATTATTATTATAAAAATTTTCGTTAGGCTTAAAATCGACGAAAATTCAACACGAAGCGACCACGCAACGGAGAGAAAAATTTGAACATCGGACAGGTTAATATATTTATTCGTACATAATGGGTAATCGGAAACAAATCCCTTATCTGAACAACCCCAGTCCCCAATTGATTCCGATTTTCGGTTCACTACTGTATTTTTAAATTTTCATAGATGTATATAATAAATTTTTAAAAAACTTTCGCAGATTGACCTTTTTTTAAATAATTTTTTTTCTTTTTTTTATTAGTTTATAGCAGGTTTAATTGTAGCTTTGGTTCTAGCGATTACATTCATGTCTCTTGCCATCAAAAATCATCAGGATTTGAAAAAACTAAAAGACATTCAGGTTGTATTCTGGAAAGTTTTTTTTATTTATAATCAAAATTGTTTTTATAATTTATTTTATTTTTATAGATGGTACTAGGTTCAGTTAACACCAAATCCAATAGATATGGCAATACCGGATATAATGAAGGATTTAAAGTTAGTTCATATATATTTTTGTTATTAAAAATTATTATTTTACAATGCAATGAACATAATTATTTATTATAATAATATATTTTGGTTAATTAGTAATACAGTAATAGTTGAACCTCGCTTAATAACCCGTTGAGACTCAGGATTAATTAAATACTGTTTAATTTTAACGTAATTAAACATAAAAAAACGAAAAAACGAAAGAAATGTGTTAATTTTGAAGAAAAAGCTTGAAGTAAATTTCCTTTGTCTCGCCTTTCCGCGAAATCTGACACCTATGAGTCATTGTGTTTACAGCTGGATGACCTTGAGAACAGCTGGTGTCCTCTTTCGCGGGACATTCTCATAAACGTCTCAGGAGGAGAAGGATAAAAAGTAGGGTGAATACTAGGTGGCGGTATATTTCTAAATATTTTTTTTTAAAATTACGATTTTAATTGAAATTTCTGACCCTCCCGATTTAATTATACGTATATATAATAAAATATATTAATTAAAAAAATTAAAAAACTATTGGATGTTGTTTTTGACATCTGAAAATAGCTTTAAATAACTTTACCAAAGTAAAATCGGTGCACTAGAACCTTAGAAGGATGAATGAAGTTCCATAAAAAAAAATCCCATAAAAACAATTAAGCGCTAATCGCGCGTCATTAAAGGTTAATTAAAATCGCAATAAAATTTTTTCGCGCGGGTAAAAATTTTTAAAAAAATTTAGAAACAGAAAACATCCGAAAAATCAAAAAAAAATTTAGGGGCCCAAAGTACGGATTGTTTGTAACGCTATGTAACTTGCCCGAGATAACTCGGGTTAAGATCTTAAGGGTAATTCGTTCCAGAATCTTACTCGTAATGCGAAACATTCGTTAAACAATTTTTTCCATATAAACTAATGTAAAATACGATAATGCGTTCCATGCCGAAAAAAATACTCAAATATTTTATGTATAACGTTTATTCAAAGAAAATTCAAAAAAAGATAGTAACTGTTGGCCAAAAACCATTTTGACCAACAGTTACTATCTATGATTGGTCGAGAGAGTGTTTATGATAATAAGCCGCCAATTTCTGGTCAAAGGATAGATAAAGGTTATTGTTGTTTATGTGTAGGTCAACGTTATTTTGTGCATTATTTAAGTATGCTGTCTTGTTGTTTGCGTGTAAATGTTCTTATCGTACATCAGCTACGTTAAAATTATTTTCAATTCGCTAATAACGTACAGAATATTTTCGTAAATGTCCATACTGTATACAATTACTAGGTATATTTACCTCGAAACACTACAATATTTCAACATTATAATTTTTATAAGAGTGGTCTATCGGTGCTATTTGCTATAAAATTCAATTTTGGAATTTCATTTTCTGTAATAATATAATTAAAAATGATAGTTACAAGTATTTTTATGTAATTATTCTGTTTGCCGCAATGTACTGTGTTTCCGCAATCAGTAGTTGAGGACAGTTCGAACATTTCAAGTGTAAATCTGTAATATTGTCATCCGCTTAATGGGCAATATTAACACATTTATATAAATTTAAGTTAAATTTATCATTAACTTGAACTTTTACTTTTTATGTAAATTATGTTTATTATTTATAAAATAGAAGAAACTATAAACATCTTCATTACGTCCTTTCACACATCTCAGAAACAAAATTTTCTTTTTCCGCTGAAGTCGACCTTTTATTAGAAGTTACTCATCCACCGTAAAGCAATTAAACAAAAACATTCCAGGATGATGGCACAGTAAATTAATAAAATTATATTAATTAACACAGTGACATATTAATATCGTCTTGGTCAATGTGTTAATTAACATGTTATGTTTATTCGTGTTTACGTTTATTATAAGAATCTGTAAAGCAACAGTAAAGAAAAATTTAAATATTAAAATGTGATAGATTTCATACAAAATTAATTAGATAATTTTATTCTATTTCATTAATTTTTAATTTTCAGCAAAGGAAGAATATTGTTAAAAATTTAATTATATTTTATTTAGAATAACTTCATGATGGGTCAAGATTTTATAGACAAAATGTTGACTAAATTAAAAATTCTTGCAGCCGTTGGTGCTATCGATGCAGTTGTTTTGGTATATTGTTTTCTATTTAATTATTTATTACTGGTATTTATTAAATTAAAGAAGTTCTTTAATTAAATTCTTCTATTCCAGTTAATAGGCGTCATTATATTCTACATGAAACGACCAAAAACTACTTCCAGAAATGCCATGCAGATGGAAAGAACTTTGTAATTTTAGTTTGTAGTTTCTGTGTAAAATATTTCAAAACATTATATTTGTTGTTTAATAATAACTGTTGCTTAAAATTTAGCCATTTCGTACTGAATGTAGTTACATTTTTGAAACATTATATTTTATTAGATTTATTGTTAATTATTATACGATATACATATATAAATACATCTACACATGATCTACATTTGTATGTAATATATATATAAGGTTTTTCAGAACGATTGTTGGGATTACAACTATTGCTAATCAGCTGAGTTGTCGTTTCTGATCGCATGTATTTAAAAACTGCGATCAGAAACAACAACTTAGTTAGTAAGAGTAAACTACACATTGTAATGCATCACCCAATAATTGAGTGATTAAGGTAGAACTGTTCTCAACTAAATGACGACAGTGCATCATGCAGTCGGACAGGGTCTTGCCGCATTTTTATATGGATCGTTCTTAAAGAAGGATAATCTTATGCAGTGGTGAATCGAACGTAGAAATGATGCTGACCAAAATCATCAAAATTGCCGTTTTCGTGATTTTATATCGTCCGATTTTACATTGTACTACCCCAAACCATTGACGAACTGAAGATATGCATTATTGATGTCATCGAAATCAACACCAGTGACACGCTACAGCATGTGTGGCAGGGATCGGACTACCGGATTGATATCTGCAGAGTGACAAGAAGAGATCGTAAATAACACATATAACACAATGGAAAAAAAAAAATTCGGCAAGCGTAGTTGCAAATCAATATAAAAATTATTAAATGTTAGTGACAATGACATTTACTACCCAACAATCATTTTCAAAAGCCCTGTATATGTATATAATGTTTAGAACTAATTAAATGTGAGAGTAAATTCAAACTTATAAAAACTTGAAGATATCTTGCTACTGCCACAATTTATATTTTATATTTAATATATATAAATTTTAATATTGATACCGTATTTTACGGACTATAAGACGCACTTTTTTCTTCGAAAAATTGCCTCCAAAATTCAGGTGCGTCTTATAGTCCGTAGCGTCTTATAGGTATTTTTTAAAAATTGCTTAAAAATTAAGGTGCGTCTTATAGTCCGTAGCGTCTCATATAGGTATTTTTTTAAAAATTGCTTAAAAATTAAGGTGCGTCTTATAGTCCGTAAAATACGGTATATGCATCTCAAAATGTACAGTACCTTAATATTTGAAACAGTATTTTTATTATTATATTTACAATACAAGTCTTTCTATTTTGAAATTTTATATTTTATTAAATGTTAGTAATTTTAATTTCCAAATATATTTTTATTACTTAGAAGTTATTCAAACTGCCAACTAGTTACTTTTTTAGATTACAAATATTTTTGTCAATTGAAATTATATGTATATGAAATTGTTTAAAGAATTTATTTGATGAGAAAGTTTAATTGAAATTATTTTTGATTTTATATTATTCATAGTAGATATAGATATTTTTTATAAATCAAATATGTTTTGTTTGAAACATTATTTTTCAAAATTTTCAATTCACAAGGAAGAATATATTGTGAATTAATGTGAATTTCATACGCATTTTATAGATTTATAGAGTTCTTTATAATCTGATATACACGTGGCTTTGCAATGTTATGTGATTATATATATATTTATAAGAAAATTATTTTTGGTCGACGTGGTATAAATTATCTGCATACAAAACAGAAATAACTTCACTTGTGTTATCTAATTCCATACTAAAGTTTGAAGTATTGTTTACTTGAGAAATGTTCAAATACAATTTAAAATCAATGGATAAAATGATAAACAAATAACTCTTGTGACTCGTGTTTTCCATAAATGTATATGTCCTGTTAATTAAAATAAAATATATAGTTTTGATAATTGAGTAATCATTGACTAATTAAAATGTATCATAATATTCAGTTCTTACTTTCCGGCTGTTATGCTTATAAGATAATCGTGTCAAACTGGACTCTCCGCAAATTTGGACGTATCGATACCGCCTGAATCCAAAAGATTCAAACAAAAAAAAAAACTTTCAGTGTGTGAGTGTTTGCGTGTTCGCGTCTATTTCGTTTAATATCTCAGAATGGGGGTAATGATTAAGAAACGGAATTTGGCACTGCAGCTATGTATAAGGGGCATTGATGCTATTAAATTTTGGTGATTAAAGGCCGAAGGAGTAGGGAGTTAGAAGGATATCATGTGGTGATTTCTTATAACCGTGAACGAATCAAAAAAAGGGCGAGACGAAAGTAACAAGAACATTTATTAACTCACATCCAACTTGGATCTTACACAAAAAGGACGCCTCCTATCGTAAACAATTGACAAAACGAAAGTGTACATTTATCAGACAATAGACAAAGACTTAGCTTGTAAATAATTTACCTTTTGTATATATATAACTGACAAGGTCAAGTTTCAAATTATGAAGCTCGATCCCGAGCGGTCCCTTGACGGTCGGACACACAAATGAACGGATAGCGCCTAACTAAAGCGCGGTTTACAATGATGAATATGATTAACCTTAACATATCATGTGTCGTATCTCGGGTGGGGTCGGACTTAATGAAGATTTTACACGTTATTACCGTGATAGGTGACCCATCTCTATCTTCTCATCCCCTCGACCTTTAACCACCAATATTTATTAATATCAATGACCCTTATATACAAGTTATCGTGCCAAATTTCGTAACTTAATCTTCACTTTATCCTGAGAAATTGAACGAAATACAAATTACGTTAGAACAGCCATATATGTTCAAATACTTTAATATCGCGCCGGCTCCAAAAAAGACGAGCGCCATGGTGTGGAGACTTGCAAAACAAAAAAGAACGATTTAAAAAAAAAGAACGTTTTTGGAATGAAAGAGAAGAACGATTCGGGGGAAAAAAAAGAACGGTGGAAAATTTTGTTTTTGTTTCATTTAACGAGATATTTAAAGTTTAATTTGTTGTTGTGTACCTAAAAAGTGTAAGTTTCAGTAAACTGTGCTGTCGATTTATATCCCGAGCCCCACAGCTCGTAACAATATTCTTTTTCTCTGTTCAAAATAAAGTATGTGGATATATAAGAAAAGTTATTTTTTTAACTAAAAGTTTTAGATAATATTAATTGTATTAACTATATGGTGTGAGAGACAGGCACCACTATAAGATACGTTAATAATTTTCGCGTCACCAGTGAAAAATTAATAGCGAGGTTGAGGCCGAAGTTTAAAACTCCGGCCTCAACCTCGCTAATGTATAATCGTAGATTAAAATCCTGAAAAATGTAGAAAGAATAAACTAGAGTTTATATAGAGAATTTAGAGAATATTTACTATATGCAAATACTGCGTTTTGTAAAATATAGACATTTACTACTCAAAGTATAATAACGTTATGAAATATCATATAAATAAAGATAATACCTTTATTGATTGTCTATCGTTTACAATGAGATGCCGACATGCCAGATAATATCGATTATTTTTTTTCTTTCACGATAATTTTTGATATAACAACAGTTCGAATAGAAAATAAATTTTTACCTTCAATATTGTTTTTAAGAACAATGCTGATCAGCTTTACTGTTACTGAATCTGAGTTGTATGTTTAATAGAAAAAATAGTTCCAAAAAATTACGCTCGGTCTTAGTGATCCGGTCAATGGTCTAAAATTAGTCAGATAAGTTTCTTCACTTTCATTTTCGAAGTATCAACATTAGAGTTTCAAAATAATGCATTTAACCCTAAATCCATTCATTGATATTAAATGTGATTCCTTCCAAAATACAGTATTAGAAGCAATTCCATTGAAATTGAGGGAAAATATGCTCGCCTTTATTGCTAATTGCTGGAATGAGAATACATTTTCAAAAATTGTCTATAAGCAAAACCTCATCAATGCTTAATTATTTTCATACCTGATTATTATTCTGACTTATTTAACACCGACTTTTTTTTATTAATTTAAAATAATAGTCTACGAACTATTTCGCATTGAAATATATAGGCCTACTAGCTGACCCGGCCACGCGTTGTTGTGGCTCAAAATGTATCTATTATAAATGTATAACACTTCCCCCGTGGGGGGAATTTCAAAAAATCCCTTCTTAGTGTACATTCTCTTGACGTACCCTATTAAAACGCCAATTAAAAACGCATCTAAAATAGTATAATAGAAGCCGAGTTCTTCACGGTAAGCCTTAATCCCGTCCATCTCCCCCCACTGGGGGAATTTCGACATGTATATTATATAAAAACACGTGCGTATTCGAATGCAACGTTGTGTCAAAATTTCAAAGGAATCAGTAGGAACAAACGAACGTTATATTTTATTTATATAGATAGATAGAAAATGATCTGCTTCAGTCCATTCTCACAGAAAAGCATAATGCCTGACAGAAAAGCAAACTTAGGTCGTCGGAAGGTAGCGCCATCTGTTGGACATAAAAGCCTTAATCCATATATAAATATATTTTTGAAAGGGGGAAATGGTGTAGGGGTATGAAAAATAGATAGTAGCCGATTCTCAGACCTACTGAATATGCATATGAAATTTTGTAGAAATCGGTAAAGCCGTTTCGGAGGAGTACGGTAACAAAAATTGTGACACGACAATTTTATATATAAGATTACTATTTTTTTTAATCTAATGATTGCTTAGTTATGAAACGAAACAGTACCTTTTCATATAGTTATGAAATGAAACAGTATTTTTCCATATATTTGTATTTTCAGTTATTTGAGTTAAATGACCCTAACTATCGTTTCTAAAAGTTTTTTCTGTAGAAAGCGATTTTACGTGATTTTACTACAAGTTTGTCTTTTTTGTGGTCAGAAAAATTGAATTTTTTTAAATCCATGAATTCTGTTGGAGTTTTTATAATTTCGAGCTGTGTAATTGAGAAGGCAACGAAGAAGAAACGTCTGAACTTAGTAAAAATCACTTTTTTATGATTTCACATAACTCCAGGTAAAAAAAAACTTTTATAAATACAAGTATACAAGTTATACATATAAAATATGACTTGTGGCGTTAGGGCTATATATTACAAAAGCTTACGTAAAATGCAAAATGAGTGAAAGTTAGATACTGAAAATTGCTCAAAACATGGGAATATTTCATGGTTTATTAGACAAATTAGGACACTGAGGCTCGGTGGTTTCGCCTTATCAATAATGACTAAAATGATATATTTCAGAAAATAAAAAACTGACAGTACCTTTCCATATATTTGTATATATAATAAATGTTTGGTTTGTTAAAAAAAACAAAGTATTTTTTCATAATGCGGACCTCAGAGGGTAAAGACATTAACTGCTGTCCATAACTAGCAGAGAGCAACTTGATTACAACTCCAGTAAATCACACACCCGTCTCTGTCTTTATTGTTAAATATTAGTGAAAATATGTTGCTTTGAAAAAAATTATTAAAACTTTGAATGTAATAACTATCCAATAGATATCTGAGAGTATTTATATCTGAAGATACTGTGTTTAGTTTATACAAGCCTATATAGGCTTATCTATAGAACAAATAAAATAATCAGCAAGATTACAAAACATTTCAAAATCCAAACCAATAATTTTCGGTATTTTCTTACATGAAACTATTAATATTGAACTGAAATACTTATGCGTAAAGCTAGCTATAAAAATAAATGATAATAACTACATCAAAATAAATAGAACTACTAATATTTTATTATAGTTTGTTGAATGTTTCCAACTTATTAAATTTTTATTTATATAATAATTATATTCCCTATCCATATTTTAATATAAAAGTACGGTTCTTGAAACCGTTTGAATAAATAAAGTCTAATGCCTGCTCTCTCTAATAAGACGCTGTTGACTGCGGTATAATTTATTTATTTTTACGGTTTCGAAGTTTCGCAAATGCTCTGTGTGCAAACTGTCAGGTTATTAAAGATCCGTCAAGAAATAAAAAATAATTAGTCTGAAATTCTTAGAATTTCTAAGAAAAATTTATTAATAAACGAGCAAGTATTTATTGTGACATCGTCACAATACCGAGCTGTAATTTTTATCATATTTTTAATTAATTTAATTTAAAATATGTGCTCTCCAATTCAAATTAGTAGCGGCTTGCCAACTATATCATTTAGATCATTATTATCCTATTCGCATTTATTTTCATGTTCTATTAGAACGTTTATTTCTTATCGGCCTATATTTATTAACGTTATTTATATTTTTACAGATGCCTTTTGTCAAAAAAATATAAAATACTAAATTACTTAACTCAAATTATACTGATATAAAATTAAACTGTAGGACTACTTAAATTTCTTTTAAAAAAATAATTAATTTAATTTTTCATTTCTATTCGCTTTTAATTAAATTTTGTAAATATAACTTTTATTTAATAAACGTAACAATTATTATTTATGTAACATAAATATAAAGGTTTATTTGCACAGAATTGTTATAAATAACATTGTTTATGTAACAATAATTTGTCTTGTGGCATCAATTTGTCAAGGAGATAAGGCAATGGGAGACAGTTCAAAATACGATTCTCGGTTTTCTAGCAGTCTCTCATTCTCTAATGTAGACTCCAGTCCAAGATTAAAAAGAAACGAGAAATACACCGTAAGTATTCAAATTAATAACATTAAATTATTATTTATTTTAATTTAAATTTAAAATGTTATATTTTAGATCAGATGATGTATTTTTGATAGTGGTCCGGCAGAAGTTAAGTTGTCATATGTATGCCGTATGTTATCGACAATGATTCCAACTGAAGATCATTATAGATTTTTGCACATGGGATCAGACTCCTCACGTATCACAGATATTACAGATATTATCCAGATCAATACGAGAGAATAATCTTGGATTTTAATGCCAGAAATATGGAATGATATTCAATTTATCATCAGATATAAATTAATGCTTTATAATCACGATAAACGATGGAAAGCAAAATTATAGTTGAACTTCAAATCTTATTATTACTTACTAGAGACGAAGATTATATAAAATTTTATTTGAACTCTCTTATATTTCTATATTTTCATATTAATATGAAACACAATTATATTTTTTATCATTATTTCATCTTATGAATATATTGTTAATGTATATGAGAAAAGTATAAAGTTACTCTTAAACAAAATATTTAATAAACAATAATAAACGAAATATATACTGTGTTTACTAAGTCATTATTTCTGTTATTTGCGTATTAATTATACATCAATGTTTTAATAAATTAAAATACACATAACATTATTTGTTCAGGTATCAGAGCATTAATATTCGTATAACCATAAATTTATTTTAGTGTAACACATAAAAAGTTCTACTAGTCTACAGAATACGGTTTGAGTTTTCTAATTCCTATACAATTCTCCAGATAAAACTGCATAATGTTTTCCAAAAATGTTACTAAAACTTAGTAAAACGTTTACTACATATAAGAAGAAGTTATGTAATAAATATGAATAATATGTTTAAGTAATTTTAAAACGTAAAATATTTAAGGTATCAATTTCTAATTATCAAATAATTAATATGGTTGTTAACAAAAAGATGTATTGTATGCAGTAACGTGTATGGTTTGCGTGCAGTACCATAATATTTCTTTTATGGTAAACATAACAAATTGCAATAAAGAATTTATTTAGAAAAATAACAGACAAAAACATACAATAAACAAGAAGACAATTTCTTTTAATGAGCTATTACTATGTGAGGTGGAGACTTGAAACATAAAGGTAATTAACGAAGAGTGTTTTTCAAAACGTCTATACATGATTATGACCTGATAATTGTATTTGGAATGTAACTAAAGATTTTCATGGTACATCGATTGGCTAAAATGTATTGAGTTTAAGACGTAAATATAAATTTTTACTACTGTATATAAACATCGGTCGAAAAATATGTTATATTGTAATTCAAATATCCTAGTATATGGTACTGTAAATTATTTAATAATGTTTAATTATTATCTGTATATTTAATAATATGAATTTGTACATAAATTTTACATTAGACATTTAACCAGTGATGAAGAACAGGATCAAATTTCCATTCATCGGGATGACCAGCGTGAGGGACGTTTGAATATATACTGGTGCTCCACTTGAAAACCGGTTGTTGATCGTACGTTGGCCCAGAATAGGCGATAAATTGATAATTCTTTTGCATCGAATAGTTCGTCAACTGAAAATAATTAAATATAGTATTTAATTAACGATATTTATAATATAAAAAAAGACAAATATATATATATATATATATATGTTACCGGCAAAACCCGATTTTACGCCAAACCAGTTTAGAATTATTATTATTCAAGTATATTAATGGTGGATTTTTTCTCGCATTTTTTTCAAAAAATTTAAGTTCTCCAATTTCTTTGAGCTTTGAAAAATGCAATAAATAACGTTTTTATTGCGCGCCGAGTTTACTCGGAAAAAAAAGTCAAAAAGTGCCGGCATCTCACAGAATCCAACGCGACCTTTCGAGTAGGAAAAATTCGGTTAATAATTTGGTTGGTAATAATTATGGTAATTTATTAGAGTAGGTTAAGTTAGGTTAGAACGCGCGTCCTCACTGTTCCCTGTCTTCTGATTGCTGGAATCGGAGACGAGCCGCCACCTTCGATATCTAGGGTAACATTAACCCCGTTTTTTTATAATTAAGTAGACTATGTTTGAATAAATATTGTTAATCTAATTGATTGACTTTTAATTTTATTTTAACCATTAATATACTTGAATAATAATTCTAAACTAGTTTGGCCTGACACGCTTACGCCAAACTAGGTTGGCCTAGGCAAAACTAGTCTGGCGTAAAATCGGGTTTTGCCGGTAACATATACATTAAACAACGTGTTAATTTATGGATAACAAATGGCTAACAATTTTATCCGGTTACTTATTTTGAGTATTTGTACTTGATTCGAAATACTGAAATCACGACAGTCTGGATTGCAGTGGCATAACTAGAAATTTTAGTCTCTTAAGCAAAATATGGTAAAGGATCCTCCGTGGTACAGGAATTTAAATTAAATTTTTAAACTGCAAATTTTAAAATTTCAAATTGTAGGAAATATTAAAGATACGTATTGTACGTTCAAAATTTATTTTATTGTATGCAAATTTAACATCGGAAAAAAGGAAAAAAATGTCAAAAAGTAATCTAGAAAACGATTTCTAAACAAAATAAAAGTATTCTAGAAAAATATTTTTTGTTAAAGTGTAAGCAGAGTATAAAGTATATTTGTACAAGAGTAAGCAAAAGTTTATTATTAAAAATTTTTCATATTTATACTGTTTCGTAGAAACAGTGCCCAAGACATGGTCTGAGCTCCCTTATATCATGGGCCTTAAGCGTCGCTTAACTGCACTTAATAGTATTTAAGCCACTGCTAAATCGAATCTTAACACGAATTTTTCATGGCGGCAGGAAAACACTATCTAGTTTATTGCGTTTACTGGAAATTTTAGTAAATTATATCATATTATTGTTATGATATGAGGCAGTTGGTTTATCGTTAAAAACACACACCTACACACTTACATACACGAACACATACAAAATAAAATGTTATAAATATCTATCTGGAGGAATTTTGTTAATCAGAAATAAAGTTATTTCAAATTATATAAATTAAAATTTGTTTCATTGATTGTAATAATTTTTAAAATCATTATGTTTACATATCTTTATTAAGTAATATAAATTATTTTATTATAGAAAAATAAACGAATTATATAAAATATATATTCTTAAAGTTTAAACCACTTTCAGCTATTACACGTTTATTTACGTAAGCCTTACCTTCATATCAATTGCTCCGTAAGCTGCATTGCCTAAAGAAGAGAAAGGATATGAGCCATTTATGGGGTTCAAATCTTTACGTGAAGCAATCGCATTGTTTGCACTGTATGGAGGGGTGCAATTACAACGAGAAAGCGGGTCATTTTTGAAATCATTATATCTAAAATAAAATTCATATAAAATTGTTTTATTTAAAACTTAACTAATTTAATATTTTTTAATTTCTTACTACTACAACTGACCTCATCATCTTCATCATACTATTTAAATCAGTAACTTTTCCTTGATCTCTTTTGAAAATTAATGCCCGCGGAGCTTTGTCATATGTGAAATAATCACCATAAACTTTTACTTTTTCTGGGAGCCCGCTCATATTGAAAATATTTGAATAATAGCTGCAAGAAATAAACAATTTAACGTAATGATTAAACAATTTTTATAGATAAAAGATCACTCACGGAATATTATAAGAAGGCCAAAATCCTTGACGAATTAGAGTATTTGTTTGGTCTTTGCTCTCAATATAATTTCTGTAATGGTAAAACAAATAGTTAAAACGTAAAAAAAATAATATTTTAAAATAGATCAATTAAATGAGTTTATCATATAATTTTATTGACGGTATAACGATTTGTAACATTCATTCTCCCTTGACGGTGTATACATATCAATATAAACATCGACAAGGACGGGTATGTTATATACTGTACATAGGTAAGAAAATAATTATTATTGCCTTATTGTCCTTATTTCAATTCTTAATATATTTGTCAACATGGACATTAATTATTAACAGGACTGTTAAACTGGTGTTTAAATGTTTACGCAAAATTCAGCAAAAGTTCTTAAAGAAAACAGACTTTATTGATCCTCCTACAGGAGGCTCAATAATTATCAGTCCTGTTAATAATTAATGTCCAAGTTGATAAATATATTAAGGATAGGTAAGAAAACTTTATTCTTTCTGGATATACTCTACATCGTGAATTCCGCTGCTCTCTGGACTGAGTACAATAGTTCCAGATAATGCTCCAAAAATTTCATAAAAGATAGTTCTATTGCAATGAACCCAATCATTAGTGGTGATGAAAAGTGGATGTATTGTTTTGATACATCAAAACAATACATTAACACAAGCTTGGTTCTTCGATTTACAGCCGCAAGTGTAAAACTATCAATAATACGATTAATAAGAACAAACAAATGATTCGGTTACTATTCGGTATTCGGCCGAATACCGAATACCTAAAAACAGGAGTAAGAAATAACAAAAACGCAGTAAATTAATCATTTTGGTATTTACATTTAATGTTATCGGGTTAGTGTTGTTTGTTTATATTTATTTGTAACTTATAACCTGCACAAAATAAAAAACAAAATAATATTAGTCACATGTATTCACAATTTATAATTACAAAGATCAGCACATGTACACACCTATTCGTTCGAGAATCGTTTTACATCTGAGGGTCTGACCCTGCCTATACTTCTTTTTAAGCGCTCGTCTTTGCTCTTCCCTTCCTCTTTCCTCTATCGCTCTAGTCCACGTATGCCTATGCATACATCATAATGTGCGCGAACAATACTTTCAATTCGACACTTTTCCGTCGTATATTTCCCATTTTACAATTACGTGACTCATAGCCTGGTGATAACGGAGAAAAGAGACAAATAGGACGTCGGTATAAGTCACAGTTATAATTTCACAGATTCGAGACAGCTTGGTAGCCCGAACGGCCTCAGGTTTTCGCCCATGCACTTTCATTACAAGCAATTAGCATTTCGAAGTCTATGAGAACAATTATTTGGCATTGACGGTATTGAATTTCGCGCCAATAACCTGCCTCGACTTGTTCGATTATGTTATCAACTCAATTTCATATTTATTTTCACATTTTCACTTCGTGGTCCTTCTCTGTTCTTTTTCCGTTATTTACACCTGTAGGACATTTCATTGTTATCCACATTTGATATCATCATTTATCACATACTGCCATGACGCTCTTGTCTGTCCGTCACAACTCTCAAGAATTAACGCGATTGGCGAAGCGTAGTGACAGCGGGCCAATAGAGTCAGGGTCCTTGCCATAATTCGGTTTGCGCGCCAATTTTCGTACGTGCGTTAATCAAGCCGAATAGTTTGGCCGAATATTCGGTATTCAGCCTGAGGCCAAATATACTATTCGTTGCAACACTAATTACAACAATTTTATAAATGAGGACTAAAAAAGATTGAATTACAACAGATTACAGAAGATTGAAGAGCAACAGCTTGTTGTTGCCATGTGGTACACTGAACACTGAATTATCCATGTGGTAAAGAAGCTGAAAGAGCTAAGACTCAATTCTTGCATGGTGGCTTCACCAGGATTAAGCTTAAGCTCATTGAATCGTACTCACCT
This sequence comes from Centruroides vittatus, assembly GCF_030686945.1. NCBI lineage: Eukaryota > Metazoa > Arthropoda > Arachnida > Scorpiones > Buthidae > Centruroides > Centruroides vittatus. The sequence goes on from NW_027122637.1 coordinate 645,170, forward strand.
ATGAATACACGTGATATTGGTCTAAAGTTTCTTAAACAACCTCGCTAAGTTACAAATATGCATCCTGCGAGTTTCCTTTCTGTTTTCACATAAAGAAGAAACTCAAGAAGTACAGGATTTCCAACAATGGGGAATTTATTGTTGCTTGAGAAGTGCACGAATTGAACTAGAGAAGTGAAGGAAATGTTTGATCAATGATTCCGTAAGATAAAAATCACTATTGAAAGAGTGCATATTTTGAAAAAAAATTTAGATAAGTAAAACATTAATAATTTTCAAAAATTTTATAATTTTTATCAGAGCCGTAACTAGGGTATGGCCAACGTGGCTCCCGCCATAGGCGTCGATTTAATAAAGGCGCCAACGAGAAGGTTTTGGAATAATATGTATTCGAAATTAATAACGCAAAAAAGCTTCTATAATTATATTTATATAGTATTTATTATCTGTAATTTCTACGAACATATATTTCACAAATAAACCACCATTTTTATTTTTATTTAATAACAAAAATTAAAAAGGCGCGCCATTTTTTTTTGGTCATAGGCATCCAAAATCCTAGTTACGGCACTGATTTTTATTAATAAATGATATAAGGGTAAGATTTTTTAAAATTCATATATATTTAATTGTGTTAATTGTGTTCTATATTCTCAAATTGCTTCTTCTCTTTATCTACTTGATTTTAGGAATAAGAAATTATTTGCAAAAAATAAACTAGAAGAAAAATGAGATTGTTTAGTTTTGCAATCGGTGTTCATTTAAAAATAATTTCTAATCATCACCATAAAATGAGGCCATGTATTGTCCTATACATCCGGTGTCCTTCTTTTACGTGAAACTGGAAACTTATTTTTTGAATTATTTTAACCAAATTATCTAAAATTTAAACTTATTTTATCAATTTATAGGCGTTGATACATTTTTATTCAATCTGCATAAAATTAATAATTTTTAAAAATTTTGTCAGTGTACAATACAAAAATATCTATGCAACTAAGCCAACACAAATGATAGGTGAATGAATTTGCATAATGAATATCTGAATTACTGGATTATTGTACATATAAATTTCATATCTGGTTACTGGAAGTAACCAAGAGTGGAACTAAATTATCGAATATTATATATGTCATATTATAATTTTATAATATTATTCATAAAATGTCATAGTCTAAATTTTATAGATTTTTGTACTTACGGCATTTGTTCCAAAATCCATAACAGTTCTTTTTGTGGTTTAGCATTCGGAACAAATTTTTTATAATCCACAATCATCCATTGATTATTATATCTAAATAATTAGATAATATTAGAATTTATATTCCAAAAATAAATAAATAAATAAAATCTATTCTTACGTTCCACTGTTAAATAAACTGAAAATGGCAGCCCAGTTTTTTCCTCCGGTAGCCAGTCTGTTAGCTACAAGGTTACGAATCCATTCCAACACCACGTGATCTGGTTTTATATATTGAAATGAACTGGTGTTTGTATTTGTGATTGACGTTTCCAATGCTACCTAAAATATGAAAAATACGGGTTACTATGCAAACTATAATTTTAAAAATTATATTAGAAAACGTACCAATCCAGAGGATATAATGTAAAAGTCATCTCCAGAAAATATACATCCTGGATACGAAGAGAAAGTCGTCGTGTGCCCAGGTATTATTTTATTACCTGTAAATTATTTTACTTTGAATAAATGAACGCAATAAGTTTTTTTTTTCCGTAAAGTAACAAACCTTTGGTCAAGTAATGTCCGAGAGGCATCACATATTTTTTAAGAATACGCAACATTGATGAATAATTATCCCAGGTATCTTGAGCAACATACAGATCTTTATATCCAGACATGAATTTAATTAAAGCGGAACAATGGCTATTTTCAAAAATATCCCGTGTAGTTCTATTAAATACAACTTCCAAATCTAGTAGATCGCCAAAAAGATTAAAGAACCTAAAAAAGTAATTTATCTTTAAATCATGAAATTTGAAAAATGATAATAGATTACAACATTACAACATTTTTATTTCATTATAACATTGCAACATCTATTATATTGTAATAGATGTTGATGTAAGAATACAGAAGAGAGTCGTTTATGCGAATCAATTGGAGACTGGGGTTGTTCGGATAACTGATTTTTCGAATAACAGATTATGTACGAAAAAATATACCGTATTAGCCCGAATATAACGCGATATTTTTCGACCATTTATTTTCCGTTAAAAAATCGACTCGCGCTAAATTCGGGGTTTAAGTAATGGAATGTAATATAAACAAGGGCATTTTCCTACAGAGATTGAAACGCTACTGAACGTCAGACCTAGCTCGACCGACCACTTCAAAACAACCATGTGATCTAGTTAGTAGGCCTGCGCTTTTGTTTGCATAGCGCTACTATAGTAAGGCTATGTCTCCGCTTGTTCGAAGTTCATTAGTCACGTGATTTTTCGACCGCCTTTTAGTCACGTGGGCTCTCACAGACTCCATTCTTTATCTTAAAATTGTGAAATTTTTGGCTTCGCTCGAAAAATTATTATTACATCTTTCTTTTCTTTATTTTCTCTACTTTTAAACAATGTGAAATATTTCTATATTGACGAAAATGCTTTATTTGTGTCGAATTTAATGTAATTTAATACGTAAAACGCAAAAATAAACATATCAAATTTCAACTTGCTGTAATTTATCTCATGTTTCACCGATTGCCATCAAGTTTGTTTGTAAATGAGGAAGAAATATGACTCATTCAAGTTAAGTCAGTAGAAATTTCGTACTACTGCGAGAAAATTTGTCAATAGACCCGCTTTACTTCCTAACGCGAAAGTCAATAAACGCTAATTGTTTTATAACGCTATTTTCAAATGCTTTTTTCTGAGTTGTAAATCAACAAATTGACTAAGTTTTTATTTTGTTTTACTCAGAAAAATGTTGTGTTTAAGATTAAACAGATATTTTCTTTACATTTTTACACATGAATTTTATTTTTAATTTTTTATGTGATATAGTCGTGTGTTAGGCTTAACTCGATCATTGACATGAATGTAACCTGTGTTATTAGCTATAAATACCTAAATAAATGCTTATCTAATTGAATTTTACTTTCTTTGAATTCTTTTATGAGTATTATTTTTTTTAAAAATATCTTTATGAAAATTTTGGAGTCGCGTTGAATTCGGGGTCGCGTTATATTCGGGCTAATACGGTATTAACCTGTCCGATGTTCAAATTTTTCTCCGTTGCGTGTCGCTTCGTGTTGAATTTTCGTCGATTTTAAGCCTAACGAAAATTTTTATAATAATAATCGAGGCTATTGTATCGTTAAAAATTATTTCTTTATTTTGTACAAACAAAATAAATATATTGAAAAATATAAAAACATAAAAATTATACATTAGAAGTAAATCTAGTATCAAAAAAGTTCGATTCAGCACGACACAGTCCGACTGGAAAGTGTTCGGATAGCCGACGTTTCGGATAACTGGTGTTCGGATAAACGACTCTCTACTGTACTGTACATACATGAGAATATAAGAGTCCTTTCTAAAAAAATAGTTGTTTAAGAACATTGAATACACAATAAGACGATGACGTATCCTAGAAACGGCTATAATATTAATAATAATTTGGTACTAGAGTTTGGCGTTAGGCGCCATCTCATGTTCAAGTTAATAATTATAATTTTTGTCCGAACGAAGTGATTGTCGGAACGAAGTGACGACTAATACTTGACTTCATGCATTTCTTGTCAACATTATAACTCTAGAATGAGTTGTCCGATCTTGATGACATTTTCTAGAACGACTCATCATCACTCAATGATGAACTGATTAAAATTTCAACTCTCAAAAATGATTCATTTTTGTAGAACTAGAGATAGGGGTCAAAACGAAGATCGCGTTTTTCTTCAGTATGGATCATTTTTGAGAGTTGAAATTTTAATCAGTTCATTCTTGAGTGATGATGAGTCGTGCTAGAAAATTTCATCAAGATCGGACAACTCATTCTAGAGTTATAATGTTGACAAGGAATGCATGAAGTCAAGTGTTAGTCGCTTCCTGCACGAACGTATAGAAGTGTTATCTAGTGGTCGGAAAATATGACAAGCATTAAAACGGTAATTTTGAAAGGTACAGTAGAGCATCGCCTATCCGACTCAATTGGGAACTGGGGTTGGTCGGATTACTGAAAAAAACGGATAACCGAAAAGTATGAAAAAATACATTATTAGTATAGTATATTAGTATATCGCTATTAAACTACTTCGCGTTGAATTTTCATCGATGTTAAGCCTAACAATTTAAAAAAAAATAATAATCGTCGCTATTGTATCCTTAAAAATTATTTGTTTATTTTGCACAAAATAAATACAGTACTGTACTGTATGTTGAAAAATATATTCGGGTTACATATTTAACAAATTAGGCCTATACATTAGAAAAAGAAATCCAAAATTTTTTTTTGCTTCACAGCTGACACTCGTTTTTTGCCGCTAAATCTCGCACACATTTTAAAAACAGCAATTGGATAGCGTCGTTAAATAAAATTAAGCCTCGTTTAAATACTGGCCTCCCTTTCATGGTCGTGCCAGTGTTGCCAGCTAAAACACGCAAAAGTTTAACAAAAATGATATTAAAGTAGCCAATACATAGCCAAATATTGTAGCGCCACATCACTAGCGGGTCGGATAATCGATGCTCTACTGTAAATATTATCGCTAACTAGATACACAACAAATATAAAGAATCTTTATAGAATAATAAGTTTAAAAAAGTTTCCTTTTTAAAACATGGAGCAGCAGCGATCAATATTGATGGCTTTACGATCCATTCTCTCCTTCGATTTCCTATCGTCAGTACGAAATTTCGATCTCTAAATGGAGAAGCTTCACAGAGATTCCAGATTGAGACTAAGTCGCTCAAATTCATCATCATCGATGAAATGTCACTGATTGGTGCAAGAATGCTTTACATGATCGAGAGAAGATTGAATGAGATAAACCCCGAGAAAGATGAGCCGTTTGGTTGGGACATTACATTACATTCCCATTTGATTCTTTTCTTAAGAGAACTTAGTAATTCTCATAGAGAAAATAGCGCAGATAGTTCCTTCACAGTTGTCTTACATCTAGCTTCGGGTGATTTCTCTGATACAGATCTGAACATTCTTACGACAAGAAATCGAGCCTATTTATCCAGGGATGAACTTGATCTGGAATTCGATAGCTATCAGGGAACCTTTCATCTATGGTAATCTGTTTCCAATAATCCCCATAACACGCTCTTCGAACGATGGCAGTATATTGAGATCTCGTAGACAGTTTCTCCTTACCTTAGCATACTCGATGACTATACATAAATCACAGGGATTAACTCTTCCAAAAAATCGATGTAAGGAAAAAAGAGACAGCTATCGGTCTTAACTATGTTACATTGAGTCGAGTGAAAGAAATAACTGACTCAGTATTTTTAAAGAGTTGCAATAAAGATCGCTACGAGTCAATCTGTAAGTCCAAGGCCCGTAGTGAAAGCCAGAATTTCGTGAGACGTTGGCATAGCAATTAATTAATGGCTTATTCTGACCTTATATTTGTACCTTTAAATGATCAAATATATTGTTGAGAACGAATGATTCTTTGTTCCCTCATAATCTAGAAAATAAAGGTGCGAGCAGCTTCGTTCCGACTACACGCTGATACAGCGTTACTTAACTAGTACTTAAATAATTTAGAACGAACTAGAAGAAAACAATCGACCCGGAGCGCGACTCGAACCCGCAACTCCTGCTTATGTGCAGATAAATGTTAATGACTTCTTATGCGGAATCGAGTATTGTTATGTAAAAATGAATACTAAATGTTACTTTACTGGTGTGTAATTATTATTAATTGTGATGACATGTAAATGACATTAGTTGTTATATGCCATAACTGTATAGATTATACTTGTGTTCTTTACTGTTATGTCGGGAATCAATGTTAAAATCCAATATTTCAATTGTACTGTACATATACTCATTCTGTAATTCTAATTATAAACTTTGAGAGACTTATCCCTGGTAATGCTATAAAGCGGGGCCAGGGTATGTGCTTTTGCACCTTAAAATAAATAATTGAATTGAATTGAATTACTGTGCAGATGCGTTGCCAATTACGCTACACGGACCTCCGGTCCGATCTCCTCTTTCAGTATATATAAGCTTACGTTACGACCATCAACGGCCATCAAGTGCCTTGGGAGATGTTTACAGGACGTGGGTGCTTGAAGTGTTTCCAGCAGGCATTGTAATGGCCGTTGATGGTCGTAACGTAAGCTTATATATACTGGGAGAGGAGATCGAACCGGAGGACCAGGTAGCGTAATTGGCAACATATCTGCACGGTAAGCAGGAGTTACGGGTTCGAGTCCCGCTCCGAAGTCGATTATTTTCTTCCAGTTCATTCTAAATTATTTAAGTAAAATTATAATTATTAACTTTAGCATGAGATGGCGCCTAACGCCAAACTCTAGTACCAAATAATTATTATAGCCGTTTCTAGCCCGATAATTCGGCTTTGGTCGGTGTATTGCTTTAATGTATATCGGGTTGGCTGTTGATGTTTGTTTATAGTAATATAATCCAGAAATTCTTAAAAGAATTAAATAAATGCGTGGTTCTTAATTGCTGATTTGTAGAAAACAATAGAAGATTGAATAATATAATATGATACATTTAAAGCATTCCAAAAACTCAGCTAATGATTTTGATATATACAGCTTTTACAGTTCCTCACTAAGAATTCCGCAAATAATTCAGACAGAATTTACTTATAAAATTCTATATATATATATATAACTTATATATTTCTTTTATGACAATTACATTATAAAATCTTTCGTAAAAAGCGAACAAATTGATGGTATACAGTAATATTGAACGCTGCAATATGTCAATTTTCTTAATATATTTTATTTGCATACAGACATGTACTATATCAAACAACAAAGAATGTTATTTTCTGTTTTCTTCAAAAATCAATACAATATTCTTAAATGCAAACATAAAGTTAAAATAATAAAGATCAAAACATTCATAATTTTCTTCTGTAAATTATCTCTCATAAATATACAGTATTTTGAATATGTGCTAAAAATAAAACTTAAATTCATACTTAATTAAAAACTTAAAATTTAGAAATTAAACAAGAAAACAGAAAACATTAAATTCATTAAATTATTATTACCACGTATTTCAATTGACAAGAATTTTTTAATTGCTGAAAAACTTACATAATTCCCATAACATCAGGTCTTGTATCAGGCAAAGATGGAGTTCGTTTATATCCGTCCTGCAAACCTTTCACTTGCTCCAGTATTAATGCAACCTGAAATAAAAACTTTTGATGCTATTACATGGAATATTTTGTAAGATTAAACATAGTAATTCATCCGCTTAGATATAAAATATTTTCCGGAGACTACGCATAAAAGCTCAGACACAAGACAAGTAAAATTAAAACAACAATGAGAGAAAACGATTGCTCAAATCTTTGGTGACGTAGATAACTAATAAAGGTAACTGGTTCGGACCATCTTTAATTCCGATTATTGTCTTAATTTTTTCTAATGTGCATCGGCGTAAGGTGAAGGTTGCGTAGAAACTATAAAAATCCACATTTTGATTACGCTGACAGTTTGTGTTAATACGTGTTATGACGTGTCATCATGTTACATCAAGACACAGAAGATTTAAAAAACATTGCTCACATTGCTGTGTTGCATCAGTATAGTCGTCGTAAAACTCCAAATGCCGGTGTCACTCTTGAGTGTATGGTTAAATGTATTTATATTTCTGTGAAAAACTGTTTGTTTGAGAAAATGGATATTATTCAACTGTTGAATGTACTTGAAGAACATTTTGGTCCCGACGTTTGTAAAATTATAAAAGATGAAATTAGTTGTATCCAATAAATGCTGATGGATCAGTATTTGATGAATTTCATTATCTAATTCCTCAACTTCTGGCCTATAAAGAGCAAGAGTGATGCTTAATTAGAGAGGTTGCGGCCGAAGTTCAAACGTTAAATTTGTACAGCAAACAGAAGTACACGTTTGACGTTTGAATTCTAAGTAAAACACGTTGCTCCACACGTTCACGTCGCGCACTGACTCATGGGATATTGTTGAAAAATGGCGGAACATGTTTAACAACGACGAATGTTACTAGCGAAGATAAATAAACAAATTAAACTATTTTAAAGTATTTATAGGATGTTTAATAACACTAAATAATTCTTTTTAATTAACGTCGTGTCTCCTACCGTACGATAGGACTACCTCATACTTTTGTTGAGGGAAGTAGTGGATTATGTAAATCCAAAAGCAGCTCGGGAAATTATTTTTAGAAAATTTACAAACGTATTACGCTGTTGATGGTAGAAGATGCTGTGAAAGAACAAACCTACTCCTACAGAATTATGATAAGCTATTGTGAGACCGCGGATTTTAGCGGGAAAATCTGTGTAAATGAAAGAAAACTTTCATTTTTTTCTCACAAATTAGTGTAAACAATCCCCGAGAGAAACAATTCCTCGCGGAGAAACGGAGCAGAGGTCTCCAGCAACTATCAACAGTCAGGTGGGAAAGTTGACACTTGGCTGTCAAGAATTCGCAAGTCATCGTCAACAACCGACAGCTTCCCACACTAACTCTATAAAAGCTCGCGCAACCGGAATTTTGCGCGCCCGCATAGGAAGTTATTATTGTACTTGTGTCCGTCTCCATGCCCAGGAACGAAGTCCCGTCGGAGAGGACCTACGAGAAACTCTTCCACATCGTCAGCGACCGCGATACATCGAATTATATCGTCCAATCTCACACCCAGAGGTATTTTGTTAGGACCTATGTAAACTCTCTCTCTCCGCAACGGCAATAGGCTTAACGCATAGCCGTCTTAGTTAGAATCTGTACTCTGCATATACAGTAGAGACTCGTAAATCGGAACCCCGGTAATCGGAATCGCCGGTAATCGGCACGATTTTCAGTCGGACTGTGTCGTGCTGAATCGAACGTTTTTGATACTAAATTTACTTCTAAAGTATAATTTTCATGTTTTTATATTCTTCAATATATTTATTTTGTTTGTACAAAATGCAGAAATAATTTTTAACGATACGATAGCCTCGATTATTATTATAAAAATTTTTGTTAGGCTTAAAATCGACGAAAATTCAATACGAAACGACACGCAACGGAGAAAAATTTGAAAATCGGACAGGTTAATATATTTATTCGTACATAATGGGTAATCGGAACAAATCTCTAATCTGAACAACCCCAGTCCCCAATTGATTCCGATTTTCGGTTCACTACTGTAGTTGCATTCAGGCGTATGTTAACCGCATTTACTCTCATAGTATATAGTAGAATAGCCTTGTAACCAATTTTGTAGTAATCTAGTTAATCAATAAATGTTTTATTTGTTACCCTGTCTCCTGTCAATCCAAGACGCCTGTCGACTTACCGACGCACCTCCCCACTTTTTTTTTCTTGCCCTCCTAGCCATCCGAAACGACAACGAGATCGGGTTTTGCCAACCCGCGCAGTGTAAGTGGTCAGCGAGGATAAACCCCTGACCCTCTGTTTATCTCGCACTATTATGAACAGAAATATATGTGAATTCTATAGGCACTTCACATCACTTGCAAAAAATTTGAATAATTAAATAATTTCTGGATTAAAATCGTCTGTTTCTTTACATTATTATTCATAAATGCTTAAATAAATCATTATTTTAACCCAAAACACAAAAAATGAAGAAGTTTAGGCCGAACTTTTACTCGCCATGCTAGACGTAGCGAACGCCATTATCAACCTTCTAGAATTGCCAGATGGAGGCGCTCGACGTCCGACGTTCACGTTTTGGGCTGAAAATGACGACCACAACTTTTTCTATTAAATGCTTCCGACAACTGACAGAAGACGGCCGGATGGCCGAGCGGTCAAGGTGGCAGCCACCGCTCTGGGGGACCCGGGATCGAATCCGACGGTTGTCAACGGGTCGAATAATCCCCAGGAATTTTTCGGGGGGTGGTCCGTTCGGATATGTCGGGCCCCGTCCCTCACCTCCCGGTCGCCCCATTGTGGGCCTGGCCGAACCCATAATGGGCTTTCTGAAAGAGGCCCTCTTAGTGCCCACAGTGCGAAAAGAGTTAAAAAAAAAAAAAAGACAACTGACAGAAGCATTTAATAGAGAAGGCTGCTTCTAAACGGTTTGACCTCCATGATAAATGTGTGTTACATGTTAAAACATGTAACACGTGGCAGCACGCTGAAGTATATCCACGTATCAGCATACATCAGTAGATACATTAGATTTACATAAATGTTGTGATAAAAATGTAAGAATCGGTTTTTTCTTTAACATGTCATAAAACGTAATAATGCGAGTTAACACAAATGTTAGTGTAATAGAATGTGGCGTAATAAAACATTACGACTACGGTCAAAGAATTTAAAAGCAAAAAAACTAAATTGTCATTTTGCTTTCTAAATTCTCACATTTAATCAAATATTTTCCTCGGTGTTCAATTTCAAAATTATTTTACAATTATTTACATTAAATACATTTTGATATATGAACAAGTAGGAAGAACCATGAACGTAAATATAATTAATGTATAGTATTTTAATATTGAAATTTACTCACATGATTCCAATAGAAATCTGTTCTGTTTCTTTGAATATTTTTATTCATGAAATCCATGTTTATTTGTAAGAAAGTCTTAAGCTTATCGCAGTATTCTTTTTCGTTTTTGCAATAGTTTAAATACAAATTGTTCCAGTGTTTAGAAATGAGATCAGTTGTTAAATATCCTTCGACCAAACCTGCGGCATAAGCTTGGAAAGAATCCGAATACGATGGATTGGTGTGAACTTCCAAATACGACCATCTGCAAAAGTTATAAACGTTATTGTTTATTCCGTGAACTCTAATCTAATAATTAATTAAAAATTTAATTTTATAGACAAATTACTTATAATTTTCACTGTATTGTATACAAACATGTTGGATAGCTTTTATGTAAATATTCGATTTGAATCTGTAATGAAAATCTATACTAATATATTGAATTTTAATATAATTATAATTTTCGATAAACCATTACCAAAACTGAAAATACTAAAATATAGTATATAAAAATATTAATTATAAAATTTAAGACCTAGGCCTATTTTTTCAATAAATAATTTAAAAATAACAATTCATTTAAATCTTTATATTGAAGCTATCTGCAACAACAGTCCGCAGGAACAACCAACTACAGAAAATATTTTTATTTACGACTAGTCAAAATTTATTGAATGAATTGTAGAAGTTAGACATTAAAAAATTAAAGAATTAAAACCATGTCATCATTTTATTTAATTATATTCATTAATTAGATAAAAATTATTAAGTCATAAACTAGAAACTATATAAGGCAATCAATTTCCTGACTGTGCGCATATAGAAAGAAAAAATTTACTTAAATAATGAAACAAGGCTATAATAATTGTAGTATGCATACGAGAGAAAAAGTAAGAATTTAATAATTATTGATAATGTAAATACAGGTTTCTATATTGAAATTTAAAAGCATTATTTTTGTTACTTTTATCATATTTTACGGCCACGTCTTTCAGTAATAATTTGGCTTTGCTTTGAAATATACATTCTCATAGAACCGACTATCGGTTCTATGAGAATGTATGTTATATCCAATTACCATCGACTACATCTTCTTCAACAAACGCCTGTACTTGCGAAATTCAATTGTAATCTTTCCCAGAAGGAAGTACTATGCATTTTACTCGACAGTTGAATATCGAGAATCAATTTACCAAATTATTATAATTGAATGCACGCGCCTACTATAGTGTTTATGTGAGTCATCTATAATGAAATGTGTTGAAATTTCACTTACCCTGTTGTAAATATTCCATTCTTAAAATTTGCCCAAGCTACTGAATTATTGGTGATAAAATCTTTAATAAAAAATTTTCTTGCTCCTTCATCCCAAATAACTGATGCGTTTTTCTCATGTAAGCATGATACATATACACGTAGAAACACAGCGAATATTATTACTTTCATCTTATCCTTTAAAAATGTTTCCAAGCTCAGTATAATTATGTTATTTCAAAAATAATTATTAGGTCTATCAGAAATTATCGAAGTAATCTGCGATCTATTTAGATAATTTTTGATAATTGAGACATAGTTCAGACATACATTTGATGGAATGGACTATGAATTCAAATTATCAATTTTCTTCACGTGACATGATACTTTCAAAATTAAACTTTATAATTTACTATGTTAGAAATGATTTTAAATCCTAATTGAGAGTTTATCAATGCTTTGTAATTCGTATATTAAAGAAGAATGATCTTATTTTGAATAAATTTTGAAAAGTTTGTAAATAGTCAAGTACTGTGTTTAATTAAAACAATAGTTATTGCAATTGTTAACAGACTTTTGGGTCTTTGCTGTATAGTTTCAGAATATACTTGATATTCAAGCAAACCAAATTCATTGAGTTTTTAAATAGTTATAAAGTTAATATAAAATGAAGAAATAAGTTTTTCTGGAAATAAATTACTCTGATTAGAGAATGTGCATCTTGTCATTTTATGCTAATGAGTTCATTATTACGTTATTTAAGGCAGCGGTTCCCAACCTTTTTTGACCAGGGACCACTTTGATTTCATTGTTGCTAACAGGGACCACAAGGTTTAAGAAAAATAAACTGTGTCAATCTAAAAATAAAATTTAATCAAAACTTTTAACATAAGTAATCGTTAAACTCAAAGTAACATGCTTTAACAGTACTATTATAATAGAAAACATAACATTTTTAGTAAAAATTAAATTCACTTTGTATCAATGTGGGAATAATTTAAAATGAATAAAAGTTTTTTAAATCTTTCGCAGACCATATTTTAGCCATGCGGGCTGACCACGAGGAGTTTTCCGGATTTTCTCCACGTCTGTAACGCCTGAATAGGGGCCAGTTTCCCCTTAAGGACCTCCCGGAAGGCATTCTTTCCCCGCGTACGTAACCATTCCATCTATAAGGCCGGCTCTTCGGATGCCTAGCGTTCATAATCTCGCTCTCTCGGAGTATAGAGGCTATATATGCTGAACACTCCATATCAACCAATCAACGAATGAAAGAAGAAACTTATAATAGCTCGACTTAAATCTTCAATGGGCTTTGTTGTTTATAGCTGCTCAGAGATTAGTGGTCTGTTGACGTTTAATAGCTTTTATTTATTTAAAAAAGTAGTAAAGTAATAGGTATACTATAGATTACCACCTATGGAATTTTAGGATTTTGATTATATATTTGAACTCAGGGGACCGAAACGAGTTCAACGGTACCCTATTTCTTGGACCGGAGACGAAAAATAAAAAAGTTATCATACTTTTTTAATGCTCTCATGAAGACGGCACCGTAATTGCTAGTACTGCCATCTTGCGGTAAAGTCTGCAAACCATGTCGTCGGACTACGGTCATCTCCAGTAGAGTTAAACACGCGATACGAGAGCGGAGAGAGCGACGCGACTTTCGATCATCGCGCGATCGCCATTTCGGTTAATGTTACTTATGGCAGCAAACATGGCTGCCGTTCCCACTGTTCGTGGTCCCGACTCACCTCCCGGAGGGGAGCCGCCGGCAGGCCGCCATGTGCTAAACGTCACTAGTTATTGATTCACGGTAGTTCTTGAACAAAGTAAAAAAAAGGGGGAAACGTCTACTAAAGGCAATTTTAACGGCAAGCGACGCGACTCCCGATCGCGATAGCGAGGCCGACTTAGAGGAGAGAGCGATGCGACTCCCTGTCATCGCGCGATCGCTGGAAAAACGTATGATAATTTTATTATTTTTCGTCTCCGGTCCAAAAGTAGGGTATCGTTGAACTCGTCTCGGTCTCCTGAGTTCAGTTATATACTCAAAGACCTGAAATTCCATAGGTTGTGATCTATAGTATCCCCAAAGTAATTAAACAATTTTTAAAATAAATATTTTAAAGAACAATAAAAACGTTCATAAATAATGAAAAAATTCTACAAATGACAGAGCACACCTCACAACAGACCTTTTCTTGTAAGCTTGTTGGAGTCTGCGTTTTATCCTCCCTGCTGTCGACTTCCGTCGGAACTGACCGCAATTTACATAATAGTAAATTTACATAACGCCCATAGGGGCAGTTTCCCTTAAAAGATCACTCGTAAGGCACATTTCCTCGATTGGCATATTGCCATCGTGTTACATGTCGGTATCTAAAACCAATCAATCAATACAATGACACATTGAAAAAATCGTTTGCTTTTTAGTGGCTGATACGCTACTTAGTTGATCAGATGTCCCTGATTTCCGGGGACTGTCTCGGGTTTTATCTGTGTTTAATATTTGATTGTAGAATCAATCTTTGAATAGAGCGATTTTATTAAACGTCAATGTAATATCACCAAGTTATAGATTAATAAATAAATAAATTTTAAGTAACCAAAGTTCAATCAGTTTTAGATTTCACCAGGCTCACCTTCACTGATTCTGAAATGTGTTCCGGTTGGATTTTAAATGTTATGGTCAGGCTAACTTAGTTTCAATTTTTCTTCGCGTAGCATATGAGCTACTTAAAAAAGGAATAATAATCTATATATATAATCGAGACGAGTTTGATAATAATAATAATAATAATAATAATAATAACTCTCCCGTGGTCACCACCTGGTCGTGGTGGGAGAGCCCAGTAATTTTACTGATCCATAGGGCAATGCAGGCTGGAGCATAAGCTCCTGGTAGGGACACCCATGCCAGTAAGGTCTATGGGGAGAAATGAAGCTAAGAGTGACCACGCCCACATTCTGTGGAGATATTCATCATGGTAATAACTAGATCAAAGTGTGATACCGGCTCGGACGTCGCCCGGGTTAACAAGGTCCGCGTTCGTGGGTTAGGCAGAGGCTCACGTTCGAAAAATAGGTCACAGTCTCCCTTGGTTACCGGTGGCGAAAGCAGCACCGGCCCAAGCATGGCTACTGCAATGCCCTCAACAGATGTGAGGAACCAACCCAGCCTTGGTGTTTCTGTGGCAATGCATCCACAGACCACAAAGGCTGGAAAACCACGCCAACGGATGAAATGGAGAGTAGAAATGAACGAGTTTATCATCCGTACTTATTACACCATCACAAAACTCGAAACAAACATGACAGCATACAGACAACAACTACACCATAGATTCACACAACAGTATCCTCATCTCACTGTCACCGAACAAAGGGTTGTTGATCAAAAAAGAACAATTATACACAACAACCTTATTCCACAAACAACACTTGAACTTATCAAACAACAGGTTGCTGATCAAATACATCAACAGACAGAAACATCTAACATTAATGAAGATCATGTAACCTGTCAGGATAATCCAGCAACAAGCATTGATAATAACACACATACAACAATTACCACTAATGATACTACAGACACTTCCTCATCCATCACTGATAACATAGACTTGGATTTAGTTAATACGCTCTCACTTATATTTCAGGAAACACTCACTAAATATACAGGTACAGATCCCACACAACGACCACGAATACCAAAAATCAACACGTCAAAGGAAGTAGGAAAAACACTAAATTATGTAAACACTCACTTACTACCACACTACATTCATTCAATTTCTACACTCGCAGACATTCATACATTAGTTTATGCTGGGGCAGTCACAGTAGTGACACACCATGGACTGAAAGTACAATCACAGACAAATACACAGAAAACACAATTCTATCACAAGCCTGCCTGGCAGGGAAGAATAGAAACACAAATAAATGACATTAGACAGCAATTAGGCAGGCTAACACAATACACTAAAAACAACATAACACCCAAATTAAGGAAACAGCTCAAAAACATTTTCAAGAAAATAAAAACACACACAAAACATGAACATCACAACACACGCATTACAGAATACATTGATACACTAAAACAAAAACTTGCTGCCAAAGCACGTAGACTCAAACGATACAAAACATGTACACTACGAAAACAACAAAATAAATTATTTACAAACAATGAAAAACTCTTTTACAGACAAATTAATAACAAAGCAAACACTGATACACAGCACAGTGGCACACCAACAGAAGAAGAACTCACAACATATTGGTCTTCTCTTTGGTCCAGTGCTGTCACGCACAATGCTGATGCAGGCTGGATCGAGGAGGAAAACAGAAACTTGCACAACATACCAACTATGCCCTGTGTTGAAATAAACATACATGATTTCCAATACACTGTTAACAGAACACACAACTGGAAGACACCTGGTGTAGACAACATTCACAATTTCTGGTACAAAAAGTTTACATCACTGCACCAGGAACTAGCTAAACATCTAACACACATCATCATCAATCCACAAGACATGCCAAATTTTCTTACTCAGGGCATCACCTACATGAAACCTAAAAACAACAATACCACAGACCCCACACAATTCAGACCAATTACATGTCTTCCAACACTCTACAAATTATTGACATCCTGTATTGCAAACAAAATATACAAACATGTTGAAGAACACGACATTCTAACAGAACAACAAAAAGGTTGTCGTAGAAACCACAGGGGATGCAAAGAACAGTTACTCATAGATTCAGTCATTCTACGGCAAGCACACAGACAACACAGAAACATACACATGGCATATATAGACTACAGAAAAGCATTCGACAGTGTTCCACACAGTTGGCTGCTACATATCCTACACATGTACAAAATACATCCATCACTCATTGCATTCTTTCAAAACACTATGCAGCACTGGAGAACAACACTACATCTCAGGGTTAGTAACACTTCCATACAAACAAACCAAATTTTTATTAGGCGAGGAATTTTTCAAGGAGATTCCTTGAGTCCTCTCTGGTTCTGCTTAGCCCTGAACCCATTATCCAACATGTTAAACAACACGCAATATGGTTACAATATCAGACACAAAAAAACAACACAGTTTACACTGTCACATCTCATGTACATGGATGACATAAAACTTTATGCATCCACACAAAAACAACTTCATCAACTCCTACAAATCACACATTCATACACCAAGGACATACAAATGGAATTTGGCCTAGATAAATGCAAAACAGTTCACATAGAAAAAGGAATCCTGAAGAAAGAAGATTTTGCACTTGGAAATGGAGACATTATTGAATCCATGGAAGAAGGCGAGTTCTACAAGTATTTAGGATTCCAACAGGCCAAACTAACAGAACATACACAAATAAAGCAAAGATTAATTAAAGAATACCAAAGTAGGTTAAATGCTATTCTCAGAACACAATTAAATGCAAAACACACAGTGAAAGCAATAAACACATATGTCATCCCAGTACTCACATATTCTTTTGGAGTTATACATTGGACTCACACTGATCTTGAGCAACTCCAAAGGAAAACAAGAACAACACTTACTAAGCATAAACAACATCATCCTAAATCCGCCACAGAAAGATTAACCCTTCCACGTAAAGATGGCGGACGTGGCCTGATTGACATAGTTAACCTTCACTACAAACAAATACAGTCACTGCGAGAGTTTTTCTACAAAAAACAAGAAACATCACAATTACATAAAGCAGTAACTCTAGCAGACTCGAATAACACACCATTAAACTTACACTCACATCATATGGACACAACGCAACATATAAAAAGCATAGACACCATTAAGCAATCGTGGGCTCGAAAGGCACTCCATGGCAGGCATCCTTACGATCTGGCCCAGGATTTTGTTGACAAAACTGCATCAAACAGCTGGTTAGCTCGGGGATACCTCTTTGGGGAGACAGAAGGATTCATGATTGCCATACAGGATCAGGTCATAAATACTAAAAACTACAGAAAACACATACTCAAAGATGCAACACTCACAAATGACACATGCAGAAAATGTCACATCATGCCAGAAACTATACAACACATCACCTCTGGTTGCAAGCTCTTGGCACAGACAGATTATTTACACAGACATAACCAAGTAGCAAATATAATACACCAAGAGCTTGCAAAGAAACACAAATTAGCAGACATCCACGAACCATACTACAAATACATTCCACAGACAGTATTGGAAAACAACACGCACAAAATGTACTACGACAGAGCCATAATCACAGATAAAACAATTTACCACAACAGACCAGACATCACACTCATTGACAAACACAATAAAATTACATACATTATAGACATATCCATTCCAAACACTCACAATATACAAAACGCATGCACTGAAAAAATTAGCAAGTACACAGAACTCGCCCAGGAAATAAGGCATCTGTGGAGGATGGATGGGGTGCTTATTGTACCTGTAGTTCTCTCCTCTACAGGTGTCATACCACACACACTACACAAAAGCCTGGGCACATTAGAATTGAATAGAAACACATACATCACTCTACAGAAGGCCACTATATTGAATACATGTCATATTGTGAGAAAATTCCTGAATACAGACACACACACTGATACACTTCTTTAATTTCTGTTTTGGTTACTATGCCTTGACTTTGGTCCGGCATAGTACTTAGCCACCGGTGTTAACCGAGTATATCTAACTTAACCCAACATAATAATAATCAGCGCTGAGCCCAAACGGTTAGGAGTTGAAAGTTGAAATTTGGTACACAGTTAGGGTATGTCACGAGAATGCACGCTAAGAAGGGATTTTTCGAAATTCCTCCCCACGGGGGAGAGGGACAGGATTAAATCTTAACACTTCCATCAACGTTGGAAGTGTTACGAAACAATGGAAGTGTTAAGAGAAAGCGAAGTGCAAGACGCAGATGGAGTTTTTTCGAAATCGAACATATTTTTAGACCTATCTAAAAATTCTGTAATTAGTCTGGAAACAGGGAGGACCCAATTCTTGCATTCTGTGAAAACGGGTAAGGTTGACTATAGCGTAATAATCTTAATATTCGCTAAAACGGTTAGGAGCTGAAAGTTGAAATTTGGTGCACAGTTAGGGTACCAGATATAAGTTCCAAAGTGTTAAGTAACAATGGAGAACAAGAGAAAGCGACGTGCAAGATTTACGGGCGCTGGAAAAAAAAGAAAAAAGAAAAAGAGTAATATGTTGGAACATATTCGATTTTCAAATTTAAACAAATTAGTTCGGTTTTTCTCGACCTTTCTTCTTTAGAACATTCGATGAAAATCGAAGGATATAATTAGAACACGTCGTGAAAATCGAACAATATTAGAACATTCGATTTTCAAATTCGACCTTTCTTTAGAAAAACTTAGTTTGTTGATGAAATTACTCTTTTTCTTTTGTGACTATAATGTAATAATCTTAATCTTTGCTATCGTTACTTTTGCCCGAGCAACGCCGGGCCTACTTGCTAGTAAAATATAAAGGATAAGATATCTTTTTACAAATGCAAAGTCAGTCAAGTATTCATCTATAAAGGCGAATGGCCTTTATAGATGAATAATCTTTTCGATATCTAAATTTATCGAAGTGTCTATTTTCTTTAGATACTAATTAAAAGTATTTTTCGCACTTCACATTTTGCCAATAATGAAATTTAAGGTCGGTGTTGAAAGTTTTGTTAAGTTGGAGTCGGTACGACTCGGGTGATTCCAACTTAATAAAACTGATTATACTACTGTTGACTATAATTGCCAACGAAGATTACTCCGACGAAAATTATATCATTGATAGTTTCTATCAATGATATAATCTTCGTTGGAGTAACAGATTCGAATTCGAATATGTTTTTGACCCTTAGGATATTTTATTGGAACAGGTTCTACCTGTTACAAATACTTCATCTCTGTTGATCGACCCCATTGCAAGTCGAATATCTCTGCAATTGAGACTGACAAACGCAGTCTACACCATGCTACGTGCCTAACGTTAACCAATGATATAATTTGCAAATTCGTGCTGTTCATAAAATCGTACTTTCCAACTGAGCATCATCTAATCACGTAATCTACGCTTTGATACAAGTTACGACAGTAAATGAGTCTTATCTATAATTAATAATCTTTTATGGCTATATCGATATATTTACTTTATAATCAATAATTATCCTTATAATTTGTAATAAACAGTGTATATATATATATATAGGCCTATACTGTTAGATGCATTGTAGCACACAATAAAAGAAAATAAAGATTAAATTCTAAAGTTGTAGACTGTTAATTCATCGAAAAAGCCATTAAACTCCTGTATCTACAGTATCTACATGTAACTGAAACAAAATTAAATCGAATTACTAGAAAAAATTCTAAAACAGAAATTTAGAGTTTTCTTATTTTACATTAATTTACAATTTACATTTACACGCTTATAAATTACGGCAAAAAATATTCTTAAGTTGTTTTGTAAAAAATATACTTGGCGTGTAATTTGAAATGATAATGTTATATTTAAAATATAAATTTTTTTGATAACTTGATAATTTGAGAAATGACGTAAATTCTTATCTGATAGATAAGTGAATCGTACTTTTTATTGACTGTATTGCTTGTTCATTATTTCTATTACCAAAGGTGAACCGTTTTAAATATATTAAGAATATCGTTCGTAAACAGGTTATAAAAGAAAATATGGATCAAGCTAAAATTTTAAAGATAATTGCTGCTATTTTAGCGGTAAGTTTTAAATTTTTAGTTATATGTAAATTGCATTTGGCAAAATTATTATACTTATAACATTTTACAATAAACAATAACTTTTATAATAATAACAACTTCGCGAAGTTTGCTATTACAAGTACTAATTAAATAATTAAACATTTGAAACAAAGGAGAGTGCAAAGGAGCTAAGTATTTAATCGAAATAGCCCACTAGTGGCAGAGTGGATAAAACCATTGAACACTGTTCGTGTGTTTGCGCCTCGCCAACAGGCTGGCCACATAGAGTTTTTGAGTTTTCTTCACGTTTGTAACATTTAAAGAAAAGCCAATTTCCCATAAAAGTGCTCCCGGGAAGCAACCTCTCTCGGCAGATCGCCCAACTCTCGCGTTACCGTAACCAAATCAATCATGTAAACCATTTAATCGAAATAATTGCTTTAAAGAATTACAAAATAATAATAATAAATCTGGCGAATAAAAAACACACAAATAACAAAATAATAAAAGTGATTTAAAATAGTTTAACATGCAAATAAATGTATAAAGGAAAATCATTCCTAGTTTTTAATTGGTAATAGGTTAATGCTTAATTGTGTATCCTTGATATAGGCTAAAGAAAATACAGAAATAATCATTTTTTACTTGTCTTCTTATTATGCATAACAATAATTTATATATATATATATATATATATATATATGTGTGTGTGTGTATATATATATAGGTATGATTGTATGTTTATTTGATAGAATAATCAGTTATTTCATTTAATTTTTTTGACATTTTCGAGAATATTTACATCTAGGCTATTTGTTGTATGTATCATATATGAAATATATTTTGCAAATTTTTGCTAATATAAAGTATTGTGATTTATCAATTCAACAGTTTCAATTAGATTAAATTTCTTTCTTCTTCTTTTAAAATAATTATTGAAACAAAATGTTTTAAAAGAATTTAGTTTATAAATCGAATAATTACAAAGCTGTTTGTTTTGTCCATTTTAATTAAAGAAACATTAAATTTAACTGTAAAGGGTTATCTTATCCATAAGAGCTATGGCTGTTATATTACAATGTATAAGTATTCTCTGATTTATATTTAATATCAATGAATAATTGTAAACCTGCATATTCTGGTGGTTGTTTTCTACTCGGTTGAAATCGATGTATTATATCTGAGGCAAGACTGACTTTAATTTATTAAGAAAAAAAATCAAATTTGGAACATTTTAAAAAATTATTTTCATAAAAATTAAGAAACTAAAATTTAAAGAATTTCAATTTTTAAATAATTTAAAATTGAAACTTTAATTAAAAAATGAAATTATAAAAAAATTATAAAAAAGCAAAACACGGAGGCATTTTTCAACCATTATAGTGTTTTGTATTTTTCAAGTTTGTTTAAATAAGATGTCTTTAACATAGACTTTAACATTTAACATAATCATAATTTTATGTAAGTAATGCGTTTTCTACATCTAAATCCTTTTCATTTTGTATAATATATAATATATATATATATATATATTATATATTAACGATATGTATTATATATACAATATATATATATATATATATATATACTGTATATATGATACATATCGTTAGTGTTACTTTAATAGAGCGCGTGTCAAAAAGTAAGTTTCCAGGAGAGCTAAAATCTTTTAAATTTATTTATATACTACGTATGTGTTACTGTGAAGGAGGGAATTTTTCATTTCTATTGGTTCCTTGCTCACTTATTGCAGGACACGAAAGCTTGGTATTTTAATTACAACAATACAATAATATCATTATCGAATTTTTTTCAGATAAGACCTTTTGCAGTATCACCAACGATATTATGAAGTTTAAACGATAAAATGAGCTATCTACAGATCTAATGACTTCTAAAAAAACTATTTAGGCCTAAAACTATTCTAAAAACTTGAATTAAGTACTACTTTAAATTATTTAAAGATTTAAATAATTTTGATATTTAAATAAGATGTCTTTAACATAGAATTTAACATTTAACATCGAATCTTCGCTATTGAAGATTCTATCAAAAATAAATTGAAGATTGTATCAAAAGTAAATAAAATATGCACAATATACGAGTATTTGTTAGTTGAATGAAGTTGATAAACTCGGTAGAAATCATGTAATTTCTTTCCATTAGACATTTTTGTATAATGGAGAACCATAAATGCAAATAATACTGTAACTAAATCTATATCAGACTTGCTTACATAGGCTAGTCTCTGTCTATTCACACTAGTATTGGTTATAATGTTTTCACATATGAATAAAAAACAATACCTAATATTGCTCAACTTTTTTTATTTTGCCATTTCAGATATTAGGTTTGACTACAGCCGGATTATGCATCTGGATTCTTGCAGATTCGTTAAAATTTGGACTCATGACACTGAATCCTGGATATTCTCCTAAAATTGCAATCGCTGCAGCAATATTGATGAGTCTAGTAGGAATTGCAACAGTTATCATGCCCATGAATACACGCGAACGCATTTTCTTTGTGAGTAGAATAATTTTTAAAGTATCGATTTGTTTATTACTATTAGTATTACACTTAGCTTAAAATGGGCATAAATTTGTCCGCAAAATCTTTTAAAATAATCAATAATTTGCTTAAGTTCTGTTTTATATTTCAGAGTTCGGGTTTAACATTTATGGCATTGGCGTTATCTCTCACGTCGTTATCTATAGCAATCAATGAAGTTTCGAACAATTACACACCGAGTGTAAGAGTTGCTTATAACATTAAATTTTTAATTTTTATAATGTAGAAATACTGATTTTCGTTTAGTAAGTAAGACGATTTAGAAGTTATATTCTTTGTTATTATATAAGATTACAAGTTTACAAGAATTGAAAAAAAATGAAATCAACAGTTTATCAGATAAAATCAATGATTTCACGTTAATACATATTCTATTTACTTTCGCTATTATAAATTTTAATGTATTTTATTCATAATAAATTTTAATAATAAAAATGTTTTAAATTATTATTCAAGGATATTCTAAAATCATATTATAGAAGATTGAAGATAGTGGCTGGCTTTTCTGGATGCGATGCAGCAATTACAGTTAATAACTTTTAATATTTTTTGTTTTTATATTATCTTGTGTAAAATAAAATTTTCATCACTTAAATATATTTCCAGATTTTGGCACTTTACAGTTTCTTTTCGAATCGTGCATGATGATAATTCCATTGCTGTGGTTAGTGATTTCTTGATGTCAAGGAAACAATGACCTTTGGGATTTCATTGAATATCTAAAATAATTCATTGAAATAAAATTACTGTATTTTTAAGTAATTATAGTCACTTCTAATTTAACAAATTATTTACATTTATGTACTGTAATAATTCCAGACTTGGTGTATCGTAATTGTATGACGCATTTATTTTGTTAAAATTTTTTAATATGAAGATGAAAAATAACTTTGTAAATAAACAAAGTTTAAAAAGTATAAACTGTTGATTATAATCAATATCTTATTTGATTAATTATCAAGTGTAATTATTAAACTTAAAAATAAATTTTTTAGGTTCAATTTTCAAATTGCATTATATTGATGAGATTTTTACAGTATGGAAACGTTATGATGCGCCTCGCTCGGACCTCGGCCTCGCTGGCCACGTGGAGTTTTCCGGGTTTTTTCCACGTCTGTAACGCCTAAATAGGAGCCAGTTTGCCTTAAAAGACCTCCCGGAAGGCATCCCCCTAGGCAGATCGCCCATGTGTTGCGTTGCCATAACTTAACAAAACAAAGAAACAAAAATTAAGTTATGATGCTTGGTAGGTTTGCAAAGTACATAAACATGTCTAATTCCGCTTAATTAGAAGTACTGTATGGAAAAATTATTCCAAATTCTTATATGAAGAGTTGCCTCTAGAGTTTTGTGGGGGCCCGGGGAAAAAGTCAGTATTATTGAAAACAGATACTCTTACTTCTCTACTTCAGGCGCAACTTATGATTGGCGGAAATTCATTCTAATAAAATTATAAAGTAACTTAAGGTATTAACGGCATTAAAAAAATAATTATTTTATAAAATTTACTTCTCTTGCTTTTCGTTCTTCAAAACTCTTAACTGTAATTTAAAGTTTTACATACTTTACTCTCAATAGACAGCAATGCCAAATTAGACATCCTTCTGCATCATTGAAGTTCTTATGTTAGGTAATTTTTTTAGACAATATAAACTAGTAAAACTGCAGAAGCAGTAGCAATTGGAAGAGTTAGAGAAGACTGGGAAAATGCCGAATATTGAGATAATGCCTAACGGAGAGCGTTTTGAATTAATCGCGTGGTCGAATCTAGAGTAATAAAATGATATCGTCTAGTGCTAGGTTATAGTAAAATGTGCGATGTGTTTTGGCGCCATTCGGAATTAAACTGTGGTGGTAAGTCTACATTTTGTTTTTTTCCCCCTTCTTTTTTAATACTTTCGTCCGTTTTGTCGAGGTAAGTAACGTATTTTCATATATATATATATATATATATATATATATATATATATATATATATATATTAGATGATACGTAAATTAAATGATAATGTTTTTCGATAACGTTTTATTGACATGACATTTTGATATTGTTTTGTAATTATTGAAGGTCAATAAGTTAGTATGGAATTTACTAAATTACAGTATAGTATTTACATAATTTCAAATTAATAAACTTTCAACTTGAACATTTCAAATCTTTTAATGCTGCTAATTGTTCAGATTCTTGCTTTTGGTTGAATACGTTAAAGTTTTTTTAGTTATCGTGATATTGTTCTGTTGTTTTTCACTTTTCCTTTATACTGAATTTCTATCCAATCTGAACAAATGTTATCGATCCTGTCGGTGTTCAGACTGTAGGTGTTTAATTTCAATTAATATAGGAAAAGGTGGTATTATGGAACCCCATTTACATTATAGTGAATTGTAAACAAGATAGCATAACTACGCCCAAATTTTTTGTGCGAAAAGTACTGGTAACTATTAAACTATATGTTACTAATTGGATTTTTCGCTAGCATAACTGTAAGTATGGTTTTTGAAGGCTTCTGTAAAAAAGTCAAAAAGTAGCTTTTAGGAAGCCGGGTGGTAATATGGAACCCCATTGTATGTTTTCAAAAAATGCTTTAATTTATTTAAAAACAAATAGAAAAGTACAAAAATGTTAATTAATTACAAAATCATTTACTCCAAGTTATTTTATAGAAAAAATGCTTTACAGAAATAGAAAAATATGACATATTTTTCTATTCCATCAACAATATATATTTCACCAGCTCTTTTTCGATATTCTCAGGAAGAATTGGCTTTCTAACTAGTGTCTTTTTCACAAATTGCTCGGACGAATGTCTGCTTGCAAAAAGAGAGTTCGCAAAGTAGTTTTTGGCACCTCATAAAATTTTGCAGCTGTCAAGCTCCATTTTTTTTGTCCCTTACCATACTCACAGCCTCAGCCATTTTCTCCTGGCTCCATGTTTGTCTCCTCGGGTTTTTCTGTGGTTTGTTCAGATAGACTATGCAACTGAAAATTTTAAAAAAAAATTAATTCGAAAAAATCAGTTTAAAAAAAACTTATCTATCCAGAACAGTTTTTTTAACCAAAATAACTTCAGAATTTAACTAGATCTACTTATTTATAGTTTTAGGTATCTATTTCTAATTTTTTCATTCATTCATCACATACTTTTACAAAAATTATTCCACGGTTTGAATTTGTGGATAATACGAAACCCCAGAGGAGTCGGTTTCATATTAAAAGCACCAATAGGGTCTGTATTTCACGCATCGCCATCTTGGGCTAACTTAATATCTGTCGACACCAACTTTAAAAGCGAGAACATTAGACAGACTAACATGTACTCCTAAGTCTCTAGAACGGGACACATGCACCAATGAACCTAAAACTACATGATTTACAGCTTGGAAATAATTAAATTCACTTACCATTTAAAAGTTTGGAATTGTGAAAAACACAAACGTCCTGTTGCATTGAGCGCAACCGCATAACTGAAGTTGGAGGCGTCTTCCTCTTGCTATGGATGTGCAGTTCAGCCACAATTTGCTAGAGTTCGCATCTATTATCAGTCTGAAATGAAGGTGTTCCATAATACCACCTTCTCCTCAATTAAAATTAGAAAATTAACAGATTTACAATAACATTTTATTTGGGATTGATTGAAAATCAAATGTAATAAATAATTTTTATAACTATCAGAACTTAATTTTATAATTTCTTTTTCTATAGAATAGAGATGTTTAATTAATGTATTAATCAAAATTGCTTTCCAAAAATAACCGTAACGAACTCAGAATAAAAATAAATTAGTTTAAATATTCGAATATTAAATTGTGATTACAGTATACTCCAGATTATCCGGGTCAATCACCAGTAATGGAGGCAAGGATCATGAAGAAACACGGATAATCCGCAAGTCTGTTTTAATGAAAGCTAATCGATGTTTCTTCTATTTAGTTTTTGATTTCATATTAAATTCATCATAACAGTTTATATATATATATGGATAAAATATACTTTGAGAGCATTAATTCATTCATTCATTCGTAACCTTTAGATATGGTCAGAGTTGAACAAATCTTTCGATGTAAACAGAAAATTCAGAAAAATTTATTGAACGTTCACAGCAGTTCACTACCAATTTCTTGTCTTATTCATCGAGAATGACAGATTGCCAGCTAGATATTGTCGTAAAACGTCATTAAGTTAACGATATTAATGATTTATTGATAAGGAAATGATTCAAAATATTTTTTCAAACAATTTTACAACTTATTTAATTAAAAAAAAAAAACATACGCTAGACCTATACACAAAAGTAAAGCATTATTGTTCAAGAATCAACTACACTTACTGCACTTGTTAGGCTATTTAATTTATGCCTTGACGAATTGAAAGTAGTTCTGATGGTCAACATACCATTTTAAAACAGCAAAAGTTAACAACGAAGATATTTTTAATTTGATGCTAATATTTGTATTCCTGACGTAAATTTTTACTAATGGCTAATGATTTAATAGTAATAATATCTATATTATTACATTAAATCATTAGCCAAATAAAATAAACCAAAACATAATTTTCTTGATAGATTTTTCTTTATGTATTTGATAATTATTCATTTGTTTCAGGGCTGGCACAAGAATATCTGATGCCTTTAGGCAAAAGATAATTTAGACGCCCCATACATTGTCTATATAACTTATATATGTATATTATCATACTCATACAAGTACGCTACATACATGTGGATATTTATAAAAATAATGTTATGAAAAATTAAAATTTTATTAACACTAATACATTTGTATACATATATGATTATTTGTAATAATTTTCCTCCTACACAGAAAGTAGATCTTAAATTAATTAAAAAACAAAAAATAATAAAAAATTAACTATTTGGTTTTTTGCTACCGCGATGTTTTGAAGTAATTCATCTATATCGATTGTACTCGTATATGCAATTCCATGCTTTATAGATATTATTGCTAGGCCAGTGAGTCATTTCTGAGCTATCGTAGAGCGAGACGACGTTTTTATGTTTTAATTTTGAAAAATTCCTTTCTGAACTTGCTACTGGCAATGTCGAAAAAATACTGCTAAATAAACGTATTTGGAACACTATTTTCTAAATTATTTTGCATATAAATGACAGGATATCTAATGAAGAGGAATTTATAATTTACTAGATAAATCTTTTCTATCAATATCTCAAGAATGATCATGTTTTAAGTAATTTTCCAATGTCAAGCATTTTTAAACAGTTTTGTTAAAGTAGTGTTTTGCAATTAATACATATTTAAAAGAAAATCAAACTTTTCATTAATTGTAGACATGTGCTTAAATTTTTCATCTACACATGCAATTTCAGTATCAATAATTTAAAACTAAAAAGTCTACCTTAAATTTCAATCTTTTTGTTTTTAGTTTAATTTTTAAGAATGCGTAAATTAAATCAAAATACTAAATAGGAGATACTATAGATTACTATCTATGGAATTTCGGGACTTTGAGTATATATCTGAACTGAGGGGACCGAGACGAGTTCAACAATAACCTACTTTTGGACCAGAGACGAAAAATAAGAAAGTTATCATACTTTTTTAATGCTTTCATTCAGACGGCACCGTAGTTGCTAGTGCTGTCATCTCGCGGTAAAGTCTGCAAACAAATTTAAAAAAAAAGCACTGAAAGGCAAGAAATTGCACGAACAGTCGAACGCCACTTCCTTTTTTTTCTTTTGTTCAAGAACTACTGTGAATCTATAACTAGTGACGTTAAACAATCGGCGGCCTTACTAGTTTTTTACATTTTTGCTTGTTATGTCATGTCAAAGATTGTCAATAATCAATATGTAGCTTATTTGTGGCAGGACTGAAAAGTAAAGATTTTCAGAACCTGTAATATGTTAGGAAAAAGTTGTTGCTACTTGTATATCTAGGGCTTTAATATCGAAGACACCAAAGCGCCCTCCGTTTTGGAAAATTATCATTGAAGTACACACAACATGCAACGACAAACGTCGCAAAACCTATTAATTTGCATATTTACACGAGAAACAGTCATCTACGACGTAATATTTATTAATTTGCATATTTACGCACGACTACATTTCACAGCGCTTTCAACTAATTTGCATATTTTGTCACACGTGTTATTAGAGAGCTCCCTCTGTCGACGTTTTCACCGAATGCCCTGAATCGAGATTACCGGAAGCGCCACCATCTTGGAACCTAAGGTAACATTAACCGAAATTTCTTTAGATAGTAATTGATTAAAAAGTATTTGGTACAATTCTAGGTCCGAATGAGGAGGTTGGGACTTTAACAGAGCTGTAGAGCATACTGATAGGAACAAAAAAAGTCTAATAAACCATGGGTGTACGGGCGACCCTTCGCGAGATATAGGCCCCCCAAAATGACCATCGACGTCGGAACTGACGCCGCTTTCTCCGCTAAGCCTATCGCGCGTTTAACAGGCAGCAAGCCCTATTGGGTATACTATAGATTACTCCTTATAGAATTTCAGGACTTTGATTATATATTTGAACTCAGGGGACCGAGACGAGTTCAACGGTACCCTATTTTTGGACCGGAGACGAAAAATCAATGTTACTTTATGGCAGCGAACATGGCGGCCCGACTGACCTCTCGTACGGGCGCCACCACACGCCGCCATGTGCTAAACTAGTGATCGATTCACGGTAGTTCTTGAACGAAGTAAAAAAGGGGGGAAACGTCTTCTAAAGGCAATTTTAACGGCAAGCGACGCGACTCCCGATTGCGAAAGCGAGGCCGGAACTGACGTAGGCGCATCTTTCGAGGACTATATCTCGCGAAGGGTCGCCCGTACACCCATAGTTTATTAGACTTTTTTTGTTCCTATTAATATGCTCTAACGCCCTGTCAAGGTCCCAACCTCCTCATTCGGACCTAGAATCTTGCCCTGAGACAAGTTA
Source organism: Centruroides vittatus (assembly GCF_030686945.1). Taxonomy (NCBI): domain Eukaryota; kingdom Metazoa; phylum Arthropoda; class Arachnida; order Scorpiones; family Buthidae; genus Centruroides; species Centruroides vittatus. The sequence goes on from NW_027122637.1 coordinate 675,392, forward strand.
GTATGAATAAGCAAAACTCTAAGGGTTTATACGTTAATTTATTGTTTAAATTAAAAAAGATTTAAAAATTAATCTGAAATTATAAATAAGTACAGTATGCTGATTAATTTAACAGAATTAGTCTTAATGAATATATAAATAATGTGGAAATTTGTTTTATTAATGAAGTAATTCATATGATTTGCTTCAATTGTTTTTGCTTTTATCCATTATTCACACTAGAATGTTGTGTCTTGAACTGCCATTTAATTTTTATTAATACTGACATCAGTGTTGTTATCTAGGAAAAATAAAAATCTGTGTAAATAAAATATAATTATAGTAATTAATTAAGAATTTTGCAGGATGCTATATGAACAACGGGTGTACTATAGATTACTCCCTATGGAATTTCAGGACTTTGATTATATATTTGAACTCAGGGGACCAAGACGAGTTCAACGGTAGCCTATTTTTGGACTGGAGACGAAAAATAAAAAAGTTATCACACTTTTTAAGTTACCATACTTTTTTAATGCTCTCATGCAGACGGCACCGTAGTTGCTAGTATTGCCATCTTGCGGTAAAGTCTGCAAACCGTGACGTCGGACTACGGTCATCTCCCGGAGCGGTTAAACACGCGATACGAGAGCGGAGAGAGCGACGCGACTTCCGATCATCGCGCGATCGCCATTTCGGTTAATGTTACTTATGGCAGCAAGGCGTCGTCAGCCAATGGGCCAGGGGGGGCAAGATGATATAAATTGATAGAGGATATGAATTGTATGTAGGTAAAATAAAAACGATTCATAAATTTTAAGAAACTTAAAAAGATTATTTTAATTAAAACATAATCTTCTTGGGTTTTCGCGCGGGAATTATAAATCGGGCAATAAATGACTTAGCATTTAAATAATTTGTTTCGCATGTCTAGGAAGGGGCAAATGCCCCTCTGCCCCCCTCTGGCGACGCCCTTGTATGGCAGCGAACATGGCGACCCGACTGACCTCTCGTACGGGCGCTACCACACGCCGCCATGTGCTAAACTAGTGATCGATTCACGGTAGTTCTTGAACAAAGTAAAAAAAGGGGAAACGTCTACTAAAGGCAATTTTAACGGCAAGCGACGGGACTCCCGATCGCGATAGCGAGGCCGACTTAGAGGAGAGCGACGCGACTTCCTATCATCGCGCGATCGCCGGAAAAAAGTATGATAACTTTTTTATTTTTCGTCTCCGGTCCAAAAGTAGAGTATCGTTGAACTCGTCTCAGTCCCCTCAGTTCAGATATATACTCGAAGTCGCGAAATTCCATAGGGGGTAATCTATAGTATACCCTAAACAACTTCATGTAAATAAAAAGATGTAGACTTAATTACATTTGATATTAAAATTATATATTACGATTAATGTTTAGTTAATATTAAATATAATAAATAGTACATATTTTACCTGGGATATTATAAATATGACATAAAATACGATTAAAGTAATCCATTTTGTGTTTATATAGGGAATCAATTTACTAGTACATCCAACGTTTAACTGATTCTCTATCAGAAGCTGATAAAAAAAAAACAAACAAAATAATTAGCTGCTAGTATAGGGAATATTATTGTAAGACTCTAAACATTATTAGAAACTAACAAAAATTAAAAAGATACAAAAAATTCATAACAACTAATATATATCATTTAATAATAAACTTCAAATATTTCATATTATATCCAATTGATTCAATGAAAAATCAACGTTTATTTATGAGATCAAGTTTTATAAATTCGAAAATCTGAAATTCAAAAATATTTATTTTTGTTTAAATTGCCAAGGGAAAAAAATTTATTTTTACCAGACATTGCTTGAAAATTCAAGTTTGGCAAATAACTTCAGTAAAAAAGTAAACTTAGATTATGAATTTATTTTGTAAAATGCAGCTATATTTTCTTTATCCTTAAACGGTGTATTGATTTAATCATAGACTATCGTATTTTTATTGTAGACAAATACGAAAACATTATTTATATATCCAATTTTTTTCGATCGACACACATTCAATTGTAAATTACTCCTGAAAAACTTGGATAATTCACAATTAAATTTGGCAGTATTTTTAATTTCTTCAAACAAATTTTAGAAATAATTTTAATATAGTATTTATAAATACAACAATAATAACTTACACATGATCTTGGTGTTCGATTAGCTCTATCCATTTGTCTTACAAAGTCATTCCATCCTCTTATTCCACAACATTCTAACTATAAATTAAAGAACACTGAAATAACTATAGTCTAAATAAATTTTAATAAATTTACATTCAGATATTTTAATTACTTGAGTGTGCATCGTATCCAAAAAACTTGATTCGTGCAGATAAAAATAATTACGAATTTCTTCGTATATTACTTCGTTCAATTTTGTTTCGGACTACAGAAATTCGAAATTTAATTCGTAAGTATTTTAGTATAAAAATTTCATTGTCGATAGCAAAATTGAAAGTTTTTAAAAGTTGATTTTACAAATAACATTACACATGTATAATTTAATTTACTTTATTGTATTAAAAACAATGAATAATAATTTTCTGCAACTTAACTTAATAATATGTTTAATCTGTGTTCTACAATATTTTTTTATTTAAGCAATATGCTTTTCAAAAATTTTTCGAAAATTTCTTTTATAGTTTTCTATAATTATATAGATATATACTTTATAAGAGGAATATGATCTTTAAAGATATTAATTTTTGATTAAGAGAAATATAATCACTATTTAATCAATTTGTTGGAAGTGAGATAGAATTTTATTATTTCAGTTGATTATCTATAATGAATACATATCGGACTTAATATTTAATGAATTTTATAGAATATATTAAATTAATTTTCAATCAACTTACCAGTAATTGATTTTCGATAGAAATGGCAAGAATTTCAATTAAATTGAAAATTATTGAAATCACGAGACCAGCAACAATCTAAAGTATTTCAATTATAAATTCAAAATTAATTAATGAATTTTTAAAATAGTTGATTTTCATTTCCTTTGATAAAAAGTAGCCCAATAAAGATATATAACATAGAAATAGACTAATTTAATTAAATATTTATAAATGGGTTCTAAAGGTTAACCGCAATGAGAAGCTTTTTTGATTGTTTTTCAATCTGTCCTTTCATTTTCAGTCGTACGTCAACAGTTCTGCAACGGCAGCCTATTTAGCAGGGGGCCGGATGGCCGAGCGGTCAAAGTTAGCAGCCTGCCGCCCTGGGGGCCCGGGATCGAATCCGGACGGGTCGAAAAATTCCTGGGAATTTTTCGGGGGGTGGTGCATCCGGATATGTCGGTCCCCGTCCCTCACCACCCGGCCGCCCCATTGCGGGCCTGGCCGAACCCATAATGGGCTTGCTATAAGAGGCCCTCTTAGTGCCCACAGGGCGGAAAGAGTTACAAAAAAAAAAAAAAAAAAAAAGCCTATTTAGCATCGTTTGGCAAAACTTTAACCTCGAATATTTCTGTAACTATGTCAATTTGCAAATGTTACTCTACATTTTTTGCTTCTCTCGACGAGTTCTATCATCCATTTCCAGGAAGAACACTTTTTTCACATCTTGTATAATTGAATACGAGTCCTCATATAGTGAAGTATCGATATTTAAAGACATATATAAATTAGTACTTTTTTTTCTGTAACTCTTTCCGCCCTGTAGACACTACTAAGAGGGCCTCTTATAGCAAGCCCATTATTGGTTCGGCCAGGCCCGCAATAGGGCGGCCGGGTGGTGAGGGACGGGGACCGACATATCCGAACGGACTATCCCCCGAAAAATTCCTGGAGATTTTTCGACCCGTCCGGATTAGATCCCGGGTCCCCCAGGGCGGCCGGCTGTTAACCTTGACCGCTCGGTCATCCGGCCGCTTATAAATTAGTACTGTAGTTAGTGTTGCTTTTCTCTTCCATTATAAAATATTGATTTATTTTATAATGAAAATATTTGAATATCTTTATAAAGCAGAAGTTCGTTAATCTGGCACCCTAAGTGCCAGATTAACGAAGAATAGTGCCGGATTATCTAAAATGTCGGATTACCAAATATGTTTGTATTTTCTTGAATTTCGATAATTTACTAGCAAGCTGTTACATTCTTATGCATTTTTGGTTTAACTCGTGCTGTTGTATACTTCTGATTTTCTTACGCACAATCTTTAATCATTCTGAAGATGACACAGTGCATTATACTGTGTAAAAACTGCATGAAAAATACCTGCATAAACGTTAATGACCATGTGTCTAATCAAATTCCGATTTGAGTAAAGTAGCATGCCGAATTGTTATCCGACAATTCCGGATTAACGAAATTCTACTATACCGTATATCTAAATTCTTCCGTTATATAAATGAATGACATGATATGAAACAAATTATTTTAATACTTAAAATAAACAGTTTATTTTAAACAGATTTAAAGTAAAAATAAGATAATTATCAAAACGATTGTTGTAAATTAATATAATATACTGATGAAATTTTTATTACACTATCTATTCTGATGATTTATTCATGTACTAATATGTTCAGGTTGTATGTAAAAAAATACTTTATATATTACATTCACGTTAACTTACCATTATTTTAATAGTGCGATGTTTAATGTTAGTAATTAGTCCAAAAATTGTAACGAAGAGTGAAAAACAAAACAAAAATAATGATATGTATAAACTTGCAAGAAATGCTTTACAATCAAAGTTTTCTTTGCCATAGACTCCATTTGAAGCATAGAAATATTCCAGAATTGGGTCTTTCAATATCCAAATAGTTAATGCGAGTACGATGACATTTAAACACTGTGGAGAAAAATAATTCGTATTTTATAAGAAATTTACTTTTATTTCGTTTCTCTGAAAAATAAGGTAATGAGATGTATTAGTGACAGTGTTTGCGTGATAGATGAAAGGGACATTGTGAGATATTTGTGAGAACCCTTAGAGTTGGCGCTTATGGCGATATTAATCACAAATTCCTCGTTACATGTTACCATATATCTGTTTGGAAATAAAACTCCCTTTCCACGAATGACGCAATTTTATTCGCAACTTTATATTTTCAAACAAACCAGATAACTTATAACGCAATTATAAGTTAAACTTTACTAACAATATAACGTTACGAATCAATTTTTAATTTTGCATTAATGATACAAAAATATAATTGGAATATTTCATTTCATAAATAAGAAAACGTAATTTATTTTAAAATACTTATTTTATTTTCCCGGCTGTCATATATATTATCAATAACAGAGGGAAAGTACTGTATAACGTTATATATAGCCGAAGGAAATCTATGGGGGGGGAGTCAAAATGATTTTTACATTTTTGGACTCGGGACATTGAAACGTTAAGAAATGTAAAAAAATTTTGGTATTTTTCCATACGTGTGGATGTTAGTGTGTGTGAAGTGAATACGATTTTGTTAACCCTCTTTGAAGCTTAATAACTCCTGTGTTTTTTGTCGAAAATTTCTGAAAGTTTTCAGGGAGGTTTGTTTATTGGGGATTGATGCTATTAAATTTTAGTGATTAAAGAGGGGGTGAAGGAGATAGACGGGGTCATGTGTCGTATCTCCAGTACGGGCGGACTTAATGGCGATTTTACTTGTTATTAGCATTTACAATTTTTTTTATAAAACTCGTCCCTACTCTGAAAATTAAGCTTTTTGTCATTTTATAATAGTTAAAAATATAAAAAGTTGTTTTAATAAAATATGATAACAGATGACCCATCAAAATTTTAAATGTTGCTGGGAAAGTTAAGCAATTCTTTGCTGGAATTTTTCAAGTAGCTATTTTTACGTACAGTAAGACCCCGCTTAACGCGGGAGATGCGTTCCTAGACGACAAAGGCGTTAAACGAAGTCATGTCATTTTAACATAGAGTAAATAGGGATAGGGGAACACGCGACTAAAAATAAACAAATTTTACTTTAATTTTAAGTTATTTTTATATCAATTTGTATAATAATATATGTTAAATAACACAGAAATATGCAGACAGAAATGTAAAGTCCATTTTTTGTGATGAAGGTCCTGACTTTTCTGAAATTCTTGTTTTTTGCAATAAAGTCGTGAAGTTTCATTTGTCGCTTTTTTTTTCTTTTTCTTAAGCAAATGCCAGTAGCAGAAGATCGCATCCAAAACGCCTCGTTTTGCTTTTGCACTCTCTTTTAAAATCTGGATCATTCGCTGCAATTTGATCAACGATTTCGGTTATCGTTACCAAACTTTTACTAAGAAAATATGGAGAGAAATTTTTTAGGTTCTTCGTTTTCAGAATCACTATTTTCCAGTGGTACATGAATTCCTTGTTCTGCCAGTTCTTGAAAGTTGTCGTTGGTAAGGCTGTCACCAGAAACCTGCAGTAACTCCTCAATATCCTGCTCGTCTACATCTCCTAATCTTGCTGTATCGATTAGGTTGAGTTTGGTCAACCTAACGATACAGCGATAGGCTCTTCTCGTTGAGAATTCTTGGATGCCTTCAGCCATAACTTCTTTCAAACTTCGTTCGTGCGTTTATCAGTTAATTCTTGCCAAGCGAAGCCGATATTGCTTATGACATTCATGATGTTATATTTTTTCCAAAATTGCACCAAACAAACAGATTTAAAGAAAGTACACCATTTTGCCACCTTTTGCCGATTGGTTCGTGTTAGTAAATAATCGTATTATATACGAATCAATGAAATGCCGCGATAATTTAAATCAGCGTTAAGCGGGGTCTTACTGTACTCTTATCTCACCTTCAACAGACTAAAAAATTGAAATGTTTTCATTCTCACCTACTACAGATTTTTATTTAAGAAACAAGAATATTCGAAAAACGTTCCGGATCTAGTCTGTTTCTTTTCTTATTTGCAAATTAAACCAGAAGTGTCGAAGAAAAATTAAAATTCATTTGTTCAAACTTCAAAACGTTCTTTTTAAAAAGAAAAGATTTATGACAGCACTTACTATTTATCAGACTATCCGCAATACAATCGTCTTCCACGTTTTAATAAAAGACCCTTATTAATTATTCAAATATTTTTAATTTTTCAGTCATCCCCTCTTTGAGTACGTATGGCACGATTTCGGAGGTATTTGTAGTATTCGAATTTATTTCGTATCAACGCAATATTCGACTTCTCGAATCTTGAATACTTTCTAGTATTTGAGTATTCATGGATAATATTTGTCCTTTATTAAATATCTTTTAACTGTTTATAAGTTAACAAAGGTTAAAGTGTCTATAATTAAAATGCACCTGTGTCTAAAATATATGAAAATTGAAAAAAAAAACAAAATTTATAAAATAAATTTATTTATTTTTTACAATATACTTTTATTATTAACATCTTAATATAACTAAGCTTTATTTATGAATAGAAAGTTTATAAATAAATTATTCATTTTTTTAATTATTAACATTTACATTGGAAACAGATTTATAGACTGTAATTTTAATATAGGCCTATAATTAATATACTAAAATTCTAATCTATAAATTTGTTTTCAATACAAATTTTAATCATTTTAAAAGAATAAATACTTGCAAAACTTTTTAAATAACTTACTGTCATTAGAATAAAACATAATTTGTAAAGTTGGGATTTTTCAAGAATAGTCTTCATCTTTACAGCTGCTTTCGTCAAATATTTTGTAATAAATACAAACAAAACTGATATGTCATTGAATACGTCATTTGTATGTGTACATACTGAATAACAATGTAGCCTCGTTTTTATATAAAACTTCCAATTTAAATTTTAAATTGCAACATATTAGTAAATCGGTTATATTGATAGTGCTGTATAAAAATAAATAAAATATATTTTATATCTAATACAGCACTATCAATAGATTATTTTAATAAACTTTTATAAATATTAAAATTTTTGATACCTTTCGATGAATGTTGGAATAATTTAAATTTATAATTAATTAGTTAATAAATCGTAGACAAAATAATATCTAATAAAATATTATTTGTTAATTTATTATTATTATAAAGGTTATTTTCAAGTAATAGAATAATTAGTATTATAAATTTAGTAAATTTTAAATATAATATATCAATTTTTAATGTTTAGAAATTTAAATTAAAAATATATTTTTTGTTCCTTTTTAAATTGCTGTCTGTAATGTTTTAAGAAAAATAAGTAGCTCTAATGATATCGTATTTAAACGTTAATATTAAAATTATGTAGATAAAAACTAGTTATTTTGATCAGAACAATAAAATAAATTGTAAATAGTTATTTTCGAGTAAGAAGTACTGGTAGTGTACAATAAAACATCTGTAAAACCTATTCTAGACGTCGACCGGGTGTGATAGAATTGCGTCATATCAATACAGAATGACATAAATTTCATTTTGCGAATCATAAAGGCCTGTGTTATCAGAATGATGTCGATTTGTGTTTTAAAAATTATTTAAATTTAATATAAATTTTATTAATTTTTAAATTCTGTGACACAAATATTAAGGAGAGTATCATTAAGAGGATTAAATTCTTTTCTCGTTTAGCGCAATTTATAATTTAAAACATCATTTCGAAAGTAGCACAAAATTTGTGAAATAACAAACAATTTTTTATTTCATAAACAAATATTTTTGATAAATTATTTACATAAACGTAGTATATAAAATGTTTGTAAAATTGTAGTACGTATATACTAAAATTTTATAAAAACATTTAAAAAACGGTATTTTTAAATTGAAAATATTTGATTCGTACTAATGAAAAAATAACAATATTTCCAAATGTTTGATCATTTGGATTATCACATTTGCCAAGATTCAAGTTTAAAAATTATTATATATTTGAATTAGACTTCAAATTTGTAAAATTTTGGATTATTAAACAGTCGCGTAACAATTACAGTGGAACCTCGATATACGACCTTAATCAGTTCCTGATGTTTAGACTTATACCGAATAGGACGTATACCAAACCAACCTTTCCCATAAGAAGTAATGTAAAAATGATTAATCCGTTCTCTTGTGAAAAAAAACTCCTCTTGATATGGTATATTAATGGGGTTGTAAAATAATTGAAACACTGTTTGAGCACATTAATAAAATAATAAATTTTATTATAGATTTTTAAAGTTATTACAGTAATAAATTCAAATAATTACTTCTGATACGCTGTCGCCAGCACATTGTTTTTCAGTTATCGAAAGCAAAAGCAATTTCCCAACATGATCTAATTTCTCCGATCTCTGTTTAGAAATTGATTTAACCCCTTTCGCAACGTTAGCAGATTTAATAATGTCTTTATTTTTCACGATTGTCCATATCGTCGTTCTCGGAATACGGTATGCAACAGCTAAATCTCGAACACGCATGCCACCTTCATATTTCTCAACAATCTTTTTTTCAGTTCCATTGTGATTCTAGTCATTTTTTTAGTTTTCTGTTGCTTTTCATTTGCCTTTTTGCAATTCATAATTAATAAAAAGTTTTACTTAGAAATTAAAATCAGAAGAAATTTAGCAAAGTTATAGACCGTGGCACCGCGAACGTCTAGTCTGGTCTAGTACACCGATAATGCTACTTGTTCATATATGGCGCGTATAATTGGATTAAGTCGTCTACCGAGCGAAATTTGTTTCGTCCAAACAGGACATATTCCGAATTGGACGTATTCTAAAGCAGACGTATACCGAGGTACCACTGTATTAGAAATTTTGTTTCATCAATATAAAGAATCTGCATACGAATATATTAAGATACGTACGAATTTTGACTAATCCTAATTATGTAATTAAATATTAAAAGCAGTGTTACGAATATGGGTTAACACGACAATCACTGCAAAAAATTTAATTGTATTGCGTTTCAAACCATTCATCTAAATCTCATGTTTTATTGAGATATATTTTAGATTTTCAGAAAGTAATGTAAAATGAAGTTAAAAACAATTTAATTATTTGGATCTGTATTACTTTTATAGCGCATACATTTTGTTTTTATAAAAATATTTTCGCTATTACATGATAATTCGCAAATGAATTATTTCAACTTCAAAGATCCGATAGGAGGCGAAACTCGAGTACATTCGGTTTCGTTTTGTCACGTCACTGAAATAATTTCTAATGTTTTATAAAGAATACAGTAGATTCGAAAATTTGTAACTTGAGGACAATAATAATAATAATAAAATCCTGCAAGAAATATTGCATTCTTCAAACCAATGCAGATTTAGTGTTATTCGCAAATTTTGAAAGCTGTATTGAAACTAGAAAACTAATAATACTAGAAATACTAGAAATATATATACTAGGATTTTATATCACTATTTTAATTGTGTAGATTAAATATTATTCAGAACAGAAGATGAAAAGTTTTTCATTTTCTAAACTTTCGAATTCCTTTCATTTTTAAACATTCGTCAAATTTACTGCAGGAAAGTAAACTTAATAATGAAATTTATTTACTGAATTTAAAAATAGATTTTTTTTCTTTTTCTTGCATAAAATGTACTAATTACGGTTTATATTACCTCAACTTATAAGACGTCGTGCCATCTCTATTTTATTTATACAGTAAAATCCAAATAAAACTGAAACACGTGTAAACGAAACATCTTTTTCGAAACAGAGCGATTTTCTGTGTTAAATTCTGCTATAAGCCGGAAATCCTCCCAACACGGAAACTGAAGAGTTTTTGGGTATGAAGAACGTAACTTAATTTATTGTTCTTCGTATTCAACATAGTTCTTCTTCGTACTTCAACATTGTTTAATCTATCGTTCTTCTTACCACTACGACCACAGATCTTAAACGATATTGACGGCGTGTCTTTCGTCGTGTATGCTCCCTGCCTATAGGTTTTAGTAGAGTACACTAGATATCTACCTTGTACCTAGATTGTACCTAGATATCAGAATAGCGACATACGAGTCATCGCCGCCATGTGCTGTCGACAGAACATGGCGGCGATGACTCGTATGTCGCTACTCTGATATCTAGGTACTCTAGGTTTTAGAGTTGTTGGTGATCTCTTGCGGTAAAACAGTGAACTTTGTTATTACAATAACAGAGTTACAACTTAACTAACATGGCAAATTCGATGAATTTTTCTTCTGGAATAAAGAAGCGAAGCAGCGTGGTAGGATGTAATAGTTAAGCTTAGTTCACACTGAGCGCGATTCGCTGGCAAAAGCGAAAAACAGAGCGAATAACACGTCAGACATAACGTCGTTTCTGGCGAATTTTATCATTTTGCAAATCGCTTTGAAGTTCGGAACAGTCCAGCTTTTTCGCTAGCGAAAAAATTTCGCCACTAATCGTATTCCCGTTAGTTGTCACGTGGTTCTTGTTGTTTTCAAAATGGCTATAGACACTTTCTCACGCAATATAGTAAATGCTGTAATTACGGACTTTTAATAATTCACGCACCCACCATCGTTTTCTTTTTGACGTATCTTTCTTTCTGAATAAATAAACAAACGTAGTTAACGACGGAAGATCGAAAACGGCCATTTTGTTTTTCGAGATGTTTTCTCTTGCTTGAAAATGATTGGCTCCTTAAAATTTGCAATCGCTTTTCGCTTTTGGTTGTATAGGTCAATTTCGCTAAGCGAATAAAAATCACTTTTCGCTTTCGCTATTCGCTCAATGTGAACTAAGCTTTAGTGTTAAAACAATCATTCCTGTTCTGGAGTGCAAACTGAATGTTCAACTGATAATGCACTTTTCATGGAGCAGATATCTGAAAATTTTCCAATCAGTATATTTAGATCAGCTAGGAATATATGTTGGTTTGTTTTTCCATATCTTGTTCTTATTCCAAAAATGTGGCTCAGCCTTGTTGCTTGTTTGTATTCCTTTAACGGCATTAATCATTTTCAATTGGTTATTAAACTAAAAGAATAATATACAGTAGATCGTCGATAAGTGGAACCAATTGGGGACTGGGGTCCTTCCAGTTAATGATTTGTTCCAGTTTCCGACTTTGTACGAAAAAATACATTAACCTGTCCGATGTTCAAATTTTTCTCCGTTGCGTATCGCTTCCTGTTGAATTTTTCTCCGTTGCGTGTCGCTTCGTGTTGAATTTTCGTCGATTTTAAGCCTAACGAAAATTTTTATAATAATCATCGAGGCTATCGTACGTGGTACGTGGTAAATGTGTTTCGTGGTAAAATTTTTAACGATACGTTAAAAATTATTTCTGCATTTTGTACAAACAAAATAAATATATTAAAGAATATAAAAAACATGAAAATTATACTTTAGAAGTAAATTTAGTATCAAAAACATTCGATTCAGCACGACACAGTCCGACTGAAAATCGTTCCACTTTCCGGCCATTTCACTTACCGACGTTCCACTTACCGACGCTCTACTGTACTGCCATTAAATTAACATGTTTTTGTTGATTCCTTTATGAGTTTTTCCTGTCTTATGTTGATGACAACAAATCTCGCATGTATTTTTTTCTTTTGCAATGAACATTAAAGAGATTTTTAAATTTTTGATTTAAAATTTTTATTTTTAAAATAAAACACACATTTTTATAAAAATATATCGGTATAAATATATTTTTATAAAATAAAATTTTAATGACATTTTAAAAATTGTTAAGGGAGATTTGCAGTACTGTACATATAAATGTTTAACCTTGAGAAATTTATTTGTGTGAGATCCAACTTTACATTAAAAATAGTAGCGATTCGAAATTCATTTGTTTTACTGCTTTTTTTTACATCTAAATATGCCAACTGCACACAAGTCACGAAATATTGTATTAGAATATATTAATAATAAAACTATACACGAGTAATATAGGTAATAATACAAAAGGTCTAATACAGTGTTTCCCAAAGTGGGGCGTACGCCCCACAGGGGGGCAATTTGCTGGTTGGAGGGGGGCAATTTGAGAATTGACATGACATAATTTACCCCCTTCACTATGAGCTTTTTTAACGCAACGCTTTAGGTGACAAATAATATGAAAAGCAATTTTTTAAATAGAGGACTTTAATTATTTATAATAATTTTTAAGATGGTATCAAAACTTAAACTATGTTATTAGAGTCCACAAGTACTGTAACTTTTCAGCTTTTCCCTTTGCTGTATCTCTTGTCGCAGAAATCTTGTATCTCTTAAAGTCGCTAAGTAACAACGTTTTTGCAAAATTTTTCTAAGAATTTAACTCTTATATTTTTAACACCTATATGTCGTAATATTTTTAATTGTCTGTCATTTATATGATTAAATGAATTTATTGATACATGTTGTATAAATATAATTTTTATGTATTGAATAATTTTTGTTTATTTTTTAAACATTTAACTTTTTATATAAGTTTTTAAAGTTTAAAACTATTGATAATATTTATAAACTAATAAACTGTGCTATTTTTGTTAGTTTGAATATCTCTAATAGGAGTGTCTTTGATAAAGGAGTCCATAAGAATTTAATTCCCGCAATCTAATCTTCTGTAATCTTCAGGGCTTGCGTTTATCCCTAGTATTACTTGCGGCAAAATGTATATCTACACAAAAACAATTTTTTCTTAATTTACGTTTACTCTGTCACATTGAATTATTTTTACAAAATTTTATTTTTTTAGCCCATAAAAAATGAGTGGAACAACAAAAAAGAAAGTTCGTCAATATTCAGAGGAATATCTGAAATATGGATTCATACCAGCAGTTAATGATGAGAGGATGCCGTTTTGCTTAATATGCCAGCAATGTTTGACAAACGAATCTATGAAATTGGGTCGGCTTGAAGCACATTTGAAGGCCAAACACAAGGACTATATTAATTCAGATTTAAGTTTCTTCAAAACATTGAAGGAAAAGTTCGAGAAAAGGACGACAATTACTTCAATATTCACGTCTAGAAATGTAACAAATAGTCGTATCCAAGAGGCTAGTTACCAAATCTCTTTGTTAATTGCTAAATCAGGGAAGAGCCACACAATAGGGGAGAATCTAATAAAGCCCTCTATTTCTGCTTTTATGAAAACCATTTTAGAAAAAGATGACGAGGATGTAGTAGCAATGCCTCTTAGTAACAATACTGTCAGCCGAAGGATCGACGAGATGGGCGATGAGATTGAAAAACAACTTGTTTTGAAACTAAAAACCAGAAATTTTTCTGTGCAGATGGACGAGTCAACTCTAAGAGACAGTGAGGCCGTTCTTATCACTTATGTTAGATATATTGAACGTGGACAGTTTGCAGAAGAAATGCTATTTTGTAAACAATTAGAAAGCACTACCAAATCGAGAGACATTTACAACATATTCAAATGCTACTTGGATGACAATGAGATTCCCATGAAGAATGTTATTTCGTGTGCTGCAGATGGTGCCCCCAATATGATGGGCAAGAAAAATGGTTGTTTACAATTGATGAAAGCTGATAATCCAGAAATGACCCTTATTCACTGCGTTATTCATAAAGAAAACTTGGTGGCTAAAAACATGTCTCCTATCCTCCATGAAACACTAAATGCAGTTATCAAATGCATTAACTCGATAAAAGCCAGCGCTAAAACCGAGCGCTTATTTAAGCTATTTTGTGAGGAGCAAAATGAAGACCATGTACGATTGTTACTACACACTGAAGTAAGGTGGCTATCAAAAGGGAATTGTTTAAAACGATTTAATGAGTTGTTTGATTCGCTTAAAAAGTTTTTAATTGATAAGCCTGAAATGAAGTTCTTATTGACAACAAATGGCAAAGCATATGTAAGTTACTTAGCCGATATTTTTGAGAAGCTAAATATATTGAACAAGCAACTACAAGGACCAAGCAAAACACTGGTCGATGCCAAAGCAAAAATATTTGGTTTTGTTAAGAATCTAGAATTAAGTCAGAAACACTTAAGTAACAGAAATTTTGAACAGTTTCATTGGCTCAACAAGTGTAATGTTTCTGACTCTGCAATACTTGAAATTGTTAATCATTTAAAAATTTTAATTACGGATTTTAAAGAGAGATTTGCTGATTTAAAAGAAATGAATTTTCCGACATGGATGGTGCAACCAGGTTTGGTGGATTTAGCTGATATATCCAATCTGCAATATCAAGAAGAACTCGCGGAGTTGCAAAGTGACGAATCTGTAATAACTCTATTTAATATTAAAGGTGCGATGGCATGGCTTTGCGATGAAACAGAAGAAAAATACCCCAATACCACAAAATGTGCAAGAAAACTCTTATTACCGTTTCCATCTTCATATCTAGCTGAATGTGGCTTTAGAGCTGTGAGTGATTTGTTGACTAAAAAAAGAAATCGTCTGGATATAACACAACGTGGAGATTTGAGACTTACGCTAACTAAGCTTGAGCCAGGTATAAAATCGCTGTGTAAAAAGCATCAAGTCCACAAATCACATTAAATTAAGTTTTAAAAATATCTTATTTTTATTTATTAAAAGTTCGTTTCTTTGTTTTGACAACAGTTGTAAGAAATCGCTTTCAAAATTATCATTCATATTACTAAAAAGAACAAAAATAAATTTTTAACTAAAATTATTATATGGGGGGACATGATGATTTTAGAAATGTTAAAGTGGGGCGTGGCCTAAAAAAGTTTGGGAAACACTGGTCTAATATAATATAATAAACATATAATATATAATAAACATATAATAAACTTACATTAATATAATATAATAAACATAATATAGTAAAATTTAGATTTCTTTTCTGCCATAGTCCCAACAAAATAGTCTTTCCCCTGTATGGCTTCTTTCGTGTGTTTCTAAATTGTGTTTCGTGGTAAAACACTTGTCGCATAGAGGACAACTAAATGGTCTTTCCCTTGTAGGGTATGGAATCGCCTAGGCGAGCGATTCCCGCCCTGGTTTAAGATAACGAACTTTCGTGACGGAAGAACCGTTAGAAAGGTTCGTTGGAAAGATCCATTGTGTTTCAAATCGACGATCGACGGACGATTGGCTGTCGGAAAATGACCGTTGGTCGGACGTTACGGAAACATTCGAATTCGATTGGCGGAGGATTCGAACGCCGGCCGCTATATAAGCAGTAGTTTCGGCGGGAACGGAGGGGATCGGTTCTATCGAAGTTCTATCTATCTCTCTCGTTGGACGTTACGGGAACCTGGTGAAAGTGAACTCCAGTTGGTCTACTACGAACTTTTCCTGACGCCAACTGCGGTTGCTAATACGAAGTCTGTTAGCGGAGGTCGTAAGGAGTTTTTCCGACGAAACTTGTACGAGCTATAGTTGGTTGTCACTTGGATTAGTGTTTTGTGCATAATTAGTCGCAACGTTATTTTGTATTATTTTGTATATTTGTCTTGTAAATATAAACGTTGTGTTTGTCTAACCGACTGGGTGTTATTTTGAACATTACTCCCCCGTATGGCTTCTTTCGTGAACTTGTAAATTTTGTTTCGTGGTAAAAATCTTGTCGCATAGAGAACAACTAAATGGTCTTTCTCCTCTATGGGTCCTTCGATGGGTTTCCAAATTTTGCTTTGTTGTAAATCTTTTATTACAGTATTTATTTGAACATTTCATTCTCTCTACAATTAAAAAAATTAAATTAAATTAATTAAAGAAATTGCTAGAAAAGAAAGAAAGATGTCTGAAACTTAATATTAAAAAAATTGTTTTATCAAATAATAATAAAAAGTTTCTTAAATAAGAACAATAATTAAGTCAATAAAAATATTTAATTAAATAATAATTTTTATATCTAAAAGCATTTCTGTATCAACACACAAAAACTAGTTTTAGAAATAAAAAAGTTCCAGTGTATATGTTTTATGCCACTAATATATTTAACCATAGCTAATTAGGGAAGACAAATTAAAATAAACAATTTCTGAAAAACATCTTAAAGATGTATTTATATCTTCATGATTTTTTATATATATCCTTGGAATAATTTCCTGTTTCTTCATCTATATTTTTAAACGAAGAGCATTGATGTAAGTGAAGCAGTATGTAATACAGTAGAGCGTCGATAAGTGGAACCAATTGGAGACTGGAATCCTTCCAGTTAATGATTTGTTCCAGTTTCCGACTTTGTACGAAAAAATACATTAACCTGTCCGATGTTCAAATTTTTCTCCGTTGCTTATCGCTTCCTGTTGAATTTTTCTCCGTTGCGTGTCGCTTCGTGTTGAATTTTCGTCGATTTTAAGCCTAACGAAAATTTTTATAATAATCATCGAGGCTATCGTATCGTTAAAAATTATTTCTGCATTTTGTACAAACAAAATAAATATATTAAAGAATATAAAAAACATGAAAATTATACTTTAGAAGTAAATTTAGTATCAAAAACATTCGATTCAGCACGACACAGTCCGACTGAAAATCGTTCCACTTTCCGGCCATTCCACTTACCGACGTTCCACTTATCGACGCTCTACTGTATCAAATTTTTCTATAAACTTGGAAAATATTTTCTTCAAAACTTTGTTTCATTCAAAGAACAACTGAAAATAATAACAGTATACATGAGATAAATTCTAAAAAATTTAATTTAATATGATTTTTTAACATTAGAATGTATTATTTATATATTCATTTGTATTGTTAAACTAGCTGGTAGGCCCGGCGTTGCTCGAGCAAAAGTAACGATAGCGAAGATTAAGATATTACGTTATAGTCACAAAAGAAAAAGAATAATTTCATCAACGAACTAAGTATTTCTAAACAAAGGTCAAATTTGAAAATCGAATGTTCTAATATTGTTCGATTTTCACGACGTGTTCTGATTATATCCTTCGATTTTCATCGAATATTCTAAAGAAGAAAGGTCGAGAAAAACCGAACTAATCTGTTTAAATTTGAAAATCGAATGTGTTCTAACATATTACTCTTTTTCTTTTTTTTCCAGAGCCCGTAAATCTTGCACGTTGCTTTCTCTTGTTCTCCATTGTTATTTAACACTATCATTGTTACTTAACACTTTGGTACTTAAATTTGGTACCCTGTGTACCAAATTTCATCTTTCAACTCCTAACCGTTTTAGCGAAAATTAAGATTATTACGTTACAGTCAACCTTACCCGTTTTCACAGAATACAAGAATTGGGTCTCCCTGTTTCCAGAAATTTTTAGATGGGTCTAAAAATATGTTCGATTTCCCGCAAAAACGAAAAAAACTGAATCTGCGTCTTGCACGTCGCTTTCTCTCAACAATTGCATTGTTACGTAGCACATTCATTGTTACGTGACACTTCCATTATTACGTAACACTTCCACTGTTGATGGAAGTGTTAAGCCTTAATGCTGTCCCTCTCCCCCGTGGGGAGGAATTTCGAAAAATCCCTTCTTAGTGTGCGTTCTCGTGACGTACCCTAACTGTGTACCAAATTTCAACTTTCAACTCCTTACCGTTTGGGCTCTGCGCTGATTATTATTATTATCAACTCGTCTCGATTATATATATAGATGTAGAATTGTATAATGTTGAATTCAGATAAAAAGAATACTGCATTTTTAAAAGACTTATGTTAAGAATAGTACCTTCATAACTCGTTTCCTTTAAAAGACTTACGTTGATATAGTCCGATACCCGACTGGCACGGCCCATGATATTCGGTCTTCCTCCCAGTCCAAGACATATCAGACAGACGATAGTACACTTTCCCCGTACCATTTGGTCCAACGATGAGATTCAGCCGGGAACCCGGTATCAGTTCAACCGAATCGTAAGTTCTGTATTTAAAAACTCAACAAAAATAAGGACAATAAATTGCATTTCTTGGGTGT
This sequence comes from Centruroides vittatus, assembly GCF_030686945.1. NCBI lineage: Eukaryota > Metazoa > Arthropoda > Arachnida > Scorpiones > Buthidae > Centruroides > Centruroides vittatus. Next base: position 694,125 of record NW_027122637.1, read on the forward strand.
ACTATAGATTACCCCCTATGGAATTTCAGGACTTTGATTATATATTGGAACTCAGGGGACCAAGACGAGTTCAACGGTACCCTATTTTTGGACCGGAGACGAAAAATAAACAAGTTATCATACTTTTTCACTTACCATACTTTTTTAATGCTCTCATGAAGACGGCACCATAGTTGCTAGTACTGCCATCTTGCGGTAACGTCTGCAAACCATGACTCAGACTACGGTCATCGGAAGTCGCGTCGCTCTTTCCGCTCTCGTATCGCGTGTTTAGACGCGATACGAGAGCGGAAAGAGCGACGCGACTTCCGATCATCGCGCGATCGCCATTTCGGTTAATGTTACTTATGGCAGCGAACATGGCGGCCCGACTGACCTCTCATATGGGCGCCACCACACGCCGTCATGTGCTAAACTAGTGATCGATTCACGGTAGTTCTTGAACAAAGTAAAAAAAGGGGGAAAACGTCTACTAAAGGCAATTTTAACGGTAAGCGACGGGACTCCTGATCGCGATAGCGAGGCCGACTTAGCGGAGAGCGACGCGACTCCCTATCATCGCGCGATCGCCGAAAAAAGTATGATAACTTTTTTATTTTTCGTCTCCGGTCCAAAAGTAGGGTATTGTTGAACTCGTCTCGGTCCCCTCAGTTTAGATATATACTCAAAGTCTCGAAATTCCATAGGGGGTAATCTATAGTATCCCCCATTTCTTTAAAATAAAATAATAAAAGCAGAAAAGTACTACAAGAAATATTTCACGAAAACTTATCATATTACGTCAACCAAAGGGATTTTTTCCAAGTTAACCTTTGAGCACTTCAACACGATTGCAACTGAGCCAAAAGAGTAGAAACAGGTCTTCCTCTGGACTCGTCAAGTTACCCACCTCTTAGCATTATCGACTTAAAATATTTAAAAAATCATAATTCTTCGATCAAGATAAACCATACGAGTAATTGCAATGTTTCAAACCGGCTCGAGGGCATCGCCGTTAGGGAGTAATTGGGGGAAAAAGGCGGGAAGACTAATCGAAGCCTTCCAAAGTAATGGTGGACGCCACCGTTTATTGATAATAGCGCACTGAACATCTAGTTTATTCGTCGATACTTACAAAAAGTTTTCGCATTTTATTCGCACGATAGCTCTCAATGCAAATTTCTTACGAATCGTCGCCATTATTTTATAAATATAAGAAAATATCCGCGTTGTCTCTTTTGGTTTTGCACTTCGCGGCTTCCTAGCGCCGTCTTTACGTCTTCTCCCGCCGTTTATATTAATTTATTTATTGTCGTTTCATTAACACTTAAATTAATAAATAATTCTCGTAATTGTATTCAATGAAATAATAAAATAATTCAAATTTTATATTTTAAATATTCGTGTTATGAAATGCGGACCATGTTATTCTGATGATCCGTCCAATGAGAGTTAAGCTTTTCGAGGTAGTTTTCGATGATCGCTTAGTTACAAACTTTAAAAAAATTCACAAATGAATTTCTTCTTGGACTAACTGTATAAGTGTATAATCTTATTTTATTATTTTATTTTATTACTTTATCGCTACGTAGACCAAGATCATGTGCCGGCCCAACCGTAGACCAAGATTGTCGGCCCAACCGTAAATCGCGTCAAGATTTTACAAGCTTTTAGCTGCGACCGCGTTTCTTTATGCAGCGCTGCAATGTAACGAACCGTTTCTAAACGTTTACTGCAAGAAGTCGCTGCAGCAAAGATAAAGCAGCTTTTACGTCCAAAGCAAAATGGACGCTTGTGTGTACGAGTATAATACGATATTATGCTGTAAAAGTAGAAAAGTCGAAGTGACTGTTGATATTATAGAAAGATTAAGGATTAAATTTTATAAAATGACTCTGAAAGTTATCTAAAGAATAAGAAAATACTGTATTATATTTTAAATATAATTATATATGTCCTATCTCTTTGTTCACGTTTTTGGAAAGATAAATTCTCAATTCTTTATATCTCTTTATTTAAATATTGTAGTTATTTAACTAAAGCACTACTTTCAGCTGTAACTGGAATTAAAGGATAGATTGCGGCGTCCATGTTTCGCTCGAGCGGAAAGCGTTTCTAAACTACAGTACATAGATATTCTGATATCCTATTCTAAACTATGCTGCAGCGACGTGTAGCGATAACTGCTCGTGGCGTCATTTTCACTACGCACTCGCTGCATTAAGTAACGCGGCCTTTCATTCAACTTACGGTCTGCTACATAAGACAGAATTGATAAATATTTGATAGGAAAATAAACGGCTTGGTAGTGTGGATCGGGTCTTAATGGAGTCAATAGCAACACAGTTTACTATCTGTGAGGCAAAAGACAGTTGCGGCCGAAGTTTTCAACGCGAAAACGTGTACGTCGGACATTCACGTTTTCGCGTTGAAAACTTCGGCCGCAACCTCGCTAAAGGTAAGATATCACTCGGACAGTTAATAAAAAGTACGTGTACACTTCTGGTTAGAGTCTGGTATAACACGTGTCGCGTTGCCGTAACCAAATAAACATAAACATGAAATTGATGGATTGGATTGATTTTATTTCAACCATTTGTTTGTCAAAATTTTATTAATATTTATGCAATAAAAACTTAACTATTCTCGATGTATATTTTGGACTTCTTATAAAGCTTTAATTATTTAAGGATTAATTATTTCTTAGAAGTTTTTATTTGTACTGCGTTAAGTTTTTAAATAACATCCAAATTACCGGTAGTTAGAAAAATCATCATTTAGTGCATTTACAATCATTTACCGTTTTGAAAGACCACATTGTTTTATATTCCTTTGTACTGGATAGCATTTTTAATGTTTCGTATTATAGTCTATAATACATACTCTATAATAGAAGTTTCTTCGAGTTTTTGAATCGAATTTCTTATTATATTTATTATATTTCTCATTATATTATATATGTTAGAAAATGGTTTATATATTAATATAAATCATTTTCTAACTTAATGCTTAATAGACTTGGCAGTGATTCTATCGCATTATCATTATCTAGATCGACATTTACCAAAAGTATCTCTGTCTATAGAAAAGAAAAAGTAAGAAAACAGTATTTAGCGAAAAGTAATAAATTTTACATTTTTAAAACTTTATTATTTAAATGAAGTATCTTAAATGTTATTGCGCTTCAATCACGAACATGATATGATATTATTTACGAAAGAAATTGTCACACGCACCACTTATTAAAAAGACTGGAATGATCTATGGCTGACCGACTTTTAACAATGCCCTTTTTCAGCATACTGTTATATTTATAACAACGCCGACCATATTAGTTGGCTTTTATACATATTGCATATTTTTAAAACATTTTCATGATTTTGGCTTTATATCTTTTAACTTCATAACGACACAATTTCGCTCAGGAGGCCTTTGTAGTAAAAACTTAACCACTTAACAACTTACTTTGTTAAAAAGTTTATTTTTCTTCCAGAAATACACGAGTTTTCCAAATGATAAATGAATTACATAACAATTAATTTCAGAATTACATAAACATAAAAATGATAAGCCATAAAATACCAGGTGTAATTTTAAATTTCCTTTTAAACAAACCGAAAATACTTTCTTATGAATTATTAGTTTGGTTTTGAAGCTCATTATTTTCTGATTCAGTTTTTCTTTTAAGTTTAAAACCGGGATATAATACCGATATCAAACTGATTATCTGCAATTTTATTAAAATAAATGCATTATTATCTTACAATAAGATACGAATAGTTCTTTTACATTCAGTGTAAAACATTTTAAATTATTGTATTTCAACCAATCAAAAAAAAAAAAAAAAAAAAAAAAAATTATAAACGTGTAATTAGCTTAATTTTTAAAATCTTATAATTTAAATGATTTTTACGATATTAACCGTTAAAGATATTACCTGAAAAATTATAAATAAAACGTAAAACGAAACTAAAACATTGCGTTTAGTTTTGATGAAAAAAGTTAAACCTGTAATGCATCCAGTATTTAGATGAGGCTCTATCTAAAAAATTTCATAATAAAACTTATTAAAAACTTTAATTAAATAAATATATATATATATATAATTTTAAAATTACGGAAAAGAAGTGTATGAAATATTTAATAAGATAAACTCTGAGAATTTCAAAATTTATAAATGAATAAGAATGAAAAATAAACGTTATGAAGGTAATATTAACTTACACATGATTTTGGTGTCAGATTTTTATTTTCTATAACGAAATCTTCCCAACCAGTCACTCCGCAACAATCAAACTATTTATTATTCAAAGAAATAAATAATTATTAGTGTTTTACATTAAATGAATTTGTTTATTTATTATCTAACAAATGATTCTTATATTCACTTAAACGAACAGAATTAGAGAATGTTAGTAAGGTTACTAAAAGCATAGAAACAAAAATTTAAAATCGTTCTATTGAAAGCATTGTAATTAAAATAGTTTTTCATTTATATTAATTTCATATTTTTTGCTTATTTTTTGTGTTTTAAGCTGCGTTCATGCAAAAGCAGAAAAGAAAAGTTCAATGAAGAAAATATCATAAAGTTAAAGAAAAATTAACGAAACTATTCTATTAACATTTTCTTCCTTTTATTTATGGCATCCCTGTGTTTTTTCGCGACTTCCAGGACCATTTTCTTCACCTTCCACAGATTGCCGTGCTCCATTTTATTGACTTCGTTGAGCAGAAGCGAAGCTACCGAAATGTTGGCCTGCGCCAACTCAGGAAAGGAGAGAGAAATACGCGAGAAAGTTCAGTAGGTAGAACTTTCGAGAATGGCAGAAACTCGTGCATTTCTCGCGTGTAATGCGAGAGAACTCCGTTTCCCTCTACTACATAAATGGCATCGTGTAAGATCGCCGACTTCTAGGGGGGATCGTTAACCCGTGTCCGGATGATCTAGGGTCGTTCGCGTGTGGGTGTGGTGGAGGAGACATAGATGACAAGTATCTCACAATAATCCGTTTATTTTAATATAAGACAACTTACACCAAGTACAGTATTCTTCAAACAGTTACAGGTTCGAAGGGTCCCAGTTTCTTGAGGGCGTTTTTCCGTCGTCTTCGACTGTAAGCCCCAGGGCAGCAGCAGGTGAGGAGATTCGGAGATCGTCAGTGGCGATTTGTTCGTAGTGGCACAAGTTATCTGTTGGGTACGATGAACGAACAAAAAAATGTCCTTGTACGTTGACGACCGTATGCAGGTGCACCCTTTCGTCTGGTTTTCCCGAGAAAAAGTCTTCTGTCCTTGCAGCCCCCCTCTGTCCCCCTCTTTCCCGCTTCTCGATTGGTCCCTCGCCTGTCTCTAAGAGAAAAAACGACCCCTGTTCGAGTCACGAGAAAGAGCCGCTCCGAAGAATCTACTTGACACCCTCCGTTAACGCTGGATGGAAAGATTTGATGGAACTTAGAAACCTGCGCTCATATTTTCACCATTGTTGTCTAGTCTGAGATATTTTTGAAATTTAATGATTCGACGCGATGTTCCTTTTCATTATTAACCTTTCCCTTTTTCCTAATTTCAATGATCTAATATTTCGTATACGAGCGACTTGTCAAAGGTCCATCTCTACTGGCGGACACTCGTCTACTACTATTAATCATTACAATTCTTTTTGACATCAAGCATTTTTACCTTTCATCTTTTTTTTTTTTTCGTCGCGGTTTCAAATGACTAGCACGAGTAATCCGATCTTTGATCGGTTCTTGTTTTTTAACAATGGACGATTTTTCCAGTTTCATTTTACCAAATAACTATAATAAATGTCTAATGTCAATCCGTTTTTGGAACTTCACAATCGCGAGAGCGGATTCTGATTTCTCTTTCGCCTGTTTTTTCTTCTTTTCGCGCGTGTAACGCAGCCTTAAGGGAGCTAATCCATTTTTTCACCAGATAGCATTGAAAATCGCTAATTGTCTGAGCCAAGAATTTAAACAAACAGTTTAGTGCGACTTTTGAAATTTCACGCGAGAATTGCCATAGCAGCCATATATTTTATTTGACGGCTATCGGATTTCATTTTATTTATAATACAGAACATGGGGACAAGATTTAAACAAAGTATCGGATAAATTGCTATAAATCTTTTCTCAATGTGGAAAAGATATTGAGAAAATATTTTTCAACCGAATTTCTTAATCCGATGAACAATTTATGGACACCCTTTACAATGAGTGCACCTTGATAAATCCATCGGCCATTTTTGCCATAATGCTAGATAAAAGCGATTTTTCAATGTTGCTACAAATGCAAAGAAAAATTCTTTTATGTATAGATGTCATCTATGCGTGGTCATGCCGCTGGATTTCCTTTCCTGGGGTTACCTAACGAACAGTGTACACAACAAAAGTAAACAACTTAACAGAATTGCGAGACTGTATTATTCAAGAAATTGGCACTGTGACCTCGCAAATGCTTATGAATATATGAAAAGAAATTGAGTATAGGCTAGTTATTATCCGAGCAACTAACGATGCCCATGTAAAAGTGTACTAATAATCGTCATGTTCTAAATCATTTCCAAAAGAAAGAAAAAAAAAAGAAAAAACAGAAAAATATTTGAGTTACAAAATAAAATACAGCGGAAAACTTTTTGATATCTTTTCAGGATTTTTTCGAATTTCTTAATCCAATGAATAATTTATGGACATTGTGTATAATTGGTAGGATTCAATGATGCAATTGGAATGAATCCCCAGAATTTTAGGCTCCCAAGACAAGCAAAAAGTCAAAAGAATCATATCTCTAATTGTGACTGTCCGCGAGATATTCGCAGCTAAAGTTTTCGTGACGTCACTTCCAGTTACAACAGTCACACAAGTTACAACAGTAGTTTACGAAATGCTTTTAATGTGTGAAAAATATTTTCGTAAACTTCATCAATTATGAAAATGTAAAATATTTCCTTTCCTTCAAAGAAAATTTAAAATGAGTACTACCTTCCAAATTGTCATGATGTTAAAAACAAATTTTAAGTAATTTTGTCATTTTTCGAATGAAACCATAAACTAAAAAGCTTTCAAAAAGTGGTTCTAAAGCTAGTAAAAGTGTAGCAATGAGAGAACTCGTTGCAAGTGTAAAATGAATATTTTATAAAGTGATTTATTGACTACTTTTTATATTATTTGATTAAAAAAGTCAACATATAGCGAATTAAAATGTCTCAGTTAACGTAGTCATTCTTGTTAAAAACAATACAGTTTATATGAAAATTCACTAAAATATTTATTAACATTAAATAAAAATTTAACTGTTGATATAAATTAGAATTTAAAATATATTTGATAGATAAGTTTTGTTTATCCATTAATGTTTATTAGAAATTTCATGTAATATAAAATTTACTAATTAGCCTATAAAAACGTTTCAAAAAATCGAAAGTTTTTTGTGAATAAAAATGTGAAAATATTGATTTTGAAACGAAGACATTACGATTTATACCATCGCATTACGGTATTCTGGCCTAAACATGGCATCAACTACTACTGTTTGCAACCTATAAGTATATAAGGCCTCTCTCTACCTATTATAAGCAGTCATTTTTGGAAAGCCGGACTTTTAACAGTTTTCGTCAAACATTTGTATTGTATTATTATCATTAACATTAATTAAATTTGTCTACTTTTTAATTTACTTATATACTTACTACTAATATATTTTATAGATTTTTAACTTTTTATATCATTTTCTCTAATGTTAGGCAAACGTTAACTGCATGGGAGCTTAGAGAGTACAGAGCTGGTATGTTAATTATTTTCAATCACTTGTTTATTTGAGACATGATTTCAACTTGCATTTTATTATAGTTAGTGACAAGTTTTCCCCTGCTTAATTAATATATGCTTATATTCATCAATTTGAGTAGTTTTTAATTTGTTTAGTATAGGTTTAATTAAGCCTAGGCCTTATTTTATTTCATTTTATTCTGCAGAAGTTGTGGTGTCAAAAGTATCCAGTGAGATTGCGATGTATTTGTTCAGTACAACAATAAAAAATATTTTAAAATGTGAATTGGTTGTCAAAAGTTTAAATTAAAAACGTCGTATTTCTAATCAAATTTAATAATTATTTTAAAATCATGAATAGTAGTATTAATTGTTAATAGAGTTTAATAAAAAAAAAGTACAAAAATAAATTGACGTGAAACCTTCAATATAAGTCTATAAATATAAATATAGTCTATATTCTTAGTTTATGAACATTTCAGTCGATAAACTGAGAATATTAACTAACCACTATACGATTAAGGCGTCAGCCTACCACTCTGAGAGACCCGGGATCGAATCTGGGCGAAACTCCAGCAATCTAAATGGATGTTTGTCCCGAATATATCGGGTTCCGCCTTTACCACCTACCACCCAGCCGACCCATTGTAAGCCCAATCGAACCCACGATGAGTATGAAAAGAAAAACCCTGTTGGTGTCCACTGGGCGGAAAAAATGCAAAAAAAGAAAAAAAAATGAAAAATAAGACTTACCTGAGTATGCAAAGTATCCAAAAAGATAGAATGTTTAAAATAGATGTAATTATTTATTTCTTCGTGTGTTACATCGCTTAATTGCTTTTCATTCTGAAACAATTTAAATAATTTATAGTAATAGCTATATATATTCAAACTAGTATATTTTACATGCAGTGTATGATTAATTTTTTTATTAATGATAACTTCAACAAATTATTATTATAAATAAGTTATTAAATATTAAGCCTAAGTAAATTAAGTACAGTATATTAATATAGTACAGTATAATTATTTAACAACATATATTTTTTTAATATTATAAGTTTGTAAAAACGAAAAAAGTATTAGAAATTTTTTCTGTAAAATTAAAAATTTTTAAAAATTCTGGACGGGTCGTATTGGTAAAAATTGTAAATCTAAAGATTAAATATCGAAAACATTCTGAAGTCTTCTAAGCGTCTACTCACAACTATTCAAGCACAATAGGGACAAAAACGAAATAGTCAAGATATAGTCGCTAGGTAATGTTCTAAGTATGTGTCACTTTCTATCCCGTTTAGTGTCTTCTATTTTATCAACGCTGTTTAGATATGTTTTGCTGTGTGTAATCTCTAAACAAGTACCTTCAGCACGTTGGAAAGCGCTGTTCTAACTTTAAATAATTTTTTTTCTTCATGATAAATAAAGCTATGTTTATGGTGTTATTACAGATTTCATTTGTGAAAAGAGAATTAACAATTGAATCAATGTTTATATGATTTTTTTAGTACGGGCACACCTACGAATACTATCAAAAAGTATATTAGAGTTCCATTCATCTTTTCCAAGAACCTACTGACGGTATCGAAATCGGCAATAGAATCTTCCATTATGTCCTATTTGCAGGCGATCTGGTAATTGTGGCTCTTACAAAAATCTCCTTGGAAAGGAAAATCAACCAGTTAAATCTAAATTTCAAATCGATACATCTAACAATAAATCCCAGTAAAATGAAAGTTATTATATTTCGCAATAATAGTAAAATCTCGGAAAAAGAATCTATGTTGTATCTGGAAAATAATCTACTGCAGACAGTAAATGAAGTAAACTACCTTGGAGTAACATTCGACTGGAATATTACATTTAAAGCACACGTATCCACTTTGAACAACAAAGTAAAATCAGCCATCGACAACTTGCTATTTTTGTGCTCTATTTTTAAAAACTTCAAACTTGTTTATTCACATAAAACTTTATAATTCGATAATCAACCCAATCATTTATTATGCAAGTTTAATCTGGGGCTTAGACTATATAAACCAGAAAGCTTTCACATATACTTCCTCCGCAAACTTTTTCACTTGGAGAGAACGATACCCGGTTACGCCATACGCCACGAAACGAATCATATATAGTCTTATCCTTTCTTTTTAAAACGACTTATTAACAAAATTATATTTTATTATCGACTAAAATTCAAAAGTGATGACAACATTACCATCTTACACCTGCAAATAATTAAATATGGATCACTAGCAAAGTCATTCTTTCATTATCAATTTTTCTTAATAAGACGCTAAAAATTAGCAATATTAGCCGGATGTAATCGGTTACTTTTCTAAAAAAAAGTAATAAATTTTTCTTTTTAAAAATAAAAAATAAAAAAATTTGATGCCAGAAAAACTTTTAAACAATTTTTATATTTGCAGATGGAATTCGACTCTTCTGGTATTCAGGGACGACGAGATGGAAGATGATAGTATAAAATTCCCCGGGTCCAGGATTCACAGGGGTCCAGAGATCATCCCACAATTTGATTTTTTACGCGTTATTGTAATATAAAATGCTTAACAATAGCCATTGTTCTTTATTTTGTAAAAATAAGTAATACTATATATCTATAAAAAAATAATAATAAATTTTTAAATAATTTATTTCTTGAGACCCATATGGTACCGATCAAAAGACATCACTGTTTCAAAATGCCTATGGGTTAAAGATAAATTTGTTAAACGTAGCAAAAATTTATATGAGCGTATACCTTATCATTTTCAACATCATGGCAGAAAAACAAATAACTTTTTATCTGCTCAGGAAGAGTTTAAATATAATAGAATAAATAGACAATACGAAACACAATGACTATTCTGTGAAACAATTCGCAATTCAGTTTATCTACATCAGATTTCAAAACCATTTTTATTTAACTTTTTAATGTACAACACATTCTTTCGAGTAATATACATTTAGAGCCACTTCTCATCAGTTGTTACTTGACCACCAAAGTACACTATTCACAATGACAATTAGCTTTTAGCCTTAATAAGTGATAGTTACCAATAACAATTATTATTGTAAAAAGAATGTTATTGAATAAAACATCTTTCTAAAAGCAATAATTATCCACCAGGTCTCAATAGTAAGTAGTTATAGAATAAATTGAGATCATCTTGTAATCTCAACCATACTATTTGTGTTTATAGCTTTTAGCTCGCAGTACGACTATTCAATATTTCACCTTAAAGTGTATAAATACATGGCTATCAGAGTACGAGCTTATCACATTGAAAACTGACATAGATTAATAAACACAGATATTAGGCATACAAATTTATTTTCTATTACAATACATTAACGTTATCTTTGTATACAATTCGGATTTCTGTGTCCTTCTTCATCCAAAATTTAAAACAAATCAAAAACAAACATGCCAGAATAACAATGAATATGATAAAATATCTGATATAAATTGCAACTATAACTCTACTACGATCTATAGTAAATTTATAATTATAATTTAGTTTGGAAATCTGGCATTGTTTCACAACATTACCATACAAAACATTATTTTGCTGCAAAAATAATTGGTATAACTAGTTGTTCTGTTTATATTACAGCATTACAGATCACTATTTTGAAATAAAATTTACAAGTAATATCAATGACATAAACAACAATAATTAACAAACAACGAATTTGCAAATAACAAAAGATGCAATGTAACTTCTATAGTTTATATACGTAGTAATTTCAATGGTTTACTTAGAACGATATTAATTAGTTGAGTATAATCATTTATAATCCACAATTAATTAATATTTACTTTTATTACCAACATAAATGTATAATATAAGTTGTGATCTTAATTATTTTGTGCATAAGAGAATTTAATACGAGCTACTCATTCAATATTTGTACAAACATTAATGAATATTTTATATGACTATTAAGAAAATTGTGCGGGACTCATTTAGTGGAAGTTTAACGCATAGGCAACCTAGGTTTTGCCTAGAACCTGGTCTTTAAAGGGCTCAAATACGCACAAATATGTACCGATTTTATTCAAACACTTTCCTCGATTACTATTTCAAATTGCAATTTTCTTTGTGGTTACTATTGGTGAGCGGTTACTATTTCATTTCCGCATATAGCAAAACCATTTGATGTCTGTTATCAGTAAAGTATTTAAAGATTTATTGATAAAAGTGTGATTTTGAAAGTAAGTTATACTTGAAATGCAACTGGCATCTTTCTTTATAATGAATGTCACTTTTATACACCAGTAATAAGAAAATATTGATAGCCTACTTAAAAATACACTTAATTGTGTATTATAATTTACATTTTACATATTTCGTTTTCTATTAAAGTTTGTTAACTAAATACGACATGACGTTTTCCGGTTTTCTTCACATTTTAAACACCTAAATAAGGGCTAGTTTCCGATAGAAAGTCCTCCTGGATGGTAGCTTCCTCGGCACAGCGCCCTCGAGCACCATGAATGGGGCGCACGTATATTTATCGAAGGTAGTTATCGTTTGGCAACGCGACTCGTGGGCGCTGTCCGAGAGAGCTGCGTTCCAGGAGGACTTTCTAATGGAAACTAGCCCATATATTTATTGCCACGAGGAAGGTAAATACGATACTTACTTATATAGGTTACGGTATTTATTAATTTTAAGTTGCTTCCCAAGTTTTCAGAAATCCTTGAGTAATAGCCGCGGATTCTATTACGGGGAGGTTATTACTTTAAGCTTTAAAAACGAAACGCGCTTACTATTTGAGTGAGGACTTCAATTTTTCGAATAAATTCGGTCCAGGATTCCGTATCAAACTAGTCCTTTTATATACATTTCTCTAAAAGAAATTCACATTATATATTTAAATTTTACAAAACAGACTGGAAAGTCCATGCTTTCCGAAGGACTTCTCATAATCTAAAGCCTTCAACCTGTATATAGCTAAACTTCGATTTAGCGCAATTGTTGTTTGCTTCTGCAGCTAGCACTAAACCGAGTTTGGAGCTAAATTAAAGTATCTCATTCAACGAGATTTATATTTAAAAACTTTCAGTTTAGAAGTTTGAAAGTTGGTAATAAAAATGTCGTTTGTAATGCAAAATCGTACATTTAGAAATTCATAGAAATGGAAGACTTCTGTAATATTTATGCAAAGTTACATTCATAAGTATTCTTTGGTAGTTTACGAGAGTTGCACTTTTTAAGATGGCGCGATATCGAAATTTAACTGTATTAACTTCAATATTTAACAAAGCTTACCATTAAATCGTTTTCTACAGCAATGGAAATTATTGCAGACAAATTTAAGATAATTAATAGCGCAAAACCAAACAGCATCTATAAATATTTAATTATAAATTAGAAAATTTATCAATATAAATAATATATTATTGAAATATTTAAAATCGAATTAAAATCAATTGTTTGTTTGAAATTAAAGATTAATTTAAATTTGTAAATAAACATAAATATTATTAATTTTCTTAAATTGTAATATATTAAACAATTAGAATTTTTATAAATTTAATTAAATTATTTTTTCTGTTTATTTTAAGTGAAGTATTGAAAATATACTATAATTTTTAAAATATTTATTTAAATTATTAAAGAATTTATATTTAAAACTTTTAAGTAATAAAAAATACTAGTATATTATAGCACATGCTGTTTTAATGAGTTGTTCAGTAAGAATTTGTGTTTCAAATATATAGTATATAATATTTTATAAAGTGTAGACAAAAACATTAAAGACTATATTTGCTTTTGCTACGTATTAGATAAATACAAGGGCGAAAGTAAAGATAATCGGTATTTGATGGCATATTTATCGTGCACCCTCTATCCCCTTCTCAGAGCCAAATCCTATTTCGGCTCATATAAAAAATAGCTGCTTAGTTTAAAGTACAGTTTCAATATTGGAATAACACAACTTTTATCGGTTAAAATACTCAAGAAATATTTCAAAACTTCGCAGATCAAAGCCTTGTAATGACTATGCCAGCAAATTCCTATTATCTATACTTTTTGCACTTGTATTTAGCTAATACGCAGCCGAACCAAGATATCGTCTGATGTAATGCTTTTGTATACACCCTGTATACTATTGAATTGAAAATTTTAAAGTTAAATTAATTAATATAAACTTACCAAATTTTTTATTTTGTCACATTCGATATTTCCGATTATTCCACAAATAGTATGAATTAATGAAACAATTACAAAAGCTATTGCAATATATAAACTTGCAAGGAATGCATAACAACAGAAGTCTGCTTTACCGTACTTTCCATTAGCGTCAAGGTAATATATCAGGAGAGGATGAATTAGGATCGAAATAATTAGTCCAAAAATAGTTATATTTATCAACTGTTAAAAATTGTTTCAAAATTAAAATGCATATATATTATAAATTATATATTGTATATATTTTAGGTAGAGATAACTATTTAAAGATTATGAAATTGTGAAATATCAAAGCTGATTTTTCAAATAATATGAGTGACAAATTAATTATTCTTATAAAATATATTTAATTTCCTCTAATTATTATGAGTTAATAATTTATCTGTTTCTAATATATTAATATAAAATTATAAGCCTTAATATAATAATAATAATCATTATTATATATTAATGAACTAATTTAAAAAAAATTCAAAAACAGTATTTTTATTAACTGCAAATTTTCACATGACGAATTTGTAGTTAATAAAACTTTCTGCGTTTTCGAATTTGTTTTTAAAATCAATTTAAATCTTTAACAGTTTTTTAATTAAAAATTAAAAAAATTAAAACTTACTTGTGATATGGCAAGTAATATTTTAGGTAGGTTGGAGCTACTTAAAATGCTAGCCATTTTATCAGCTTACGAGCATAAATTCCGAAGCAAGTGGGCAAATTAGACGGGAAATGAATTGACGATTTAAAAACTTCGTCACTCTGAAAATTAATTTATAAAAAAAAATATTAAAAACACGAATACAGTAGACTCTCCGTTAACCGGAACTCAAGCAACTGGAAAAAATCGAATAAATAACATTTTAAATAAAACTTAAAATAGAATCAATTTCTGACGGAAATGCAAATTTAAACTTGGCGTGCCGCACGCTTTGTGCAATGTATGTTTGTGAATGTAGTGTGCAATTTCAATTATATGGCAGTGGGAGACAAAGTTGTGTTACCTTAAGTTTGTCCTTATTTACTACCTAATTTGCTTTTAATTTCTGTATTTCAATATTAATATCAAGTCAATAATCAGTTTATAGTGTTTGATTTTACCTTAATATATTTTTTCTTTTTTATAATTAATTTTGAAATACATCAATACAGATTCTTTATTTACTTTTAAAGGAGCTTGTTAGTTTTTTAAATAATCGCTATCCAGTTCATCTATTAATCTACATTCCTCTGAAAATTCATATTTAATTGTATCAGTATTAATTAGAATATTAATGCAGTCACTACATGTTACATTTTGGCTAGTTTTAAATGAAGCATATTCTGCAATATAGAGTATAAGTGGTGCAAGTTTTTTATTAACTTGTTCTAAAATTTCAATTTTTAGATCTTCAAAAGCATCTAAAGAGATTTGAGGATGAGAATTTTCTAAACATTTTATTGTATTTTTTACATCAGAGATTTTGAATTCTAATTTTTTTTTCACTTTCAATTAATTTATCAAGTGAAATATAGGCCTAATAATTACTACCTGGTAGCTGCCTATACAAATTAAATTATTTTTAGAGGATTAGTTTGAAATTTCTCAAATAATATAAAATCTACTTTTAATTTGTTTAATGCAAATAAAGCTAATCCATTTGATACACGCTTAAATGCCTCAAATGTCTTGCTCTTAAACCATTACAGCCATCTCGCGATACAAACTGCCGAGTAGCCGAGCGGTCAAGGTAGCAACCTTGACCGCTCGGCCATCAAGTTTTACACCCTAAAATGTGCTTTTTTTTTTTTTTTTTTTTTTTTTTGTGGTTTAAGGCCCTTTACCACTCAAGAGAGAGCATAAAAAGGCCCCTCCCTAAAATGTGCTGCCCCATGCAAGTGTTGCTCTGCTGGTGTCTAGAACCACGGCCCAGCATATCTCTGTCACTTTAGTAGCTTATATGTAGAAGTAGAATTAACAGTCTACTTTTATTTATCAATTGACCTTTAATCCCTTTCTTTATATCTTGGTCGCTTGTTGTTCTCTATTATACGTATTTTCTTAGCACAATCTAGTCGTTGAGAACATATCACACAGGAAACACTTTCAGAGGAATAAGGTTGGTTTATTGGTGTGAACGGATATGCATTTCGGGCTTAACGCCCCTCTTCAGTCCTATTATTACATATTTATCAGCAAATTAATTACAGCTTTACAAATTTACAGAATGCATTGAAAAAATTAGGATACGCGTACAATAGTTTATAAGATAAACTTAATTACCTGAGATAGTGACAGTTAAACCAACATGACTCGTAAGAAGATATACACGTAGTTGAAAAAAGGAGGGGAAATTGGGACTAAAAATACTTTGGTTCCATACTTATACACATTAGGGCAGTATAACATGTGTTAAAATAAAAAAGGGGTAAGCTTAAATCTAAAATTAAGTGAATATTAAGAGGCAGAATTTTATAAAATTAATAACGGAATACCTGTAGGGTGTGAAATAATTCTAATGAGATGTACAGAGAACATAGGCAAGATATGAGAAGCTAAAAAGAAGTGTGTATTCTATATTCTATGCAAGAATTGGGTTTTCCCTGTTTCCAGATGACGCAATGTTACGCTAAAAAATTTTCACAAGAAATATCAAAATAACAGTGGCGTGCCGTCATTGGAAGCGATGGAAGCGCCGATTCCACCTTCCAATGACCTTCCCTTGTATTTTATAACATATAAATTTTCATATTTTAACCCTTTCCCTGCCGTCTGCCACGCCCCCTTATTTTGTAAAACGGCCAAGGTCAAAATAGGTAAATCAGGCAATATTATTTTAAAAATTCACCAAAAATTAAATTATTATTTGATTCATATGAAAAAAATCACATATATTTACCAATATAGTTAGTTTTAAATACGACATTTTTCAATAAAGTTTGTTTGAAAAATTTATGAGAAAAAAAAAATAATATATGATAATTGACATTCAAACTTGAAAATTTGTTACTTTTTGTCAAAATTAACATTGTCTGGTTACTTTATTCTTATTGTCACTGAGCAAGAATGACGTAGAATATTGTTCTGTACAATTTGATATTACATTTATGCACGTACGTTTATTCGTTGTGAAATTATCGCACATTATATCAAACATTTGTTTGAAATCTGAACTTTATTCTGCTTTCATCTAATATAATTAACTAATATACTTTATTCATTTCATATCAAACAAGACTATATATTTTTGTAATAAACATACGATTACCAATAGCAATAGATGTAACATTTGCTAATATTTTAGATTTAAAAAAAAATTAAAAATTAAAATTAAAAAAAATATATAAAATATCAGAACTGAAGGTCATAACTTAAATATTTACGATATATTAACATATTATAGCTGAATAAACTTATTATAGCATAAATCAACTTATTATAGCTAATATTATTGCATGAATATGCTAAAAATAAAATAAAAAATTATCAGAAAATGAAAAATTAAGAAAAAATAACCGATAATTAAAATTTTTTAAGTCGACAAAACACCACCTGGACAAAAATATGTAGAATGAACGATAAACAAGACAATGCCGTCAAGTGCTGACATCTGTTGTCAATAAATTTTATAAAAATCGATTGTTAACAGGGTAACGATCAATCGGTACCCTGGCCGTTTTGCTAAACGAATAGGGTAACGATAGATCGGTACCTGGCCGGGAAAGGGTTAACGTACTTTGCATTAATTAAAATTAATATTTTATTATAACTGCATTATGTATCTTTTACAAATTTCTATACTACATGTGAAAAAAACGATAAGATTGCTATTGTATATTCGAATGATTCGGTGGCGGAAGGAGTGTCGAAACCGGGTCAGTTTCCAATCAGCCAGATTATATAGGCATTGTCACATGCGGTTTACAGAGCACCAACCTCACCCGGTTTAGCTGGTAGAAGCGACACACGCATAAAGAGTCCTACTTTATATCCCGGAGCGGTTGTGGGCTGTTAGCCACCTGCCTGTCAACTTCCAAGCAGCCAGATTATATGCATTGGCGCATGCGCTTTACAGAGCACCAACGTCACGGTTTAGCTGGTAGAAGCGACACACGCGTAAAGAGTCCGACTTTATATCCCAGAGCGGTTGTGGGCTGTTAGCCGCCTGCTAGATATTCGGCCACCCTCGCCTGATTATGTGAATCATGAGCAGACTAGATCAACGGCGGACAACCCCCGGCCCGCGGGCCAGCTACGGCTGGCGAAAAGTTTCTATCCGGCCCGCGAGATCTTTAATAGATTATTAAATTGGAAAAATAACTAATTAATAGTTATTTTTCCAATTCTTTGTAATTTTCGAAAACGATAAGAGAAATAAATGTAGTAATTAACTTTTTATTTATTTATTTCATATTTGCAGACTAAAAAAATTACGAGTCACAAGAAAGCGTCAATTAACTACTACGGCCCGCGGAAAAAAAACGTAAAATTTATTCTGGCCCATGTTATAAAAAGGGTTGCCCACCGTAGACTAGATTTATAACTTAACCCAACCGATAGGAATTTACTGGCATGTTTTTATGATAGTTCTGTATAGTTGACAGGAGTTTTAAAAAAAATCCATTAAAATATTTGATACATTTATTCCGCGTTTATTCTGCTCTCCCATCTTATATTACTTACGGATTTCAATGTTAAACCGGTGATATTACGATTTAGTATGTCCCATCTGTAAGGGGATGCAGAAAAAACGTGTACAATTCTAGTACAGTGATAAAAAAATTAACTGTTACTTTGGCTGCATCATTTACAACCAAATTTAATAAATGAGACGTACAATGGTACAAAAAAAGCTCTAGAATTTATTTTCCTTAAATTTACGATTTATGTATCGGTTGTCATAAAAATTTCTTTCCACTTCTTTCCCAAGACTACAGATATTCGAGTACAAAGTAACCGGTTTCGACTTATTTCTATTTAAGAAGTAGTTAAATAATTAAGCGATTAGGGAATTAGAAACATAAATAAAACCCCGATGAAAGAGCCGAAATTTTACTTAAACAGAAGCTTAACCGAACCAATCTCTTGCCGAGTACAGTGGGGTCTGCTCTCTTCGTAATATTAGATGTAATAAAGACAAATTTCTCCAGTTCAATGAGAGTGACCGAAAAGTTGTAAATTTTGGAAATTTCCGTGAACACTCGATCCTAAAACGAATTAGTTAGAAAACGAACGACGGACAATCTGTTAAGTTTAACATATTTAGATTTTTACAGCTATGGTGAGAAACGTTTAAAATCTACAACAAAACCGTCGCGTCCTTTGATATATACTAGTGACGCGACAAAAGAGGCATTTGACATTGACCGGTATCGGCACCCTCGGGATTTGGCACGGACACACCTACCTGGACTGTCTCTGATTCCATTCATTAGCCACTCGTAGGGAGCTACAGTATTTCACTAAGTGGATTGTCTTAAGATTTAAAAAGTAAAGAATATTTTGTTATTTTTATGTACAGTACGTTTCTTCACAAAGTTATATTTAATTATAAGTTTCATTAAAAGTATATTCGTACAATTGAAGAATTTTTTGTACTAGGTATGTATATTCGCCACACTTTGTTTTACCAAGTAAGTTTTTCTGATAATTTTAATTTTAGCCCTTATATCGTGGCTAGTGATTCAAAAATTTATTTTAAAAAAGTTTTGGCTCAAGACCATATAATGAAAAAGAAAACATTATTAAAAGAGAAAGACCAATGCCTAAATTAAATATAAATACGTCAACAAAAAATTTCGACATTTTGACGATAAAATTTATGACGAATGACGATTCTTTCGTAAAATTGAAGCAATTTGGAAATCGAAGAGGAATAGAATTTAACATTGGTAGACAATATAAAATAAATATTGAAAATTATAACAAGATAATTACGATTAATAGATATATCTAAATTAATAGATGTTTTATGTTTTTTCTCAAAGCCAGAATTGGCATTTAGAGGGCATAGGAAATTTATTGAATCTAATAACGGAGGTAATTATATTGAACTTTTTTATTTATTAAGTACATCAGATAATCTATTAAAAATACATTTAAAGAAGTATACGGTTTTTACTGGCTTATCGAACAAACGAATACGAACGGGCCCTGACGTGCAATTAATTGATTGCCCCTGAAAGTCGGCTTCTTACAGAAACACAGCTTCCCTATCATCAAATGTCATGTCACGGCACGCCACTGCAAAATAAAGAAAGAAAAAAAAAACTTTCAATTTCTAGCGAGCTTTTCATTTCAAAATGGCGGCAGCAATTATAAATATAAGAAATTCTTATCTGTCGAACAGATAAGAATTTCTTAAGATAAAAAATTTCTTTACTGTAACGGTAAAGAAAATTTCGTTTTTTACGTTACGCAATGTTACGTTAAAAAAATTTTTACCAAAAATTTTAAACGTTAGGCCGCGACTCCACTAGCCGTAAAAGGGCCGTAAAACCCCTCACCGTAAAAGCTTTTAATCACGTGACCATGATATTTTACGACCTGCTCGGGCGTAAAAGCTTTTACGGTGAGGGGTTTTACGGCCCTTTTACGGCTAGTGGAGTCGCGGCCTTACGCTGAAAAATAACTTTTAACTGGCGGTGGCCAATGGAATTATAACAAATTCTAATCTGTGGAACGTTTCGATGAATAATATTTCTATTTTTATCAAAATATTGTGTAATCTGCCAAAATATTACTTACATTTCTATCTGAAGCAATTATTCTCAAGAAATAAAGCAAAAAATCTCAAAAGTTTCTTTCCCATTCGAAAATCGCCCACTTACAACAAAGAAAATGAAACAATGGAAAAATGTATTATTGCCGATATTGTTGCGTTTCGCGTGACGATCAAGCCAATTTAGTAAAAATACCTGATTATTTTTAATTTAACAAATATCGAAATAGCGTAAAAATAATTTTTGATTGCTAGTGAACTTTTTATTTCAAGATAACTGCAGCCATTACAAATACTACAAATTCTAATCTGTCTAACGTTACGATAAAAAGTATTTCGTTTTTTACGTTAGGCTACAAAAATTTCTACAAGAAATATGAAAATAGCAAAAAAAATAACTTTTAATTTCTAGCCAACTTGTAATTTCAAGATGGCGGCGGCCATTGGAAATCTAACAAATTTTAATCTGTTAAACGTCACGATGTTAAATACATTTTGTTTTTTACGTGATGCAATGTTACGCTAAAAAATTTTCACAAAAAATATCGGAATAAAGAAAAAAATAACCTTCAATTTCTAGCGACCTTTTTATTTAAAAATGGCGGCGGCAATTAAAAATATAACAAATTCTTATCTGTCGAACCTTACAATTAATAATATTTCGTTTGTTACGTCACGCTACAAAAATTTCTACAAAAAATATAAAAATAGCAAAAAAACTTTTTTTAATTTCTAGCACACTTGTAATTTCAAGATGGCGGCAACCATTAAAAATATCACGAATTCTAATGTGTCGAACGTTACGGTTAAAAATATTTCGTTTCTTACGTTACGTAATGTTTCGTTATGTAAATTTATACAAGAAATATCAAAATAGCGAAAAAAAATAACTTTCAAACAAAAACGATGTACAATTCTCATGTTGAGTCAGGATATTTTATTCATAATTTTGAAGTTTAGACTATTCACAAAAACTAATAAAATATTTTTGAGTCCATTATTAATCCTTTAATCCAACCACAGAAGTAACAGCAATAATGGTTAGAAGAATAAGCTTCTTTAAAAACAAGTAAACGCCAATAAAAGGCTGACACTAGATCGGTTTTAACTTTGTAAATTTTCTACCTACGTTTACTTGTTTTTAAAGAAGCTTATTCTTCTAACCATTATTGCTGTAACTCCTGTGGTTGGATTAAAGGATTAATGATGGACTCAAAAATATTTTATTATTTTTTGTGAATAGTCTAAACTTTAAAATTATAAAAACGATGTATAAAAAGTTTGTGCTACAAAACACCGGAAGTAGCAACACACGTTACAATCGTTACGGTCTGAGTTTAAAAAGCAGTAGTATAGCAGTTCTCAAGCTACATATTCACGTGTGTCACTTCGAAAACGATTCATGGAACAGCTTAAGAAACAGAAGTAATATTCAGAAAAAATTTTTATAAATGATATGTAAAGAGGTTTGACGTCGAGGTCATTGATTTGGATCAAACTCGATTAGGTTATTTTGCATCCTTAACGACTGACATGTACCAAGTATGAAATGCGACGCCGAAAACTAAAAGTTGAAAATCGGACAATCACTTAAAAGGCTCAAACTGTCACTTTTTTTCTTGATTGGCTGGTGGCTCGTAGCAGCGCGCCCGTCCAACTTCAGGTTCCAGGCCTGAACGTTGTGGGTTGGATTACCTGCGTAGAATCCCCTTTTTATTTAATTTTTTTTTTTTTTTGTTTGTTTCTATTATACTATTATGTTTATACTAATTTTATTTAAAAATTATTTTCAAATATTCATGTACATGTGAGGTTCGTGCATAATTGCTACAGGCTATAAAACACAACGAAACATAAATAATACTATTAGTCCGGGACGCCGCCAGAGGGCGTTCGAATGGCAGCGGTGTAACTAAAGCTTTGTTATACGGTCGATCGTTCCCAAACATTACTTTTTTAAACTTGGTTTCATTAATAAAAGCTCAGAAAAAACATTCAAATAAAATAAACTATTGAAAGTTCATCCATAAGAATAGTTAATGCAGATTTGACAGTAAGACTCAATATTAGAATATACACAGACGACGAATACAGTAAATTTTGAATAAAGCCAATCGCCTTGATAATAAATAGGAAAAATAATAATGCAAAATAAATTTTTATATTTTAAACAGTTTTGGAATATTACAAATCAGTTTAAAATACTGAAATTTATCTTTAAATGGATATTTTTATTCTAGTTCTGTGCTCTTACTCAACTTGAAGAACCTTATGATTACTCAACGATAAATTTCTAGATCAGTAATTCTATTTTTATCAAAATATTTGTACAGTATATTGTGTAATCTGCCAAAATATTACTCACATTTATATCCGAAGCAATTATTCTCAAAATATAAAGCAAAAAATTGCAAAACTTTCTTTCTCATTCGAAAATCGCCCACTTACAACAAAAAGAGAGAAACAATGGAAAAATGTATTGTTGCCGATATTGTTGCGTTTTGCGTGACGATAAAGCCGATTTAGTAAAAATACCTGATTATTTTTAATTCAACGAATATCGAAATAGCGTAAAAAATTTTTAATTTCTAGCGGACTTTCTATTTCGAGATAGCAGCGGCCATTAAATTTATATAACAAATTCTAATCTGTCGAACGTTACGATTAAAACTATTCCGGTTTTTACGTTACGCTACAGAAATTTCTACAAAAAATATGAAAATACCGAAAAAAAATCACTTTTAATTGCTAGCAAACTTTTAATTTCAAAATGGCGGCGGCCACTGGAAATACCACAAATTCCAATCTGTCGAACATTACGATTAAAAATATTCCATTTGTAAAGTTACGCAATGTTTCGTTAATTAAATTTCTATAAGAAATATGAAAATAACGAAAAAAATGACTATTAATGCCTAGCAAACCTTCTATTTCAAGATGGCACCGGCCATTAAAAATATAAATTCTAATATGTCGAACGTCACGATTAAAATTATTTTTTTACGTTACGCTATTAAATTTCTACAAAAATTATGAAAATAGATGGCGGCGGCCAGTGAAAATATAACAAATTCTAATCTGTCAAACGTTATGATTAAAAATATTTCGTTTCTTACGTGACGCAATGTTACGTTAAAAAATTTTCACAAGAAATATCAAAATAAAGAAATAAATAACTTTCAATTTCTAGCAAGCCTTTCATTTCGAAATAACGGCAACAATTATAAATATAAGAAACTAGTTAAGTAACGCTGTATCAGCGTGTAGTCGGAACGAAGCTGCTTGCACCTTTATTTTCTAGATTATGAAAGAAAAAAGAAACAAAGAATCATTCGTCCTCAACAATATATTTGATTTCTATTGGATCATTTAAAGGTACTGTACAAATATAAAATCAGAATAAGCCATTAATTAATTGCTATGCCAACGTCTCACGAAATTCTGGCTTTCACTACGGGCCTTGGACTTACAGATTGACTCTTAGCGATCTTTATTGTAACTCTTTAAAAATACTGAGTCAGTTATTTCTTTCACTCGACTCAATGTAACATAAGTAAGACCGATAGCTGTCTCTTTTTTCTCTACATCGATTTTTTGGAAGAGTTAATCCTAAGAGTATGCTAAGGTAAGGGGAAACTGTTTACGAGATCTCAATATACTGCCATCGTTCGAAGAACGTGTTCTGGGGATTATTGAAAACAGATTACCATAGATGAAAGGTCCCTGATAGCTATCGAATTTCAGATCAAGTAGGCTCGATTTCTTGTCGTAAGAATGTTCAGATCTGTATCAGAGAAATCACCCGAAGCTAGATGTTGTAAGACATCTGTGAAGGAACTATCTGCGCTATTTTAAGAATCAAATGGAAATGTAATGTAATGTCCCAACCAAACGGCTCATCTTTCTCGGGGTTTATCTCATTCAATCTTCTCTCGATCATGTAAAGCAGGCATGTCAAACACGCGGCCCGCCAACACATGGGTTGCGGCCCGCCGAGACTTTTTAAAAATTTTTAAATATCAAGCTTTGACGCTTGAAGTTGGAAAGTTTGAACTTTTTTGAACTGTACGATTCCCGTCCTTTTTGTGTTTGTTCGTTCCGTATTTCGTCCAACCAATTCAAATTGGTCGACGCTACGAAAGACGGTTGGATAACGGCCGCGGCTTTGAATCTACGAACGATGATTGGCCGGCGAACATCGTACGAGAGCGGACGTCGTGGAAGACTGCTACGCGCTGATTGGTCCATCAGCGATTGCTACAATCCGTATAAAAGGAAAGGTTTTGGCGCGAAAGTCAAGTTTTTGCTGGAACTTCAAGGCAGATGTTTATGTGCTCTACCGTAAGGTGTTTCGTCTACTATTGTCGTGACGAGTGGCGGGAGGAATGTTCCTAGTAACTGTATCCGAAGTATACGTCGCAAGGTGTCTTTTCGACGGATCTGTTCAGGAATAGTGACTTTTGGAACTTTGACTGTTTGTGTGAATCTACTTTGTAAACGTCGTAATTTTTGTGATTTGTAAATCTCGTAAACTTTGTAAGTTCATGTAACGCCAATAGTTGTCATAAACGTTTCGTTTAATTTGAAAAGAGGTATTTCAAATTTGACTAACTTCAAGAACAATGAGTAAGAAAAGGTAAGAAATACGTTGCAAAACTTCGTGAAGACAAATTGTCCGAATTGAAATCACTCCTTTAAAAACAAAGTGTATTCACTAAATTGTTGAAGACAATACAGCCGCTGTAAAAGTTAGTTATATATTATCACATTTAATCGCGAGCAGATCGAAACCATTTACCGAAGGGGAATTTATTAGTGAATGCTTAATTAAAGCGGCGGAAGTATTATGTCCAGCACAAAAAAAAAAAAAATGTAAAAGTGTAAGTTTAAGTCGAAATACTGTAGCTAGCAGAGTTGATGAAATAGCCGATAATTTGAGAAATCGGCACAATTCAACAATATCGACATTTCAAGCCTACTCTATTGCAATTGATGAAAGTACAGATATTCGAAATATCGCTCAGCTGGCCGTTTTTATTCGCGGATGCGATGTTAATTTAAAAATAAGTGAAGAACTTTTGGAAATCATTCCTATGCATAATACAACCACTGGAGCTGATATTTTTGACGCACTTATGGAAGTTTTGAAGAAGTATAAGTTACCGTTGGAAAAGTTGGTTTGTCTCGCAACTGATGGTGCACCTACCGTGACCGGTATTACTAAAGGAGTTGTTGCAAGATTAAAAGAAACGTGCAAACCAAGGTCCTAGAATATAAGGTTAGCTCATACAGCCGATTTAGCCACTTCCTGCCAGATTCCGGATATACGTCATCCCTAGTCGATCCGTGGTCGAGCGACTGCTTCACCACAGTAAGCGAGGGAAGAAAATTTTGAAATTTCACTATTTTTGTTACTTTATGCAGTGTTAAAACACTGCACAATCTTCGAAGGTAAATATATCTATCGTTATTACTATTATTAAACATAATTATGTCGATAAAAATCGTACGGAAGTAACAAAAGTGTTCCTAGAACTGTTTGATAATCTGTTGTTGTCTTTACTCTTCGTTCTGTAGAAATTACAGAATATGGTTACGGATAAAATATATTTATTACTAAAATACTTAAAAATACTAAGAATAGTTTTCTGCATGTATAAAAATAGTATCTGCACGATGAAACGACGACTACAAATAATAAGCTGGCCCCGTAACAGGGTGGTGACACTTTTAAGATAACTCGAGGTGTAAAAAAGAAATATTGTTTATTATTAATTAATATAACTTTTTAAAATATGCATATTTACGTAAAATGCTTAGAAATGCAAAATATAAAAATGTTGGTATTACTTTATTTTATCAACACCAACGTTTTTCTTCTTAATTATATTTATAATAAGAGACATACATGCTAGACATGTCCAAAACACATCGAATATATGAAGGGCAACTCATTTAAAAAACGCTATAAACAAAAAATCATAGGACTACTTACCGACTGTGCACCGCCATCGCTTTAGCTTGTTTTGGTCGTGGAGCTACACATTGGAGGGCGGACGCGCATACAGCGTGTCACGTGACCTGGATTCGACTTCAGTCGCTCACGTGACTACAGCTCTGACGCGTTTCCGGACAACTTTTTCTTGTGGCGGAAGAATTCGTTCTGTTTGCACTATACCTCGCAGGCGTCACGTGATAGAGTAAAGACACCCTACGGTGCCCACATTAATTAATAGCGGTGGCTCCGCCGGGCCGCTGTTTGTAGACATTTGCGAACGACGGTGAAAAAAAAGAGACGTCCGTAATATCGTGATCTATAATTTTAAAATATGCGTTTTTAGAGAGAAAATTTAAAAGATGGGTTCCAATAGCATCCAAAGTAGCTGCGAAAAAAACTCGAGACGACACTTATATATATTGACGTGCGTTTTCACAACTTGTAAATTTTCATTCATAAAACTACATAATGGACACAAAAACCCGCGTGGACAGCCCGCGGACCAGTTTGACGAACTTTGCTTAGTTACGCTTCCGTAACACCGTAACATTCTATAACGAAATTCACAAGCTAAGGTTTGACAACGACGATTTATTTTTCGAGATTAACTTGTTAAATAGAGAACAATCAAATTACTTTAAAATTCAGATTAAATGTTTATAACTATAAATTTATAAACACGTATGTTTTACATAGCCTAACTAATCCTTTAAATTTAAAAACGTAAAGTTATATAACAATAATTTATATGTAAGATGTGGATCAATAGGCTACTACATAAAGACTTTTCTGTTTGGTAATTTTTTGCTTAAAAACAACAGACGCAACACGCGTCAGAGCGAAGTTCTCACACCCAGTTTTTTTTTCCATTCCAATACCTCGCGGACCAATACTTTTGTGAATTAAAATAAAAGTAATGATAAGGCGGATCACAGTTTGAGTACGTCCAGTTAGACCTCCAGCGACTTTCTTTTAATTTCTTTTATGAATCGCACAAATTTTATTTCTTATCAGACTTTTCAATTAAACACGCAAATATCTGCAGCTTTTAACACCAAAAGGTATACAAAAATGATTCCATATTGAAAGAAATCGGAAGTAACGTAGTCGACAGAAAATTGCCAACCCGGATGTATTTAAAGAACGAATAACGTAACCTTTCTAGATATTTGGCTGAATTCTTAATGCCTAATGTAACGAAAACGTTTGCCTGGTAAAAGTTGTGCTCGATATCTAAAAAAGTTTGGTTATTCATTTTTTAGTAACGCCGGCTTAAAAACAAATCTTTAAACTTGGAAATTTTTCCTACTGCTTAGAGTCGAATAAAGTCGGATAAATGAAAGACTTCTGAACGCGTTAAGCGACAATCAATCCTAAAAAAACAGTAAAATCTTATAATTTACTTGTGGTTGTAGCATCCTTAAATCTTTTCTAGAGAATTACTCTTTTAAAAGAAATTTTGTAGAAAAAGTAGTGTATATTTTTAATATTTCTGTTAACGGTTAAACGTTTAAGAAAGGAATACAAACACAGCATTAAGTAACGCAAAACATGTATTATGTTACATAATTCATTTTTACATAAATATTTACATATACAAGCACCGTAATGCGAGTCCATTTCGAAAACTGCGCAGATAAATTTTTCTTGTACTGTGTAGACTCAGGAAATAACAAAAATGACACATTTTCATGAATTGCTCGTAAGCAAAACATAGAGAATACATTGAGGGAAAAATATTTTTTTTTTAATGATGTTAGTAAACTTGTAGGCCTTATACTAAATGAACAAGGAACAATATCGTCTGCTTGGATTAATTAAAGTATTTTCTTCAGCTATCACTATTCTAGCTGTACAGTACATATGACACACATGACAGTAATTCTCTCTTTAGGTAGGAGTAGCTGACCATTTACAGTCCAGCAGGGGATCTATTTCAGAATGAGTGTAAATAGAGTATAAAGTAATTAAATTTAAGTTGTATTTTCTTTAAGGTGACCAGATTTTAACATTTGTGAAGCGGGACAAAATTGACGGGGGAGTAGGAAGTTGTCTTCTTGAAAAAAATTGTTCTAGATCAAAATTTTATTATCAAAGAACGCAAAAATTGTATTGTTATATTTTTTTTAAATTTCAATGTATGTAAAATTTACAAATATAATAAATTTATATACTATTATAAATCTTTAAAAACTTCTTTTTTCGCATATTTCTCAGTCGAGTGAATTTTTTAGTAGATTGCTGTCGTTTAAAATGTCATTAAATTTTTCGCAAGAGTTTAAATTATATTTCACACATAATATGGCTTTCAAAGTCTCAACACTTAATTGTGATTAATCAGATATCCACGAAAGCGCCCTTATTAAACTTGTAAATAAAACAGTGTTAATCTAAAATTTTACATAGTTGTATCGAAGAATATTTACAGTATTATATTATGAAATGAAATTTTACTAGTAACGTCTAAAACTGTTTTAAAATGTATTTATTTTTATGTTTCAATAAATTTTCTTAACCATTTTCTATCTGAAATAAGATTTCTCCTTCTGAAGTAAATGTACTTTCTTCAGTTTACTAAAATGGTATTTTCTAAATGAATGAAATAAAATAAAACTAAGTTCGTACTTTAATATGTTGATACGCGCTTCTTATACTTAATCATTTAGTATAATCAGGGATGGGCAACCTTTTTCTATGTAACGGCCGTATTTAAAAACTTTTGAACTAACGTGAACCCCAAACGAGAGAAAAAAGAAATGCCAGTAAATCACAATTATTTATTAATATGTAATTATAAATTAGCATAGCCGCTTTTTAATATTTTTATAAACGATATTATAGAAACCATTCCCGAAAATAATAATATATTGTTGGCTAAATTAATTAAATATATAGTGAATAATAACTTTAGAATACATGAGAATAAAACAAAATATATTTATTTATCAAATAAGAACAAAAAAGTCAACTTAGATGATATACAAGTAAGAATTAATAATAAACGTATTCAAAGAGTTAATACCATAAAATATTTCGGTATTGAAATTGATGATAAATTACGATGGAACAATCGTATAAATAATCTAACATTGTCTTTATCTAGATTTATTGGAATATTGAAAAGAATAATGAGTTTCATAAATTTTGAGACTGTTTTGCGTTTATATCACGCTTGTATGGAACCCAAACTTCGATATGGTATTTCCGTATGGGATACTGCTTCTGGCTGGCAGGAAAGAATCTTATATATATTCATATTTCAAACATTTTTTTGAAGTTTAAATAAATGTTTGGCTTATATTACAGTTAAGAAGCTTAGTTATTAGTTATTATTCTTAATCTTAAGCTTAGTATAAGATTCTAGCTAATATTATTCTTAATCTTAACTCATCACTTATTATATAAGTGATAAGTTAAATAAACACTTTAGGACCTCTAACTATAACTGTCAATGGAATAAAGAATTTGATTCTACCAAGAGTTAAGCACTGTTTTGGCGAAATGCACCGATCTATCAACTGATGTATAACTGGAATTCTTTAAAAGGATATAAAGATCTGAGAACTTATGGGCAATTTAAACAAGTTGTTAAAAAATTGAACGATGTCTAATTTTGTGTATTATTTATTTTTGTTGTTCTTTTTTTGTTTTGTTGATTGTTTATTTTCTGTATATGTATTTTTGTTGACACTTGGAAAAGGCCAATGGCCATAAGTGTCGTTTTAGTTAAATAAACAAATAAATAAACATATACTGTACTTAATTTAGCTTCTAGAAATGATGTAAACGTAATATATCAGAAATATTTGGTTAAATATTAGTCACTGCTAGTTTTAAATTATTTTCGATGTGTCTGCTAGCCGGTTTCTTGTTTTAATTCTTACTAAATTCATTACGAAAAACTATTCACATGCAAAAGTTGTAGAAAATAACGTTGGAATTTTTGCTGCATACTTCCTTAAGCTGGGAAATTGATGTATTACAAATATTTTACACATTTTACGCGTCTAATTAGTCGAGTTCAAATTCCCAGAACTTGTAAAACTGTCAGTGGACCTTCAAAGGATTCCACTCATACGTTATAAAGGGTCTGTAATGAAGATTGACAGGTAGCTATGGGGTGTAAGAAAACAAATTTATTTTTCCAAATAATTTCAAAAGAAAATATTTTAATTAATCCAAGCAGACGATATTATTATTACGAGTTACACCCGCAATATTCTGATACCAATTTCATCAAAGAATTAACTGACAACAAATACTGTATACGTAACGATCGAAGATAAATTACAATATAATGTTCACATTAAACACTTCCCATATGGTCAAATTTTATAAAAATAATTTTATTTACAAGCTTAGGAATGCGTTTAAGCAAGACCTCGAATGGGATTTTAGTTAACCTCTGAATAACAGAAAAACGTAATTCTCGTGAGCATGTTTGTTCTTGTAAATCATTAACATTTTAACTATTGCGATAACAAATACCTATAAATTAATAATTATCATCTGTATTTTATCAATCGTCACCATTTCTGTGCTTCTCATAACCATGTAAGTTAAAAAATTTTACAAATTTTGTAACAGTGCAACTAAACAGTTACATGACAGAGTTGATAAGGGACTCGAAGTTCGAAAAATGCATACTCTAGGGGAAAAAATGTGATTTTCTAAAGCTTGTCCTGTTTCTAATTGATAGTATAATAAGTCTAGCGAGAAAGATCTATATTGCGCATTTTAAATAACTAAACTTTATAAAATAACGTGTTTTTAAAAAGACGCTCTTTTAAAAATAATTCTGTGTTGACGAGTCATTTCTCTTCGTCATTGTCATCCTTTGAAATAAAAAAAGTATCATATACGTATTTTGATTTTGAACTAATAGGAAAGGCATCTTGATTTGGCTTTCTTGGTTTGACGGCACGATTATAACAAACAGTATCGTGTAACTTCTTACGTTCGAGTCGTGTATTGTCTGCCACTTAATACATGTTTGAAATAGTTTTTAATTACTTTGCTTATTTATGATATTTAAATAAAAATGTGAGTTTTACTCCTTCCACCTTTTCCTAGCCAAAATTGTAATTTTTTCGATCACCGATATGAAATTTCGTTATGCATTGTTCCCGTGAGTGAAGCTGTATCTTACCAAACAAAGATATTAATTACAATATTCATTGGGCTAGTCCATGGTTAGATTTTTTATTCCTATTACTTTTATCTTTTTTAGGTGAAATATAAAGGTGTACCGTTTAGTAACGAAATAGTTTTATTGTCGGCATATTCTTATCCACGTTCTAAACTAGACTTATTATATCAGTCGAATAGGAATTACACGATATTCAGGAAGTCGTCATTTTTTATTTCATTTATACATCTTTAATTTTAACATTATCAATCATAAATTGATTTGTTTATGATAACTATAACTTATTTTATAATATGCGATTCATAAAAGAAATTAAAAGAAAGTCGCTCGCGGTCTAACTGGACGTACTCAAACTGTGATCCGCCTTATCATTACTTTTATTTTAATTCACAAAAGTATTGGTCCGCGAGGTATTGGAATGGAAAAAAAAACTGGGTGTGAGAACTTCGCTCTGACGCGTGTTGCGTCTGTTGTTTTTAAGCAAAACATTACCAAACAGAAAAGTCTTTATGTAGTAGCCTATTGATCCACATCTTACATATAAATTATTGTTATATAACTTTACGTTTTTAAATTTAAAGGATTAGTTAGGCTATGTAAAACATACGTGTTTATAAATTTATAGTTATAAACATTTAATCTGAATTTTAAAGTAATTTGATTGTCCTCTATTTAACAAGTTAATCTCGAAAAATAAATCGTCGTTGTCAAACCTTAGCTTGTGAATTTCGTTATAGAATGTTACGGTGTTACGGAAGCGTAACTAAGCAAAGTTCATCAAACTGGTCCGCGGGCTGTCCACGCGGGTTTTTGTGTCCATTATGTAGTTTTATGAATGAAAATTTACAAGTTGTGAAAACGCACGTCAATATATATAAGTGTCGTCTCGAGTTTTTTTCGCAGCTACTTTGGATGCTATTGGAACCCATCTTTTAAATTTTCTCTCTAAAAACGCATATTTTAAAATTATAGATCACGATATTACGGACGTCTCTTTTTTTTCACCATCGTTCGCAAATGTCTACAAACAGCGGCCCGGCGGAGCCACCGCTATTAATTAATGTGGGCACCGTAGGGTGTCTTTACTCTATCACGTGACGCCTGCGAGGTATAGTGCAAACAGAACGAATTTTTCCGCCACAAGAAAAAGTTGTCTGGAAACGCGTCAGAGTTGTAGTCACGTGAGCGACTGAAGTCGAATCCAGGTCACGTGACACGCTGTGTGCGCGTCCGCCCTCCAATGTGTAGCTCCACGACCAAAACAAGCTAAAGCGATGGCGGTGCACAGTCGGTAAGTAGTCCTATGATTTTTTGTTTATAGCGTTTTTTAAATGAGTTGCCCTTCATATATTCGATGTGTTTTGGACATGTCTAGCATGTATGTCTCTATTATAAATATAATTAAAAAGAAAATACGTTGATGTCTATAGAAATGCAAAATACCAAAATGTTTTATATATTTAGTATAAATTTATTGTAGTGTTGTTTATTCGTATAATAATTTTTATGTAAGAAATGTTAATACTACTTTTTACCACTTTAGAATATTATATCTTAATTAAACTTAGACTTATTTGGAAAAATAAAAAAATACCTAAATTTTATTATTATTTCTTTTAGATGCCAAGAGCAACATGTGCTGTTGCAACTTGTAATAAAAGCTATTGTAAAACAAAGTTATTAAACAGGAAAGTTAGTTATTTTACATTTCCTAAAGATCCAATAATAAGGAGAAAATGGATCCATAATTGTAAAAGAAAAGATAAATTTAATCCTGATTCTTGTCATGTTTGCTCTGATCATTTCACAGAAAATGATTTTGAGAGAAATTTAAAAGCCGAATTATTAGGTTTATTGGCAAGACCTAAACTAAAGAAAACTTCTTTACCGACAGTAAATTTAGGAAATATAGAAAATGAAAATATTAAGCAGTCAAATGAAAGAAAGAATCGTTTATTAAAAAAAAAGAAAGAAAAAACCTGATAGAAAAACTTTTAGATGTAAATAAACAGGATAAACCAGAAGAATCTCTTAACAAATGTAACAATTGTAAAACTTTAGAAGATCTTAATTTTAAATTTAAACATGAAAATTCTATTTTAAAAATGAAGATTAAACATATTGAGATAAGAATGCAAGCAATCCAAAGAAATCTGAAATTGTTGAAAAGTAAAACTGTCATCATTCAAAAAGAACATGAAAAATTGAAAAAAATAAAAAAAGATTTTGTTATATCAATATTGAAAGGTACCTTTACAGAAACACAAATATATAATCTGCTGGAGAGAAAAAAGAAAATTAAATGGAAGAAAGAAGATATGAATTTGGCATTTACTTTGAGATATTTAAGCATAAGATCATATTTATACTTAAGAAATCAAATGAATATCCCGTTACCTGCAGTTTCGACACTTCGACAATGGGCTTCAAAAATAAATCTTTGTCAAGGCATATTAAATGATGTTATAAACATCATGAAAATTAAAGGCTTTGAACTTTCAGAAGAGGAAAAACTTAGTTCTTCAGTTTGATGAGATGAAGGTAAATACTGTATATACTGTACTCATATTGATAAAACCACATAATTCAATAATTATTTTA
This sequence comes from Centruroides vittatus, assembly GCF_030686945.1. Classification (NCBI taxonomy): domain Eukaryota; kingdom Metazoa; phylum Arthropoda; class Arachnida; order Scorpiones; family Buthidae; genus Centruroides; species Centruroides vittatus. The sequence continues at coordinate 728,516 of NW_027122637.1, forward strand.
ATTTTCTGTTTTAACATTTTACTGATATTTCAGGTAAGGAGTCTATATATGAATATGATAAAGTGAAGGATAAATTTATTGGACCCAATAATCAAGTTTTAGTAATGATGGCAAGAGGACTATTTGCATCATGGAAACAACCAGTTTACTTGGATTTTGATGTTAAAATGAAAAAAAAAAAACTGTTATTTACTGTTATTTCAAAACTTTTTGATGCAGGATTTACTGTTGTTGCTGTTGTTAGTGACTGTGGTGGACAAAATATAGGATTATGGAAGGAATTAGGGATAAATATATTCAATACTAAATTTATACATCCATCTAATGGAAATAATATATACTATTTTCTAACTCTACAGCTATTGCTATTAAAAGATATATTAAAACTGAAAATGCCTTAGCAGCTTATGAATTTATATCATCAGTTAATGCATGGTTTGATGTTATGAATAGTTCAACACCCAATTTTCATTACAAAATTGATTATCCCTCCAAATGTGCTTATGGCATTAACATAACTGAACAAAATAATATACTTGATAATACTTACACATCTCATACTTTCAATTATTCTGTATCTAAACAATCACTTCAAACATTTCAAAAAAGAATGCTTATATCTATTAAATCTATCAAAGATTTATTTTTCGACCTTAGTTCAAAATTTCCTAAATACCATTATATCTTAACATGTAAAGTAAATCAGGATTCTTTAGAAAACCTATTTTCACAGATTCAAACTCGAGGTGGTTTATGCGATCATCCTAGACCACTCGAAGTAATATATAGAGTAAGAATGATAATTTTAGGCAAATCACCAGGAATATTGCAAAATAAATTAAACACAGACGATCAGATAGTTGAAAATTATTTAATAAATGAAATGTTTGAAGAGGCAGATTTACTGCAAGAAGTTTCAGATATGTCTAGTTCTAAAGAACAAGGAATATCTGAAAATTTATGCAATGTAAATGATGATGATTTATGTGAGATATCTCAGGAAAATGTAGAATTAAAAAATGATGGATTACAATATTTAGCAGGATGGATTGTGAGAAAATACAAAAAAAAAAAAAAAATAAATATATAAAATATTAAAAAAATTTTGTACCTGATTTAATTGTTTTTACATAACACTTAATTTGTATATATTGATATCAATAATATGTTTATAACATAAAAAATTGTTCTTTTTATGTTATAAACGTCTTGCACGTCGCTTTCAACAATTGCATTGTTACGTCACACTTCCATTATTACGTAACAGTAAGGCTTGGTTCCATTGTTGATGGAAGTGTTAAGCCTTAATGCTGTCCCTCTCCCCCGTGGGGAGGAATTTCGAAAAATCCCTTCTTAGTGTGCGTTCTCGTGACGTACCCTGTGTACCAAATTTCAACTTTCAACTCCTTACCGTTTGGGCTCTGCGCTGATTATTATTATTATCAACTCGTCTCGAATATATATGTAGATTCTTATCTGTCGAACGTTACGGTAAAGAATATTTCGTTTTTTACGTTACTCTACAAATATTTTTACAAGAAACATGAAAATAGCGAAACAAATAACTATTATTTGCTAGCGAACTTTCAACTTTAAACTGGCGGTGGCCAATGGAATTACAGGTACTCCTCACTTTACGACCAAGTTCCGATCCGACGACTACGTCGTTAAGCGAGGAGCTTGCGTCAGAAATATAGGATCATTGTAAAGTTATACAAATTATGCCACAAACTTCAAATTTATTGATAAAAAGACAAATATAGTATGCTATTAGCCTATTATAGTACTATAAGACTGGCGCCGGATGGCCGAGCGGTCAAGGTGGCAGCCTACCGCTCTGGGGGACCCGGGATCGAATCCGAACGGGTCGAAAAATCCCCAGGAATTTTTCGGGGGGTGGTCCGTTCGGATATGTCGGGCCCCGTCCCTCACTACCCGGTCGCCCCATTGTGGGCCTGGCCGAACCCATAATGGGCCTACTAAAAGAGGCCCTCTTAGTGCCCACAGGGCGGAAAGAGTTTAAAAAAAAAAGTACTATAAGACTATTATAGTACGCTAAGTGCGCATGTCACCATCCGACACTGAAGCTGAGAAAGGGAATTCCCGGAATTGCAGATCGAAACTCAATTGGTCGTAAAGTGATGGCAGTGGAGCCTGTATAATAAATTCTAATCTGTGGAATGTTTCGATATAATAATAACTAATTCTATATTTATCAAAATATTTGTACGATATATTGTGTAATCTGCCAAAATATTACATTTATATCTGAAGCAATTATTCTCAAGAAAGAAACTTTTGCGATTTTTTGCTTCATTTCTCATTCGAAAATCGCCCACTTACAACAAAGAAAGTGAAACAATGGAAAAATGTATTGTTGCGTTTCGCGTAACGATCAAGCCAATTTAGTAAAAATACCTGATTATTTTTAATTCAACAAACATCGAAATAGCGTAAAAATAATTTTTAATTTCTAGCGGACATTCTATTTCAAGATGGCGGCGGCTATTAAAAATATAACAAATTCTAATTTTCAAACGTTACGATTAAAATTTCTTTTATTCTCACGTTACGCTATTAAATGTCAACAAGAAATATGAAAACAACGAAAAAAATGACTTCAAATTTCTAGAAAAATTTCTATTTCAAGATGGCAGCGGCCATTTAAAATATAACAAATTCTAATCTGTCGAACGTTACGATGAAAAGCATTTCGTTTCTTATGTGATGCAATGTTACGCTAAAAAAAATTTTACAAGAAATATGAAAATAGCGAAAAATATTAGTTTTAATTTTTATCGATCTTTCCATTCCAAGATAACAGCGCACATTGAAAATATAACAAATTTTGGAATGTCTAACGTTACGATAAAAAATGTTTCGTTTCTTGCGTGACGCAATGTTACGTTAAAAAGTTTCACAAGAAATATTAAAATAAAGAAATAAATAACTTTCAATTTTCAGCGAGCTTTTCATTTCAAAATGGCGGCGGCGATTATAAATATAAAAAATTCTTATCTGACGAAATTTTCTTTACCGTAACGTAAAGAATATTTCGTTTTTTACGTTACGCTACAAATACTTTTACAAGAAACATAAAAACTTCGAAAAAAATAACTATTATTTGCTAGCGAACTTTCAACTTTAAACTGGCTGTGGCCAATGGACACCGCCAGTTTATAACAAATTCTAATCTGTATAACGTTTCGATAAATAATATTGCTATTTTTATAAAACTAATTCTATATTTATCAAAATATTTGTACGATATATTGTGTAATCTGCCAAAATATTACTCACATTTATATCTGAAGCAATTATTCTCAAGAAATAAAGCAAAAAATCGCAAAAGTTTCTTTCTCATTCGAAAATCGCCCACTTACAACAAAGAAAGTGAAACAATGGAAAAATGTATTGTTGCCGATATTGTTGCGTTTCGCAAACGATTAAGCCGATTTAGTAAAAATACCTGATTATTTTTAATTCAATGCGTATTTTGAATTTATTTTCGTTTTAATGATTTTTATTTTTTAAAGCTTATTCTGCAATGACAGAACAATCGAAAAAGGGCTTTTTACATGCTATATAAAGTAAACTCTTTAAAGTATTTGCAGGAGATAATAACTTTCTTCATTTAGGAACTTTCTCTTGCACATGTAACAATTTTATTTATTATTATATAAAAATTAATAAATTTATAAAAATATATTAAAAAGAAGGGAACAATAGAAATATATATTTCAACATTATTCATAATATTATTTTATAATAAAAAAATTCTAGAATGCTTTCAATATGAAGATGGCGGTGGCCATTCAAACCATAACAAATTCTAATCTGTCGAACGTTACGAATAAAAATATTTCGTTTCTTACGTTACGCGGACTAATTAAATTTCTATAAAAAGTATCGATATAAATAGAAAATATCCTGTGATTTCTAGCAAATTTTCTATTTCAAGATGGCGGCGTTCATAAAAAATATTACAAATTCTTATCTGTGGTTAAGAATATTTCGTTTCGTACATTACGCAACAGAAATTTTTACATGTATTAAAAAAAATAACGTAAAAAATAACTTTTCATTTTAAAACGGTTTCCGTTTAAAACGGAAACCGTTTTAAAACGGAAACGGAAACGGCAAATAAAAAAATATAACAAATTCTTATCTGTCGAACGTTACGATTAAAAATATTTCATTTTTTACGTTACGCAATGTTTCGCTATTTAAATTTCTACAAGAAATATCCATATAAAAATAAACAATTTCTTCATTTCTAGAATACTTTTATATTTCAAGATGGCGGCGGCCATTAAAAATATAACAAACTAGCATGTAGGCCCGGCGTTGCTCAAGCAAAAGTAACGATAGCGAAGATTAAGATTATTACGTTATAGTCACAAAAAAAAAGTAATTTCATCAACAAACTAAGTATTTCTAAAGAAAGATCGAATTTGAAAATCGAATGTTCTAATATTGTTCGCAAAAGCAAAATTTTATAACAAAAATAAATCAGATTTATTTTTGTTATAAAATTTTGCTTTTACAGATTTTTAGTTTTGCACACAGTAGAAAAATCTAGAATTACAATTTTGTCTATTGTAATAATATTAGTCGTTGCCAGAGAGTGCTATAAAGCAGAGTAAAGTCTGTAAATTTGAAAACTATAAAAATAAATTTATATTTCTCAAAAATAAAAAAAAATTTAAAAGTCGCTATTTTTGGCTGATTTGTTTGCAGTCGCCGCTACGTCGGTATGTCCCTCTAGAAGTCGCTATTGTGGCGACAAGTCGCCACGGTTGAAAACACTGCCTATATTCGCCAAATCATATGTTTGCTAAGCGTTAAGTTTCTGCCGAATTTGTTTTCAGTGCCGTGGTAAACATAAATTACGTAAATTTGAAATTCGCATAAAATATCTTTTTTCATAATTTAATAAATGAAAAGTTTATTATTATCATTTTTTTTAATAAGAAAAGTTTTTAACGCAGAGCGGTAAAAATTCTCCGCGGACCGGTGGTTGAGAAATGTTGCCCTAGACCAGCGGTTCCCAACCTTTTTCGTTAGCGTACCCCCGTGGCATTTCCACCGAGCAACAGATGCGCAAATCTCGCGCACTTCCTGTTTGTAGAGAGTGTCGCCATTTTGAATTTTATTTGACTCGGTTCTCGGTCCTCTGAGTACCTACAAGTCTGGTTTTCTTTTTTGCGCACGTGATTTGGGCACTTAATACTCTGTGCCAAATTGCAACTTCTGACATGTACTCCTTTATACCTCTATGCTGGTAACACAGCAGGCAGTACGATTTTATAAACATGACATAGTCTTGCCAATAACAAAATAATAAAAATACTGAATAAATAATGAAAAAAATTACCGCTTGTAGAGAAAATCCGGAGAAACTAGCTATGTCTTCTTTTTCCTTGCTAACAATAAAAAATACTTTTTATAAACAAAAAAATACTTTTTTCAAACAACACGTGGGGATATTGTTGAAAGATAATAATAATAATAACGGTAACACACCCCACCATCAAAAGTCCGTAGCATAATCACTAATCACGCATAATGGTATCCCCACTACTATTGACCGACTGCACAACATTTATTGATCTGTTGCATTGTACAGTACAATCGGCAGCATAAGTTTTTATTTCTATTTTTGCATTTGAAATGTATAATAAAGTCTGTGATTGTTGCAAGGAACATTTTTACCTAATAATTTTGTAATACTATTAATTTGTGATACATAATATATTATTTTTTCTGCCATAATAACTAACTTTTTTCCCAACGATTCCCAACCCAGGGGTACGCGTACCCCGGGTTGGAATCGCTGGCCTAGATCAAAGACATAACAGCGCAGTGGCGTAGCGTGGGTGTCAGCCGTCCGGGGCGGAGGAAAATTTCGCCGCCCCCTTATTTAGGTATTTTTACAAGATATTATTATTTATCGTAAAATTTTGCCGCTCCCTAAAAGTGCCGCCCGGGGCGGGCCGCCCCTGCCGCCCCCACTACGCTACGCCACTGTAACAGCGAGCTTGAGGCCGAAGTTTTAAATGCGAAAACGTGTACGTCGGACGTTCAGCGCCGCTTTCCTGTAAGCGTAGAAGTTTGACAGTGGCGTTTGGAATGTCGAGCATGATTCCACTGACTTTCCAAACGCCATTGTCAAACTTCTAGGCTTACAGGAAAGCGGCGCTGAACGTCCGACGTACAGGTTTTCGCGTTTAAAACTTTGGCCTCAACCTCGCTAATCTCAAGACACGTAAACCTTTATAATTACTTAAATTACTCGAATTTAACAAAAATAACAAATTACGACATTAAATTATAAAAAATATTTTAAAATTAATTTAAATAAATGACTCATTCTTCAAGTTACGTAATGTAAAGACGAATTAGACCTTTAAACTTATAACAAACGCTTTCGTTCTTGATTAAAATAATAATCTATTTAGAGAGATAAAAAAATAAACGCCTTCAATTTTTTCTAGAACGTTATTGAAGATAATGCCTTGTGGAAGCGAATTAAGTAAAGATCCACCTGATATTGAGGTAATTTTGGTTACTATTACTTAATATGCTTCATAATTAGAAATGTGAAAAACATATTTGCAATATTTTATATTATATTTTAGGGGGATACTATAGATTACCCCCTATGGAATTTCGCGACTTCGAGTATATATCTGAACTGAGGAGACCGAGACGAGTTCAACGATACCCTACTTTTGGACCGGAGACGAAAAATAAAAAAGTTATCATACTTTTTTCGGCGATCGCGCGATGATAGGGAGTCGCGTCGCTCTCCGCTAAGTCGGCCTCGCTATCGCGATCGGGAGTCCCGTCGCTTGCCGTTAAAATTGCCTTTAGTAGACGTTTCCCCTCTTTTTTTACTTTGTTCAAGAACTACCGTGAATCGATCACTAGTTTAGCACATGGCGGCGTGTGGTGGCGCCCATACGAGAGGTCAGTCGGGCCGCCATGTTCGCTGCCATAAGTAACATTAACCGAAATGGCGATCGCGCGATGATCGGAAGTCGCCGTAGCTCTCCGACCGTCATGGTTTGCAGACTTTACCGCAAGATGGCAGTACTAGCAACTATGGTGCCGTCTTCATGAGAGCATTAAAAAAGTATGGTAAGTGAAAAAGTATGATAACTTGTTTATTTTTCGTCTCCGGTCCAAAAGTAGGGTACCGTTGAACTCGTTTCGGTCCCCTGAGTTCCAATATATAATCAAAGTCCTGAAATTCCATAGGGGGTAATCTATAGTACACCCTATTTTAGTTATTTATAAATTAATTATGAAATAATTAACTTGATATATTAATTGAAGCTGTTATTGTCTAAAACAGGGATCTCAAACACAAACACAACAAAGGACCAGTCAAATAGATATATATATCAGATACCAGCTGTATTTATTATTTTTTGGTAAACCAAAACATACTGTAAACTAAAAACAATGCTCTAACAAAGGCCCTTTTGTTGCCTAGAGTTATGTTTTGAAAGGATCAAATGATTACAATTGGTGAAATTGATTACCATAATTATGTAATTTTCAAGTAAATAATTTTGGTAATCAATTTATTAAATGTCATTCATTAAATTTATCTTTTACAATTATTTGTTTAATGAAATGAATTAGTGGTAATAATTTATAAAACTAATTTATATAGGCTTATAAAATAATTTAGATTAAAACTTTTTGTACTTTTCATTAAAAAAACAATAGCCTATAGCATATAACTGTAATAAATTTTAAAGTACTCACAAAATTTGTTCTCAGAGTATTCTTGCTCTCAATCCAAAAACACCAAAATATGCTAATGTTGTACCTACAGCCAAAACCAAAATTGCAAAAACTCATTGGAAAAGGAATCATGATAAACGATGCAGTGTAAGTAACATTTTTAAATTTTACAAGAGAATTCAATATCAATATACAATACTTAAGAATATTTTCTGAAATTTATAAATTTAAACTCTATATTTCAAAAATAAATTATTTTTTAAATATTTTTTTTAGTCATACAGATCTTTATATAAAAATTTTGATGATATAAAGCACACAACTTTAAGTGAAAGAGGAGCACTTAGAGAGGCTGCAAGGTATATCTTAATTAATGTTTAAAAAGTGAAAAAATTATTAATGTATAAATTAAATTTACTTAAATTTATTGGTTAAAACAATTAATTTGTTTTATTACTTATGTCACCTGTTATTTTATATCTTTTATCATATTGATGACTTTTAATGTGTCATATCTTCTTTGTCTTTGCTTTTTCCCATATTTATATGGGGTAAGCATTTCCATCTTTAATCTGCCTTCTCTACTTTCTCTTCAGGGTGTCCTCTCTCCTAAATCCTCTCCATCTTGTCTCACATCTTGGCTTTGGTTTATCCATTATTCCAATTAGTTTTACAGCCAGTTGCCCTTCTTGACATCAACTCTCACCATTTACCTGGACTTGGGATTGACACCTAATGAGGCTGGCTTGTCCCCTTTGATGACTGGTTTTCTTTTAATGAATCATATAAATATCTTAATTCAAAGTCTGCTTTATTTTATGATGCTATCTTTTATTATGTTAATAGAACAAATATTTACAGAAGACCACCTTCAAAAGAAGCATCTTCTGCAGCTATATATTTTGCCAGTGTTCATACCACAGTCATACAGCCCATTTTGCATTATTTTCTTGATAGTTATTAAGGTTGCCAGACAAAGTGCTGCCAAGAGGGGAGCTGGAGATTTTTTCCCCAGATCCAGAAAAAAGTTAGGGCCCTGTAGTGGTTCCTACCTCTATAAAATTCATGTTATTTTTACTAACATAAAATATCTTTAAAACTGCCTTTTATTAATAAAGAAACATCATTCTATGTATTTCATTTGTTTAAAAAAAAAAATGGCTAAAGGGGCCTGCTCTACCCCTGGGTCATGTACCAGTTCTAGATGGCCTTGGCCAGACATCTTTTATGTTGAAGGACAGTTCTTTATTTTATGTTGTTTGAATCAAGAAAGGATGCAATTTATCCTTTATTTTCATTTTCACCAGCTGTATTTTATATGGAAATGATGGATTTTTGCACAAGCTTATGCTTATCCTTACATATTAATCCATATTCTTCCCCATAGAAATATATTGTTTGCCACTTAATATTTTAAATTCTAAATGAAACTAAAATTTGCAAATGTTTACAGTCTGATTTAAATGTTATATTTTTCATACTAAGTCTAAAAAGTATGAATGTTATTATTAACTAAAAAGTCATTCAATTTTACTTTTCTTGGTGGGATGGGGTGGAATGAAAGTTTGAGAATGGTAGCATTAATCATTTTAAGTATCCTTTAATTCAGTTATATCAACTGCATTTAAGGTGCCACTTAAGTGCAGTTGACATAACCCTTTTTCAGTCTTCTGTTGATTTGAATCTTTGACCTTTTAGCAGTGGTGTAGCGAGGGGGGCAAGGGGGTCTATCATGCTCCGGGTGCCACTCGCAGAGGGGCGCCCAAATGGTCTCCAAGACAAACTATGTGTTTCTGGAGGGGGAGGGGTCGCCAATAAAGTGTCATGCCCTGGGTGCCAGTTATGTTTGCTACGTCACTGTCTTTTAGTAGAACTTTCATTTTGGTGAAGACATGAAAGTTTTCAGGAACAAGATAGAATAGAAAAACATGTCATTATACTAAATTTAATACAGCTTATGCAACTATACCGAGCCATATGTTTAGTTTTATGCTTGATACCCACACACAAATTCAACATTTGAAAGTTTAATTAAAACAATATTAATCACTGAAGTATTAAATATAAAATCAGAATATTTTTGAAATTGTGAATTATATCAATTTATTAAACTTTTATCATTTAATAGTGAGTTTGTGTATGCTATTGCTATATTCAATGTGATCTGTTTCTTTTAACTTAGCTTGTCTGTTTTATATTTTAAGGATTAGTGAACTTATAAAAATAATTTATTTCTCCATATTATATTTAAAGCATTAAATCATTACTTTCTTTACACATAATACACATGTGTAAGAAAAGTTGCAATATATAAAAAAGCTCTATTTTACTTAATGAAGTTAATTTTATTTAATAGATGCTTGAAATGTGCTGATGCACCTTGTCAAAAAGGATGCCCAACACAAATTGATATAAAAGCTTTTATTAGCAGTATTTCTACAAAAGTAAGTATTCAAACTTTTTATAAATTTATATTAAAATATTTACGTCTAAATATAAATACGGTAAGAACAGAAAAAGAACATAAGATATGATGACATTAAGAACAAGCATTCCAGAATTCTGGGACATTGTTCTTAATGTTATGTTCAATTGGTCTGAAGATGGAACATAACAGTCCTAAAAACATTTAACTGAACAGAGAACTTTCTTGGACCTCTTGATTTGAATTGCTAGTAAGTTAGTATAATTAATAAATATTATTTAAAAATTAAATATTTATAAAGAATGATTAATAAATGTTATAAATAACATTATAAAGGAGAAAATCAGTAAAATGATATCACAATCATTTTATAAAATTTTTTTATTTATAATAATCTAAATATATTCAAAACTATCATAACTAAGGTTTTAAACTTCTTTATGGGGAATCACAATATAATTTATTGTGTAATATACCCTGTAAGCCAAATTCTTGCAAGGTCTCTCTGGTCACTCAAAAAATCCAGTTACAACTGATCAAATATCTTTATTTTTTCTTTTCAGAAAAACATAATTTATGAATTTTGGATTGAAGTGTAATTAACACTTCATACACATAGTAAAACTTTGCTATTTTAAATTTACTTGCTATTTTCATTATAACAGAATTATTATGGAGCTGCCAAAGCCATACTTTCTGACAACCCATTAGGACTTACTTGTGGTATGGTATGTCCAACTAGTGATCTGTGTGTAGGTGGTTGCAATTTATATGCTTCAGAAGAAGGACCAATCAATATTGGTGGATTACAACATTTTGCTACAGAGGTAATAAAATTGATATCAAACTATTTTATTTTTTAACTTTGAATTTTGATGCTCATAGGAACAAAACTTATTTTAAATGCAATCTTTTCAAAATTTTGATTCATTAGGATTGTTTTTATTGGACTGAAATTTTCAAATTGCAGACCTATAGATTCTTACTGTTGTTCATCTATTCATCTGTCCATCCATTCTTCCTCAGTCTCAAGAATGGAGTTATTTAGAAGAAAACTTAGACCAGATATGGAAAGCTTAGGGGTCAAAGGCTCCGATTAACTGTATACAAACTTCTGGTCTGGACCATAAGTCATATGATTTTTTAAATTAAAATATGATTAAAAATTATAGCCTGGCATTAGAATGATATCACAATATGTACTTGTGATATGATTTTTATATATTGCTTTATAATATTTTTATATGTTAGTTATGAAAACAGACATCACATTAAATAAATATATTATTAATGTGATGAATTTATAAATTTTCAATATTTATATTTTAGAAACATTAAATTCTTTATTCAATCTGTAATGCAATTAGTTGGTAAAAATAATTTTTTATATTTTTATTATTACTTAGGTTTTTAAAGAAATGAATGTTCCTCAAATAGTATCTCCAGACATTGTGAATTCCACTAGTTATAATTCAAAAATTGCATTAATTGGATGTGGACCTGCAAGCTTGAGTTGTGCTACTTTTATTGCAAGATTAGGTTACACAGATATAACAATATTTGAAAAAAGTGATTGTCTGGGTGGTCTTAGGTATTATCATAATAGTTATTTAAAATTAATTTTCTTAATTTAATTAAAATAAAATGTAATAATCAATTATATTTGTTCTCTGATAATTACAAGTAAAATGCCATTGCTTAAATAACAACAAAAATCAATTCTAAATAATTTATTTTATTTTTCTAATTTATTTTTATATAAGTATATTATAAAAAGAAGCTTAAAATTATTATAATAAATAAGTTTAAAATTATAAAAAATGATAATGAGATGATCAGTTTGAATAGAAAGATAAAATTTTAATTTAGTGTATTTTTTAAATACATTTAGAATGTTTTTAGTTGATAGATGTAAATAGATGATCTTTATTGAATACAGTTAAAATTTTTAACATATTTCATTAAATATCTACTTTTTAATCTAGTTCCACAGAAATTCCACAATACAGATTACCTTTTAATGCCGTAGCATTTGAATTAAAATTAGTTCAAGATCTTGGTGTAAAGGTAAAAATATTTTATATACTTCTCCAAATGTAGTAATATTCAATAAAATATATAATTTCAAATGATTTTCTATCATAAACACAGAAAATTAAGTAATGTAAATGTAAAAATTATCTTTAGTTTATTTGTTGCATATTTACTTATTTTTTGTGGTATATTTAAAGAATTGAGGAACTACAGTATTTACTAAATATATCAATCAACTAATCTAGTTTTATTGTTTTAGATTATTACTAATAAAACATTAGGCAGAGACTTTTCTTTAATTTCATTAAAGAATGATGGCTTTAAAGTGGTTTTTGTTGGAATTGGTAAGCCTTCTTATATTACAATTTTACAAAAACTATATATTAGAATGTTGATGAATTTATACATCAATATTAGTACAATACTTTGGTATAATATACATAGAACTGAAATATTAGTTTTTGAAGTAGAAACAATATTTAATATAAACAATACTTTTAAATTAAAATCCTTGCTTAAAGTGCTTTATTAACTAATAAAACTAATATTTCATTACTTGAATAAATAATTATGATACAACTTGATGGCAGGTGTCCACAGATTACTTATCAGATACTATTAAAAAAAATTTTTTAATGCAAATATAAATTTATTCATTCATTAACAAATTCATGTTACACTCACTATTCCTAGTTGAATTTAATAAAAGTAGTTTTATTTTATGAAGGGGGTGTATTTTTGTGCTTTGATACAGCAAAGGCTGCTTTTACCATTAGGTCAACCTAGATGATTGCCTCAGGATGCCAAGATATGAAATACCAGCTTTATTCATAAACAAAGAAAAGATAATCATTGAATCTTGTTGCTTTTTTAATTCTAGAAAAATATGGTCTAAGTTAATATTAAATAAATTTTATTTGATATATATAATATATATCAAAACTGTAAATAAATATATTTAGTATTTTAATTTAATTTATATATTCTCAGAAATAATAGCAAGACAAATTCCAGAAATACTTCATTACATGTCCAATCCTGTCATACACATGAAAAATAATTTAGAAAATAGTGTTCTAAATGTATTTATTGCTCTGATAATTTTTGTAACACTGCCAGTATCAATAGTAAGTTCAGAAAGGAGATTTTCAAAATTAAAACTTATAAAAATGTATGCATGCCCTACTATCGCTCAGGAATGACTAACTAGTTTAGCAATATCATTTAAAACAGTGTTTCTCAATTGCCACACCACAAAAAGTTTCACTGGTCTGCAGAAAAATATTTGATCATGCTGATGCAGTTGATTACAGGCAGTGGCATAGTGTGGCTGTCAGCCGCCCCCTTATTTAGGTATCTCAATTTAAAAGACTAAAATATACAGTAATTGTAAAGAACTTTTCAGCAAGAACAATCATCATTATTGTGTATTGTATAGGTTCAAATTTTTACAAGATTTTATTATTATTTATTGTGAAATTTTGCCGCCCCTAAAAGTGCCGTCCAGACCGGGCCGCCCATGCCGCCCCCACTATGCTATGCCACTGATTACAGGTGACATTTAATAAATAGTAATCCAGAGTTATTGTATATACTTTGTTACATACAGTAACAGTAAGATATGCATATAAGCAAAATTCATAATCACACATAATTACTAATCCATGTAAAATTATGGATAATTTTACTAGTCTGTGATGAGAAAAAGATTGAGAAACATTGATCCAGGGATGCCTGTACATTGGGGAATGTTCCTCCTTTTCATCTTTGTTGCCCTTTTCCTAATCCCAAGGGGCTCCAATTTCATTATCAACAAACGACAGAAAATTCATGACTTCTATCCTATTCTGGGAATATAAAATAAACTAATGATTTGTCCATTGCTCTAGGCAACTATTTTTATGCAGTTACGTATTTGTTCATTGTATGTTACCAATGCCACATTCTTTTTTTTGGGGCCAAATTAGCCCCTAGTGCAACTAGCACCAGGGCCGGATTTACCCATCCAGGGGCCCTGGGCACAAATTCGGTGGGGTCCCCCCTTTAAGAGTAGGCAAATTTGATGATTTAGAAAATTTACACAAAATACTGTACTTTCAATTAGATTTGAACTAGGAAGTTGTAAATTTCATTTAAAAATAAGGTTATTGTAAACATACATATATTTTATTGTGTAAAACTAATTATTTTAATTTAACTGAAAAATACCCATGTGAAAGTTTTTTCCCGAAATTTTCCGATGTTTCATAGGTTTTTTCCCGGATTTGGTTTTCTCTGCCTGTTGCCCTCAAGATTAGGCCACACTAGGCTGTCGCGGTAATAGAAAAAAAATTATGTTTAAACATAATTTTTTTTTTAGTTTTGTGGGGGCCCTTATTTTGTGGGGGTCCTGGGCACAGGCCCCAAATGCCCTTATGTAAATCCGGCCCTGACTAGCACCACATTGTGGGAACACTGATCCAACTTGAATGGTATGGCTTGGTTAAGTGGTGACATCATAACTTACTAAACAAGATGAAATAAATCAATATCTAGTACAAAAATGTAAGACAGCTAAAATGTAAGCTAATGTTTTCATTCAGGCTAACTGATCACCACAGCTGTTAAAACAAAAGGAATTACCATACACATGTTGAGAGGGGTGACATAAGAAAGAGAGAGGGACGGGGAGAGGGTTGTAAGATTACAACTTGTAGATCGATTTCCATGCAGGGTGGAAGAAATCTATGTCACAAAAGTTTATAGTGGCATTTTTCTGGTGGCCTTGTATATCTCCAACTGCTCCATATACCTGAGTTGTTTCTTATGTTATGCTATGTATGAGGCGTGCACAGTCAAAGTGGATGTCAATTTTAAGTTGAAATGCAAGGTAGCCAATGCATCACCTGTAGGCATGTTATATTAATGACATTCTTATCATGTGGCCGCAAAATTATGAGCTTTTATATTTTTTATGAATAATATTTATTTGGAAATGTTTTTCAATATTTTGAAATTTCAAAAGTGAAAAGATATTTATATATATATAAAAATATGTTTATATATCTAGAATTAGTTTATCAAAGATGACTAAAAGCTGATTTTAGATTTGATAAACTAATTATTTTTGCTTTATAACAACATCATTAACAAAATATTGCAACTTCTGAAGGTATAGGCCTAAAAATAATAAAGAATATTCTTAAGTTTGAAGTCAAACCTTCATACTCAGAATTCTTAATGAAAATTAAAGATTGATATAATCTTTAATTTTTATCTTTAATCTTTAATTAAAGATTATATCAATCTTTAATTTTTATTTAAAGCTCTGAGAATGAAATTTTGAATTTGAAAATATTATGCATATTTTTAAAATTATCTTTAAACTTCCAGAAATATTGTTTTGATTTAAAAACTCAAAAATAGCATAAAATATTATTAATTTTAAGAATGTATGAGATCACTATATAAATTGCAATTTCAATGTCCCATTACAAAAAATTTAATGCACTTTTGCTTTGATATTATATACTTGTCACAGCTATATAAGAACATCAGAATAATATGTTCTTGTGTAACTGAGTAAAATTTGATTTTTTTAAATGAAAAACAAATGATCTTATCATATGAAGATTTTGTAACATTTGGAATTTTAATAATTTGGACATTATATAATGAATGATGAGAGGATGAATATTTATTATTAGTTTTAATCAAACAAACACTTATTCTCTTTTCATCCATTATATCATATCCAAATTATCGAAATTATTGAAATGAAGTTAGAACTAAAGTAAACAGTTTAGTAAAATAATTAAAATATGTATAACTTTTAATAATATCAATTAAAATTGATTTGCAAAAGATAAAATTTGACAACTGTTCTTATAAAATGTTAGGAAAGGGTAAATTTTTTTCAAATGTTAATTATTTTGAAGCTCAGAAATAGATGAGTGTAATTGTTTCCTTATATATTAATATGAATATAATGCTGTTTTCTACTAAGGATGATATATATAATTCAGTGTGTGTATATATATATATATATATTATATTATATTATATTATATATAATTAAAAAATTAAAATTTGAATTAAAAAAAATTTTATATTTATATAAAAAGCTCTGTTGAAATTTCATATATAATCATTGAAAAATTAGATTTCATTTTCATTAATTTATTTCATTATTAATGAATGATTTTGAATTAACTACAACTAAAATCATATAAATTTGTTTTTAATTTAGGTTTACCAGAACCAAAGAAGATACCAATATTTGAAAAACTCTCAATAAAAGAAGGATTTTATACATCAAAGGATTTTCTTCCTATGGTTGCAAGAGCAAGTAAACCAGGTAGGCCATTTATAAATTAATAAAAATAAGAAATATAAATTTATTTTTGTTATGTTTATTATTTAAATTGAATTCTAAAACAATAACTGTAATATTTCTTTCTTTTAAATTAGATAGAATTATAAAAAACTAAGAACTTTTTCAACCCTTCATTCTACTTTTCTTCATATTTTATAATTTACTTTATCTTATCTCATTTTATTCAGTCCAACTTAACGTTTGTCTAATTTATTTTATTTTAGTTTTTGATTTAGTTATTTATATTAGATATAGAAAATATGGATATATTTACAAATATAACACAGGAAGTATAGTTTTTCTATTTCATTAAGTTCTTTACTTATGAAATATGGATGTCAAAACAAATTTTTATTAGATGTCTTTCATCAGAAAGGAAATTAAATTATAACATTCTTTAAAAGTGTGAATTTCAAATCCTTAAATTTAACAATGAATTGTTACTATTTAGTAGATATAATTGCAATTCTGTAGATTAGATTAAAAATCCAGCAATGAGTTGCATAACTTTCCGGTAACATTTGGTGGCACTATAAAAATATTTTTAATAAAATATCATAACAGTTGTGTTTGTCACTATAATGTGACAAACACAACTGCTTTTCATTTCACTTTCAAGACTTAAGAAAATTCTGCACTCTTGCTAGTTTTATTCACTTAACTTTGCTTCCAGGAGTAAAATTTGACAACAGAAAATCAACCAGGCACTTATTATTGTCTCAAGATAATTAGGAAAATTATAGCACACTTAAGAAGTACAAGACCACCAGGAGAAAATTGGAATGTTTGCTTATTGGAATTTTTTACATATATGAGGTTCAAATAATATAACAACTTATGGCATTTTAAGGGAATTTTCTGACTGTTCACTTAAACACAACGTACAGGATAAAAACCTGTCTTAGTTTTTATTTTCTTTTACAAGTTTTTGCAATATATAGTGGGTGGTTGGTGGGTGATTTGCTTCACAAAAATCGAGTTCACATACTGTAAGTAAACAATATAATTTTATAAATGTTTTACTAATGGTATGTTTTATAAAATCTATAGTAAATTTTATAAATTACTTTATAATTATTATATTTGATGACTTATAAGACATTTAGCTTCTAAGATAGAGCAAGTGCTCTATATCTTAGAAGCTGAATGTGACAATACAAAACATGATGATGATGAAATTATGATGATAATGTCAATAATGAATCTGAAGAATAAATTTGTTTTTTTTTTTTTTTTAACTAAAGATTATGAATCAACATGACTCGATTCAATGAAATTTTACTGGGCTGCAATTTGAAAAAATTGTACACCTATAAATTCCCACTGTTATCCGTCTGACTATCTGTCCTTGAATCTCGAGAATGGAGTTAGATAAATGAAAGCCAAGACTAAGTATGGAAAGCTTAATGGCAGGTGGCTCCAATTAACTGTGTGAACTTCCAATGCAAACCAGAAATCATGTTATTTCAATTCAAAAATTTCCCTTGAAAGAAGTTAGATAGATGACTGGCACAACTCAATTGCTAAAGTAAAAGTATGATGTACAGGGGCAAGACACTACTAATTTGAAGGTGAAGAGCATATATTCTAAATTAAATAAATTAAAAAATATGATTAAAATTGTAGCCCAGCATTGTGACAATGTCACAATAAAATAATTGCTCATTGTTCTTTAAAATGCATATCAACTACCTAATTACTCCTCAGTCTTTAATTACTCAGATAGCATTAAAAATTAAGAAGAAAGTTGAAATTAAAAAAAAAAAAATTATAAGAATTGAATGTCAGTGGCACTTTTAACATTTTAAAGAAAATATGATACTGAAATACTGCTTTTCTTAAAATTATCCTACTTTTTCTTTCTTTGTTGGTAGGAGCCCTGATTTTATGATCATAATACCACTATCTGTTAAAAACTTCAGTTACTACATTAAGAAAGTTTTATGCCAGCCAATGTGCACAGTTCCATTATTATCATTTGAGCCAACTCATAAGATAATTGGGTGCTCTTTCTAATTTAATTCTTAAAAACAAATTTTATTATTGTTTTTAATTATTAAAAATGATTATAAAAAAAAACTTTCTTAAAGCATTTTTTTGAAACTAATTTATTTTTATTTGGTAATGACATTCTTTAATTTTAACAGGTATGTGTAACTGTGGAAATGCCTTGCCAAAACTTTCTGGGAATGTTGTTGTGCTGGGTGCTGGTGATACTGCATTTGATTGTGCTACATCTGCATTAAGATGTGGAGCTAAAAAAGTATACATTGTCTTCAGAAAAGGTTTTACTAATATAAGAGCTGTACCTGAAGAGGTAAATTAAAATTACTTCTTAACTTCCTTATTGAATAACAATGTTGATTATGAATATTGAATTAGATGGACCTTGCACGAGAAGAAAAATGTGAATTTCTGCCATTTCTTAATCCTTTTCAAGTTTTGAAAAAAGATGGTCATATTGTGGCAATTGAATTTCACAGAACAGAACAAGATGAAGAAGGAAATTGGGTAGATGATGAAGAACAAGTTGTAAAATTGAAAACCAACTACATCATCTCCGCATTTGGTTCTACTCTTAATGATTCAAAAGGTTGGTTTTTGTATGAAAATAATGCTACAACTTAATTAAATCAGTTATTAATAACTTTAAAATTTTTAAAGAAGAATTGTTCAGAACTGAACAGAAGATTTATCAAGTTGTTATTTCCAAAATAATTTTAAATATAATTGCAAGATTACTGAATCCAATAAAATATTTTTATTTTACAAAATATAAAAATAAAAAACTATTAATTTTAATTTCTGTCATATTTTAAAAAATAATTCATTAGTTATCTTGGATATACAAAGTTGAGTTGGATAACGTGAAAGCTGTCATAATAAACACATTAGTTGTGTGAGAATACGATAGCACAGGGTCAGTACCCTAATTGCCACTAACATGTCGAGTTGGTAAAACTCACTTTGTCTTTTGGATGGGTTTAAATCAAGTGGCAAGGGGGTTGAGCAAGTTGGCAGATGTCCATGTTTCTGGAGTGACAGGAGAGAGGTTTAACAAATAAAACAAGCATTTATTGAATAACTAAGTCTAGATTACAGGAGGCCATATAAGTTCTAAGGTTAAATGCAATTATGAGCTATATTATTTACACAAAATTGGTGACTAATCTGTAAGCTATGTCGTGTGCCTACTCTGCATATCGGAGAGAGAGTTTACAAAGTGTAGCCTCGAAATATCTCTAAGGATGAATATGGAGAGCAGTATGCGATGATCAGGCGTGCATGGAAGCTGTAGAATTCCTCGATGTCTTCTCCTAGGACTGAATCAGGTCTGTTGTATGGAGGTCCGAGAGTTGAGGTGGCACTATCATAAAATATAACTTCCAAATGTGATTGCCCCAAGCTTCTGGTAGCTCTCATTTTTATATCATTGTCGTGGGAAAGGGGTCACATGATCGTCAAATGTTGATGATGACGGAGCATTCTTGACAGCTAAGTGTCAACTTTCCCACTGATGTGTTATTACAACCAGTGACCTCCAATCTGATTTTCCATTTTTTCTATTGAGGATGTTTACATGTCGAAAAAATGATTAATGTTAACTTTTACAATTTCTCTTAAAAATTTGTGGCCTCACAGTTGTATGAAGTTTAAATTCTGCCACAAAAAGAAAGTAAGATGGGAGTTTAATTGAGTAGTTTTATCACTTGACAAAAATGAAATGGCACTGTCCTTGGAGTTGATTCTGGTGCACACATGTCAATACATTGTTCACCATTACCTGAAAATGTACTCATATTCCTTACACCATGTAGGTCTACAAGCTCTATGGGTACATTTTCAGGTAACATCAAACAATGCATTGGCATGTTTTGTATGGCAGAGTCAACTCTTAAGGACAATGGACTACATACAAATGCAGCAGAAACATGGGCTTATTTCTCAGAATCATGCTTATGACTACTGAAGTGCGACTTTATGATTAATTTGTTTCTTCAAAGGCTTACACATTATACATTGTACTTAGGCACAGGACTGTTAAGATCTTGTGCCTATGGAGCATGGAAGTAAAGCAGGCCTCTTTAACATTCTTTTTTTTTTTTTTTTTTTTGATGAAATCAAATATGTAAAATGCTATTTTATTAAAGACTTAAAAAATAATATTAATTTTATAAGGTTAGGATCACTACATTCCCCTAACTTTTCTCTGGGCATGGGGGAAATCACCAGCTTCTCTTGACACCCTGCTTACGCACCTTCCTGAATCCATAAACATGAGAAGACTTGTATTTAACAGCCATCACACTCAAATTCTCTATATCAAAATCCATGATCAGTGCCATTTTTTACTTTTGTCACATGATAAAACTACTCAATGAAACTTTTTCCTTACTTCACCATTGTGGCAGAATTTGAACCTTACACAACTAATATATTCTTTATAGACTAGCTTTCAAATTATCCCCATTCAAACAGATCACCCCCAAAAATATATATACAGAAGTGCTCTGTTTACCTATCCATTATTTTGATATCTATATATACATATATACCATAGATATTTTTTAAACTTTAAAGAAATTATGAGTGCTTATAATTATATTAAAATTATGATTTAATAAATAAAAGTAATATGTATATTATCTAATAAAAATGTAATAAAAGGAATGGCAGATAAGTTATTAACAATTAATATCAGTACATTTTAATGGAAATTATGAATTTGTTTTCTTAAAACAATATAAATGTATTTATTTTTATTTGTTTTATAAGAAAACAAATTCATAGTACATAATTCTATACAGTAAAATTTCATAAAAAAATCATTATTTCTGATTATGTCAATATCATGTTTGTTACTCTTATGAATTTATGAATGAAAAGAAAATAAATATGACACAGAAATAATAAAAAACTCATAAAGTTTAACCATTTTCATAATAACAGTAAGTTTGGAATACAAGATATTTCATTTTTATACATGTGTAATATTACACTCTACATAGTTGTTGGAGATATTCTGACAAATGTTGATATTTAAAACCAATACTTGTATAGAAAGTGAGAGCTCCAATTCATGTTTTTATCTATTGTCATTTGGACAGTGTAGAGTGTAGTACTTTTGTTCTTATCATGGTAATTTAATAAAAGGTTTTTATTAAATGAACATAATTGTGTCTGTGTCCTAGTTTAAAAAGCTAATACTACTTTAGTATAATTATTAGCACAAGATGTTGGCCTAATTGCCTACCCTTAAAACATATAAAATAATTTAATTATCTAAACACATATAACCAAAGTAAATATTTTCATGTATTTAACTGGCATCATCAGGCTAGAAGTTAGGCTGATGATACCCATTAAACATGTATGAAAATTTTGCTTTCTTGCAGTTTTTCTTGTTGGTATGTGTAGTGTTTTATTTAATTAATAGCATTATTATAGTCCTTTAATAATAACCAAAGGACCTAAATTAACAGATTATTTCTCTGTATTATTAAAATTATAAATTCGTATCAGAAGTTTAAATAGACTTTTATTAATAAAAATTTTTATATTTGATTTATGTTAGTCTTAGAAGCCCTATTTCCATTGAAGTTCAAAGAAAATGGATTTCCAGAATTAGATTTTTCTACAATGTGTACTAGTGAACCCTGGGTATTCTGTGGTGGTGATATAACAGGAATAACTGAGACAACAGTTGAATCAGTTAATGATGGAAAAATTGCATCATGGTATATGCATAGATTTTTACAGGTAAAGTTGACAAGAGTTAAAATAACATTGAAACTTGGTTAGTAATATACTTTTTATTGCTTTCAAGTTTCATTATTTAAATTTAATTATATTTATTAAAATTATTATTTTTATTAAACATATTATATTTTTAACATTTATTAATAATATAGTCCTATAAATTTTATTTGAACTATGAAATAAAATTAATATTATATATGCCATATAATCAATTAATGATGGCATATATAATACAATTTTATATAATGAATATGTATTTCTGAAAGAGAATATTTCAGCATTAAATTAATTTTTGAAATTATAATTTTCAACATTTATTTTTAACATAAATTAATTAGTTATAATTCAAAAAGAAATTCATAAGATTCTTAATTAGAAGACCAAATTTTGTATGAAAACATAAATTATAACATTAGAAATGCTCTTCTTAACATATTACAAATATTTTATCAAAATTGTTAACAAATCATTATGCACATTTATGAAAGCAGTAAAGTATTAAATGAAATAACATGAAAATTTTGAGAAGTATTATGGCAAAAATCATACAAAAAAAAAGAAACTGTGCTATTGGTTGTACTTAAAAATTGTGACATTTTATAAGAGATTATCTCCAATTCTAAAACCACGTTAGAACAAAATTGGGGAAATCTTATGTTGGGATTTCCCCAATCCTCAAAATGTTCTAGGAATACCCTGTTGTACAAGGAATACTTGTATTTATATATACTATGTATTATTTATTGAATATTAAATTTCATCAAATTTTATTATTATTATTTTACAGTCTCTACATAATGAAATCGTTCCTTTTAAACCATCTCTTCCAAAATTCTTTACTCCAATTGATTTAGTTGATATAAGTGTGGAAATGTGTGGTTTAAAATTTGAAAATCCTTTTGGATTGGCCAGTGCACCACCAACAACTAGTTCACCGATGATTCGTCGAGCTTTTGAAGCAGGATGGGGATTTGCTTTGACAAAGACATTTTCTCTTGATAAGGTAAATAATTAAAATAAAATTTTAATTTAAAGATATATTTTCTGTAAATTTTTTAACTTATTCTAGTAGAGGTAGTAGAGAGAATGATTTAATTCAAAAAATAAATATTTACAATAATTGAAATATTTCTTAAAACCAAGGGATTCAATATTATTTACTATTCCTTACTAAAGATAGATTTGTTAGTTTTTATTTTGGTATATTTAGAAGAATTGTTGCAATAATTTTTTTCTGATTGTCATGTTTTCATATATTGGCAAAATGTGCAAAAATTTTGTTGTTTATATTATTTTTTCAAATTAGAAAATGTTTTTCTTACTATAGGAAAATAAAATTTTATATTGATTGAATGAATAAATGATTTAAAAAATCCAACAAAAAGTTGCATAAGTGTACTGCTCCCAATGTATGTATATTTTCCTTTTTTCCCCTCTATCCCTTCATTCATTTTGTGCTATCACCTTTTCAACGGCCTATTTGAAATTGGCATCTGGATTGGCCAATGGGAGTCATGTGGGGGAGGAAAGATATCCTCCCAGAAAGTATAAAAATGCTGGGAGGTTGTGTATGAGACACCTTTTTTGTTTTCTTCCTGTTTGTTTTCCCATCTGAAGTTGGGAGAGAGGAGCAGGAGCATTTGGAAGAGTAGACAGCTATGCATCGATTGGAGGAAGGTAGACTAGTGAGAGTGATCAGAAGCTATGAGAAGATCACCATGAAGGAATCTGTCCCCATCAGACTATTGAATATTGAGTGAATAGGTACCAGAGGTGTACATACTAGAAGGAAGTGTCATCTGAGGACATTAGTTTTTTGTTGCATTCAAGTAAGTTAAATCTGTTAACCTAACAAACAACACATCTCGAATCACAACTCCCTCCCTTATATCATTCTTCTTACTCTGCTTCAATAACTTACCCTTATACATCTCCCTTTGTTTCCTTTTAATGCATGCATATCTCAAGATTAGTATTTAAGTAAACTCAGTTGTTGTTATCTTTGTTGGTGAAATAAAAGTTGTTGGGAAAGAAACAAATGTAAGTAGCTAACTGGCAACCTGTTTATTATGTTGTATGCAGAAAATCCCTTGAAAAGACGAATGAATGGGAAGGTGAATTGTATGATAAGTGGTGTGCAATATGCCATATTAATGTATATATTAGATATAAGTTTAATTTTAAGTTTTCTTTCTTTCTTTGTTCTCCCTTTGTTTTCTCGAATTTTCTATTAACATTCCTTCTTGTGGGTGGGGTAACCCTTTCCACGAACTACATTAACAATGGAAGTGAAATGGCTACTAGAGGCTACTAGAATGATAAGAAGGTTCATTCTTGGGTCAGACTCTCGGTGAAGGTAGACATGCGAAGGTTACACTCCTGCTCGTCATCTAGAAGGACAAAGAGAGATGGCGGCCTACAGAAAGAGAAAGGGCCCCGCTAACGTAAAGAGAGAGAGAAAGAGACAATGTCCCTTGTATAAGGAGAATCTTCAAAGAGATCTGAAAAAGATCAGCAAGAAACAATTTAGAGTGGTTCCCCACCAGAAGTGTTAATACCAAACAGAGAACTCAGGTATTCCTTATAACCTCCTCTATCATACTAAAACTTCTTGCTATTCTTCCTTTCCTTTTTAGTTTATAATTTAGTGTAAGTTAGTCGTAAAATTACAAGTCTGTCTTTTCTTATTTGTCATGAGAGTACATTCTTTTGTTCTGTATTCACTCAATTCCTCACCCCAGTTTGGGATATTGTATAACATTAAGAGTTGAAATCTGAAAGAATCCTGTATATTGTTAATCACATGAAAAAACAATAATAATAAATGTTATTTTTTTTTGTGTACTGCCTCTCGTGGACTATTGTATACTCGCGTGACTGTCAGTGGTTTATTGTGAACTGTCAAAAGAAAAATTAAAATTTCCTTTGTCTGTTTGTCCAGATTGTTTCTGTTCATTTCGTAGGTCTATACACTACAGGATCTTCACATAACTTTCTTGGCTGTTATGAGATTTCATTAAAAATATAACTTTTATATTAATAATAATAAATTAAATTGTGTGGTTCCATCTGTTATGAGATTTTGTTATAAAAACCTTTTTTATATTATTATGAAATGGCAAAAAGCTTAATTTTGAGGGTCGAGATGAGTTTTATAAAAAGATTGTAAATGTTAATGAAGATTTTACTCATTAAGCTCATCCCCTCTAAAGATATGATACACAACCCACCTCTTTGTGCATAGAATGTTGGGCTCTACCTATGAAAGAATAATTGCACAGCATTTTTCATGTTTTGGTTTGTTCAGAAATGTTGATCTACCAAGTTCTATGTGGCTGTATGCCATAATTTTAAGTTTTAATAGAATATTCTAGTTTGTAGCTTCTGTCCTCAATTCTTGTCTTTTCCTGTTTCTAGAATCTTCTTTTATCCTCATTTCTACTTCACTTGGTTGATGATTGATGTTCTGAACTGTCCCGTGGGGAGAAAAATGCCTATGGGCCTAAAGGGGAGAGGTAACTGTTTTCGGACCAGGAAAGAGAGTTGAGACTGGGCGAGACAGTGGAGAGGAGAGGTTGATTCTGACCATAGCAAGGGACTTTCTTGAAGGCTACAAAAATCCTGAAGCTTCGATTAATTGTTGATGAATACATTCTTCTTTGATCCCTGATAAAAGGATACATTTACCTCCCCAAAAAGGACAAACAAGGAAATTTCACTGAGAATCATCGAAAGTAATCGTCTGTGTGAAAAAGGAATCAACCAAGTACAGGTATCCTTTTCTTTTACCTTTCCTTTGTCTATTTTAATTTTCCACTTCATCTCTATAGTTATAAGTTAGTTTTAAGTTAGTTGTAAGAAATTTTTTTTGTAATACACAGTTGTGCCCATTTAATGAAATTGTATAAAAGGATTACATTGTTGATTTAGGGAGAATGGATATATTTTTATAGTACAAAATAATCCCTACCATACACCAATGACAAATCCAAACATGCAGCATCAAATTATGAATGTACTGTACAGTACATGCACAGTGTTTATTGTTACATTTTCCAGAGTTAGGGGAGATATTGGTTTGACAGTATCATGAGCTAGTAAGTGATTTGAAATTAGAATTGTATTTATAATGTTGACAGCAAACATGATTGGCCATAGAAGGACCAATTGGACCTGTTGATACGGCCTTGTATGTTATCTTTTGCAAGCTCATTTCTAGTTTATAATTTGAGTTTCTAAAGATATTTTAATAAAGTCTAGTGTTTTAAATTAACTTTTTGATTTATTAATCAGTAATTGAATATAATTGTGTTTTATTTGGGTACTAAAATACTTTGGCACTATGCATAGAATGCTATCTTTTTAATTTTAATGATTTTTAATTAAGTCAGGAAAAATAATGTTTTTAATCTTCTGAATTGTCTTAATTTCTTTGATTTGATTTTGAATTTCTTGTCTTAATTTCTTTGATTCACTAACATGAGATGTGTTACCATTTCAACACTTGGCAGTATTTCATCTTTATTTAGTTCAACTAAATAAAGATGAAATACCGCTAAGTGTTGAAATGGTAACACACCTTGTGTTAGTGAATCAAAAAGATAATATTATTTTTCAGATTTTTCTATTAAACAGAAACTGAATAAATATTATATACATAAAGCTTTTTAAATCTATCCTACTCTCGGTTTAGTCATAAATTTTCAACTACATGTATCAGTAAATAATGCACATGTAAATTTTATTATTATATGGTGGTTTAATGATTAGTCCCACATTCTATGTAATTATTCCATAAAAATTATTACATTTGTTCTAAACATGTTTATAAATGTAATGTAAATACTGATTTTATTTCTAATTTCTTATTTTCTGCTTTAATTTAAGGTTCTGAAATTCATTATTGTTATTAGTTAATTTAATCTTTGATTCTTTTGTAATTCTGAAAGAGTAGATTTTATTTAAAATTAATTAACTTAGTTATTTGTAATTTATAGTAATAAAAATTTATTATGATTACTGTATTATTTATTTGTATCGATAAATATAGATATTTATGTTTAAAACTGACATCAATTTAAGAAAAATTCTAGATATCATGAAAAAAAAAATGGTATAAAATATTTGTATACATTTCAATACTTAGGTGATTATTAAAAGTTAACACATTTTAAGTATCATAATACCCCATAAAAATATTTGGAGTCATCAGAAACAAATATTTAAAAAATCTTGTATAAAATCAATTTGATACCTGTTCAATACATGCATAATGAATAAATATAGATTTTATTTTTCAGATTTGTCTTTTTTAAAAGCATTTAAAATTTTGTGAACATGATATAAAAGTTAAAAGTTAGATATATCATTATTTTTCACATTTATATTGTTTTATGATGTATTATTTAAAAACATGGATAATTTTTGGATTTATAACTTTTATATTTTTAAAATTAAATTTTTTTTCTTTTAGGATTTATCAACAAATGTTTCTCCTCGTATTGTAAAAGGAACAACGTCGGGTCATCTGTTTGGACCGGGTCAAGGATCATTTCTTAATATTGAACTTATTAGCGAAAAAACAGCTGAATATTGGTGTCAAAGTATATCAGAACTAAAAAGAGATTTTCCTTCAAAAGTACTTTTGCATCAAAATAATAATTTGATATTAAATTGCAACATATAAATTTTATATACAATTTTCCAGATACTTATAGCAAGTATTATGTGCTCATACAATAAAGATGATTGGACAGAACTAGCAAAAATGGCAGAGGTAAAATGTTAATTTGATTTAATTAATGGGTTATAAAAATTTAATATTAATAAAATTTGTAAAAGTACAAAAAATATGAATCCTAGTATTATTCAGTTAGTACATGAAAAATAATTACAATATAACTGTGGTTGTCTATCACCAACAAAGTTTAGTTACAGTTACAGTTACACAGTTCGTAGCAGATGAAGCCAGAACAGAAAAAAGGTATAGGCACTTGTTCAAACTGCATTTTGTAATTTTCTTAGCTCCACCTGGTGGCAATGGAGTTCACATATCGGATGCAATATCACATATTGTAATCTTATTTCTTTGACAATCCTTGATAATCCTTTATTAAGAAAAAGAATAATTTAAAAAAATCTCCATATGCTTGATATATTTTGATTATGAATCCAAGATATATTATAAAGAACATTAATATTAAATTATGCAATATTTAATATTAATGTACTTTTATTTTAATAAAATAAATAGTAGAGTAGATCATTATAATAGGCAAATATTGCTGATATGTAAAAAGATAAATATATTTACCTAATTTTTTCACTATATCTTAAATGGCAAAATTATAACAACTGTTTCAATGTTAATGAAATAGTATTAATACATTTTTTTTTTAAATACTGCTTTTTGTTTCTATATTTACTAAGAGCCTTTTGCCTGAGATTCATTTTTAAAATCATGAAAATTACCTTACAGAAACTTTCTAAAATTGATATATTCTATATAAAATTATGTAGCTAAAGATAAATGGCTAGATAATTTTGTAATGCAGGCACTCCTCTACTTACAAATAGATTAATTTTAAATATATGACAAAACCTTGAATTTAATCTAGAAAGAACATTCATACACCGAATAATCATGTATTGTTAGTGTTAATGCAACTGGTTAGTAACAGTTGTTTTAAACTTGTTTTTTTCCCACCTAATGCACTTAGTTTTATATCAAATTTAGTTTCCATGGTAATGGAGCCACACTTCTTGCATTTATCTTCACTGCTAGATTTACTATTATGTTTTGGATGCATTTTTGAAATATTAATGGTAAAAGTTTATAAAAATTGCAAACAATAGCGAAAAATGCTGCTAATCCAATATCTTCAATGCCACTTCACCAGTGGCGATGGAATGTCAGAATTCACATGAAAACGAAAAATGACAACATGCAATAGAAATAAATCCACATAAATCAATTAATTATTTATTAAAAATTTATTTTGGCTAAAAATTGACTTCAACATTACCCCACAACTGGCAAGAGAACTTCAGAATTCATGTGAAATTTAAATTTTAGACATACGGTCAAATTGTAAATTGAACATTCGTAAGTAGAGGAGCTCCTGGACAGCCTGCTTTATTAAAAGATTTTTAATAAATAAACTTGAGTATAATTGAGTGTGTAATTTTAAACATAGATTTTGTAATTTATAAAATTATGACACATCAAAATATTTTTCTATTTACAATTATTTTCAGAATGCTGGTGCTGATGCATTAGAATTAAATTTGTCTTGTCCTCATGGAATGGGAGAAAGAGGAATGGGTCTTGCATGTGGTCAGGTATAGTATAAATGGTTTGTCAGGATTGAAATTGTGGAAAAATTTGTGAAATATTTTTAACACAGATTAAATTGGAAATATTGATTTTTAATTTAATTGAAAATTGATGCAAAATCGATAAAAATTAATTATTTATAAAGATTTAAACTGTTTCATTCAGTTTTGTACTATTGATATAATATTAATTAAATCTACTGTTAGTTTTAGTTCTTCATTTGCAATTTCACAATAATTTCTGTGCAGTATCTCAGAAGAGAGTGCTTTTGATTCATAAGAAGACTGTTATTTAGTTTTAGGAAAATCTCTTTATTATAGAAATGCATTCCCTCCTCATTACAGAATGCATTTCTATAATAGAGATTTTTTTAAAAAGAAACATGATTTAAAGTGCTATTTACATATGTATTAATGGATTGGTTATATAACTTACAATTTCAATAAGTGAATACTAAAATAAAAATATAATTTAATAATATTTCATTATAATGATTATAATGTACAGTACATTGTACAATGTTTCATGATCTTAAGTGTTCAAATGTAAAATCTTTTAATTTTTTTCGTTTTTGTTTGCTTTGCAAGCATTACTTTACTTTCATTTACTATATTTAAAAGTTAATAAAACTAATGTATTAAATGTGTGTTAGAACTTATAAAAAAATTAAATGCCAATAATTTCAATCAAAACAAACAGTGGCAAGTCAATTAAATATTATAGGACTAGAGCCAATTTTTGGTAATGTGTCTCATAGTCTTTTAAAATTATAAATTAACTAACCAAAGCACGCTAAATCAATTCATGAGGGTTGTATTAGAATAATAATAATTAGTTTCCAGCAACTTCCTGTCATTCTTTCTGGAAAAATTAAGCCAGGATTTAAGCCTGGAAAAAAAAAACACATGAAACCATTAAATTCCAACATTACCAAAAATCAATCCAGTTACACAAATGTTTCTGTAAGTAAATAAAATGTTTCAGTTTTGATATATTATTTCATTATAAAAACTATAATAAAACAGAAAGGTTAAAGAATTACTTATACTTATTTGTACTGAAAGCATTTAAAAGTTTATTTTGGGTCTTTTATTAAGTTAATACTACTTTAACTTTTATTCATTGCTTATTTAGAATCAAATATTTAAGAAATAGAATGTTGGATATATCTGTTTTTTCTCAATTTTGTTTCATGAAGAGATGATAAGAATTTGAAAATTTTAATAATAGAGTAATTGTACTAACTGAGTTAGTACAATTACTCTTGTATGTTAAATATTTATAATTGATAGAAAAGGAAAAGTACCATTGAAGAGTTGAATAGATGCATAAAAATGAATCATGAATATAATTAGGATTGAATTTTTATAATAGACAATTCCTTAATTCTTAAAAGTTTATAATTTCAAAAATACTTATTATTATTTAACATTTCATAAAGTATGTGAAACATTTCTTGCAATCAACTTATTTTCAAGCCTTTTTGTAAAGGTTATCTTGTGAAATATCTTATTTTTGTATTTGTACAATACAAAACATATTTAAATATATATTCTGTCCACAAAACTTTCCAGATAGAAATCTACTGGATAACTATATCAATCAGGGGCCTAAAAGCTGGTTTCATTTGTTGGTGATCTAAATAACTATTAAATTTATGATTTCATTCAGTATATTAAAATTCAGATTAGTAATGCAATAAACTGAATTTAATAAACTTATAACAGTGACAATTGTAATGATAAATACTAGCTCAGATGGAGCTTGTATACTAGTTTCTTCATAAAATAGGGCTGGCAGAAATACAGTATTAACAACGTAAAAACACATAAACAGATAATAAAGATATCTTCTTTACTCGCCATGTCCAATCACAAGGAGCAAACTATTCCCACAACAGAGACGACCTTTCTTTAGAGGCTACGCCTCTGCCAAATTATGTAAAACAGTCTAAAATGACCACAGGTGACAATCCCTTCACAATTAAAATTATAAAATTTCTTCATAAAGTAGGGTTGGCCAAAATACAGTATTAACAATGTAAAAACATGTAAACAGATAATAAAAATCTTCTTTACTCATGTTTTTTACATTGTTAATACTGTATTTCAGCCAGCCTTATTTTACGAAGACATTTTATAATTTTAATTGTGAAGGGATTGTCACCTGTGGACATTTTAGACTGTTTTACATAATTTGGCCGAGGCATAGCCTCTAGAGAAAGATCGTTTCTGCTGTAGAGAATAGTTTGTTCCTGGTGATTGGACATGGTGAGTAAAGAAGATATTTTTATTATCTGTTTACGTGTTTTTATGTTGTTAATATTGTATGATAGTTCTTTGCATTGACTCCATCTGTTGATTAGTATTATCATTATTGTGCTGCAATTTGAAAAAATGTAGACCTATAAATTCCCACTGTCATCTGTCTTTCCTTAATCTCAAGAATGGAGATAGATGAAATTTCAGACCAGATATGAAATCCTTAGAGGCAGGAGGCCCCAATTAACTATATATGAACTTCTGATGTAAACCAGAAGTCATGTTATTTCAATTCAAAACTTCCCCCTGAAATCAGTTAATAGATACCTAGCACAACTCTTGTTAAAGGAAAAGTATGATGTACAGGGGCAAGCAACCACTAATTTGAGGTGGCTATGATTAAAAATTGCAGTCTGGCATTGTGATGATGTCACAATAAATAATTGCTCATTTAACTAATGTTTTCTGATATAACTAGGAAGTTTTGAAGTGTTTAATGAGAAGAGTTTACTCATATTATTAAGAAAAAGGCAATTGTTTACTCTCACATGATAGTACCCTCATTTACAGTATATCCAAAAGTTTTGTCATCCAAAAATGATATTGTTTTTAATCACCTCTTACTCATCTGATTTATCATTTTTGACTATTTTTCCTTTCCTATACTGAATCTGCAACTGAAAGAGATATGTTTTAATAACTTAAAAGCATTTAAAAAACAACAACTTTCTGCAGGCTATTTCAAAGAAGGATTTTTAGCAATCTTTCGAAAGTTTTATGGTCATTGAAATAAATTGTATTACTGTAGATTAAATATGTTTCAAATAATTTCTTCAAGAAATTAAATTTTTTATTACATAAATATATTTTTCCAAACCAGTCCATGAACTTTTAGGACATAAGCTGTAAATTTCTTTGATTATGATGCATATTAAATATTACAGTATTAATATTAATTAAAATAGATTATTAATATGCATCATTTGTATATGGCTATTTTTTCATCGATTCTACTTTTCAAAAATTATTAAGAACATTAATTAAAGTATTAACTACAAAATTATTATTTAACACAAATTTCTTTGATCTGACATTAATTTGAAAAATTTTAATTTTTCAAATTAATGTCAGATCAGAGAATATTTAAGAAATTAAAAATATACAGTCAAACCTGTTTTTATGCGCTCTTTTTATGTGCGATTTTTATTTGTGTGATTTTTTTAATGCGAATTTTTAATTTGTGCGGTATAGTTGGCGACTAGTCTCGTGCGATTCGTCATGTCTCACGTTGACTTATCATAGCTAAATAAACTTATTATAGCATAAATGCACTTATTATAGTAATATTATTGCATGAATATGCGAAAAATGAAATAATTTACTTTTTAAGTCAACAAAACACCACCTGGACAAAAATATGTAAAACAGACGATAGACCAGACGATGCAGTCAAGTGCTGACATCTGTTGTCAATAAATTCTATTTCGTACGGTTTTGAGTTATTTTCTATGCGAGACTTTTTTTATGCGGTCAACAGGGACCGCATAAAAAAAAATATTTTTTAATTGTGTTGCGAAAACTATTATTTACAGCCATTCGTGAAGTTTCGTGGGATTTTTTTTTATGCGTTTCTTTTAATGCGGTCCCTATCCCCCGCATAAAAACAGGTTTGACTGTAATCAAATTAAATGTTTAATAAATTAATTCTGATAATTTGATTTGGTGTTCAAGAAATAAATATTTTATTAAATAAAGTCATACATTCTATTAGTATCTATCTTTTTAATAAGTAAAAATATTTTTTATTTTACAGAAACCAGAATTAGTTAAGGATATTAGCCTTTGGGTACGAGAAGCTGTAAAAATTCCATTTTTTGTAAAGTTAACTCCAAATGTAACAGATATTGTAGAAATAGCAAGAGCTGCTTATGAAGGTAATAAAAAAATAATCATTATAGCATCTTATTTTCTGTAATTTTACTAACAACAATTTTTTTCACATTCTCTTTTTTATAAATTGTTTAAATTTAATTTAAAACTATAAAAATATGAGTGATAACTTATATAATAACAGATGTATTATATATTATAAATAATTAAAGTATTTTAATCTCAGGTTAATTATTGTCCCAAGCATCTTTAACAATTTATAAAATAATAATGATATAAAAACCAAAAATTAGTAAAATATGTTTTATGTTATATTTAATATTTAAAAAGATAAAATTATTTTAGGTAACGCTGATGGAGTAACAGCAACCAATACTTTATCTGGTCTTATGGGTTTAAAAAATGATTCTAGTCCTTGGCCAGCAGTTGGATTAGAAAAACGAACAACATATGGAGGAGTTTCTGGAAATGCAATTCGTCCAGTAGCTTTAAGAGCAGTTTCAGCCATTTCCCAAGTTCTTCCTGGTTTTCCAATACTTGCTACTGGAGGTATTGATTCTGCTGAAGCTGGGCTTCAATTTATCTATTGTGGAGCTTCTGTTTTGCAAGTATTAATAAAATATTATCTGATTTACTTAAAAATTAAATATATTTTTTACTATTATTATTATTATTAATAATCATCATCATCTTTATTAGCAAAAGGGAATAATTTCCCTGTTACAGGGGGTAATACATATTAATAATTTTAGTTTACAATTTTACTTTATAGAAATTTTATAACAGATGCAAACCAATTACAGTCAACAGATCCGTACATTCATTTTATAGTAAATCTTATGTTGTAGCGATAAAGACACATACAAGTTTATTAGGAATAGTTATATTGAATTATTAGATTTTGCAAAGGATTTTTTTTTTATTTAGTTGGAACATTGACTTAATTTTGTTGTATTTTTTCCACAATTTTAACAAAGTAATTGAATATTTTATACATGTCCATTTTATAGAGGTTATTCAGATTTGCTTTAAATTCAAGAGGCGAGTTACAATTTCATATTGTTCATGCAAGTTTATAAGTTCTTGACAATTGTATAATAAGTGGTATGGTGAGAAATCTTCAGAACTGCACAGGACACACTGGATATTTGAAAAATTAAATAAATATTATTAATAAAGAGAGAATATTTATTAAGGCAAAGTTGGATTATTAAGCATTTTATGTTCAAATTAATTGACTGTGATTGTGACATATATGGTTGAGTAGAAGGAATTTGAAATATAACAGTATACCAGGAATGGTAATTACTATGGCTTAAAGAGAGTTGATCTTTGTTTAAGGATTGAGATACAGCAGAGTCCAATAAAAGTGTAACCATATTTCCAATCTTGGATATTGTCTTTGAATAGTAGTTCTGAGATGCCAAATGAGTTTAGAATTTTACATAGCTTATGATGCCATAACTGTTTGAATTTTAAGTTACTGCTCTGCTTGATATTTTTATGGTATAAGAAAGTTATATTATTTAAATTTACTTTTAAATTTGAGTCTATAATAGATTTTAATTATTCATTTTAACAAAAAAGGATAGGACCAAATGCAATTTGTTTCATGTTGAGGAGCATAGCCAGGAACTGTTCTTTCTAAGTGGAATAATTTATGCAGAAAATAAATGTGAAAAGACTCCAGTTTGTATAAGTAATCCAGACTCCAAATAGGACTTGCATAGAAAATAATTGGGTTGATTATAGAATTATATAGTTTCATATGAGTTTTCAAGGTAGAACATAACCTTTTATTTTTATCGATAGCTTTACTTTGTTGTTAATTTTAGAAATATGTGCTTTAAAGGTTACATTCCAGTCAAAGGTGATTCCCAAATAGTTTATTTCATTAACAATTTGTAGAGGAATTTGTTGACTTACCTGAGAAACTGTGAGGGCTTTGTTGTAATAGATTCAGACTGGGATTCACTACCTCTGTAGTTTCTTCTTGTGAGTTTTTGTCCTGGTATAGATTAAAGTCTGTTATGAGCTTGGAAGTTGTTGAGGGTGGTTGATTTCTTTTGTCCTCTGGCTTAGTTCGATTTAGAGGTGATCTTCCATGCTTTGCTGGAGATCATTGCATTTTTGTTAATATTAATTTTCCTCGGGTCGTATTACTTTAAAGAGATAATAGCCTTTTTACTAATTTAGATAATCAAAGATGGTCAGCACTTGAACTTAATGCGGATATCGAAGTGCCTGATGAAAGTCGCCAACAGTCTTGATGGTTGAGATACGCCCTCTCCCTAAAAATTAAATATTTATATAATATGCAAATATTTTTGTTTCATTATAGTTTTGTTTATAAAAATTAATTTTGCTAAAAGGAACAATTCGTATGCTTTATTTATAAATATATGATAAAGTCAAAAATAAACTGAACTTTTAATTTAACTTCTTTTAAATTAGTAGTACAAATATTTAAAGTACCTTCAAAATAAACTACTTATAAAGCCAGCATCCGTACTACTTGTTTAAAATAATTAGCTTAAAAGCACTAGGAAAAGAGAACAACATGTCATTGTGCAAATATTAATCTAATTTTAAATTTAATTTTTCATAATTAAACACTAAAAAGTGATTAATTTGATTTAATTGTTATTTTATTCTTGTGATTTTTAATACCAAAAGATTTTTTGCAAATATAACACTATTAAATGAATTTGCATAAAAAATATCTAATGAACATTTTCTTTTAAATTTCAAATGTTAAATAATACAACAAATGAAACCCAATAACATAAGCAAATACACCCACAACTGCCGTAAATGATCGGGTTAAATTTTGGATAACTGTTTATAGAAATAAATTTGGTACTAGAGCTAGGTATTAGGTGCCATCTCTTGTTAAAACTAGCAATTATAATAATTTAATTAATTTAGAATAAACTGGAAGAAAAGAATCTACCCAAAGCAGGATTTGAACCCGCAACTCCCGCTTACCATGCGGACGCATTGCCAGTAACGCTACCCAGACCTTCGTTCTGATCTCCTTTTCCAGTATATATAAGCCTATGCCTTGAGTGGATGTTGCGGGCCATGGGAGCAGGTGCGTCCCCAGTTGGCACTGTAATAGCCATCAATGGTTATGTCTTAGGCTTATATATACTGGAAGAGGAGATTGGAAGGAAGGTCCGGGTAGCATAACTGGCAACGCATCTGCACGGTAAATAGAAGTTGCAGGTTCGAATCCCACTTCGGGTAGATTCTTTTCTTCCAGTTTATTATAAATTAAATTATTATAATTACTAGTTTTAACAAGAGATGGCACCTAATGCCTAGCTCTAGTACCAAATTTATTCCTGTAAACAGTTATTCAAAATTTAACCCAATCATTTATGGCAGTTGTGGGTGTATTTGCTTTTCAAATGTTAATGCATTTTTCTGATATGTTACTTTTAATAAATTCTAAAATTTATTAATGCTTCTGCAATTTAAGCATTTTAATTGCAAAAACTTTTATTCTTATAAAATCATTCATAATAAATCAAAAATAGTTTTTGTTTTACTAAAAATTGCATTCTTACTATGAATTCTGTTGGTTTTACAATGAACATCATTTTTTTAAATTGAGAATTACCAAACACGTGTTTATTATAAATACACTGCCAGAAATGGAAATCCCAACACTGAAGAGGAGTTTTACTAGGTGAAAGAAAATTACAGAGTATTTATATATGTGATTTTATTAAATTGATTGCAGTTTGAATATCACAACTCACAAAATGCACATACAGTATCATAGCAAATTCAAATTAGAAGTTTCCAATAGATGTGTGGCTATAAGCATTAGTGTCACTATGAAAAGCTATAGTGACATTAGCTACAATGTAAAGAATGCCTTAAAGATGACAAGAAACTGTATATCA
Organism: Centruroides vittatus; assembly: GCF_030686945.1. Classification (NCBI taxonomy): domain Eukaryota; kingdom Metazoa; phylum Arthropoda; class Arachnida; order Scorpiones; family Buthidae; genus Centruroides; species Centruroides vittatus. The sequence continues at coordinate 766,248 of NW_027122637.1, forward strand.
GCAATTAACCTAGTATGAACAAAGCCATATGGTAGGCTACAAGAGGAAATGTTTATTTCATGAGATCATAAAAAGAATGGGTTGAATCATTTCTGCTGTGTACAACTGTTGGCATCAATGGTCTGGAGAAGGCACTACTACCAGAAGACTGAGGTCCAAATCCTCTCAGGCTACTGGGGAGAGAAGATTGGCACATAATCAGAATGTCCCTGGTGGATTGAAGGGCATCTGTGGCAGAAATTTGAGCAGCAGTGGTACTCAATGTCACCACAAGAATTGTTCAGAACAGTCTACTAGAGAGTGACTTCTGCTCCAGGCATCCTGTGGCATGTCTGCCATTCATTCCTGTCTACTGTCAGATGTGTCTTCAATATTGCTGCACAAGACCTCACTGGAGTACAGAATGGGATTCTATAGTATTCACAGACAAAAGTTGTTTCTGTCATGGACTCACATGGAGGAGGATGTCTGGAAGAATATCTGTTGGTAAGCAGCATCTATCATCAACTTACCAGTCCAACTCCAGGCATTATGGTATTGGAAAGGATTTCTTATGATAACAGGACCCCCTTGGTGGTTATCCCAAACACAATGACAGCAAATGCTTACATCAGAATGATAATCAAACTTGTTGTTTTACCATTTATGAATAGTATTGAGAGGGAGTTTCAACAGGATAATGCTCATTCCCATACTGCTGCTGCAACCCAACATACTCTTCAAGATGTCAACATGTTACCCCAGCCAGCAAGATCTCAATATCATTCACCAATAGAGTATGTGCATGACGTGTGGCATTCTGCCATATTGTATATATATATTTATAATAATTTTGTATAGTTTTCTTTCTTTCTTTGTTTCATTGTCTATCCTTTCTAGAATGTTCTTACTTTAACTCATTATGCTTGGGTGGTGATAACTAATCCTGAGAACAAAGGAAAGGAATGAAGTCCTGAGGGCTATGTTGGGAGAATGAGGGTCATTCTTGGTGTGGACTTTTATAGGAACAGACAGACCAAGTGTGCTCTCTAATGCATTTTGGCAGTGTATAGAGACAGAAGAAGACTTAAGAAAGAATATTAGTCAAGAGGGACCTTTGAAACACCAAGACGATCAGCCAGGACCATCCATCAACCCAAGAAAGAAAAGTTCTGAAAATTCACCACCCTAAGATCTCCATTGAAAATTGGGTACCCGCTTTCCTCTCTCCTTACTAGTTCTGATTTCCATCTACTTACAACTAACTAAATCTAAGAAGAGAGTAAGTGCCTAATTATAGTTTGTTGTATATTTGTTGTAAATATATCATATTCGGTAATTTGTAATGTTGCGATAATAGTCAATAATGACCTGTTATATCTAGATTTGTACTGCTCAGGTTATATACTTGTATATTGGGACTGAGAGGAGCTGGCATTCCAAAGAATTGTTTTACTGTATGTGAAATAAAGATATTAATTTTATAACATATCTTTCTAACTCATTTCACGCTTATCTTCGCATATGATTAGATGATGGATCTAGACTCATCCACAACCAGCAACAACTATTGCTGATCTGACCCTACAGGTGCAGCAGATGTGGAACGCCATCCAACAGGATGACATCCAGCACTACTATGATTGAATGCATGCACATTTGGATGACTGCATTCAACATGGTGGTGACTACAGTGGGTATTGAGATGGATGACATTGAACTTTTATGTGATGCTGCACATACATTTTGTAAGTTATATTCTCAAAACTCATATCAATGTCAATCACAGAATATTCATGTATGTGCAATTTTTGTTTACCTAGTATAACTCTTCCTTGGTATTGGGATTTCCATTTTCAGCAGTGAAAAAATTATACAGTGAAACCTCCATTAACAGACACTCCCGAATAATGGACACCGCTACTTAATGGACATTTTTACAGTCCAAAGACCCTTCAAATAAGACATCTGTTATATTTACCTCTAAATAGCAGATGCCGTCATCTGTAACCTACCTTAGTCCCACAAAAAGTCCTGCCTTCAATATTCTGAAAGAATTAATCACACAAAATATTTTAAAACTAACACAAAGAATCAGTTCAAATACTCTTTCAGAGGAAAAAGTTTGACTGTAGGTATCGAATAAAGATTGGCTTAAAATAGGAATAGGGGAGGAAGGCTAGTTATAAAAAGCCAAACAATATTCATTATCTGTTAGAGTAGACTAATCTGGTTAAGTTGTCAATCACCATTTATTGTCATACATATTTAATGTTGTTAAACTTCTGTCTTATTGTTGGAATTAAATGTATGGTACCAAGAAAGCATAAACTTTTCCAAAGTTATTCATTCATTTGACAAGAACTGTAGTACAATAGTAATAAAAAAGTTTTAAGGTTACAACAATAGCATTTATTTGGTGAAAGTTCAAATATTGTGTTACAAAGGCAATTTGCTAACCACTTTAAAGTGTAGGAAGATATTCAGTTTTCTTGCATTTATGACATCATTTATGTATCTTAACAGTTTTGTGGTGGCTAAAGTAATTTTTAATAAATCATTTATTGAATAAAGCAAAAATGTTAAAAAATTACACCTACTTGTTAACTATAAAGCAGACAAATCCCTATATTGATTTTTATTAGTCACTTATATTATAAATGACATTATAAATGCAAGAATGTCAAATACATTTCTTACCCCTTGAAGTGGCTAGCAAATCACCTTTGTAACTTGACATTTCAACTCTCATCACCTAACCCCTTCTGTTCATAATAACAGTTTCATTTTTCTTTTTCATTTCTTCCACTCAGGTCATTTTTGATGAATTAACAATTAATTAATAAATGTTTACATTTTGTCATAATTTTTATGTTTCCATTTAATTAAAATATCCTATACAATCTATTTGCTATTTAGAATTCAATTAAAATGTGATTTTTACATCTGAAAAGAAAGAATATACTATATATATATTTTAATCAGATATGCTATGTATACTTTTTGATATTTTCACATTCGTAATGAAAATTTGATGTTTTAGTAATCTATTGTATTCTTCACTTTATAATGACAAGATTAAAATACAATATAGCCACCTCTAAGTAATGGACAAACCTCGGCCCCAACAATGTCCATTGTTCAGAGGTTATACTGTATTATGATTTTTTTCATTTATCATACTATATATTATATTAATGTTTAATTAATATGTTAATAAATGTTATAATTATGTTACAGGTTGGCTGTTGTTGATTATTTGTATTATATTAATGTTTAAAAACAAACTAAGAATTTATTTAACAATAGGTATGCAGTGCAATACAGAATCAAGATTTTACAGTTATAGATGATTACATAACTGGTCTTAAGGCTTTATTGTATCTTCAAAACATACCAGAAATGTCAGACTGGGATGGACAATCACCTCCTACTCCCCAACATCAAAAAGGAAAACCTGTTCCAAAATTATCAAATTTAATTGGAAAGGTAAAAATAATAAATTTTTAATTTAACAAAATAAGTCCAACTGCTAATAAGTTAAGAAGTCCTATTATTTTTATTTTCATAAAACATTTTTTTGAGAAATTATCTCAGCATCAGATCAAAAATTGTTCTGATTTAAATATATTGTACCAGCATTCTAAAGCCTTAAGTTAAAATTTCAATCCTTGGAAGAATAGGATTGAACAAGTAAGATTGAAATTTAACTAAAGGCTTTAGAATGCTGGTACAATATGTTCAAATCAGAACAGACAGTTAGTACTGTACATCTCAATAAGACAATTTGTCTCAAAAAATGTTTTATCAAAATAAAAACAATAGGACTTCTTAACCTATTAGCAGTTTGAATTTATAGAAGATGAAACTATTTATTTATTTTAAAATGTTTTTACATATAGAATCTTCCAAATTTTGGACCCTATCTCAAAAAGAAGGAAAATTTAATTATTAGACAAAAGGAAAACATTAATTTACTAAATGAAATTGTTTCTGAACCAAAGATTTCAAAAATTAACAACAGACAAGTGCCAAAAATTAAGGTATGTGTATATACATATATACTGTAAATAAAACAATTTTATGATAAACATTAACTTATTTTTTTGGTTTAAAATAGGATATAATAGCTAAAGCTATCACTAAAATTGGAGCCTTTAAAGATTTGGATTTAGAAAAACAAGTTGTGGCTGTAATAGATGAGGTAAATCTAAAAATTTATTACAGTGTGATCCCAATTTATGATTACTTGAAAATCCATACATAGAAAGCTAGAGCTTCTTTAAATGAGTTTCACAAAAACCTTTCACTCTTTCTCTAGCAGTTTCTTAAGTCCATTAGGTAGGAGAACAAACGTTTTCAGCCTTCTTCAGGTACTATAACATTGGAATGTCAGTTAGCAGATATACGAATGACATCATTGTTTACAAAAGTTTCTTCTTTCTTATGACGTTGTAGTTTAAAACAAAAGTTTAAGAGACAGACATGGATAAAATTGAAAACAAAATAAAGTAAAATGAGTTTAACGACTGCAAAACAAATGACAATTGCCACTAAGATTAAAAAATTAGATTAAATAACTAGAAAAAAACTTGAGAGAAATGTAATCTAATTTTTTAATCTAATTTTTTAATCTTAGTGGCAATTGTCATTTGTTTTACAGTCGTTAAACTCATTTTACTTTATTTTGTTTTCAATTTTATCCATGTCTGTCTCTTAAACTTTTGTTTTAAACTACAACGTCATAAGAAAGAAGAAACTTTTGTAAACAATGACACCATTCGTATATCTGCTAACTGACATTCCAATGTTATAGTACCTGAAGAAGGCCGAAAACGTTTGTTCTCCTACCTAATGGACTTAAGAAACTGCTAGAGAAAGAGTGAAAGGTTTTTGTGAAACTTACGATTACTTGATATACAAGAATTCAGTACAGTGACCAGTTTTTTTTTTCTGGCGATCTTTCCCATTTACAAGACAAAATATTTGATATTATGAAGGCAATGAGATTGAAATTGAAACATGATCAATTTGATGACAGATTCCAGTCTCTGGTCATTGAGGAAAACACCGTTCATTCTAATATGGTTGAGAAGTTTAGTAAACTTTAGTTTTACCTTACAAACCCTTATATTTTGTGATAACTTTATTTTACCATGCAAGAAGTTGAGGACTTCTTCCGTTGTATAGGGCCATGCACTTGTTTTGTTGAAATCATTGCCTCACACTGGAATTTGTTTTCTTTTTAACATATGAATGAATAATTCCTGAAACATATTCAGTTATTAAATGTCAAATAATCATCAAAAAAGGAGGACTCAATAATCCCATGCTTAAAGAATACGCACCAAACCAAATCTTTCTCGATACGATTGTCTCGAAGACTTCAAGAGGATTTTCTGTTGCCCAAAATCAAACATTTTACTTGTTGATATCACTATCACTGCTTAAATGCAAATAAACTTCATCCAAGCAGAACAGATTATCTAAGATCTCTGGTCATTCTTCAATGAGGTCAGAAAAGTCATTATCGAATGCCACTTATTTCAACTTTGTGGCCAGAATTAATTTTTATATTTTATACAGAAACATGTTTAAATTCTTTTTCAGTATTCTCCAACACAAACAATAAGAAATTCCTAACTCCGTGGTGAATTAACTTTTTTTCAGCGGCTTCTGACTACAGCATTCCAAATGTCATTTATCATCTCAGAACACACTGTTGGCTAAAATTTGTTTTAATAAACCAATCTTGGACTAGGACACTCATAAATTGGGATTATACTGTATTCTATTATAGAATTATAATATGTAATTTTTATACCAATGTTTTGTTTTTAGGAGATGTGCATTAATTGTGGAAAATGCTATATGACTTGTAATGATTCAGGTTATCAAGCAATCATCTTTGATCCAGAAACACATCTTCCTAAGGTGACAGATGCTTGCACAGGATGTACTCTTTGTCTCTCTGTCTGTCCTATTATTGATTGCATCAAAATGATTGAAAAAACAATACCACATAATCCTAACAGAGGAATTCCACCTAAAATGAATCAATTAAAAATTAATGCTATGCCTATGCAGTAAATTTATTATTATATGAGTGAAATTATAAATTTATTGAATTAACCATGAATTATCATAAAACTTTTGATTTTATCTAACTTTCATAACAATAATTACATTAAATGAAACTAATAAAATTTACGTATTTGAATGATATTGCAGATAATCATAATACTTAACATCAACTTTAGTATATTATGTTTAGTTTTTTAAAAAACTTTTCTCTACTGAATGATGAGAAAAAATGCTAACTTCAGAAACTAAAATGACTTTTTAAAGAAACAAAAATGCTTCTGAATAAAAATTTATTATCAGCTGGAAAATTACAAAGCTCTTTAGAATGAATACATTTATGTTTGAAAATTATAATTATACAAAAATAAATAAAACAAAGTAAAATCAAGATAATACTTTTATGTTTACTTCATGTTTTAATTTAAATATATTTAAATTCATTATTGAATTTAATTAAAATAATCCTGGGCTAAGATGTACAAGTATTAAATATAATCTTATACACAGACTCACCGCCACACTTTATGACCTTTAACAAATATCTCACCGCTGCCTTTTGATGCTGCTTCTAGAAAAAGCTAGAAAGGGTAACTTTTTTATTCAAAGAACTATCTTGAGAGTCTAGAATGGCAGTCCATCTAAGATAAAAAAGAGTCATGGGCATTAATTACTCTAATTTTGTGTGAAAAAAGTTATATTGTACCATATTGTATTTAGCACTGTTCTGTTAGTTGGTTAATAGTTGTGGCTTTTCCATAAATCCTGTACTTCCTTATCTAGTGTTTATTGTGTCATGTGCTTTTTATTCTGTATAGTCATAATGTTCCCTAAGACTCTGCCTGTTGTGTCCATAAAATAAACGATTACTGTTAACGTATATAAACAACTTTATTAAAATAGAACGTAACGGCGGGTAATACAACGTAACGTTTGTGCCTCCAGGTCTAAGTGTTACAACAGCTAACGCACGACTGCCCGAAGACAAAGAAGCACGACAAAGGTCAGAGGTGCGGGGTCGCCTAACTAGGTCAAGGGGCAATTCGGTGTGGGTTATCCTCTGGAGGTTTACATACATAACAAATACATAACAATTCTCCCACGCTTAATAAAATGTTTAAAATTTGTTCGTTTACAGATTTAGGCGTTGTACTGGCCTTCGTATTCGCGTTGATCGTCGAGGCTCCGATTCATTTGAGTTTGTCATCGTTCGGCTAGACTCTCCCTCCTCCTTCTCTAGGGGCTGTTCGGAAGTTGTTTTCGTCATTGTCTCCTTTTTGTTGGGTAAAGTCGTTACAGTTCCTTCGTCGTAGCTAATTGTGCTTGGGTGTGGACTAGCACTAGCTGGGGATGAGTCTCTACTGTTAGCTATGTCGTTACACTTGTCAATTTCCTTTTTGTTGAAGTCGAATCTTATTTGAATAGGATTTGTCTGTTTGTTGATTTCACATGGGCGTAGTTGATCGTAATGCCTTTTAATTACGTATCCATCGTCGAGTTCAATTAAGTAATGTACACGACCTAGTCGTTCAACAACAATACCATATTTCCAAGGGCCGGACGTTGTGTAATTTCGGGATTGTACACGATTTCCCACACGATAAAATTTGTAGAATTTCGGTTGTTCGGTTACGTTCCTTTGGGAAGCTTGTGCCTGAGGTTTGAGCAGATCTAATTTTGTTCTTATTTTGTGTCCTAACAAGTTTTCTGCTGGACTTTTCCCGTTAGATAAGGGAGTCGCTCTATACCGGAATAGTAGTTCGTGGAGCTTCTGATGTAGAGTACCACTTTCATACTTCATACATTTGAGGTGTGTTTTTAAGGTGTGACAGTATCTTTCAGCCTGGCCATTTGTGGCTGGGTGTCCTGGTGCAATTAAGTTTTGACGGATTCCGTTTCTCGAACAAAACTCTTGAAATTCTTGTGACTTAAAAATACTTGCATTATCACTTACTAAAATCTCAGGTAGACCAAATCGACCAAAGACTTCACGTAGAAAATGAATTGTGATGGATGTGTCTGGTGCTTTCTTTGTATAGAATATTTCTGGCCACTTTGATTTGGCATCAACAACAATAAAGAAATAATGATTCATAAATGGTCCTGCATAATCGATGTGTATACGTTGCCAGTTTTTTGTAGGCGTTTCCCATTTGTGTATTGGGGCCTTTGTTGGGTTTTTCTTAATGTCACAGCACTCTTTGCAACTTTTAACCATATTCTCGATATCAGAGTCAATATTACGCCAGTAACAGTAATTTCGGGCTAGAGCCTTCATTCGAACGATTCCTACGTGTGTAGAGTGTAGCTCTTGCAGGACTGCTGGCTGTAAACTTCTTGGGACAATTACACGGTGTCCTCTAAACAGAATTCCGTTGTGTGTGGATATTTCTGGGTCGTACATATGGCCATTGACAATGTCATTTTTGATCTGTGATAGTTCCTTATCAATTGATGATTCTCTTCGAATGTCCTTGGCGGTGATAGTTGCAGTTGAGATATGTTTAACAACGGTGTCGTGATAAGTATCATCGTGGTCTTCTGCCTGGGCTTCTTTTCTTGTTATGGGTATAGGATTCCGTGACAGGTAATCAGCATTTGTATGTTCAATCGACTTCCTATGTTTGATGGTATAATCGAAGTTGGAAAGGAAGTGCGCGTATCGTAGCATTCTTGTAGCTGTCAAAACAGGTAGCTTCTTGTCGGGATGTAGTATCGTCATCATGGGTTTATTGTCGACTATAAGAGTAAATTTCCTTCCATAGATATAATCGAAAAATTTCTTACAAGCCCAGTACACAGCAGTGGCCTCTTTATCCAGTTGGCTATAGTTTTGTTCGGCAAATGTGAGAGATCTGGAAGCAAATGCTATAGGCCGTTCTGTTCCATTTGGCATCTGGTGTGACAATATTCCAGAGAGTCCAAATGGGCTGGCATCTGTTGCTAATGTTATTGGTAGTTTAGAGTTAAATGGAATTAGTACCCTATCACTGATAATCTCAGCTTTTGCACGAATGAAAGCTGTTTCCTCCTCTGCTGTCCAACGGAATTGAGCGTTTTTCTTTAAACGTTGATTTAATGGATATAAAATGTCTGATGCATTCTTTATGAATCTGGAATAGTAATTAACAAGTCCTAGAAATTGGCGTAATTCTTCCACATTTCTCGGGCGAGGTGCATCCTGGATGGCTTTTATTTTGTCTGGAGACTTTTGTAGTCCTTCTGCACTAATTATATGTCCTAAATATTGTACTTTTCTTTCAAAGAATTTGCACTTACTGATGTTTACGTGTAAGTCATTAGCTCTCAACTTGTCTAAGACATTCAGTAAACGGTTCATGCATTCTTTATAAGTTTTTCCTTGAATTATGATGTCGTCAAAATAAGCCACCACTCCTTCAAGATTTTGGGTGAATTGGTCGATAAACTTGTGGAACTCGTTTGGTGCAGATTTAATTCCAAAAAATAATCGTTTTGCTAGATAGGTTCCACGGTGTGTTGAGATTGTTTGTATTTTCGCACTGTCATCATCAACTGATAGATGAAGATAAGCTTTGTGGATATCTAACGTGCAAAAATAAGATCCATTCTGTAATTTATTGAAAATATCTTCAATGCGTGGAATTGGGTGGCGTGAGTCGTGCAACTGTTTGTTGACTGTGACCTTATAGTCGGCACAAATTCGTACTGTCCCATTGGGTTTTGGAATAACGACTATGGGTGTTCCCCACTCTGAATAATCCACTTTTTCGATGATACCCTCACTTTCTAATTTATCTAGTTCCTTATCCACTTCTTCCTTTAATGCATATGGAACTGGGCGTGGTTTTAAGAACATTGGTTTGGCACCATCTCTCAGTTTTAACGAGCAAATATAATTAGGTATTTGGCCAACTGTGGGAGTGAATACATCTGAGTAGCGTTCTATGATTTTTGAAATGGATGTTTCTGCTTCTGTTGACGAAATGTTGTTGACTGTAGTTGTGTGACTGAGTTCATTGATGTCAATCCTTAAGCTCCGAATCCAATCTCTTCCTACTATTGCATTTTTTTGGAAGGGAACGACATACAAGTCCTCTATACTGTAGTTATCATCATATTTTGTTTTCACTTTTGCTACTCCTAGAGGTTTGAAAATATCTCCTGTGTAACTTCGAAAAGTCACTTCCGTTTTTGCTATAGGTGCGTTCAATTGTAAGCGATTGAATTCGTCGATACTGATGAGAGTGACGCGACTGCCAGTGTCACATTCAAAACGGACTTTTTTACCGTTAACGTAGATTTCTGTGAGGAGTCTGTCATCGGTTCCTGTTGTATTAACAAATATATCTAGAACGCTGTTTATATCAAAGTCAATTACACGTTCGTGATTAATATTGTGGACGTTATGATTCCTGTTGATTGTTGACGTTTGTTTCCTTAAGAATGATATGCAAACTTTCCCCGTGTGGCCCTTTTTATGACATCGTTCACATTTCAACTGGTCTTTGACTCTACAATTTACTGATTTATGGTTGTTTTTCCCGCAATGTAAGCATAGTCCTTCTAAATGGAGTTCGTGGAGTATAAGTGGGTTTCCACTGCGACCTTCTATTCTGCTTTTGTTCCGATTTGACGGTTGTATTTGGGGGTGTGAGCGTCGTTTTATTTGAGTATTTTTGGTAATTTTGTGAACAAGGTGGTTACTTTTATATACTTCGTCGTTTTCGATTTTGGAAGCTTCTATGGCTAATGCAATTTCTAGCGTCTGTTCGAAGGTTAGATCAGTTTGTTGTAGAATTTTCTCACGGATGTCGGCGTCTCGTAAACCACGTATGAATTGTACTCTTAACATTAAATCTATGACGGATTTTATACAGTCCGCATTGTTACAACTAGACTTGAAATCTGCGCTTTTCGAGAGTTGTTTTAAAGAAGTCACGTAATTTGAAATGGACTCACCATTATGTTGTACTCTGGACAAAAATTTATGCTGTTCTGTTAGGATATTTCGTTTGGGTGTTAGGTGATTTTGTAGTAACTTCATTAATTCAGCAAAGGTTCGCCTAGAGGGTATTTCTGGTGCCGTTAGGTTGGTCAGTAGCTGATAATGTTTCGGTCCAAGACAATTGATTAATATCATTACCTTAGCTTCTTCAGTAATGGCGTCAGTTCCGGTTAGTCCTTTGATTTTGAGAAAGTTATCCAGTCGTTGGGAATAGTTTTCAAAGGTCTCGGACGTTTCGTCGTAAGTTTCGAAGGTTAAGGCTTGCGTTTGGAGAACTCGTTGAACTGATAGTTCTGGTTTTGTCTCCGCTGACTGACTCTGTAGTTTCTTGATAAACACATCTAGAGTTGAAATTAATTCCGTAAGTTCACTCATTTTTATATCCTTTCTGTCTTCGTTGCTAATTTTATCCTTGTCGTCAATTTTATTCTTCTCGCCAATTTTATCCTTGTCATCAGTTTTATCCTCGTCGCCAATTGTTGTGTCCGTAAAATAAACGATTACTGTTAACGTATATAAACAACTTTATTAAAATAGAACGTAACGGCGGGTAATACAACGTAACGTTTGTGCCTCCAGGTCTAAGTGTTACAACAGCTAACGCACGACTGCCCGAAGACAAAGAAGCACGACAAAGACAAAGGTCAGAGGTGCGGGGTCGCCTAACTAGGTCAAGGGGCAATTCGGTGTGGGTTATCCTCTGGAGGTTTACATACATAACAAATACATAACACTGCCATAGCATTCTGTATGTCTGTCCTATGTATTAAATAGTATTTTCTTCTTTATTAAGCTTATATGCCTGCATTATCCATATATCCATTTGTTTTATCTTTTTTTTGTCAGTGCATGATAGAAGGGAGATGAATAACAGTTAAAGCAGTGTTTCTCAACCTTTTTGTCATTGTGGACCAGTAAATTATACATGACCATGAATTATGTTTGTTTATTATGCTTATATAAGCTTATCTAGAGTTACTGTACATAACTACTATAATGTCACCCATAATCAGCTGCATCAGCATTAGTATGATCAAATATTTTTCGTGGACTGGTGGGTGAAAAACACTGAGTTAAAGTAACATCATTGCTTCTTTCCTGATCCATTATGATAGGGGCAATCTTTATGCCAGTTACTATGCACATTTTCCTTTTAGTTGCCTGATTAGCTTTTTTTATCATCTTTTGGTCCTGCTTCATGCCCAGAGCCAGCCCGAGGGCACTGCAAACAGCACAACCACACAAGGCCCTCCAATCCTGCATGATCAAACTCTTGTGAAATTTAAAAATTGATCATTTTATTATTCCTTAATTTAACTAATTTTCACTAATCTGTTTAATGGAGGGTACATTTACCATTAAAATATTATTTTGTTGTTTGAAACTATTTTTTTCTATTATTAAAAGATTCTGCACAACAGTTTTGTACCAGGCTCTGCTTTTTCGTAGATCAGCCCTGTTCATACCCATCAACATCTGCTTTAATAAGGTCTTTAATTTCATTGGGAGAGAAGCCATGATTAATTACAGTTTGTATAATGAATGAAAATCCCTGCTATGTGTGTGTGATTAAAGAAAAGTGTATCATCATTCTCATGTACAGTACAGTTTGTCTTTGAAAATTCATTTTTGGAATTGCTGTCTTTTAAAACTGGAATAATTAATTATTTTATAGTTTATGATTTTATTAACTTACAGTTTAACTTTAACTTACTATTACAGCCTGCTTGTTTTATTAGCTATGAAAAAGGGAATATTTTTGTGATATAAACAATAATAAACTATAGAAGTGACATTGAATGATGATTGTTTACTGTCGTGTATAACAATTTAATGTGATACAGGGAGTTAGTTTAAAAATTGATTTATAATTTAATTGCTTAAAATGTCAAATTATTCATATTTTAACATTCCAAATGTAATATACTTTTCAATCTGTTAAAAACAAATGTAAATTCATTTTTGGAATTGGTAAGAAGAAAATGCAAATTTTAATACAAAATAAACAAACAAAATGTATAAACCCATGTAATTTACAATTATTTTAAGTAAAAAGTAATTTGCTCATTAGGATGCAAATCAGCAATTTTGCAATTATGAATAAGGTATGCTGCCATTGAATCATGAAAGGTTTAACAAAACTTACTCATAAGTCACAGAATTCTCAACTTCTCAAATGTTTTCAAGAAAATTGAAGTACACTTTCTCTTTTTTGTTCAATAAAGGTTCATACGAAGAGTTATCCACAGAAACATTATTATTGAAATCTGTAAAGTCCACATTGTAACCTGCCTTTGTAAATTAACTTTTCAAGTGTGTTTATTTCTGATATTTAAAGAGTTTTTAAGAAATGAATTATTATTAAATAATAATTTCACTTGTTTATTACTTACCTCTTGCAATGGTTCCATAGCAAGCGAATCTGCACTTTCGTCACAGATGATCATTTCCTCGATGCCCTCTGGATGAATAAATAGCATTTGCTGCTGATCCAGATGTTAATTTAGTTTTTTTTTTTTTTTCCAACTCCTTAGTGTAGTTCTAAGGTTTTTCCATTTTTTTAATATAATAATTTTTTTATTAGTGAATGATATCTTATAAACTTTTAACTTAACTCTCTTTAAAACTTTACATTACAAACTTATGCAATTATAAACTGTAATTACAGTTTATAATTGCATAAGAAATCAAATGTCATTTATTTAAATAATAATAAGTTGTTCAGTAGTAAGATAATTTTTATGAGTTTGTTCAAGAGACTAGTTCTTTGAATTGAATTAAAATAATCTGGGTGTTTAGGATCCTAGAATAATCAATGAGCTAAAATGAATATCTTTTCATGATGTGTGTATTTTGTAAACTCAATGATTTAAAGAAAATAATGTTATAAACTTATATCTATGATAATAATCAAAAAACTCTCTGCTTCAAAATCCCAACATGAAGAAACCATTGCCAAAGCAAATGATATTCTCAGTGAACACTCGGTACCACTGTATTTGTATACAAATACAGTGATACTGAGTGTATTTTAATACAAATACAGTGGTACAGTGATTGGTCGAGTACCGAGGTACCACTGTATTTGATTAACATACACAGCAGCATTGAGGGATTAATTAACAGTGTTCATCAAGGGATATCTGTAGTTATTCTTGAGGACATTTTTTGTTATTTCCAATGTTACAGATATATGGACAGATGCCATGATAAGATTGTCAGTTGCCAATCACTGAGAAATTAGTAATCATTTTTGGAAAGCCAGAAATTTATGGGTAAAATATGGGATATTGAAATCCCAAGGTTATAACTTAATCACAGAGGATTGTGTTATGAAGTGGAGAAATTTGGTGGTGACTTATTAGAAAAACAAAGACAGGGCTAGAAAGAGTGAAGGCTGCATCGCCTGGCCATATCTTTTAGATGAAAAATATGGTCATAAAACTGATATATCCCCACAAGCAGATACACTGTTGCCTTCTCTTCCTAGTTCTATCTGCTCCCAACAGCTTTCATCATCAAATTCTCCAGATGATTCTTCTAAAACTTCTGTAACAAACTTTTTCTTCTCATAACTCTCCCTCCACATCATCTGATAAGCAAGGTTTCAAAAAGGCAAGATTATCGAAAGAACTGCCAAATGGTTCAATAAGTATGTGGAAGATAAAGAAGAAAGAGAAGAGAAATGTTGAAGAGATTTCAAAAAAAATGAAAGAAGAAAATCTTCAAGTTAGGAAGGACTTATTGGAAATGCTTATGTACAGTACATATTTTATACAAATAAATACATGTTTGTTTGTAACTATAATGTTGCTTTTTTCTTTAATTTGTGGATTATCTAGAAATATAATAGCTTCAAAGGGAATTTTTTTAGGATGTTAGTATATTCAATTACTTGGATTTTGGTACATAATCTTGAACTAAACTTAATGCCCAGAATAACTCAGTGCAAATATTGCAAAGGCTCACAGACAATATCTTTTTGATAAAAAATACAAAAAAAATTGTTCTCTACACGAAAAGTATAACTCTAAACATTGTTTTTAGAGTATCTTTTTTTTTTAATCAAATGTAATTATTTACTAATAGTTTATGGAAATTATCACATGCATAATATGTCACCCAAATGTATGTTAATGTAATAAATATTTTATTACTGTAGTTCTCATCCATTTCATAAACTTAGCAGAGGTGGACAGAGATTACAATTAGTCACTTTTGTTACTATTAATCTCTTTATACAAATTTTATTGCATTACAATACTTTCCTACATGTTAATTACACAGCAGTTATAATACATATTAGACAAATATTCTAATTATGTCATTTGGCTATCACTGTGATGGTCCAATTTGGCTATGACACAGAAAAATATTTAATCCTTGAATTTTAAGATACAATCTATTAATATAGCTACCAATTTGGCTATTAATTAATCAGGACTTAGCACACCACAATTAAAAAGGTGACCAGATTAGTTCTTATTCTTTAACTCCAATATACATTTTCTAATCTGGTCTGGTCAAAGAAGGAAAATGAAGACATTTCTTCCTTCAATTTAAAAAACATCGTACGTCTCTTACTACTTTCAGAAATAGTATTTAGCAAATACTGAAAAAATACTGAAATCATGAAAAGTGCTTTCTCAATGCAAAGTTTCTTTTTTCTACAAAACATGACATCAGATCATTTAGCAGAGAGACTCAATGGAGAACACTGATGATATAAGTGTTGAATTTAGAAACATATGGAATCTTCTTTCCTCTTCTTTCTTGGCTGCAAAACACCCATCAATATCAGACATCTTCAAATGATGTTGATATTACTGCAATCCAGAATACCTTTCAATGTACTTGGCCACCTTGTAAATCAACCTTTCTCACAAAAACAATGTTCCCAATAATTACTGTTTTTGTGAATAAATCTTGACATTACCTGCTGACATTGTGGTTTTGTAAAACCTCAAAATCTTTCATGTAGAATATCTCTGTTAGCATTTGCTGCTATTGCATATTTCATGGGTAAGTCACCCATCATTAGGGTGTTGCCAGATGTAATGAAAACCCATTTTCGTCCAATTTTGACATATGTTGTTTTTGCAAAAACAGACCTCAAATACATTGTCTTTTCATCCTTAAATTCTTCTCAACTTGTTTGAAGGACCACCCACGTTTAAAGAGTCCTAATTATTCCAATTGTTTTATCACTTATCTAGGACAAAATAGCAAATAAGGAAACTGTTCTGGTCACATGCACTTGCTAGACTTTCTATGATTCAAACGTCACCCACGTCATTATGCAAATCACTTTCATTACTCTACAACAATCACACTTAAAAGTGTTCACTTTGATTTTTTTGTAGACCTGTATAATACAAACCTTTGTTAAAACATTTTTAAATAAAGACTTACAATTAAGTTTTGTTGAACCATTAAAATTTAAGGATTTTGTAGTTAACTTAAAGTATATATTAAGTAAATACAAACAATAAAGAGCAATTATGAATTAAACTTACAAACATTATAGGTGAAGATAAAACTAAAAAATAGAAATAATATTAGTATATTTTTTAAATTTGATATAATTAACACAAGTTAACAAATATTGAATTATAATGCAAATAAAACCAGATTATCTGCAGATAAAACAAAACTAATAGTAACAATGAATAAAGAAAAATATATAAATGCAAAACTTGATCTCATCACATCAATATAACAAATTAAATGAAATCCCTACTGGAAAATATGCAAAAATTTAGAAAAAATACTTAATTTTCTTTTTTTTTTTTCAACTTTTAACATAAATGATTTTAATAATATTTTAGACTATAATTTAAGAATAGATTTTAATTTATAATTTTAGACTATAATTACTGTTATAATTTAAGAATACACAGACTCAATATCAGAGTAAAGACATAAAATAAACAGCATATAAACCATTAGTTGACACAAAATTCTATGTATTATATTATAGAATTTAGAAAAATTTATGAAAACCAAACTAAATCAATATAACAACTCAGAAAATAACATGAAGAATACAGATCAGTTCATTAAAAACCTTAAAAAGCTCAATATAAATGAAAATAGCAGGATGTTGAGTCTGGATAAAAATATGTACTCACCTATATATAAAGAAATTAATAGTACATGTTACATCCATTTGTTACATTCCAATTATTTAACAAATGGATGATTCAACTGGTACAGTTTATTTTAGATGATGATTATTTTATTTGTAACAAAGCTTTTTAGACAATGGAAGGTATCTTCATGGACTTATGCATTGGATCAAACCTGCAGAATTATGCATGATAAAAATTGGCAAATAATTAAAAAAACCTCTTCAGTATAATTTTTTACAATAGAAATGTGGATAACAGTTTTATTATTTACAATAAAGGTTTAATCAACCCCCAAATTATACTCGACTATACTAATATCCATAATAATTTTTGAATTAGAAAAAGAAAATAATGGAATGTTAAATTTTTTAGACATCACTGTCCAGAGATCTTATGAGTTGTCTTTTAAAAAATACAGTGGGCAAAAACAGTATTTGCACACTGGCATTATTTTGCATAAGTAAAGTTACAAAGCAGCTATAACAAAATAAATTTAACCATTGAATTAGTTTTACAATTAATATCTGCAAACATTTTATTTATTACCTTATCCAAGGAAATATATCTGTAAAATAGCATTTTTTGCATGTCAAAAAAGTATTTGTACACACAGCACTGGTCTGTTTTATAAGTTAAATATTACAAAATGCAAATTTTGTAATATTGTAGATAATAGTTTTTAACATCAAAGGGTATTTATTAGTATTAGGCATTACAAAATAACAATATCTCTTGTAATATAGTACAACCAATTATGCCACCAATACAAGTAATCTATAAAAAGCTTGATTATATTCCTATAGTATTTGAAAAGATAAAATTATTAGAAACATACAATACTGTTCTTGCCCCATTTAATAATATAAAAACATGTTAAAAACTAAAGAATCAATTAACAAGAAAATAGACATAATGCAATAACAATGTAGTATACAAAGTTTTGTATACTTGTCAACCAAAATATTATGTAGGTGAAACAGGAAGAACATTAAAAACCAAGATTATAGAACATCTTCATGCAGGTAAGAACAAATGCCAATTTCACAGTCACCATACATTGTAATCAAAAGGGTTACAAGGTCTCACTGAATGATGTTAAAATTCTTGAAAAATATACATATTAAAAGAAAACTTTGTGCATTTAGAAATCATTAAAATTAAACAGAATGAATTTAAACACAGGAATAGTCATTAGTGAGATTGGCAGCCATTAATACATAATTAGACAAGCCCATTGTAGATCCCTTCCACCCCATTTTATAATGTACTGTATCTGTAAATATAAATTTGGTGATGAATATACAGTGTAGTGAAGTTTTTAAAGTGATTAATGTCCTTTTATTATGAAAACTTTTCCTTTTTTCAATCAACATTTTATAGTGTTTATGTTTATTTTTACACAGTTATTCACATCTTTTAGTTTTTTTTTTAAATTTGATCATAACCTTTTGTTAATTTTTTTTTAATTTTTAATCAACCTTTATAAAAACTTAACTTTTCAGTTTTATACAGGTACAGTACATAACCCTTTTTGTGCATTTTTAATTTAATAGGAAATATTTTATCATAGCCTTATGTTAACTTAATTTTATTTATCATCTTATGAATACAAAGTTGAACATCCAGTGGTCACTAACATAATTTTAATAAACAGTCAAAGATATGTAATAAAGGACCGAGGGGTAGAAGGCCCAAAATGCATTTTGTATTTGGGCCTTCTATCCCCCTTGTATAATGAAGTTGAAATAGTCAAATACTGGTGTCTATCTTGTATGACTTGTTGGCAAAATTTATGCTATGACTAAAGGATGTCAGAAGAACGAGTAACAATTAAACAACAAAAATTTTTTTTGTATTTACAATTTAATAATGATAATTTAAAGTTAGACACAACTCAACCTGCAAATAAAGTATACACTACTACAAAGTTGTGAGAGATGAACTGGAAATAATCTGGCATAAGGTTACAATAAAAAAATACATTGGAAAATAATTGTGTGGACAACAATCATAATACATATTTTAAATTTCTCAACAAATTTTATGCAAAGAGAATTTAGTGAATTTTCTTCAGCCAATTTTTTGAATCAATTCCCATATTTAAAAATTTAAAACTTTTGTCATAAAAGAATACAATTTTACATCTTACGTGTAAAATGTCTTAAAAGAAATGTTTTGATTAATGGTAAAGTCTTAAATATCTATAGAATATAATTAACAAACTTTTCTGAAACTGCTACATTTAATTTATAAATTAAAATTTAGCTTTAGAAAATGTTTTATTTGTGACTCAAATCATTTGTGTCATTCTCAAAACTCTTCTTTTATTGGTACTGTACTTAGTGTGGTTGATATTTCACATAATTCTCATTAAATATTACTATATTTTATGAAATTTTTCTATCCATAATTTATTGAGTTTATAGATTATAAAAAGTAAATACATTAGATTTTATCCTACATAAATTTTTTTGTTATTAAAATTTGATTTTAGTGATGCTCATTAAATACTGTAATTGAAGCATCATTTTCTGATAATATAATTTCCTATTTAGTTTTAAAATATAGTAAGTTTGTTATGGTCTTTTCTTGACTTTTGTTCCTTATACAAGTTTCTTTCTTGTTCCTTGAGATTCAATATTGTATTTTTTTGGTCTTCAATACGCCTTTCTAACTGCTGTTGCATAACTCTATATTTTCTTTCTTTATTTCTATTAAATGCTTGCTGGAGATGAATGAGTTCTTTTTCTGCTTTCTTGATATCCTCATTTATTTTGAGTGATTGCACATTTAAATTCTTGTCACTAGATTTCATTATCTCTTGACCTTTATTCAATGTTTTCACATCATTTTTTGATACTCCAATTTTTTTGTTTAAGAAATCAAATACAGATCCTTTAGGAACTGTTTCTTTATATCTTTTAATTATAGCTTTTTCCCTTTTCTTTTGAATTTTTTGCATTCTTTTTATTATAGAAAAACAGTCTTTATTTTTAGATGTTTCTCTTAATTCCATACACTTATCTAACGATTTCCCTTTGGGCAACACTTCCGCCTCAATGGGTTCAGTACGACCCTCTCCATTTTTGCCAAGACCCCTACCCCAAACATACCCCATCTGTGCCATCATTCTAGAACCGAATCCATTTGTATGCTTTTCCCATTCGCCAAACTGTCTAGCCGTCGGATCGATAGGTCTCCAGTTGACAAAATCTTCCGGCCGATTTTCACTCTCTAAAGATTTACAAAAATCATCATCACTGTCTTGCAATTCACTATCTTCGATCAAAGTATCAAAACAAGGAAGAATATCTTCTACATTAACTGTCTGAGTATCATTATATTGTAAATATTTAACGAGATATTTATGATCTTTTAAACAACTTTCTATCCTCGCTTTACACCACAAGTCATTCGAATATTTAGCGAGACAAAGAGAATCCCTTTCTAAAGTAGTAAAATCGGGATCGACAAACTCTTGCAATTCCGACAATTTTACGACGTGACCATGCGAGTACCGACACTTATCATCCGAAAACTTGCATCTTCCATCCAAGAAATAAGGACAAGGTTTCATAGCATCACAAATAGGATTGCAGAATAAAACTTTAACCACAAGTTCTTTGGGTAATTCCAAATTTTCTGCTTCGACAGATAAAATAATTGCATTGTGATAGTCTTTTTCACCCCACGTTTGACTGAACGGAGCTCTACATTTCCCACCCTCCAGTTTCGAGATTGTTTCCGTCAACTCTTCGTCTAGCTTTTCATCCTCGTTTATTTGAGCTTCGTCCGGTCCTTCGGTATCACCACACAATTCTGCCATTTCGGATTGAAACTTCATATATTCAATATCCATTTGACAAGGATTTTCATTATTTACATCTTGTTTTTCGGAAGAATTTTCTTCGTTCAATCCTATACTTTCTTTACTGAGACGTATCACTTCGATCAAATTTGATTTAAGCATTAATAAATCATCTCTCTGTTCGTCGTCTTGACAAGAACTTAAAGCACTCTCCACTAATTGAAGCTGCTGTTGATAAACTTCTATAGATGCTAAATCATTCGCATCCGTATCCATTTTCAAGGGCTTCCGAATAAACGACAACCACGAAAAGTCTAATCACCACACATTGTCACTAGGGGCACTGAAATCGTTTTATTATTTAAAGTTGCCAACTTCATCGATGACAAAATAAAATCGTTTACCTTTAGGCGATCCAGTATATATTTTAAATCAAAAAAGAGTAAAAATTATAAGACAATTGAATAAATAAAAAATTAGAAAATAAACTCGATATATAGATTATTGTTACATTTTTAACAGATTTATAACTTGTATATATTACACCTATCCCTCGACTTACACGGAAGATAGGTTCCTGAGAAAAACGTGTAAATCGAATTTGTATCTTTTTGAATGTAAAACCGTGTAAATCGAAAAGTATGCAAGAAACACATAATTTCGTTGTTTATTAATTATGAATTTTTTTCAATTTTTTAAAGGTACATAAATCAAACAAAAATATTGAAAGGGAAAAAAATATATTTTTTTATTAATTAAATACAAAGTACGAAGGAACATAAAATAAAATCTGAAAGATTCATAAAAATGTAATGTAATTGTGTAATGTAATGTAATTAAAAATAATGTAATCGTTTGTTACTTATGAATATGAAAAATTAAAATTTTCTGGTTTAAAACTATGTGCAATGAATGCAACTTCATGCGTATGGAGGAATACCCTATATCGGTTTATCGGTTACTATTTGACGGATTGAAATAAAACTGTCACCTAGTATCCTAAATATCAACAACAACATATAATTAAGGTGGATTGGAATATAGATGTAGATTAGAGTTAAAAATTGTTCCTTTTGATCATAGCCAGTTTATTTTCTACATTTTTTTTTTTTTTTTCTTTGAATACCGTGTAAAACGAGGGATAGGTGTATTATTATTTAGAGAAACCAACCATTCAATTTTGAAATGGACTTTTTTTTCCATCTCATGGGCGCTAAAAGGACTTATTTTACCACGCTTATCATGGATTCGACCAGGTCCATAACGAGATCGACCGGTCGGTGATGGACGGGTCTCTACGTATCTGGGAGAAACTATCCCCGGAAAACTTCCTGAGATTACTTGCCCGGATTCGATCCCAGATTCCCGGAGCATTAGGCCGCTTCGGCCATCTTAAAAATGGACTAGTTTCATCCAGTTAGCCGATTACTAATTCCATAAGCAAACATACTATTTTCATTATACAAATTCCACTTTAAAAGGGTTTATATTCGTATTGAGATCTGTTATACATACAAATAAAATATTTAAATAATAGTGTAGTATCGATTAACAAACTTTATTTAAAGTTTCGAAGAAATAACTTACTAAAATTGCCTTTACGTAAAAATGAAATCTATAAAGTTAACGTTACTTATAAATTATCTTCAGTTATTGCTATTTGTGTACGGAAACGTTAAAAATCTTTATTGTTAAATTGGAACTTAAAATAATAATTGAGTTATAACCCTTCATATATAACTATCAAAGAAATCCAGCGTTGCCGGGAACTCAAGAGGATTGAATTGTCCTTGTTATAAGCTAGCGTATGTTTTCCGCAGCGGGGCAGAGAGTAATTATGCAAAATTTGGTGCAAATAAATCAAAGGATTTAACAATTTGTGGGGGATGAAATCAGAGGAAGGAGTGATGGTCCAAATTTTAAAGTAGCTTGTATCTTTTTCGAGTATTGTGATGAGAGTAACTATAGAGAGTGGAGAGAGTAACTATGCAAAATAGTTCCTTTCTACAGTTGTGTGTGTGTATTGGTGTCTATTTCGTTTAATATCTGAGGATTGAGTAATGATTAAGAAAGGAAATATGGCGTGGTAGTTTGTATATAAGGGGCATTGATGCAATGATTGAAGGCTATTAAATTTTGGTGGTAAAAGTTCAAGAACGTGGGAAGATAGAGAGAACTCACGTAAAATATCTCGAGAAGGATCGGACTTAATGACGATTTTACTCGTTATTAGCGTTTACAATTTTTTTTTTTTTTTTTAAATCAAACTCATCTCTATCCTCAAAATTAAGCGTTCTGAAATTTTGTAATAATTAATATTAAAAGATTTTTATAATAAAAATCTCATAACAAATGGCGCTACACACAATTTTATTTATGATTAAATATAACATAAATGCAGTATATACACGTACCAATTATTTTGTCTTTTTTTTTTCTCCCTTGTAAAGACGCAAGTCAAATCAATAAAGATTTATTTATTATTATTATTATTAATTAATAATATAAGTTATTTTTTAATAAAATAAAATCTCATAATAGCCGGGAAAGTTACGCAACTTGTTAGAATTTTTGATGCTCTACCTGATTTTCCAACTCGGAGGTGTTTGCTAAGCGGATGTTGAATTACACCTTATTAAACATCTCAAGATTTTTTATTTGATGTGGTTCAGCCGAACTATAATATCAAGGCTATTTTTCAATATGATATCCTTTCCCAGAATATTTTTCAAATTCATTTTTTTTATTTTTTTTTATTTTTGCAATATCTAATGTTTTGGCTAAGTTAATTTTTGTGGCATTGTAAGAAATTGTCAGGAATGAAAATTTTAGCTCTACGACGAGATTTATATATCAAAAGAGATTTTTAGATGCTAAATGTTTTCGCCCGAAATCATACCGAAGGCAGTAATTTACGTTAAAATTTGGTTTTTGATAAGTCCTGTGATTTCTGTAGGCAGCACAACTTTACGCCATTCTTCTGCATTTAACAAATAAAAATAAAGATGTAAATTTACAAATATAGTAAACATATAGTACTGCTACACGGCGCGTTTTATTTGGGTTGCAACTCTTGTGTCGTGTCAGTTAAATAAAATAAATTTAAAACACGTTTTCTTTATTAAATATAAAATTTATTTCGTATTGTTAATTTTAAAGCTTTATCTAGTGCACAAAGAGGTGAGTAATACTTACGCGAAGCTTTCAAGTCAATCAAAAACCTTAATAAATGAATAAATAAAAAATAGAAATGCTCGTCGAATTACAACTTTAAGCAACGAACATACCGTTTCTTCCACATTCAAAATGGCGACTTCCGTCCTGCGCATACATATACTAGCTTCACTTGATTCTCAGGGGCTGCCGCTCCAGTATTATAATTCCATGCATAGGCCATTGGTGAAAAATTTACAAAAATCCGATGGGTTCCGATTCCTTTGAGCGTTTTGATCATTTTTGCTGTCGCCAAATTTCATCCATTTATTACAGACTAATAAACTCTTCGCATAGCAATCCGACATGAGTCAGACTCCCAATTGATTTTGTTTTCTGCCAGGAAGGATAAGCGCTCGAATCTAGATTCTTCACGACAGGATTGCACTGGATTGGTTGGATTGGTAGTATAAACCAGCACACGGGCGATATGCTAAACAGAGGACTTAAGCAGGGACAAATTTTCCATAAAGTGTTAGACATGTGAAAAAAAACCCAAAAAAATTCACGTGCCAGCCCCTGGCGAGGCGGAACCCATGACTTAACCGTTTGGTGGTTTTAGTCACTCGGCTACCGGCAGGCTTCACGGCGATAGGAAATTCTTAGAAATAGTTCGATGATAAATTCGAGTTTTAAAACATCTTTCATATAAACATGAAAATGCCAACATAGGCTAATAATATATGCATTATTTTAAAAAAAATTGTTTATCCTGACAATAATACCTGCGCACATAGGCTACACTTGTCAATGACTTTCTTGACAGTTTAAGACCTGTTACTTGAAATGGCCAGCATCCAGCTCTGAACCTGAATCCCACAGAAGGTGTGTGGGGAATTTGTATTTTTAAATGAAACAGTAGTCTTGACAAGATACCCTACTCTATGAATTTTTGCTGCTTACTTTTATTTTAAAAAATAATAACAATGTCATAATTATATATACAGCATATAATAAACTGTTAGAGGTACTGTACCATTTCACTTTCAAGTAAACACCAGAACAGAGTGATTACTACTGGAATGTTAACAATATTGTCAAAATGGCATGTTGATACTGGTATTTTACTGCTTTGTAATTTCATGATCAGTAGGATACCCATTATTTTAAACAATTGTAAAAACAATTTTTTATTAAAAATACTTTTGATAAGTTAATGATAAACTGAAATAATTAAAGTCACTATTTTATATTTTATAAAATTTATTTATAGTTTTATTTATAAATCAACAATATCTTTATAATACAATTTCTTGTAATTTAACAATGGAAGTCCAATTATTTGAAATTTCAATATTTTATATAAATCAGAAAATTAAAAAAAAACTTGGTTATTCTATATATTTTTCCATTACAGTAAAAACATGGCACATCTCTATTATATTCTATTCATTTCTTGATTTTTAAATATTTTCACATTTTCTATTATATATATCAATAAAAACAATAGCAATTTGTTATAATAAATAAAAAATTCATTTCTGAATGAAATCTTTTGTACATTTTCAACATTCATGTTATAGATTCAATACAATTAATTATTAAAATTTACAAATATATATATTTAAAATTTATATCTTATTATACAATATATTATATTATTTGGCAAGACTAAATACATAAATAACTGTGATTACCCAATAATGTTTTTTCTTTAAAGTGTTAGTGTCGATAGTTCGATATAATTCGCTACTCTCAAGACATAACATCATTTGTACTGTATCTACAATCAAGTCTCTACAGATATTTTCTAAATATACTAGAAAGTTTATTATGTCCATATTTATAAATAAATTGTACTTGTGTTGTGATTCTAGTGGATGGTATTTGTGTATACATACATACATACATATATATATATATACACATGTATGTATGTATGTATGTATGCATGTATGTATGTACATCTTATATGTGAAATATGTCACATATATTATAATTTGTAATGAATTGTTTTAAGTATAATAATCTACATCATCATCATCATCATTTTACTTACTTTCATATTTATAAAATTTAAATTGAACAAATGTCATATCTTATGAAGTTTCTTTAAGTGAATTTTTAACTGATATTCTGAAACTGATTACATTACAATCTTTCTCTTTTAACAACACAAATTTTTACTATAAGTTATAGAATAAAATGTAGGAAATAAATTTTTCCTACATCACTTGCAGCTACAAAATTACTAGAATATCTTTGCAACATTAGGGAAAAAAGTGTTATTTTATTTAGAAAATCAGTTATTTATTCTCTGTTTTTCAAAAATATTGCAAATATATTGAATTTTAAAGTTATAATGGAATTTTTTTTAAATCTGATAATGATTTTAATTTAAACATGTTGATTATATTT
The DNA here is from genome assembly GCF_030686945.1 of Centruroides vittatus. Lineage (NCBI taxonomy): Eukaryota > Metazoa > Arthropoda > Arachnida > Scorpiones > Buthidae > Centruroides > Centruroides vittatus. The sequence continues at coordinate 792,805 of NW_027122637.1, forward strand.
AGAATTAAAAAACTATAATTAAAACATGCCAGGACAAAATTCATACATTACAATATTAAATGCATAGAAGTAATCACAAAAGTGTCTTCTTTTAAATCTTAACATCCTTTTTACACTTTGGAAACTAACTTGAGGTGGAAGAGTAGCCTAAAAAGGAAGGTTGACTCTGCCATAAAAACAGTTAGTTCCTGAAGTGTGAAAAGGACATTAAGATTTAAAAAAAGACACTTTTGTGATTACTTCTATGCATTTAATATTGTAATATGTTGATTACATTTTTTTCACTGATGATGATGAAAACTGATTGAAATCCAATTTTAAATTTTGCATAAAGTTATTTTAATAACATAAGAAATATTTTTTCTTACCAAAATGTTCTACCTGTTACCGGTGTGCCTTCTCTAGACGACCAAAAAATGAAATCAACACCAATAGTTCGTTACTAACGTATTTTTTCTTTGCAACAGTTTAGCCAACAATTTGAAATTTCATAAAATCTTACTTAATTTGTTCAAATTAATTTCTTAAATATGAAAATAAATAAAATAGTAGCTATATTCTAAATCAAACTTCTATGTATCTTACTATATACTCAAAACAATTAATTTCAGTTTCTTATATTTATAAAATATTTAAATAGCTAATATCTTTGGTTCATTTACTTTCTCTCTCCCATATTTATTAAATATATGAATTATCTCAATTATTCACTATAAAGTTTTAATTTAAATAGCAAAATCAATATAATGTATAAAATAAATATGAGAAAAGTTTTCAGTTAATATTCAAAGAAAATTAAATTTAAAACAAATTATTGCTAGATATATAGAAATGTAATTAAAAAAAAAAAAAAAGTGTTAAATAATTTGGATTATGCTATATGATAATTTGGATTAACAAATAGGCATTATATAAATGCAGAGCAGTTTTTTAAATTCCTACTATTAGTTCACACTCTCCCTATATATATTTATATATCTTGTTCAAATTTTCAATCGTTAATAAAATACTTTTTATTCATCCACTCAAGTTCAAATACATTTTTTAAAACTTGTAGTGGATGACACTTGATGTTAATACAGTTTTTTCAAATATTAATTCACTAATTAAATTTAAATTAATTTTATTTTATATGGGAGAAAAAAAATTCTCTTATATAAGATATTTAGCATATGTATATAGATATTTATATTAATTGTAATTATTTAATAAAAAGTAACTAGAATAAAATTTTTCTTTGTTGACCTAAGTAGGAATTGTGACTTTAAAAAATTTTTTTTTATATTACTTGTTTAATCTGCTGTTGAAATCAACAATCCTATCATCATCATTAGATAACAAAAGATTGATATTAATTTGAGTTGCAAGTGGACAAGTTATATTTTAACTTGTTTAAAACATTTATATAAATGAATGAAAAAATAAAAATTTTATTAACATGAGACACAAAACCAGCAGAAACCTATGAAAAGCTTCAAGCAAAATTCAGAGAAGAATGTTTGCATATGAAGTTGTTTGTTTGGTGTGAATATATCACTCTTAAAATAATATATCATCAGTAGCAGACAAAAATTTGTTATGTAGGGTCTATTCTATCTGCTATGCTTATCAATATCCAGAAAGGTAGAATAATTGCATCTAACTGACAGATTTGTTATTTGTAAATCTGCTGAGGAAATAAAATAATAGTATCAATACTATCATTCAGGAATATTCAGTTTTCTGAAAGATATCTATGCAATGACGGTTGAAATTGCTCATTATTTTTCATTATGATGAATAATTAAACATTTTACAAAAGAATCCAAACAGAATTTCAATATAGAAGACCAAAAAGCATTTAAAAAGAAACATTAAAACTTACATATAAATTAAATTACAACAACAATAGGCATTTTGGTCAAATAATCAAATAATATCAAAATAAAGTAATAAAAGATCAAATAATCATGTGTAACAAAGTATAAATCCATCACTATATACTAAAAGATAATGGAAGCATATTTCAATTACCATTGCAACAAAAATTCTATCAGATTCCATTAGCATCAAAGACAAGTTGTAGAAATATGGTCTGTAATACAGGATATAAAAAATTCATATGGATTTTTTATCTTAAAATTCTACAATAAATAATGGATATTATTATAAGACAGATTTTGCAATAACATCCATCATTCTAGGCCATCTATCCTGGTATAATAAAAAAAATGCTTTTTGCTCCAAACAATATATCTTAATACATTGCACATTTACTACAGATTCCTTTGACTTAGAATTGTAAACTATTTTCTATTGTTTACAAAGTTTGTACCTTACTGAGTTTATTTCTTCAACCTACAAATATTAATGGATTAACTGCTCTACATATCACAAAATAATAACTATAATTGTATTCTCAAAAGATAAAGCATTAAACTTCATCAAATAAAACAAACATTTTTATGATTCAAATATGTCAGCATTTGTGATTTGATATCCACATCAGAACATTAAATAGCAAATGTTATGTTTCCATCATAAAGATGTACATTTCCACAAAACATGCAAGATGTGTAAGAAATATGCATTATATAAAACATATTAGAATTAGAAATGTGCAGTTTGATAACATACAAAAAAAAAAAAAAAGTCAAATTTTTAAAAAGTTTTATTTTTCAAACACAGAAAAAAAATGTTCAATTCAAACTAAAATTTCAGTTTTATTTCTATTAAAAAAGATCAAATTAAAAATATATATCTAGATAATGAATAGATGAAACAAAAAATTTATAATTTACTAGAGAATAATTTAGAAGTTTTCCTGTCAACAATTACAAAGTTTTAAATTTTTATACATTTTTTATATTATATAAAACAGAATATATATTCAAATATAATGTTTGATATTTTTATTTCAATAGACTTTTAATATTGAAAAAACTGAAAATAATTCTTGCAAACTGACAAATAGATAAAACATCAAAAACAGAACAAAAATATCAAATAATTCTCTCTGATGACTAACTATTGAAAGCTTTCACTTTATCATTTAGAATTCATTTCTAATAGTTAATTTTTTTATATTATGTATTCACTAGTAACATTAATAAATTGATAATTACCCAGAACTTAGTTTTCTCATAGTCTGAAAAAAAAATAAGAATAATAATAATAATCTTCCAAACTTATTGTACAACTTAAACTGCCAAAATATGTAAACTGTGTTTAATTTTACTTTTAGATTTACTTTATATCAACTTTAAAATGTAGAAAAATTACATTTTAGACTTGCTATTAAAATTATGTTTTGCTAATTTTAGATTTTGAATATATACAAGTTTCTATTGGTAATACAGAATGAATGTAAAAAAACAGATTTGTCAGTAATGTTAAATTAGAAAAGTTATTTAAGAAAAATTAATTTTCTGTTGTGACCAAAGTCTGTTTAATATGTATTTACTTTTATCAAGAATACATTGCAAATTCAAATTATTATACTCAAAATGCAAAAATCCAAAAATTAGCATATTAAAATTTCACCAAATACTTTCAAAAAATTTTAAATTTAAGATATTTGTATAATCATCTAGTATTTTTTTATATCTATTCTAATGTTCATAAACATTTTTGAAATTTAAAAATAAAGCAAAATATGTATTGAATATATATTTGGCATTAAATTATGTAATATACAATTTGATAACTAAAATTGTTATTTTAAATTAAATATACAAAAAACAATTTAAATAAAATATTCATTTTGGATAATAAGTGTGTGTTTACTTTTTCTAATATTTTATGATTTATGATATATGTTTTGTAAACAATAATTACAAAAGTCATCAATAAAATTATAATTAGATCACAGATTCACTATTTTTATAAACTGAGCAAATATCTAAAAAGTTTTTATTACTTAATGAAAAAAATCACTCTCTAGTAGGAGTCCATTGGTAACTATACAGAATTGTTGCAGCAATTACAGTTGATGCTCCAACAATAAAATATCTGTAAATATTTAATACAAAATAAACAATTTATTATTAACTAAACCTTACATTTTCTAAATATATTTAAAAACTTCTATAATATATGTTCTACTTACATCAAATTTCATAAAACTATAAAAACAACTTACCATTTTAACAATTACAACAAATTGTACTTAATTATTATCCAATAATTTTGACTAATTATATCAGATATAAAAATTATAAAAGTTAAAATTTGCTATGTAAATTTTTTTTATCTGTTATTTCTTATGATTAAATAACAACAACTAAGAAACAAAATATTTATATCACTTCACAATAAGAAAATAAGTCTTCCAATATGTAAGCTGGAACTTATGTATAATAAATCATACTATCCACACTTTTTTTCAGTAGAAATACTTGAAGTGTGGATGGTAAAATAAAAGATTTATTATTAATTTTATTGATAATAAAAGAGATGCAAATATATATTAAGGTTTAAAAAGTTTTCTTGACACTTATTGTTTATATTCTGCACTTTTGGTTTCCCAAATCAATGTCCAGCAATAAGCAGCAAATATTTCACATCCTTTTTAAAACTTGTGTAAATAAGTGTGTATTAGGAGTATAATAATAACAATATTATTGAAAATTTCATGACAATGTGACCTGATAATCAAATTTGGAAATTAAATTAAAAATTGGCAGAAAAGCATTTACATTAGGCATAATGAAGTGTAAGAAAAAGTCACATTGACAAGTGTTGTTATTTGTTTAAAATAACCTTAAGAAATGTTTCAACAACATACTCAAAAATATTGAGTATAAATAATAATCAGATATAAAGCAAAACTGAAAATGTTCTAATTATTTATTCTATTTGATAAAAGTTCTCAAATACATAATCAATCATCTAAATTAAAATTTATATATACAGTCGAGTCCGCATAAGTCGACACCCCAAGGGGAAGTGGAAATGTGTCGAGTTATCCGATATGACGACTAAAACAAAGTAGAAAAATACCACAAAACTACAATTAGGAAAATACAGTAGTGCAATGTACCTCTCTACCATCCATCACTGGCACTAACGATGGTTTCTGCTCTAAGTACCCCAGTAATTTCCATCACCTTTTGTTTCAGTATCGGTCCCGAAACAGGAAGATTTGATGAACAAATTTGCTTTAGCCAATGTACCAGAGCATCTTCGACATCTTTGTATGGCAACTTTCTCTTGAGTTTGAGACAGCCACGACAAAAATCCAAGAAAAAGTTTCTTAATTTTCTCTTTTTCATCAGGATTCCCACTAATGTTGTTCTTGGAGTCTTTTTGTTTTGCAAATTTGGCTTGCAAAGTTTTCTTACATTCAAATTCAGACACAAGTTCATATTTTTCCTTCAGCGGAAGCATTGTTGGCTCCGGACACTCATTTCTAACAAAAATATGAAACACCTGCTACAAATAATGCATGACGTGAGAAAATGCAAAATCGGATTCTGCTGTGACATTGATACAGATTGTATATTTTCTTCTTGTTTATCTGTTATTATTTTATATATAAAAATACATAAAATGTTAAGGCATATTTAATAATATGTATATATTAATAAATAAGTAGAATCCCCTCCTGAAAAAATGAGTTCACACCGCACAGTTTACTGTGCGGTGTGAACTCATTTTTTTTCAGGAGGGGAGTTGACTTATCAAATGGTCTAAACAAGTGTGGGACAGCAAAAATATGTTGATTTATCCAGTGGTGACAAGTTAAACGCTGTCAAGTAAACCAGTTTTTTTAACATTAATGCCTATGTAAGTCGGCTGGGACCACAGAAAACTGACTAGTTAACTGACTTGGTGTCAAGTTATACCTATGACAGACTTATGCGGAGTCGACTGTATATATATACACACACACACACACACAGGGTTGTTCATTTTAATGAATCCACTAGAATAACTGGAAAAATACACATCTTGCAAGAAAATTTATTAAACCAAAGATGTTAGACTTCAATGGGACCACAAAATTGCACTGTTGGTTTCATCATAGATGACTGTACAATTGGTGAAAATAAGAGTCAACTTCATTTTATTAAATGGGAACACCATTTTTGTTTTATATTATAATTCTACATAGAAAACAAACTTTTACCTGGAATTTTCATGTGGCCACCATATTATATGCATATGTGTTAATTAATCTGTGGATATCTATGAAGTTCATTAAAAAAAAAAAAATCATTAGGATGCTATTACTATTTGGTAAAATCATTTATTTTTTTTCTTCAAATAATAAACTGATAAAAACCTTAGTGTGTCAAAGCCATCAAGCTTATGATAGAGAGATGTTGATCTTGATTAATTTTTAAAATTTGTTCTCTTCTCAAGCCCAGTTCAAAGTTACTGTAAATTTTCTCAGAATATTTTTCAATTTAATTAATCTTTTAGTGGCATTCTTAAGTAATTGCTCTCATAGTTTTCTCCTATTACAAACATTATCCAATGAAATTTCCCTGAATGCATATGTCAATTCACTGTCGGAAATGTCTCAATTTTTATTAACATGTTCCCATAATATGTTTGTACAAGCTGTTTGAATTCTTCCAATCATATCTTCTCTAGTTGTTGGATCCTATTTGTAGACCGCATTCTTTAAATATTTCTACAAATAAAAGTCATGCAGAGTCAAGCCCAACAATTGTATGAGCCATTGTATTGGTCATCATTTTATTTTCCCTTTTTCAATGAACTTCATAGATATCCACAAATGCACACATAGGCATATGATATGATGGCCACATGAAAGTTCCAGATAAAAGTTTGTTTTTTATGTAGAATTATAAGGTAAAACAAAAAATGAAGTTCACTTAAGAGAATAAAGTTGACTCTATTTTCACCTATTGTAGGGTCATCTATGATGAAACCAATAGCATCATCTTGTGGCCTCCTTGAAGTCTAACAACTTTGATTTAATGAATTTTTTGTAGGTTGGATATTTTTCAAGTTATTCCAGTGAATTGATTAAAATGAACTATCCTGTATGCCAGACAATATTTATTAATTAAAAGATTTTTCAGATTTTTCATTCATTATGTAATGAGTTATTATTTAAATGGTGCATTTTAAATGTTTATCTGTAAATTTTATATCTAAAAATATCAATGATGCAAAAGTTTCAGGTTATATAATTTATAGATTAGCATTTTTTCCTCCTCACTTCAAATATTCCTTTTAGATTCATTCAGCAATAATTTCAAGCAACTGATGTTGAATTGAAATTAAAGACTTGAAATTACCTTGATCATTCCATTTAATTTTATGAGCATGCTCTTTATGTAATTAGAAATTGACAAAAAATTAAGAAAATATTTCCAAATGAACAAATTAAAATTATTAGAAAGCAATGCTTATTTTCTCTGTAAAAATATGTGATATATCAGTGAATTTGTTTTTAATCTTTTTTTTTTTTTTTATTGATCAGTTTATCAAAATTGTGTTTTATACAAAATTTCCCAAAAAATCGGAAAAATTGTATATTACAGTTCTATTAAAAGTTTGTAAAGTGAAATTTGCATGCTTCAGTAATGCAATGTAAAACCTCAATAAAAATGAGTGCTAAATAGATCTAAAACAAATACGTAAAATTTTCCCAAAACATTGCACTTAAGAAATTTTTATACAGTAGACCCCCCTATAACACAGTAGATACGTTCTGTGTTATATGAATTTGTGTTGTACGAGTCACTTAAATACATGAGCTAATCACAGCTCGGCACATGTGCAGTTTAGGGGTTACGGTTGTTTGAAAGGTTTTCTTCCATAAAATTAATTGATTCTAGACTAATTTGACTCAATATTTCCAAATCACATATAATTTATTGGGAATAATCCATATAAACTATGCTATAAACAAAAAATTGTAGGATTAATTACCGAGTGTGCACCGTTTGATGATGCCATTGCTGAAGCTTGTTTTCATTGCGGAGCGACTCATCAAACGGCAGATGCATGTTTTCTGATCAACGAATTTTTTGCAGAAAAATAACTTAACTTTGGAGACATCATCAATAAAAATATAATTTTTATAGCCGTTGAATAATAAATGTTTTTTAGTAGGTCCAGTGCTCGTTTAAACTCAACAGTTTGTACAATATCCACTATTAGTCCAGATTCAACTAATCCTGTCATGACACAAGTCGGCGATGACGTTTTACCGTGTTATACAAGTCTCTTTTAGCGTGTTATACAAACACAATTGCAATTTTTTAGCTGTATTATACAAATCCGTGTTATATGAACCAGTGTTATAGGGGGGGTCTACTGTATCTTCATTTGCAATTATTGTAATAAAAATATTTTTATTACAAATGAAGTGACAATCAATTATGAAGTCGTGTAATTATATTTTGTTTATCAATATTTTATGATTATTCGTAGCAATCATTAAAATAAAAAATGAATGACCATCTGTTTTTTAACTTACTTTAAATCATCTAAATTAAAGTCTAACTGTTGTTGATAAAATTAATCATAAGTTTTTAATTCTATATAATAAATCAATAGATTATATAATATACATATTTATTTTGTTCCCATTCAGTTTTGAGAGATATATAAATTTATTCTATATTATAATAGTTTTTTCAATGAATTTTGCAAATTTGTTACGTAAAAATTATCTGTATTTATAAGTAAATACAAATTCATACCTTGTTGGTAAAAAATCTCCTAATAAATAATATGAACATAATGTTGAAAGAACAATAGAGACTGATGTTGCAAAACCTTTTAATATATTATCAGCATATTTGATGACTGTTGCTACCACTAAACCTCCAAAAGCCTACAAAAATTTAAAAATTTTTTTAAATTTTCCTAAAAATTAGTAATTGGGACATTTTTTAAACTCATATTTAGAAATTCTGTTTTAATGAAATTTAAACATCATAACTCTATTACATTAATTTATTTCATATCATAAACCTTTTTGAAAAATTAATAAGATAAATTGAAGCGTTTTTGAAAAGGTCGAAAGTCCTTGTGAAAACATTTCTTTTCATCATTAAACACAACAGAAATTTAAATACATTTAAATATTTTTCATGACATTTTTACTTAATTTTTATTTAAACTACTTATTTAATTATTCTAAAAGCTATTAAAAATAATTGATAAATTTTATTGATTCAAAAAATTTATGTATTATAAAATAAGTTAGTGATTAATCATTCTATAATCAAAATGTTTTGAAATAAAATTTGTAGTTACCTGAAGGAATACAACAAGCCATGCAATTTTATTGTAGCCTTGAAAAAATCCCACATTTAAAATGGTTTGATAATCTTGTATAATAACAGCAGCCCATCCCAACAGAAATCCAAAAATAGCTATAAAAAATAAATAAATACAAAACATTATTATTAAATTATTACTTTAATTTTTAATAAAAATGTTATTCTTTATTTAGTAATGTGTGGTTTAAGAGTCTTAATTTTAACAAGTTTTATTTAAACTTACAACACAATCAAGAAGTGATAAAAATAATAATTATTATTGGTATCTCTTTTTTATTAACTTCTGCAATCTTTAAAACAAAAATATTTTTGTACATTGTAAGAAATATTTAATATCTTATGAAATAAACATAATGTAGGCCTACAAGAATATATACAATGTTTTGTTTTTCAAGTATGATGAAAAACTTAAATCTTTAAAAGTCAAGAAATTACAATGAAAACTTTTAGCAGTTCATTAAAATTATTATTTGAAGCCATAATATAAAAGTAATAATATTTTATTCAATGCTGGTTATACAATATCCAAGTTCAAGTATGTTGATAATCTTGCTGCAGCTCTCTTTTCCCACCAACTGCTTTGAGATCCGACAACAAAAATGAAAAGTTAGATGTTCGCTCAACCATCCATTCCATAATATAGTATGGTTGCTGTATATTCAATTTCTATGTATAGCACCCTTTTAATCCAAAAAATTTTTTCTTGGTAGACAATCTCACAGCTTTCTGGTCAGAAAATTATGGTTTTATTTCAAAAATTGAACTACAAATGCATTTTTGGTTGGTTTGTTTCCTACCCCTCTTCAGTGCTGTTCAAAAATAAATATATATATATATATATACATATATACATATATATATATACAGAGTGTTTTTTTAAACTAATGGTGCTCACAGACATCTGTAGAGCAATCTAACAGCCGGACTGTCGCCAAATTTCAGAGAGTGTCTAAGGACGACATGGGAAAGACAGTCTGTAAAGAAAAATAGTAGTGCTGTTGCAGTGAAACAGCAAGAAATGTCAGAGCAAATGTCAACCGTGTAGCATGGTCAATTGGTTTTAATTCTTGCAGGCAGCATATCTTGTATGGATAGAACTTGAGAACTTTTCGCAGAACTTGCCATACCGTTGAAGGCACCATTTCCAATTGTCATGCCACTCCCCAAGTGCTGCTACTACCAGCAATGGTCCCCTGAGAACCTTCAATGAGTGCAGTCATAATATCACTAACTGTCTGTGTAGACATCGGTTTCCGCCCTCTACCAGGCCAAACACTAACGATCCTGTCTGTTCAAATTTCTTTATCAAGTCTTTCAATGCATTAATTGATAGAGTACCTCTGCGCAAGTTATTATGGGTTCTAAACTCATGAAGGGCATATGGTGCGCTTGATTGGTTAAGATAATAAAGTTTCACAAGCAACGCACGTTGAGGTAACGAAAGATGCACGTTGAACTCTGCTGACATCCAGAATGCGATTCGGACTTTTGTCCTTGTCTTTTAAGCTCAAATTAGGTGGTGCTGCTGACGATTACATCATTGTGAATTTGCACTTTGAGGTGTTATCAGCGTGTTATGCAAAGCTGTTTCGCTGCAACAGCGCCAAATTCACCCCTACCAGCAAATTTGGGTACTACTTTTTTCTTCGTGGAATCTCTTTCCCATGTCGTCCTTAGTCACTCTCCCAAATTCGGCGACAGTCTGGCTGTTAGATTGCTCTACAGATGTCTCTGAGTACCGTCAGTTTAAAAACACCCTGTATATACAAATTGTAATTAAGGACATGACATTATTTAAATATTATGTCATGTCCTTAATTACAATTTGTATATACAGTCAACTCTGCATAAGTCGACACCTGGATAACTCGTCACGGTAGGTTAATTAGTCAATTTTCTGTGGTCCCGGCCGACTTACATAGGCAATAATGTTATTAATGTTAAAAAAACTTGGTTTACTCGACATCGTTTAACTTGTCACCACTGGATAAATCAACATACTTTTTCTGTTTCGCACTTTTTTGATGTCTGATAAGTCGACTCCCCTCCTGAAAAAATGAGTTCACACTGTACAATAAGCTGTGCGGTGTGAACTCATTTTTCAGGGGGAGCCAACTTATCAGAATTCTAAAAAGTGTGAAACAGAAAAAGTATGTTGATTTATCCAGTGGTGATGAGTTAAACCAACCCGAAATGCATTTGTAGTTCAATTTTTGAAATAAAGCCGTAATTTTCTGACCAGAAAACTGTGAGCTTGTCTACCAAAAAAAGAAAAAATTTTTTAGATTAAAAGGACACTATACATAGAGACATCCATTCCATATTTGGTGGATGTTATGTATCATATTGTATGCACTTTCAAGAGACATGGCATTGTACTTCCTATAAAATTGCAGATTTTCCTGCACAGATTACAGTAGAGAGTCGTTAATCAGAATCAATTGGAGACTGGGGTTGTTCAGATTAGTGATTTGTTCCGATTACCGATTATATACGAAAAAATACATTAACCTGTCCAATGTTCAAATTTTTCTCTGTTGCATGTCGCTTCGTGTTGAATTTTCATAGATTTTAAGCCTAATGAAAATTTTTATAATAATAATCGAGGCTATCGTATCGTTAAAAATTATTTCTTCATTTTGTACAAACAAAATAAATATATTGAAGAATATAAAAACACGAAAATTATACTTTAGAAGTAAATCTAGTATCAAAAACGTTCGATTCAGCACGACACAGTCCGAATGAAAATCGTTCCGATTACCGGCGATTCCGATTACCGGGGTTCCGATTAACGATTCTCTACTGTATTATGTAATGATAGGGATAGTTTTACCTTTTTGGAGAAGTCAGGGGTCTACATGGTCCCTTTACGACAGACACAAACAGGAGCAGAAATATTTTATATCGAGACCACAACTAGAAAATTGGCTTGCTGCTTTCAAGAACATCAAAGTGATATCGAAAATTGTAGAACTGCTACCAAACTTGCTAGAAACATTTTAGAAAATAGTTACAATGTATTATGGGCTGATGCCACCCTACTTCAATGATGCTCAGAGTGCAGGGTCATTTTCATATGCGAGTCGCTTTACATAACAACACTTAGTTCATGTAACGAACCTTCATTTGACCTTCCAGCAATGTGGCACACATTATACAGGAAGTTAGCACAATAATTTTAATTTGGGTTAATTCTAAATTATACATTTTTCGCACCTTTTTAATTTCTATTTTTTATTTGCTTTATTTATTTATTATTATTTATTATTATTATTATTATAGTTTTTTTCAAGGTATTGACACATCCCATGGAATACATTTTAAATTTGCCATTTGGAACACAATGTATATTTTAAATTGTAAAGTTCAATTTTTTATACCTAAAGACAACAATCTGAAATTTGTCAAAAGTACTTGTAGTAATATTTCAAGTAAAATAATAACACTAACAGACAGTGTTAATATTTCCTTAAACTATTTGGCATCACATTAAGCAATTTCAAACATTTTTTATTCAATGTATTTTTGTTTTCTATGTATTTGTTAAATAGCGATGAAATTACCAAATTCAAGTTAATTTGAATCTTTTATACAAAGTACAGTATTTGAATACATTCTTCTTCTTACATAAAACATAGATACACTTCTACTAGCATTGTTCTATAATATGAGCTGAAGACCATAAAACAAGCAAAGTTGGATAATGGATTATATCTAGCAAAATTTTATTTTGTAAACAATAAAATAAATATTTTAAAAACTATGACTCAATTTAATATAAATTCTCTAATTCCAGTAATGTGTAATGAAAACATAATTTATAGATTAAGATTAATATTTAAAAAAATTCCCAATCAAAATTCCAGCAAGTACTGTATTTTATACTATATAAGATGCAGCATGATTTTGATAAGGAATATTTAGGAAAAGTACTTAGTGTACTTAAACCATACCATGCCTTTAACATGCAGACCCAATTTCTTTTTTCTGTATTCTGGTTAAAACAAAAAGTAAAATTAGAATTCACACTTTTATTTATCAGGCAAAAAGAAGAGTTTAAAAGAAATTCTTTATGGTTAAAATTTACCATAAAGGATTTTTTCCTAAATACATGCAAAACATCTTTGTGTATATTTGTTTGTGTTTGTTTATGTTTTTTTCAAATATTGTACTTTCAGACAATATTCAAATTATAATTAGGTAATTCAAATTATTTTTTGTTTCCACCTTTGGTCTTTAATTTGAGAAATACAAAATCAATCAAATATTTATATATTCAAAAATAGTAAACAAATACTTACAGAGTTGTATATTTCTGATCCATAATGATTGTGGTGAACCTTTCAAAAGCTTTTCAAAATATACACCACTAAACCCACTGGAAAAACAAGCAGCTAAAACAGAGGTCAAACCTACAAATTGTGAAGAGGCACTTTTTTCAACAACATTTTTCGATGGAATATCACTTGGCCACTAAAAAAAGAAAAAAAATACATAGTTTGATTTTATATATATATATATATTTTTTTTAAATTATACAATGGGTGTAATCCCCCCATTGTTTCAGCAGTTGGGGATCAGTTTGCCTGATGATATCCATTCAACATGGGCAAAAAAGTTTGCTTTTTTTTTTAATAAAAATAGCTGGAATATAGGTTTTAGCATTATTAATTCAAATATCACCAGTTTTAAGTGGCAGTATTTTATAAATGGTTTCACCGGCCAAACAATACTGTAAACTCATCATACATCTTTGTCACACTATAGCAAAAATAAACTTCCTTCTACAATGTTGTTCTTTAGGCATCTTCCCACCTTCCATTGTCAACATCTCTCTCCCATCTGACTGTGCTTCATTCTATCACCAGGTACATTCCATTTGTCTTTGTAAAGCTATCCATTTAGCCAGGAGACATAAATATACCATCCTCAAATCAATCATAGCTCTGGAAAATAACAGCCACCAATGTGACTATCTATTAATTACCCACATCAACCATCATGTCATCAGCCTGGCAGATTCTGTTGACTCCTACCTCCATAAATGCACAAAATTAAGATCTCCTGGTTACTTAGCACACAAAAACATACCAAAGAACCCAATCACCTCAGTAGTGTTGTCTGTTGGGACAACATAGTTCTCCCAGACAATATAGATGTAGTCACCAAGAATGGCCCATCTTTTGCTCCTACACTCTCTACAAGTGTACCTGAACACATCATCCCAGAAGTGGAACACCTTATAGAGGGTATGCATGATTTACATAAAGAATTTTACAAATGGAAAACCATCTTTACTGTCAGAAACAAACCCACTAACAGGAACAGCACAGCCAGGACCGGCCAAGGGAATGCAAACAGTGTGAGCACACAAGGCCTCGTGTTTCTGAAGGTCAACATGATGCTGACTGATTTTGAAAAATGAAGATGGTTTCTTTTTTTTTTTTGTTTTGTTTTAATCCAAATATACATACATTTAAATATTATCGTGCAATTAGTGCACATTTCACATCAACCAATCCAAGGCAAAGTTGGGTGCTTTGAGTTAATCACTATGCTTGCGGATAGCTAGTGCTAACTAGTGAGAAAATCATACATCATACATTTTTATCCTGAGGTATGAAAATAAATAAAATATTCGTAGTTAAAAGGAATACAAGTGTTTAATGTAATATATTGTTTAACTTTACTGAATAATATAACTAGAAATATACATATTATCGAGCCAAAGGAAAACATGACTTTCATTATTGTTATAATCATACTACTAAAAAAGTGAATTGTAAGTACTGTATATATATATATATATATTGTCTACCTTATTTACTTATGTATTATGTTATCTTTACTTCTTGTAGTGTTTGTATGTTTTTTATAATATTGTTCTTAGACAATTTTGCAACATGACTAGTAGAGACAGAGATGCTGGAAGAAAGTGTGAAGTGTGTGTGTGTGTGTGTGTGTGTGTGTGTGTGTGTGTGTGTGTGGAGGGCTCTGATAAATTAAAGAAAAAAAGAAAGAAAAAAAAATTGCAGAAAAACAGAGGAACTCCCTTGCAAAATTTTTAAAAATTGAAAATATGCAATATACTGAAAAAATGCATATTTCACAGTTACTGGAAGATCAAATTCATGGAAATGAGATTATGCCATGTGACATCCACAAAAAATGATCCTGATCATCATAAAGCCAGCTCTCATCTTAATGAAGAGGAAGTGATGATAAGAAAACTGAAAAATGAGAAGATAATCATGAAGCAGAGGGAAAAGTACAGATGGAGGATTTTTTGTTGGCATCAAACAGAACAAGGTGAATTATTCTGAGGACCACAGCTTCAAGAGAATCAACAAAGTGTAGAAGATGAAAATGTCAATATCAATGATCCTGTACTTGGCCTAAAATCATAACTGATAAATTTAGAATGGCTATGATACAAAATGGCATGACACAAGTAAAAGCCTACGATTTTCTGAAAGATAAAAATAACAGAAATTTTTCTGAAAATTATTATTTAAGAAAATTAATGAATGGGGAATGTCAAGAATAAAGATGATTACTCTACTCAAAGTACAAAGATGCCACATTGTGTTATGCATGTCAGTTATTCTCTTCAAATAATACTATTATGTATTTAATTGGACTTAATGATTGGGTACATTTAAGTTCACAATTAAAAAGTCATGAAAGATCAGAATATCATTTACAAGCTATATACAAATTGTTACAACTTGAAAAGAATTTGAAACTGGGAAACACTATTGACAAAGAACATGAAAAAATAATTAAAAACAAAACACAGTGTTTAAAATGTGTTTGTGAACAAATAGTGGCTGCAATTTTATATTTATCAGAGAATAATTTGGCATTCAGGGGAAGTAGTGATGGCTTTATATAAACCACACAATGATAATTTCTTAGGTCTCATAGAATTACTTGCAAGATTTGACCCAATCATGAAGCAACACTTGGATCGTTGCATAAAATCAGCATTGTGTTCCTATTTATCTCATAGAATACAAGATAAACTAATTTCTCTTTGGCTAAAAAAGTTAGAAAGGAAATAATAAATCTAGTTAAGTTAAGAAAGCGAAGTATTTCACAATTTTATTAGATTGCACTCCAGATGTAAACCATCAAGAACAAGTATCTGTTATTTTAAGATATGTTAATGTAGATGCCTCCGAAAGTGATGCAAGCATACAAGAATGATTTATTTGTTTTGAAACAGTAAAAGACTCGACAGGAAAAGGATTATCAGCCAAAATTGAAAGCATATTAGAAAAGGAGGAATTATATTTAGGGAACTGTCGAGGTTAGGGATATGATAACAAAGCTAATATGAGAGGTTTATATAAAGGCGTGCAAGCACTTATCCTGCAAAAGAATTCCAAAGCACAGTATATGCCCTGCGGAAGTCATAATTCGAATTTAGTTATTGAAGACATTTCAAACTTGTCTTCTCTTGCAAATTCATTTTTTGGGACTTTACAAAGCATATATAATATTTTTTTCAAGTTCTGTGATACACTGGGATATATTAAAAGAGCATGTCAAACATCTTACTCTAAAACCACTGTCAGAAACAAGATGGGAATGTCACCTTGAAAGTGTGAAATCTGTGAGATTCCATGTACCACAATTTTCTCTAGCTTTGAAATAACTTTATGAACATACCAGCAGCATGAAAACTAAATCCAATCAATCAAAAATAAACTTACTTTATTTGAATTTTTATTAGGTTTGGTCATTTGGTATGACATACTGAATGAGGTAAATATTTCTTCTGGCAAAGAATATTTCCAAATTCAATAATTTCTAGTCATAATGGATAGTGCAATTATTTCTTTTAAAAAAAGATTTGAAATTTATCACAAACATGAGAGAGATGTTTTTTTATATAATTCGGATAATATTCAAAAACTGACTGAAGACGATCTTCTTAAATGTTGTAAAGACTTAAATGTGACCTTGCAAGACGATATTGATTGAATTGCATTGATTTATTTAATGAAATCAAAATTTGTCATCAAGTTTTGCCTTCCAGGATCACAATATTACAATATTTATTTTAAAATAATTTATTTGAATTGTATCCAAATTTTGTTACTGTTCTTAAAATTATATTAACCTTACCAATTACCATAACATCTGCAAAAAAATCTTTCTCAAGATTAAAAATAACAAAAAATTACTTGAGATCTAGAACGATTTAGTCAAGAACGATTTAACTCAGCCATTTTATCTATCAAATTTGAATTAGCCAAAAAACTGAATTATGATGATGATATTAACAAATTTGTTATAAAACATGTAAGAAAATGAAACAAAAATTACATATTGTAACCTTATGCTAGTAAGTCGCAAACAAAATTGTAATTTATAAGTAATGTGGCAATTATTCTTGTTATTTAATTTATTAATGATTTTTGTGTGATTGAAATGTTACTTTTATTACAATAACTTAATTATTTATCATTTTCATGTACTCCTCAACATACCAATTTGTGCAGTGTAATAAATAGCAAAATGCAATAAATTATTATTTTGTTGTATGAAATTTGTTTCAAGGCCCTGCAAGTCAACTTTACACCAGGTCCCGCTTTTGTTCAGACCAGCCCTGAACACAGCCTTATGGAAATCCATACAAGAATCCAAGAAATGGATGAATGCTAACAGCATCATTGCCCTGAAAGTCAACAAGTCTAAAAGTATCATCCTTATGTATAAATCCATTTATTGCAAAGACATCCAGGACTATATCCATGACACACACTGCTCCATTGCCCTGACAACTACCTCTGCAAGCTACTGGCTAGGGTCCTACAATTCACCAACATCCCTTTGGCAGGTATCCTTCATCTTTGTAACATTTCTGTTACCGCCCCAGCTACACCATGCATCTTTGCATTTGCCAAGACTCATAAACTGGGCACACAACTTCAGCTTATTGTGGATAAATCTTCATCACCCACCATATATCTCAAAAAAAAAGTCTACAGTTTCATCATAGACCATCTCCCATACTCCATCTCTAACCCTTTGAATTTACTTGCATGCTTCAAGGACCTTAATGTCCAGGGCCTGTTACACTTCACTGTCTGTAATTTCCAATCTCTGTATCTGTCCATCCGTATTAAACTGTAATTTCCTCCCCTCATATATTCGGATCTTGGATAAACACTACCATAACATTTTAGAACTGTCTGATCTACTTTGCCATTCTTCTTTCTTCTCCTTCAAAGGCGACACATTTCTACAAAATAAGGGTGCTCCTATGGGCAGCCTTCTATCAGGCACCTCGTGCAAACTATTGATAGTTATTTGGCAGCTTGAGACCGCTGTCCTTCCTGCTTTCTCCAGCCACATTCTCCTATATGCACAGTATGTTGACACAGTATTCTTATAATCTGGCAGAACAAATCCTGTATCAGGAATTCCTGCAAAAAATCAACAACCTTTATGGCCTTTGGCTCCACCTTGAACAAGACAATGTTCATACTGTTCATTTCCTGGACCTCCAGCTTTCTTCATCCAGAGGATGCATAACTACTCAGGTTTACATAAAACCTACACACCACCCAACCTTCATCCCTGCCTCTTCCCACGATCCATTCACCTTCAAGATGGCTGGGTTCAGAGACTTGGTTCGAAGGGCCTTCACCCATTCATCGGACACACATGACAGAGACACTGAGCTCCTTACAATCACCCAATACACAACTCAGCAAGGCTACTCCCCACATACTATTAAAGACCATATATGTCTTCTTTCCTCCACCACTTCTGTCTTGTCTTGCCGATAAATCACACCCAGGACACAGCTTATAGGACCAACACTTACGACAGAAAGCTAGCCACCCTGTACAAGGAAATATCCAAGAAAAATAACTTTCATTTAGCCTTCCATAGAAGTCCCTCAATTTCCTCCCTCCTCCACAACACTAAAGACCATATGGACATGCACCTGCAACCAGGCATATACACTATCCCCATCATCAATCATAGATCCAGCTGCCACTTATAGGTGCTACAATGCACCCTTTAACCACCTGCTTCAAAAAACATCATACATCAATCATGAAAAGATTGGCCAACACAGTGTTGTCTATCTACACCTCCGACTCTGATATCGATGTGGAATTCAACAAGGCACACCTATAGCCTTCCATGCAACCTTTTCTCAAACATCTTGAGCAGATGGAAATATATATAAGGCCACCTGCAGTAACACTGCTATTAATTTTTGCAATGTTGACTCCTTCCCCACAGCATGAAACTTTCTTCTTTCTTCAAACTATAAATCTTACAATCCTCCCCTTTTCTCTCATCTTACATACCTACCCTCTGCACACGTGTTCAGCAATCCCCATTGTTCCAGCACTTGGGGATCAGTTTACCTAATGGTGCCCATTCAACACAGGTGAAAACATTTGCATTTTTTATAAAATCAGCTGGAATAAGGTTTTAGTGTTATTAATTCAAATATAACCAGTTTTAAGTGGCAATATTTTCATTTATTCATTTATTTACACAATACAGGTAATACTTAGAGACGTGTAACCTCCCCATTAATAATAATAATTACCCAAAAAATTTAAAATAATCAATTATAAACAACAATATAATAAATGGATAAAATAAATTGAAAGTATATAAAATACTACAAAATATAAAAAATCAAAAGATAATTACATAAAATGATACATAATTTTTCTACAAATTTTCTTGTATTTATGACATTCTAACTAAAAAGTTCTCAGTACTTTTTACATTTTCAATAGCATGATAGGAAAAAAAAGTGCCAGGAAATATCAAGGCAACACAGCAATTTATATAAACAAGACATATTCTGAGTTTGACAGGATGGTATATGGAGAGCAATGTTATCAGATGAGTTAATAGTTTTATTTTTTAAAATATAATGGTGAGTTGAAATAAGTAATTCTCAGTTAGTCTGGGAGTCTGAGTCATAATCTAGCTAAGTTTCCACAATCAATAATTGGAACATTACTTTTGTAGGAAAAAACTAATTGAAGCAGATACTACTCTCATTAACAAAACTTTCATAATTTAAAACAACAAAAATTTAAATACACACTTATTGAAATTGAATCTTTCTATACACTTATATAGTCTGTAATATAAACTCAATCAATAAATGGCTATTTATTATAAGCAATCAATCATCAAATAAAGCATTTTAGTTTGAATGCTTCTTGTTTATTATATTTTCTATTTTTTAATTATTCCACTATTTGCATATGAATTTGATAGACTTATTATACCTGAGACAGAATTGAGTGTAATCACCAGAACATTTTCATTGATTTATTTTATCTAGTTTTAATGTTAGCTTTATTACTAGTGTAATCTATTCTTGAATTTATATGTAAAGTGTACTTCAACTGAAGAAGGTTTAGTGGCCTGAAATGCATTTTGGAGAATAGATAATAAAATAAATCAATGAATACTTTCTGGTGATTAGACTGAATTCTCTCTGTTATAACTTTATCAAATCCATATTGAAATAGTGGAATAATTAAAAAATAGAGAAAGTGTTTTAAAAATGTTTAAAAACAATAAATTTTACTCTAAATTTACTAAAAATTAGCACATTTTAATCATATTTATTAATTTTTTTTAATTTCAATATTAAATAGATATTTGTTTACATTATAAATTGTTTATGTATAAATCTTTCAATTACCTGCACAAGTGCAACTCCTACCATCAATAAAACTAATGCCAGCCATTGAGGAACCTCTAGATGTTTGTGTAACATGCTGACAGAAAATAAAGCTGTTGTCAGAATTTTTAATTGATATGTTACCTGTTATTTCAAGAAAAAATATTTTTAATAATCTGTTATGAAAAATGTACTTTATAAATATTTATCTTGATATTTACAAAATATATGTAAAAATCCTTAAAAATATAAAATATAAGAAAAAATGACATCTTAATCTCAATACTTATATTTAAATTTTAATTACATTTTAAAAATAATAATAATATAATAATAAATCTTTGTTTTGCTTTGTAAAAAAAATTTCAATGCTAAAATATTACATCAACTAAAATAAAGTTACTAGAAATTAATCTTTTCATTAATTTCTGTTAAGGAATCTTTTACCATACATATTTATGACTCAATTTTTGATTCTATTGCCACTTTCATTTCACACAACACATCTCTTATTTCTTCTAAAAACAATTCCTGATCTAAAATCTTCCTACCATCTCTACCTTTAATGGCACTTCCAGAGGAACAAGATTCCAAACATTTTCCAAATGGTGTTTCAGTGACATGGCACTTTTCTTAAAAATAGTCTTTTTTTTCTTTTTCATTAACTTGAACTTGGTTATCTTTAACAAACTTACCCATTCCATAAACTTTTCTACGTAGACTAATATGCCAATATCATCATCTTTCTACATGAATGCTCTAGCAACCACCAATTATTTTTAATTAAAAAATAATTGTAATAAAAAAATCACTTATAGAAGTTAAAAGCATTACTCTACATAAATTTTTAACATCCATTAATGCAAGTTTAATTTGCAATAGCACTCCAACATGTAAATAAGGTAAAGTATTTAATAAGAGTTCACATTTCTTGTGATAAAAAGCATTTTAAAAGTATTTCTTGTCAATAAAAGTAATTAATAATACATTATATATATGTTTACCAAATTCAATAAAAGAGTCAAAAGAAGATCAGGTCAAAGGAAGACGAAGCAGGTCAATTTCAAACTCAAGTAGCAAGATATTTGAATATCCATCCAAGATAATTTCAAAATTATGGCAGCAATTTCAGGAGTGATAAAGGCTTAAGCAGGGACACTCCAAAAATTATTATATCTCTTGATAAGCATTATCTTACTTTGACAGTGAAATGTTATAAGAAAATTATATCAGACAATTTTCTTTAGAGCTTTCTTCAACCAAAAGATAATTGTTTCAAGGCAAATCATATATAGACTTAATGAGAATGCTCTTCATACAAAAAGATCCATGTTTTGCATCTTCCTCCTCAAAGGAGAATTTATCAAATAATTCAGATACCATTTCTTATAGATCAGAATTACTTTTTCAAATAAACAAAATGTCACTTAGACTATTCTCAACACATTTTCAGCTGAAAAATGTAAAGAACTTGTAATTATCTATCCAACATCAGAGAAATGTATTTTTGGTTACAAAAATGTGTTAGTTTGGGATAATAATGTTGAATTATTGCATGCCATTCTAACTGTATGAAGTAGAGATTTGAGTAGTCAGACAGCATGTACGCTCTATATATAGTACAGATAATTTCTAGTTATATTATGTTAGACTTTTCCAGGATACTATTAGGCTCCAATTTCTTTTTACAGATAATAATACTTGGCCATACAAAATTCAGCTTATCAATAATTACTTTGAGAGTTGAGGATATTTAAAGAATAAATTAACTAGCTAGATCTATACAATTGAACCCAACAGAACTTGAGTAACTAGTATAGAAAGATTCTGTAATTTGTTTTGGGCCTTCCTATAACTTGTCACAAAACTATTTTAAAAAATCAAAATTCCATAAAATTTATGAAATTCTGCATGACCTGGAGTGCCCGAAGACATGCAAAAAAGCCTCACACCATTTCATTGTTCATTGTTTTTGGCAATGTCCAGCCACTTCTCTCAATGAGTATTTTAACAAGATAAAACACTTTGTATTGATCTTGAGATGCTCTATGACTGTTTGTAATGTAAACTATATCATTATGTAGGACCTAAGATACAATTTATCCCATTCAAAGAGAATGCTGGAGGAAAAAATATAACTATTTTATCCAAACCAATGTATTCAAATCAATGAACCAACAAACATTACCAATTAGCCTGTCTATACTCAAGTGCAATTGCATTTAGATATGAACAGCATAAGTGAATATAGACTGGTGCAATATTCTTGTCTACACCTTGAGTATATTATGTTATACTTCATAATAAACATGGAACTATTTTCTTTCATGTGTAGATTAATGATCAACAACTCCATTCTTGTTCTGGGAAAGACAGTAGATACAATGAAGCTTATTAATACTCTTACTGGTAACATTTCAAATTGATGATAAATGAATGAAAAAACTGAAAATGTTATAAAAAATAGGAAAATTCAAATAAAAGAAAATCTTTTTAATGTTAAATTTTAAATCTGAAAATGTCAGATAAATTTATTAAAATTCTTTTTCAAACTTGTAAATAATAATTAAATATATATCTATATAAATAAAAATGTAAATGTTCGTTTGTTCAAAATCTTAAATCTCCTAAAGTTCTTCACAGATTGCTTTGAAATTTTGACACAATGCTGCATTCAAATACGCATGTGTTTTTATATACCTACTATTATATAGATGTCAAAATTCCCCCCCCCGCTGGGGAGAGAAACAGGATTAAGGCTTACCGTGAAGACCTCGGCTTCTATTATACTATTTTAGATGTAGTTTTTTGTGTTTTTGATTGCGTTTTAATAGGGTACGTCAAGTACACTAAGAATGGATTTTTTTGAAATTTCCCCCACAGGGCAGAGGTTGTTAACACTTCCCCTGCAGGGGAAGTATTAACAATGGAAGTGCTAACAATGGAAGTGCTAACAATGGAAATGTTACGAATGGAAGTGTTAAGAGAAAGCGATGTGCAAGATTTACAGATGCAGATGCAGTTTTTTGCGTTTTTGCGGGAAATCAAACATATTTTTAGATCCATCTAAAAATTTTCTAATTAGTTGGAAACAGGGGGACCTAATTCTTGCATTCTGTGAAACAGGTAAAATTGGCTATAATGTAATAATCTTAATCTTCGCTATCATTACTTTTTGCCCGAGCAATGTCAGGCTTATCTGCTAGTTAAGTAATAATACTGTACTAATATATATATAAAAAAAAACATTCTTACTTGATAAGTTGCAGCATCTAAATTGGATAGTGCTAAAAACAATAGATTATTTTGTATTGTATATAATGCTGCTGGTACAACAAGTTTTAATGTTTCAGCAGGTTTTTTCCAGACTTCTCTGAATAATAATTTAAGTAATTCAGGTACTGACCATCCTAAAATAAAATAAAAAATATGATACAAATTATATAATTTTTATCAATAATCATTATTTTTATTAAAATCAATATTTAATTACAAAATTCATGATATAATTCATAATTCAAATTAATTTTTAAATTAAAAAAATTCAATTCTTATTTATAATTTAGTACTTAAACCACATACCACATTGTGAACATAATGCAATTAAACATGCAATTATCTTAAGAGATTCAGAAATGACGATAACAGTCGAGCTAAGATATCGGGGACCTTTCTGGGGAACCGTTCTAGAATACCTTAGTAATAATACTAATGTTGTAGTTTGAACAACTAGTGTCGCTAAAGATATATATTTCATTTGCCAGCTCATCTACAAAAATAAAGAATTTTAACAATCATATATGTTATTAAACAGTTTCTGATAAACATTGATATAAATTTTATATAATCTTTATGTAGAAAAAATTTTAATCAAACATATTTTAATTTTTCCAATAGTTATAAAAATATTACAAATTATTATAAAATGTTTAAAAACTAGATTATATGATCCTAAATTTAGAAAAGTTACAATTTTAAATTGTAATCTTTTTCAATTAACTAGTGCATAACTAGTGCATTACAAAAATACACTGATTTTAAAAAACCTGAAGTTACCTAACAACTGATGCAAAATAAATATAACTTCCAGCCAGTTTTAACAGCAGTGTGTATTTTTGATATTTTACCAATTTACTGTTTTTAAACCAGATTGATTTGATGTTTTATAGTTTATTTTTTAATGTATAAAAAATAAATTAATGACAGATTATTGATATATAAAAAGCATATATTTACATAAAATGTGTTTGAAGTATTTTGCTGTTAAAATCTGAAGAGAAAAATATATAATAAGCAAATGAAATATGGCATTCATAGATGCTTTATAAAAAAGTTTATGTAAATTATTGAATTAGAACCCAAGTAAATATAGATTTATTGCAATTTAAATAATTTTAAAAACTGAATTTTATTATATTTTTATTTTTAGTAATATTTTTGTGTTGAGACCTTACATTAGACTAATAAACTTAAATTTTTTATAATGAGACTTTACATTTTCACTTTTTGAAAAATTTTTCATTCTGGAAGCATATCAGCTTAATACTTCCAACACTACAATAAATATATACTTTGAATACAGAATATTTTAAAAAGTAAAATTCAATAAATACATAAAGGATTATTATATATATTTATTTTCTTAGCACAATGTCAATTTGCTGATAAATATGTAATAATAGGACTGAAGAGAAGCATTAAGCCCGAAATTCATATCTGTTTACACCAATAAACCAACCTTTTTCCTCTGAAAGTGTTTCCTGTGTGATATGTTCTCAACAGCAACATTGTGCTAAGAAAATACATATAATAGAGAACAACAAGCAACCAAGATTATTATACACTTTACACATTTGACAGTAGCTTGTTTGTTTGATAATATCATTATATATATAATTGAGACGAGTTGATGATGATGATAAATAATCGGCGCAGAACCCAAATGGTTAGGAGTTGAAAAAACTGAAATTTGGTACACAGTTAGGGTACATCATGAGAACGCACACTAAGAAGGAATTTTTCGAAATTCCTCCCCACGGGGGAGAGGGACAAGATTAAGGCTTAACACTTCCATCAACAATGGAAGTGTCAACAATGAAAGTCTTACATAACAATGGAAGTGTTAAGAGAAAGTGACATGCAAGATGCAGATGTAGTTTTTTTCGTTTTTGCGGGAAATCGGACATATTTTTAGACCCATCTAAAAATTCTCTAATTAGTCTGGAAACAGGGGGACCCAATTCTCACATTCTGTGAAAACGGGTAAGGTTGAATATAACATAATAATCTTAATCTTCGTTATCATTACTTTTGCCCGAGCAATGCCAAGCCTACCTGCTAGTTCACTAATAAATTTTTCATACAGTTTTCAGTTTTATGGTAGCTGGAATCATTTTTTTTAGTTTTATTAATTGAGATTTTCTGGAAATAATAATGCAATAGTTTGTAAACTGCAGTAACAATTTGTTATAAAAGGATAATTGGTCTAATTTATAATTATTTCATTAGTCTACTGCAAAATATAAATTCTACATTTGATTGAGTTAACAGAACACAATCACTCAATGGCAGGAATATATCACTTCTCATTATGGATGGATTTAAAAACAAAGTATAAAGGGCATTCAATTAAAAATGGAATATCTGGACTAATTTGACACCTGTGCCATCATGCAAGGTACTATTCTTGTTAAGAATGCAAATCACTTTTCATTACACCAAAAGTGTGGACATCTTAAATGTTATTCAAGACTATGTCAGTCATATGTGTTGGATTTGTGATAGTGTTAGTTTTCATCCAAAGTGTACTGACTGCAGCAAAGTTAAATATCAGTAATGGTTCTGTTTACATGGTCATCAAGCAGCAATAGTACTTACTACAAGATTTGCACTTACCAATCATCTCACCAATGAACACCACTGCCTCATCTCACCAATGAACAAAATCCATGAAAATAGCTACCTGTTTCCCTGAAAATAAGACAGTGTCTTTTATTAATTTTTGCTCCCAAAGATGCGCTAGGTCTTATTTTCAGGGGATGTCTTATTTTTCGTATGGTATGGCAGCTTCTGGCCACCAGGAAGAGCTCACCACAGCACCCTCGTATAGCACAGCAGGGACAGCATACGGTATGGCGACAGGCAATGGGCTTCTTGATGCCTTGCCTGCACATTTGCAAGTGGCAGCTGCAGAAGGGAACATCGGGGTTGGCGGTAGGTGATGGTCTTCATGTCCTGCATGCAGCTGCTCCGCAAAGGACAGTGAAGGTAGGGAACAACAGCGGCAGGCTAAAAGGAATCACAGCTGCATGCACTGGTGTTCTGTTTGGCAGGCATGTTTCCAAAGGAAAACTTTGCTAGGTCTTGTTTCAGAGGAGGCCTTATATTTAGCAATTCAGCAAAACCTCTACTAGGTCTTATTTTCAGGGGATGTCTTATTTTCAGGGAAACATGGTATATCTTTACAACATATGATATTAAAATGCTACTCCACTGAAAGTGTAGTATCTCTTTCACATGTTGTTGGGATGAATCTAGATGCCATCACTTTAAGCCAAAAAGCAAGCAACAAAGTCTTGGATGGATATATCAGGAATCTCTGCCATCTAAGAAATGCAAGATCATTCAGACCAATGCTGAAAAGTTATACTGACATTCTTTTTTGACTGACAAGAACCACTCTTCATCAAGTCTCTTGAAAAGGCCATATCATTAATGCCAAGAACTGCTACATAACTGTAGAAACTGAAGCAAGCTGTAAAACAAAGCAGTCAAGAATGCTCTCCAATGGCATCATTTTACTACATGACAACACATGGTCGCATGAGGCCAACCAACACTATCAAAAAACATTACTAAATTTCAGATGGGAAATTCTGCAACATCTTGCCTGTAGTTCAGACATGTCAGTATCTTATGTTCATGTCTTCAGTCCCTTAACAGAAGTGTTTCATAGAAAAAGTTTTAGTCAGATGACAAAGTTAAAGAAGAATTCAAAGCTCTTATACAAGAGAGTCATTGACCATCTGGTATCCCAGTAAGATAAGTATTTGTGCAATTTTGGTGATCACTTTTAGGCTGCAAAAATAAATGTATAATTAGACCAAGTGTTTAGTTTTTAATTGAATACTGCTTATATTTTAAGTTAAATGCCAATACTACTCTGTATATTATAATAGTAAACAATAAACATTTAACCACCCTACTTAAAAGCCTAAATGGAGTTTAGGCTTTTCAGAAGGGTGGTTAAATGTCATTTAGTCATTTGGAAGAGTACTGAGATCATTAGACCTATGAACAATGTTAATAGCCTAAAACAGTTGGAAATCCTAGAAATTAACACAGCAAATAGAAGCCACTGGTGTGTTAACTATCATGATGAACTATTGTTGGCCACCACATGGAAATCATTATATGAAATGTAGCTTTGTTTAACTTTATGTAATTTTATTTTTAGATTAGTTTTGTTTCAATATCAACATCCAATTTTTGTTTTTTTTTCTTTACCGATTTTCTTATGCTTGAGTATTTGAATATCATGTTCTTTTTATCAAATGTTTTTTTAAACTTTAAATTTTGTATATTCTACTTCATTTTTTGTGTTCTGCAACTGATAATGTGATCCATTAAGCTGAATTGAAAATGTTTTTGTGTACATTAAATTTATTTGTTGAAGTGACATAAAGGTGTTGTTTTTGTTTGTAAATAGTGAAATTTATGATTTCTACTACAAATTGTATTTTCAGTTGGTATTTAAGTGAGTGTTCTTTTTTATTTTAAAGTATTTTGGATATAGCACAAAATTAGTTGCATATAGGAAACATTTTTATTCTTGATCCTTAGAATTAAATTAGATAAATGATATTTATCAGAATAATCCAGTTTATTTAGACTATGAAATTATTTTTTGACTTAAGCTAAGCATCTTTTAAATTAAACATTCTTTGTTAAACCTGCTGAAGTAAAGAAACTTATTAGTGGTGAGGTTATTTCACTCCTAATCTTTTATCTTTTTAATCAAACAAATTATTTTACTAGTCCTGCTCTTTTTGCAAACATTAATTGTAGAATCATCAAAGTATTCTTAAATCAAAGCACGTTAACAAATCCCAATATCATTTTTCCAGGTATGAATGAATGCAGCTCTAACTGAACAAGGAAAGAACATTTCAGTTGCATTAATTTCTGTAATAGCATAAAGTTGAATGTGCTTTTTGATTTCTTATTATAGTTAGGAAAACTGTTGAACAGAATTTAGAACAGTATTAATGAAAACCACAATCTCTATATTTGATTAAAAGTTTAGATTATATCTAGTATTCATGACCTGAAAGAAACCAAGAAAAGTAATTAACACCTGATAGAAATATGATTTAAGTCCTAACATTGCACTGGATTGATTATACAGTTTAGGCATGAGATTCATAGTACTGGAGTAAATGTCAAGGTCTTACATACTTGTTCTTAAATTTCATGGTTTTCCTTTTAGTCAAAAAATGAGTGGTACATCTTTTAATTTGTTCTTTATTCTATCCTACTTTATTTTACTGTGTTTTACAAACCTTAGCAGGATACAGCTAATTTGGTGAATCTTGTATGGCTGTAAAAATATACACTAGCAGGGACCAGTCAACTTAGTGAAGGGAACATACTGTTTGACAAGGTCACTGTGCATTACTAAAAAGGGCTCTTAAACTTTTTAAAACTTCCAGAGTCTCAACCAAGCACATCACCTGGCCAAGATATGTGAAACAATCTGTACAAATAAATATTAATATTAGTAAAAAGAATATTCAGAAAACATATGATGATTAAATAAAGATATAGTTTATTCAATTTTTATTATTAAAAACATTGTAAATATTAATTAGTTTTGGTAACTTTTTTCACAAAGGATTGGGTATACTTGATTCTTCTCAAGTTTCAGTACTGGTTGTATCAAAATGCCATTTGTTTGAGCTTCCAGTGTTAGACTCGGTGCTTATCGGAAAGATTGGTAAAAAGGCAGTTGGACTAGCGTAACCGGTTATGTAACAAAAGAACAAAGCGTGCACAAAGATTACACACAGTCTTGACTCATGGAAGGTCAGCGCTGGAAAAGGGGAGAGTGAAATGAGGTCACCTTCCCCGAGGGGTCAACAACGCCACAAACCTTTTATTACGTCAGAACATCTATAAAACATCGCGATCGTTGATTTCAACATCCAGTAGACATGAATGAAACACCAAAGAAAGCAATATGGTTTTATAATAAGAAACATTATACAAGTATTAAATCCCAAATTGTATAGTTAATTTGCAAGATGATAAAAAAAGTGTTTATTCGAACAACACGGTTTCTCTATGACTGAAAAAAAAAGCGTATAATAAAACCTGATCTTAAGAGAACTGAATTAAAAAAGACTGAATAAAAAAAAATTGATTTAGATATTAAATTGTATTTTGACTGATTGTGGTCTATTGATATGCAACTTGAGCCATATTTGTATAAAATCAGTGATCTCTCTTTTTCTAATTAGAAGGTCTCACTCCTACACCAGAAAATACTTGGCAACTCTGAAATTAAATAATTAATATATTATAAGCAAGCATTTTCATATTTATTATAAAAAGCACTAGTGAATGCTTCACTCTATTTCAAGACAATTTAATAAAGAAGAGAATGCTAATTGAATTATATTGATGTTGTCAGTTCAATCTTTTGAATGTATTTCCATAAATATTTTTTAAATATGACAGACAAGTACTAATCTACTTCAATTCTTTTAAAGGATGGTTGTAAATATTATAGTCAAGTTTAATAGATAAAATAATTTATCTTATCATTACTAGATACATTCTTAATAACCTGATTAAGAAATATTTATAGAATAAACAATTTTTATTAGCATTTCAGTTCATAAAATATGCATTAGATAGTCTACAACTGAGGGACTTATTGGAAAAAACAGTATAGCCTATTAAATTATTACAAAAGTTGCTTTCTAGTCCTTGGTATAATTTAATTAATTAAATTATCAACAAACGTAAAGCCAATAATAGTAAGGGCTTATCACACCAATGATAATGGGCACAAATGCTCATTTGTGCCCATTCAAAGTATCAAAGTAAAAATACTTATGTAGTCATTTTTATTGTACATTCCTTTTTTGCTTTTATTAAATGTTTTTACTTTGATTCCTAGCATTTGTGCCCATTATCATTGGTGTGATAAGCCCTTACGATTATCGGCTTTACGTTTGTTGATAATTTAATTAATTAAAATTGAAGTATAACCTATATTAGGAAGTTTTCAAGAAAAAGGAGGATTAGTGTTTCAATTCACCAGCAATTTAATATGCAACATTTTATTAATGTAGGCATACGACCTATGGAATCTGCAATTGAACCATGAAAGTTTTTTAGAAAACAGGTGAATAATGCTCAAATCCTAATTTGTTAACTCATTTTTTTGTAGATTTGCAGGATACACTGATTTTCCACTAAGCCCCTCAATTGAGATTTTCTTTCAATGTAGACAACTAGAAAAATATTTTTCACCTGAAATGCTTTAACACATTTCTAAATTTATTATACTTAATATTAAAGTCTTGTATCAGTGGTTCTTAACTCATGTTCCACAAAAAATAAAATAAAAATTTTAAAGTTTTTATTGCAAATTTATTGCAAATTTATTCCAATGTACAACAACATATTACTTTATTCAGAGACAGTTCCATGTTTACTATTTTATTCAATACAATAAAATGTATTAGTTTATTGCATTTTTTTTTTTGTTTAATGAGAATAATAAACATGGAATTGCTTATTGATTTTTGAATATACTGATGCTAATGCTCAATATAATAAAAAGTATATGGATATGTTCAATGGCCTCAAAAAGATTGAGAACCACTGCATTACAGTGGAACCTCGCTTAACAAGCATAATTCGTTCCAGAGTCTTACTCGTGATACGAAACACTTGTTAAGCGAAACAATTTTTTCCATAGAAATTAATGTAAAATACAATAATGCATTCCACACTGAAAAAATGCTCAAATGTTTTATGTATAACGTTTATTCAAAAAAAATTGTACAATATACACCGTTAAGGAGCGTGAATCATCACCATCATCTTTTCTTCTAGTGCGAAATGAACCATCCTGGAATGAGAATTCGATTTGCAGAAACAAAAAAAGAAAAAAAATCACAGCTAATATTGATAAACACTCCAAACGATATGGCAAATTCTTGGGTTATGTAAAAGCTATAATTAAATATTAGAAATTAATTAATTTGACTAGAAATAGGCAGTTATGTTTCCATCTCATATTAAATTTAATAATTATAAATAGTTAATTTTTAATTCAAACATTTCTAAAATTTAATTTGGAATCGGTCATTAAATTTAATGACCCAAGAATTTGGCATATTGTTTGGCATGTTTATTATATAACGGTTGATGTTTATAAGTAATATGTGTGAACACAAGTTTGGAAAAATGTGTGATCACAAGCGACACTAAGATGCTAGCGGAACGAGTGCTAAACACAGACTGATGGAGCATGCCACATGCGCACAATTCGGGACGTCCCCTCTCCTCATCGCTCGTTAAGCGAGGCAAATTTTTACCATTTGTTTTACTCATTATGCAAAATACTCGCTATGCGAGGTGCTTGTTAAGCAAGGTTCTACTGTATATTAATATACATTAGTTTTCAATTTTTTAAATATTTTAATTTTACTACTTTTAAATACTTGTTAATTTACATTTGAAGACACCAATAATAAACACAAAAAATTACTTATAATATGGCATCCTTTTTTATTTTTAAATTGCAAAATTACTTAAATTTTCAAACTAATAGTTTATTAAATAATCTGTTTATTATTTATGTAGAAAATTGTAATGTATTATGTTTTGCCTGGGCAATGCCCAGGAAAAACATAATAAGGACAAATATAAAAACTAAAACCATGTTAAAAGTTTGGGTATTTAGGCCAACTCAAATCAACAGCATTATTTTGGCAAAGCTTCCAAATCCAGAAGACCCTATACTCTTTGAAACCATCACTAAACATGCAATTCACGTACCATACAGTATCATCAATTATTACACGATGCTTATTTAAGTAAGCATTGTGTAATAATGATTTTTGTTAGCCGTTTTGTTCTATATCATTTTTACCCAATTACATCTATTTTTATATAGACGAAAACATTAGTAAATTTTTCTTTTCACAGTGCTGGTGTTGGTTTTGTGCATTGTGTGCTTACTTAAATAATCTTAAACTTATCAGAAATTTTTTTATCACATAATGTCAATGGTGAAATCAGGACAAAGAGGTGGGGTATCCAGGTTTTATAAGCTGTATTTTCTACAGAATTCTAGAGAGTAACTCTGAAAAATTTCTGAAAAATAAACACATTGTTTTATATAAATAGATTAATTTTATTGAATCAGAATATTAAATTTTGTCAAATTATACTATAGTCACCACTACAATGTCATCTAAACATATTTTCATAAAATCAGTTTTGAAAATTAATTATTATTAAATAGAAATCTGCCATAAAAATTTCTTATTAAATAGTTTCAAACTAGAATTTTACATTTGCTAGCTTACATAACTCAAAATATTATTTGATCTTTCTCAAGTCATAAATCAAACATGCAATTTTTATGAAAGCAAAAAAATTAAATGATTATCCAAAAACACTTTTAAATATTTTAAAGTCAAACTGTAATCATTTAAATGGTATATCTGAAGAATAAATATTTAAAACGTGCCTTCCTTTTTTAAAAGTATACATTCTTCAGATATGCTTAAAATAACTTGTGTTTTATTGATGAATATTTCATAACAACATCTTAAGAATCAACTATAAAATTTAATATTTATATTTAGAAAATTTTACAATATACGAAATCAAAACGTTGTTCATTTTGTAATTGTTCACTCTTCGTTATAAAATATACGTTTGACGATATATTTATAAATGGTGTATTTGAAGACAAGAGAAAACAAATTATAAACATTTTAACACGCTTATCTTTTCACTTTTCATTGTTTTAAGGTGTTTTATATCAACAGTGGATAATACTAACAAATAATTATTTCATTTTTATAGATTTTCTTCTGTTAATAAGAAATTCAAAAGTTACCTTTTTGAATTATATATCCTGAATACGAAAGACATTATTTAATTTTATATACTATAGATTATATTGAAACTCTCAAGTGTTAAAATATGTTAAATCTTTTGGCCTTTTAAAGTATACATTACTACCGTTTCTGTAACAGTTGCTATAGCAACAGCATCGTTGATAATATCTAACATCCCCCTGCATTTTTTTTTCTTTTTTTTTTTTTTTTTACTTTTAAAGTTAATAATATTTATTTATTTAAAATTTAAATATTTGTAAAATAACATTAGTGCAATCCTCAAAATAAATAATTTATGACACAAATTTCGATTCTTTTTCATTTTTAAACATTAGTCAATTTCACATTAAAAAAAATAAAAAATTAAAAAAGAAATTTTTTTAATGTTTATCGTTCTGCTCTACGGGTACTTTTTTAAAACTCTTTCCGTCCTGTGGACACTAAGAGGGTCTCTCATAGCAAGCCCATTATGGGTTCAGACAGGCCCACAATGGGGAAGTCGGGTGGTGAGGGTCGGGGACCGACATATCCGATCGAATCACTTCCCCGAAAAATTCCTGGGGAGCATACCTATATTATTAGAAGTCCGAAACAAGAACTTATTGGAAAATAAATAAATTTTCACTAGACTTCATATGTAAATTTTTCGCAATTAATAAGGAGAAAACTCTATGTAAGTTAGTTCAAATATACATAAACGTCGTATCTGATACCCAATTCGATAAGTATACTCATTCTACTAAAATAGCTTTAAATATAGCAATTTTTAAACATTAATTTTGATTGTTTCCGTTAATCTGAACTATTCACCGGAAAATAAAGCAGAGGTAAAAACTCTCACGTGGAAAGGAAGAAAAGGTTTAATTCACGCTTTCAAATCATATCGCCGCTGGATGG
This sequence comes from Centruroides vittatus, assembly GCF_030686945.1. NCBI lineage: Eukaryota > Metazoa > Arthropoda > Arachnida > Scorpiones > Buthidae > Centruroides > Centruroides vittatus. Next base: position 827,790 of record NW_027122637.1, read on the forward strand.
TCGAGGCGATTAATACGCTCCTACTGTTCTGGGAACGAGTCCGGGTGGTCGAAAAATCCAAGAGCTTTTCGAGAGATAGTCTCTCTCGGATATGTCGGTTCCCCGTCCTTTATCATTTGGTCGCTTCCTTTTTTTGCCTGGTGTTTAACTAGGCCCACAATGAGGCAACAGGCTTGAAAAAAGTCCCTCTTACTCAAAGCGACCTACAGCCCAGTTGTTATCAGTTATTTTCAAGTTAGAAGTTTCAAAATGCATATCGTAACGGTCCGAATGTCAGTTTGCATGGGTCATGTCCCCAGTAAACACCTAGGACTATATAGTTATAGATTAAACGGCTCAAAATTAAAATTCTTTATACTTCGTATAACCCAGATGGTTAATGGGGTGGATTTACAATTATGGATTACAGGCTTATAATTTAGTGATTGTAATGGCTGAAGAGGGACAGCTTGTCAGCCCGAAATGCATACTGTGGTTACAAAAAAGTACTTAATGTTCATCAGTCTCTGAGTGAGTTCTCGATAGTGTGTGATAAGTTCTAAAAAGAGCTATTTATAGTGCTTGGATAATTAATCTATATATATAATCGAGACGAGTTGATAATAATAATAATAATAATAATAATCAGCGCAGAGCCCAAACGGTTAGGAGTTGAAAGTTGAAATTTGTTGAAAGTTGAAATTTGTTGAAAGTTAGGGTACATCACGAAAACGCACACTAAGAAGGGATTTTTCGAAATTCTTCTCCACGGGGGAGAGGGACAGGATTAAAGCTTCTATATACATTATCGAGACGTGCCTAAACGGTTAGGAGTTGAAAGTTGAAATTTGGTACGCAGTTAGGGTACGTCACGAGAACGCACACTAAGAAGGGATTTTTCGAAATTTCTCCCCACGGGGGAGAGGGACAGGATTAAGTCTTAACACTTCCATCAACAATGGAAGTGTTAAAACTGTTATGTTAGCTAAAAAAGGCGAAAATTTTCTAGTTCAGGCTGATGACTGGCAACTGCTTCTAAAGACAGATTCTTAGCCCGAAAGGCAGCATAATTATATATATACTATTAAATAAATAAAATTGGAATATTTGATCCAATATGCTAATTATAAATAAAATAATATTAAAATTCAAATTTAACAATTAAAATATTTATTTAATACACGCATTTAAACTTCTCCCCCTGTAAAAAATATGCATCGTATATTTATATAGAATATAATTTTACTATTGTACAGTTTGTATATCACAGTTCTTACATTATAAAATATTTATTTATTACCATAGAAGAAACGAACGATTACAATAGCAGAATTAAAACAGTTGTCCTGAATTTTTTTATGAAGTCACACTAAGGAAATTTTGGAACACATTCATTGCACAACTATAGATCCAAATTTAGAATGCATCGTAAAGAGAGTATCAACTAGAATCACGCTTAAATAAGACGTTTAAATTTTCTAAAACATTCTTATCTACTTTCGATTTTAAAAAGATTACTTTTAATTTATCAGCTATAACTTCCCTTTCCTTCACAATTACTTTATTAAAGTTTTATTTAATATTTTTATTTATAAACTAAATCGATAAAAACAACAAATTACTCTTTATTCTATTAAAAATATATTTTAGAAATAAAAATATTGTCATTATAAATATCCTGTATTATGTATTTTTAATTATTAACGTTAATATATTTACGAAAAATTTATCTCGAAGTATTTTCTGAACGTATTATGAGCATAAATTGTATATAATTAATAATTCAAAATTATGATATAAATATTGTTGTGTCTCTGCTTATTAAATTCGCGAAAAAATTTAGTTTACTGAAAATATTTATATAAAGAAAGAAAGATTATTATTTTTAATTAATACTATCAAAATTTAAGGAATTTCAATATAATTAAAATTTCCATTGTTTTAACTCAGGAATAGATGACAGGAAATGAAATATTTCCTTTTTTTTTTCTCAGCATCATTTGATATCGCGAAAATTTCTTGTATTATCTAAAAAATTTAAATTGCCTAAAACAATTAATATTTTTCTTATTCTGAAATTTAATTATATATATTTTTTAATAATAAAAGACTTTTTTAAATATAAAAAATCGTTATTTAATATATTTTTACTAATTAAATATACAATTTTTAAACCGAAATATTAATATTTATAACATTTTCTAATGCGTTTTTATAGATATTTATGATTTTAATTGTAAGTAAGTCATAAGTCTGCCTGGCTTTCGGCCAGAAGAAGGCGTTGGCCATTCTTAGTTGTATAGTTAAGTGCTGTGGAGTACGCTTCTTGGCATCTCGAGCGGGAAAGCACGTTTTATACAGTAAAATGGCTGCGAGTTTCGATCCATACGATAAAAACAGGTAAGTACAGATCGAAACTCGAAAATAACTCGCTACTTTAATAATATGCGTAAACATGAAATACTGTTACGTCTGTGTTGTTTACTAGGCTTAGCATTAAGCCTAAATCCAGTTATTTTAGATTTAAGCTTTTTTTTTTTTTTCTCGATTTAATTTTAAGTAACTAATTAGATAAACGTTATATATGAAAACTTACATTTGCTTGCAATTATCTGATTTCGAAGATCATAGTCAGTTCAGTTGGAAATAATCTTGTATCACGCTACATGATTAAAAACTATAACGATAATGTAGCAGTCATTAAAAATTGCTATTGTTTAAAAAACCACAAATTTTATATGCAAACTACGATAGTGGTCCTAAGAATAGTTTGCCTGATTTTTGTTTGAATTTTTTTTAAAAAAAAAGGATGATTATGAGAGATTATATACATATATAATAATTTCAGTTTTATTTTTAATAACTTTAAAAAAAGAACACAATTAATTGTTTTATAAAATAATTCAGTAATTGTGTTCCTTTTAGAAGTCAGACATACACGGGCTGTTTCTTTTTTAGCCTCCGATGATCCATAAAACAAAGACAAATGTAAATTACAAAATGAATTTATTACCAAAAGTTAGGTACAAATATGGTTACTTTTTGACATAATCACCATGAAGATTGAAGCATTTGTCATATCTGTGGATGAACTTTTCCATTCCCTCTTTGTAGAATGTTAATGCCAATGACTGAAGATAGGCCCTAACATTGTTTTGAAGATTGTTATTAGTCTCTAACCTATGCCCTCTTAGCCATGTTTTCAGTTTGGGAAAGAGGTGGAAGTCACTTGGCACTAAATCGGGGCTTTATGCTGGGTGTTTAAAGGTGATGAAGACTTCAACTCAGCTTGGAATTTAATGTGTGAAGACTTCCACCTCTTTCCCGAACTAAAAATGTGGCTAGGAAGGCAGAGGTTCTAGACTAATGATCTTCAAAACAATGTTAGGGCCTGTCTTGAGTCATTGGCGGTAACATTATACAAAGAGGGAATTTCAAAGCTCGTCCACAGATAGACAAATGCTTCAATCTTCGTGGTGATTATGTCGATAAGTAACCATGTTTGAACCTAACTTTTGGTAATAAATTCATTTTGTTATTTACATTTTTCTTTGTTTTATGGACCATTGAAAGTTGAAAAAAACAGCCCTTGTATTTACAATTGTTTTTAAACTTCAGTATATTTTTTGAAGAACAATTGCAATATTCCAACTTTTGAATTATGATTTTACAATTAAATCAATTTTTCTTAATCAAATGTTATATATTTATATATAATTTCAATGTTTTTTTAATTTCTGAATATTGTGTTGTGCTGCAAATATTTTTCTATTACTGTGTTCAATGCAATTTCATTAACTTCTTACGTATTTTTCAACAGGATGACGTTTTTATAAAAAGACATTATGATCCGTATTGTGTTTAAATTGTGTTAAATGTAATGCTGTCTTTTCTTAGATAACTCTGGATAAATCATATTCAGAATTATATATATAACAACTTAACCAATCAGATAACTGCGGGAAGTTTAAATTCGATTTATGTCGATAGATGGCCTTCTAAAATTTCATATTAAATTTAATTTTCTCTTTTTTATTGTAATTTCTCGAGAATTGAAGAATGTTCCAAAACATAGTTGGAACACTACACTCATGACACCTTATAAATTTGCAGCCGTGTTTATTCGGTACAAACGAACGTTTTCGGTCGTGTTTAACGACCTTCTTCAGGAAATATCCAAAAAAATTCGAACACAACGAAGTTCGTTTTGCAGATTTTCGTTGTGTTCGAATTTTTTTGGATATTTCCTGAAGAAGGTCGTTAAACACGACCGAAAACGTTCGTTTGTACCGAATAAACACGGCTGCAAATTTATAAGGTGTCATGAGTGTAGTGTTTTAATAAGATATGCAGTCTACGATGAGTTAAACATAGTTGGAGAATCCATCCAACTACTCATGAAAATTCTACAACTTCACAAAATGCTCCAGGTATTTTACAGTAATTTTTTAATGGATATACCTGTCCTTCGCCAGTGTCATGTGATCGCCCAGGACAGAAATTTCTGTCATTTGCTGCCGACGGGTTAAACTGTTGACCACTGACCACTGTTATTGATGTAGATTGCATATATCCAAAATTATATTTTGAACATTCCTTTAATAGAACCTATTCACAAACAACTTGATTAATAATACAATTCTCGTTTTGTTTGGTGTCACGACTTGGTGAATTTATAGACACTTGGCAAATTCGTCTATTTAATCCATAATCTTTACAGAGATGTGTTTCGGGCTTTCGCCCCTATTCAGTCTGTTACGTAATATACATATGTTGTATCTGTCCTACGTCTGCACTACGTCTTCCCACTTACTTTCCCCTCCCTGCTAACTTGACTGCTTCCCCTGCATGTCTCACAGCATGTAACTTCTTCCCAGAATGCTGCACACAGCCATGCCTACAACTGTATAAATATACTTTTTAAGATATTCTATTTAATAGTTGTAACCAGCTTTTATGAATTTCTATGCTTAGGTTCTTGTTAATATTATTTTTGTCTGTAGTAATTTCGTAGCTTTCTTTAAATTTTCTTTTGTACCAATTTTTTTCTTTGTGTACTATTTTAACATCAGTTTTATCTATGCTGCAGTTATGAGTTGTGCAATGTTAGAATAAACTCTGTTTTTTACGATTATATTTTAAATCTGCAATGTGTTGTTTTAATCTTGCTTTCAATCTTCTTTTTGTTTCTCCAGTGTGTTGTTTTGGTGGTTCACGTGTGCAAGGTATTTTGTAAACGACATCAGTAGTGTTGTATTTATCTGGTTGTTTATTTACGCCAGGTTTAGTCTGCCGGATTTTTTTTTGTAAGTTTCTATAAGTTAGTGCCAGTTTTATTTTTATTTTATCAAAACTTTTATTTATCTGTTCGAAGAAGCCACGAATGTAGGGGAAGGATATGTATCTTAATTTGCTTTTATCTTTGTTTTGTTCATTTTCTAGTCTTTTATTGTAGATTTTACTTTTCCAGTTATTTGTTATTCGTTGTGGGTAGCCGTTTATTAGAAATTTAGTTTGTAGTTCGTTAAGATGTTTTTTTCTTCTTCTGTAGTGAGCTTGTTCTGTTCACAATTTTTTTTATACTCCATGTAGAATATGTTTTCTTTTATATACGGTAGGATGTTTGAATTGTAGCTTATCACCTTCCTGATCTTGCATGGTTTAGTATATGGCTCAAATTCAATTCTCTTTGCTTTTCAGGTTAATTTAATGTCTAGGTAATTTATTTCTGTGTTTGTCTCCTTCTCAACTTTAAATTTAATATTATCATTTAATTTATTTTTTCTCCTATTTCTTCTAGTTTTATTATTTCTTGGCCGTATAGTATAATTATGTCATCCACACATCGTTTATAAAACTTTATGCCTGTAATTTCATTGATTGATTGATCTATATCTATTGTAACAAGTTCTGCTATTTTTGGGCCTACGACTGATCTCATGCTTATGCCTGTTTTTTGTGTGTAGAACTTATTCTTAACTTCAAAATAATTACTCCTATATACGAATTCTATTAAATCAATTTCTTCTTTTGCTTCAATTTCTTTTAGCATACTTTCTATTAGGTTCCAGGTTATCGAAGGGTACATATTTATTATATCTAGGCTTGCAAGTTTATAATTTTTGTTTATTTTTATATTTTTCATGTTGTGTATAAGTTCATCTGTATACTTGATGGAGTATTCTGAATTTTTATACATTTTTAATTTCTGTTTTAAGTATTTTTCTAAATTATATAAGACTGAATTTTTGAAGTCGATGATTGGTCTTATTTGCTCGCCTGGTTTATGTGTTTTTAGTTGTATGTTTAACTGATATTTTCATTTGTTAAAATACACTGTTTTTCTTCTTTCTTTATATTGTTTAATTTAACTTGCTTATTTATTCGTTTCTTGAGTTCAACATAAATAACTTCTTTTGAATCTATTGGTAGTTCTTTAAAAGACCCATTATTAACTATTTCTAATTTTTTGGTTTGGATCCACTCTTGTTTCACTATAATAATCTGTTTTGATTTATCTGCTTTTATGATATCCATGTCATTTGCTTCAAAGTAGGTTTTTAATTTTTCTATTCTATCTCTATATTTGATGTACAATTCTTACGTGTGTCAAATTTTTTGGGGTGGTCTCTCTAGATAAATTGAACTCTGTCTTTTGCCACTGAGCTACCCCATTGTGGACCCAGCCAAATCTATAATGTGCTTACTGAAAGAAAGGTCTCCTTAGTGCCCACAGGACAGAAAGAGTTTATAAATAGGCACTTTCAGGTTTCTACAATTCAACTTCAGAGACAACAATGAAAATAAAAAGCAGTTTTGGAAGAATAAATTGATGCAGGAGTATAAACCACACTTGTACCCAGCAGAATTCAACAAATAAAAAACTTAAACCAACACCTTAATGTTCGCTGAGAGATTTATTAATGTAACGAACGTTTTCGATCTAATCGATAGATCATCTTCAGGTTAAAAAGAATATTTCTTAAATGGAACATCAATTTCAAAATTTAAAAATATAACCAGTAACATTAATAAAAAAGTAATAATTGTAAAAGATACAACAAATGTAAGATAAAAAACGTTCTACTCGTACACATATATAATATTATCTATCCTAACCAGAAATAATTCACCATTAAAATATACTAGAGCTCACGTGCCTCTTATAAGTTTTTAACGGCATATTTCCAAGCCGAAGGAAGACCCTTTGCGTCCCTTGCGTTAATACATTTAAATTTTAAATGTATTAACGCAAGCAACGTATTTTTAAATTTTGAAATCGATGTTCCATTTAAGAAATATTCTTTTTAACCTGAAGATGATCTATCGATTAGATCGAAAACGTTCGTTACATTAATAAATCTCTCAGCGAACATTAAGGTGTTGGTTTAAGTTTTTTATTTGATGCAGGAATTTTTTTTATATATATATATATATAATAATTCTAAAAAGTAATTAGAACGCCTGGAACATTAAGAATTTTAATTTGGTAATTTTTTTAGTTGATAAACATTTTCAAAACTAAGCTCAAAGCTCTATCCTTAGAGCTAAGCATATTAAAATGAATGGCATAGACTGGTTAGAAGTATGAGGAAGAGTCATGGAGATGATTATGTTTCCTGTTTAATAGTTTGGTGGAAAGCAAAGACTATACAGGAAATACAAATGGTTATTTTTATGTAATGCACTTTATAACAAACTGATATAATGATTAAAATTTAATGGATACTAGAAAGAATTTGATTGAAAAATAATATTTATCAATAAATTATAAGCTTATTCAACTTGTTTTGTCTATTTAAAATGTTTAGGATTTATTGTAAAATCATAAACATTTTTACAATTATATATTTGATAAAAATCGTATTATGCATCAATCGTAGATTATTTCATTGTTGCAGTCAAAACCAGTTTTTAGTTAGGACGTGTTTTAACTAGTTGAAACTAGTTTATACTGGATGTCTTTGTTACATCTCGAATTTCCTAGTTATAACTAGAATTTACTGCTGTACATGTTTGGATTTTAGATAAAACTAGTTTTAACTTTGAACGTTAGTTAAAAATAATTTTAGCTACATAAATATGTTTGGGGTAAATAAATAAAGTGATGATTGGGATTAAAAAATTTATATTATTTAATACAATATTTATTGAAAATATTGGTTACGCATCTGTGTTATTAACATTAATTAAAGCGATACGAAATTAATCATACACTATAGGAACATTTTTGAAGAAAATCAGAGCCATGTTGGCAATATTAACACTAAAGCAACATCAGTAATATTAATTAAAGTCATACGAAAATAATCCTTCAATAAAGGAACATAAATATAACAGAGAGAGAAAGTATGACAATTCGTCAAAAAATTACCTCCTCCCTCCAAGATTTTTACATTTTTGGACTTGGGACCCTGAAACATCAAGAAATGCAAAAAAATTAAGAGGTTTTTACTTTCCTGGCTGTTATGTATATGTTGCAGTCAAAACCAGTTTTTAGTTAGGATGCATTTTAACTAGTTTATACTGGATGTCTTTGTTATAACTAGAATTTACTGCTAGTCAAAAACGAATTTGAGTTAAAACTAGTTTTAACTAGACAAAACGGGTTTTAACAAAGACATCCAGTATAAACTAGTTTCAGCTAGTTAAAACACATCCTAACTAAAAACTGGTTTTGACTGCAACATCATTACTAAAGTTTTGGTTATTTATAATGAATAGGCCTAGTTCAGTATTTCTCAAAGTGGGCGATAACACCCCCTTGTGGGTGGTGAGTAAATCTAGGGGGGCGCTGGAGGCAGGGTACTGAACGGTGACCAAAGGCAAAAGTTGGGGTCACTGACAGCCGTTCCCTTTCCTCTGTTAAACGGATAAGAGGAAACATTGCGTTTAATGGTTTCCAGATGTTGAGAACAATGTACGGTAAGGGCACAAAGTGTGAGATTCATAGAAAAGTTTTCCTAAGAATATTTCCAATCCTTTCTCACACCAGAGAGAATGAGTTAGGGGGCGTTGGGTATAACTTTATGGAACAAAGTGGGTGGTGGATCGAGAAAGTTTGAGAATCACTGGCCTAGTTCATAATTAATATTGGTGAATAATATATTCATAATGAATATAATGTCTTTGGTTTGGACAATGTAATCTTTTGGGTCTTTGGACAATTTCAATATTGTTGACAGTTAAAAATTATTTATTTGAAAATTAAATAGGATAGAATACATTATTCTTATTTAAATATTAGTACTTGTTATTCCTATAAGAACTACAATTTTACAAATATCCACTCAAAAACCATTTAATGCAGTAATATTTCTTTATTTTAACAATTTAGATTGTCTCAAGTGCTCTTCTTCAGGAAAAATAATGTTCTAAAAGAACAAATGCCTAACAGTTTTCTAGAATGTATCAGGTCAGTCCATGAGTTCATGAAATGCTTTTGATATATATATATCAAAATTTGTTCTATATATATTTTTGTGTATAATGTTAGTTTTCTTGAAGAAATTGTTTAAGATGATTGAAAATGTTACAATAAAGAAATATTACTGCATTAAATTGTGTTTAGAGTGGGTGTTTGTAAATATTAGTAAGTAACCAAAAATGTCCATGCCATTTCTAAAAGTCTTTCACTAATTTGTAAGTGTTAATTATTCCCAAAATACATTTGGCTTGTAATACAGACAAATAGTGCAATTCTTTTATATCTGAAATTAATCTATTTCATTAGTCATCATAATAATTATAATAATAGTATTTTGTTTTTTCTGCTATACAAAAGGCGTTTAGATGTTGAATAAATCATCATAATATAACTACTGGTTACCTATTTCATGCCAAATGAATTCCAGGATTATCAACATTTATAAGATACAATTAAATATGGTTTGCATATTTTTTAAATGGTCCAATATCAGATGTTTAACAACTAAAACTTAAGTGATATGACATAACAGTTTAGATTTAAATCTAGAATAGGAAATAATTATAGCAAAAACATCTTCCAAGGATGTTTATAAAATGAAACATCATCATATTTGATTTAATACTAGTAAATTATAATAATGAAATTAAGTATTTAAAGTACAAGTAGTTAGTAAATTACACATAAGTTACAAATACCAATCTATATTAATTTCACTTAAATTTCTTCTGGTATATACATTTATTGCCATAAAAATTAACACACCAAGAAGTTGTTGTATCACTGTGAAACTTGGCATGCAGATAAGTTGCAAGCAGATATGGAAGTGATTAGAGTTATAGTGTGATGGCTCATTGCACAATGCCAGCAGAGGGCATTAAAGTGTATCCCCCTTGGTCTATAAAAAAAAGCATGCCAAGGCATCTTATCTGTATTTTACCTGTTGCAGAGGGACACTGTTTCACTTGAGATACCTTTGTCTCAAATCAAAGACTATATGAACAACTAACTGAGTTTGAAAGAGGAAGGATCATTAGGTTGAGAGAATCTGGATGGTCATCTTGCAGAGTAGCCCACCACCTAGGCTCACACCAAGAAGGCATTGTCAGAATTGAACAAAATCTGACAATATTGTGGGATGGGACTAATGGACGAGAGAGCTCACACACATGGTACCCAGGCTTAGAATACTATCAGCAGACCACTAGCTGAGAGGACCACTGGTACTCCAACAAGTACACACACAACCTACTGTATTGTTGTCCATCATCTGGTCACAGGTACCACCATTATTAGAGGCCCCTGTGACTGTCCATACCATTTTTGAGGTGCTTGGATTAGGAACATTTGGTATTGCAGCGGCAATTACATTGTTGCTATTGATAGCCACTGACTGTCTGCGTGGGGTGGTGTTTCTCCCAATGGGATTGAACTGAAACGGAATGGAACTGGATCATCTACAGTGACAAATCGGATTCAGTTTGGGTACTGATGACAACCATGTTCAAGTTTGGAGGCATTCACCATGGGGCCTGTCCAGTGCTTTCAAAAAATAATGAAATTCTTAAAATTCAATTATTTAATACAATCATTGCCATTTTTAGGCAATGATTGTATTAAATAATTGCTTACACTTTGGCACAACACACTACTCCCCCACAGTAATGGAGGGCTTCCAAAAGCATTGGGACAATCACTGGAGGCAGTCCTGTGACTTATCAAGAGTGTCACAGGACTGCCTCTACCACATTGTCACATTTCCCTGGCCTGTCCAAGAATCAGGGAATCAGTGGCAAAGCAGGTCCCCTGATTTGCCATTGATTTAACATGTCTGGGATCACCTGAGATGCCAAGTTGGACAGCATAGGAGTTTGGATAAATTAGAGGACCTCTTGCAGCAACTGTGGATTGAGATGATACAGAACACCATATGGCACCTGTATGCCTTTATGATTGCTAGTATCACATTGTGTATTTAAGCTAGAGGTGGCTCAACAGGGTACAAGTACCTCCTTTCATCTGTAGTGTTTCCTGCAACAAATGATCCTTTTGCTTTCATTTTGTAATCATTTACTTATATCACTGTTACACTCACACAGGTACAATTTTGTTCAATTCTGACAATTCCTTCTTGGTGTGCTAATTTTTATGATAGTGATTGTAATTAAATAATTGAATTTTAAGAATTTCATTATTTTTTGAAAGCAAACACTTTAAAGATTTCTCTTTGATAGAATTTTTTAAAAAGCGTAAATTAGTACAGAAATACCTCTGTTTTCATTTACTTCGGTTATCATCGGTTTTGGTTTTTGTTGATTTTTTTGCGAAAAATTTGTATCTGTTTTCGTTGGTTGCCTTGGATTTCATCAGTATGGCATTGTTTCTCATTGTATGAACATTATCCTGCACATCCAGCCAAACAATGGCCATATTCAAAATCTCAGCATGCAGTCAGCACCTTTGTTCAAAATTTTAGATGACTTCCGGTGCTGCCAGCATGCTTCCAAAAAACTGCAAATGTCTTTTTCAGTGCTCAATACACCAGCAAACAAGAAGGCAGCCACCATGAGGCTCGTAAGAGCTCTATTTTGCATTGACAATTTTGAATGTATTTGTTGATGAATAAACCCTGAATAAATTAATATTCTGTTAGTATATTAATTAATAGAATATTGTAATATACTAGTATATTTACATAAGATATCACATAATTTGTTTTAGTTGTTAATTAAAGTGTAATCTTAGAATTGATTTAATTATTTAAAACTCCTATGAAAATTTAAAAAATATTCATCCTTATTTCTCTTTTCAAAATATTCATTAAGCTGTTTTCATTAAGTTCAAAAATAAATTTAATGTAATGTGGCAGTCCACATCATTTGCCATTTTTATTGTTTTTCTCTCCCGAAATTCCCAGCTGTCAGCATTTGTGTTCTCTAGAAAATGCCAGCAGTTGCATCACTTCTGGCATCATCTCACTAGATTGATGCTGAGATTTTGAATACACCCAATTCCATTGCTTTCCTTTCCTTTTAGTTCCATTGTGGGAAATGCCATGTTAAATGTTTATTTATTCTTTACATTAGTCTTTTATATTCATTTTATATTAATTTCTTATTGTTTTTAATATTAAACACTATATTTATTCTCTATAAAATGTGTTTTTGGAATGTCTAGAATGAATTAATTGGATTTACATTGATTTATATAGAAATAATTGCCTCTGTTTTTGTCAATTTCAGATTTCACTGATTCTTTTCAGACAAATTATTGACAAAAACCGAGGTATCACTATATATGACACAGTGAACAATGTTATGAACTTTTTACATTAAAGAATACTTTTGCTTGTTTTATTTTTAGTGTTCTTCAGTTCAAGCCATTTGAACGAAACAAAATACATATCAATTTAGTTAAATTTAAAAAATTAATTTTTTGATGTAATCAAAAATTTACTCCCTTGTATAGCATCCAAATGTCATGTCTAAAGATGGGCAGTAGTTAACTATTAATGTAATTAATCTACATGGTTAACTATTAGTTATAGTTTCTGTTGCAATTTGAAAATTAAACCAACAGTTAATTACATGTTTGGTTTCAACTACAGTTGAACCTGTCTGTCTTGAATTTCACAGGAATGAGAAAAACTTTGACATAGGCATGTTTCAAGATAGAGGTTTCTATACAGTAAACTGTGATAGGTTTGTTTGGAGGTATTTTGTCAATACAATAGCAAGTACAATAATACCTATATTAAATAATATTAAATGACTGATAACAATATTCATCATTACAATAAGTGGCACCTATTGTATTTTCTAGCATTTATATTAATATATTTTGAAATATAGTAGAATCCATTTATTGCAATTAGATAGTTATTAGTTATGTAATATTATATGAATTGGCATGTCTCAAAACATGGAAGTTAAAATATACTTATGCATTGATTTATTGTAATCAGAGTTTTGGTTATAGTTAGCATTATTTTTAGCTAGATAAGCATTTTAAGCTATATGCCTATTCATGCCATCAGTTTCAACATATGGCTGATGCAAGAATAACTAATAATAATTGCATGTTATAAATCTTAACTAGTACTTTAAATTGCTGGCATATGTTACTTCAGTTATATACTGGATGAATTACTATTAAAGTTTATTATTATTAAAGTTATACAGTTTTTATTGCTTTAACATGTCCTTTATAATTAGTGGAAATGGAATCCAATATTAAATCTTATTTACTCTGCTTAACATTATCAGTTGAGATGCATCTATATTTATGACAATCAAGATGATTACAATAAGTGATTTACTGTTCAATGTAATATATAAAAAGTCCAATGATTTCTCTCTTCATAAACAAATGATGGAGGTAGGAACATTTAAACTTATTTAAAAAAACTCAAAACTCTTAGGTCACTGTATTAATATATTAATTATATCAATAAGTTTTAATTTTGATTGACATTCTGTCAGCATTTCTGAGTAGAATCAGACGCAGTGATGTCATGTGGTACAGTGACAAATGAGAAAGTAATTGTAAACATTTAGCTTGTGTTTTTAGAACCAGGATCAAAAATTACCATTAGATTTTTTTCCTAAACTATGTAATACCCACTCATTGACTTTTATACTGCCTGCATTTTTCACATTATTTTAAGAAGTGCAAACATTTGATGCTAAAAACTAACAGTAGTGCCACAGTTTACTAAATTTGATTACTTTCTTCTTTATGTAGAGGGTCTTCACAAAATAACTTTGATATTTCAAAAATTTTATATTAATCTCTATAAATAAGATATTAGAAATATGTTTCAGTGTCCTCAGAATTTCAGTTTTTCTGGTGCATATGACATTAAGTAAAAATAACACTACACCACATGGTGGTGTCAGTATTGTGGTGACAGTCTACCAGAAAGTGCAGTGTGTGATTTGGTTTATCAAAAGTAAATCTGTTGTTACTGTTCAATGGCAATAGAACATCATCATCTCAAATAAGACTATTCTTCTGTCTCTTTAAAACATTACCACCACATGGACATGATAGTCACAATGGCACTTTAACATGCTGGTGCAAATATGGGAAGAGAGAATATTGTTCAGACAGTTGCATGGCCATGAAAGGAGTGCTGTGACAGTGCTGCAATACACACAGCATGTTGCAGCATTGTCAGGTTGAAACTGCCATTTAGGGCAGCATATATCAAAATGTACTGACTACCAAAAAAACATTGAAAATATGTCCTTTTATTTCATCTTGTAATTCAAATAAAATTTTTTATTTATTAAATTGTGTAGGAAATGCTAAAGTTATTTTTTAAAGACCCTATATTAAAGAAAGACTGGTATTACAAATTTTCAATCAAATTTTTAACAACTATAAAAATATTTAATAAAAGACATCTAATGAGATGATTGAAGTTCACTATTACATATACTTCATTAAAATAAATTTATAATAGAATAAATAAATTGTTTTCAAGTCTAGCATTAAAAACCACCATTGTGCCCCTTTACATCATAAATTTTCCAAAATAGGCATTTAAAAACAAAAGCGAACTTTTTGTCACAATAATAGTAGTAATTTTAATTATGACAAAAAGGATTGTAAGTAATTATTCTTGCAATTTATTAATTAAATCACTGCATTGCACATTGCATCGCATTACATGTTGCATTCCAACATTGCACTACACTCTGTTGGGTTGAGTTGTCATGTTGCCTATAAAATGATAAAGGTAATTGCATTATGCTTTCAAATGAGGAATTCAAAGTGTAAATATTAATCACCGCAGTAACTAAGGTTACTGAGGTGATTAATATTTGCGTTGTTCCAGTTTTGATTGTTTCTCTTTAAGTAGGAATTCAAAGTACGAGGCGTGTTTTTAAAGTAAGTACCGTCTTGAAATATAAAAAAAACAAGCAAACATTTTTACCAAAATTTTTATTTATGTGAAAGCCCATATTTTACACTACTTTTCTACATAATTCCCATTAATATTGAGACACTTATTGTATTGTGGGACCAGCTTTTGTATTCCATCCTCAAAGAATGTTGCTGCCTGATGAGACAACCACTGCAGAACGGTCGTTTTGACTTCGTTGTGATTGTTATGGCGCTGCCCTGCCAGATGCTTTTTCAAATGCAGAAACAAATGATAGTCACTAGGCACTAGGTTGGGACTGTATGGAGGGTGGTCTAATTGTTCCCAGCCAAATGATGTGATTAGGTCTTGAGTTTGATTTGCCGTATGTGGACGAGCATTATCGTGGAGCAAAACGACACCCTTGCTCAGTAATCCCCGCCTTTTGTTTTGTACTGCATGGCACTGTTTTTTTAAAGTCTCACAGTATGCAGCTGAATTGATCGTTTCACCATGAGGCAAAAAATCAACAAGCAACACTCTGTATCTGTCCCAAAACACCGTGCACACGATTTTCTGAGCAGAAATTGTTTGCTTGAACTTGACTTTCCTTGGAGATGATGAATGTCGTCATTCCATGGATTGTTGCTTCGATTCTGGTGTAACGTAGGATACCCACATTTCATCGCCTGTAACAATACGGCTTAAAAAATCATCTCCCTCGTCACTGTAGCGCTCAAGAAAAGTCAATGCACTGGCCAAACGTTTGGTTTTGTGCTCCTCCGTCAACATTTTCGGCACCCAACGGGAACACAACTTTTGATAATTTAATCGTCTGGTCACAATTTCATAGAGAACACTTCTTGAAACTGCAGGAAACTCTTTATCTAAAGATAAAATCGTGAATCGTCTCTCTCACTCTACAGTCCACTTTTTCAATCAAATCGTTGATAATGACTGAAAGTCATTATCAACGATTCCTTCGACTTCGTTCCGCATTGTAAATGTTTGTGCGGCCATTACTAAAGGCCCTAACCCATTTTTGTACCATTCCATCACTCATAACACTTTCACCATAAACATCACTGATTTGGCGATAAATTTCAGCTACTTTCGAGCTTTTAGCACTGAGAAAACGAATAACGGCGCGCACTTTGCAGTTGGCGGGATTCTCAATGAGCAGCGGCATTTCAATAACACACAAACAACAGTAAACACAGTTGACTGGCTCCGTAATGGCGTTTGTGGCTTCCCAACAGATGTAGGTACACAGCGTACATGCACTAAGTGCCGACTGCAGCGCTCCAGTGGCGTTATATTAAAACAATACTTACTTTAAAAACACGCCTCGTATATAAAAATTGAATACAAGTGAGAATTCTGTTATAAAATTTTAGAAATTTATTTTTGCTTTCATTTTTAATATTAGCATTAATTATTTTTAAGAAAAAATTAATCTATTGGTTTGGCATTTTGTGTTAGATGTACTGTACTATCAAGAGAAATGATGCTTTCATTCACTATATTCAGTAGGTATATTGGTAAAAGAGTTGAGAGGGCTGTCCTTCTTGTGAATCGAAGGACTTAGCCCTAGAGTGTGAAGAGGAAGGAAGAGGGAAAAAGGTTAGGGAATAAGAGGGAAGAAGAAATAAAGCAAGACAGGAGAGTGTGAAGAGAAGCTGCCAAAGGGTCCCATGGGACCCCACGGCCATCTGCCTGGCCTTTATTGAATTAAAAAGCAGAACACATTTAGATACATTTGAAAAAGCAATCAGTATACATTCAGTAGGTATGAGAAATAAGATTTTGTGTTCTGCAAGAATATGGTATATTACATTTCCAATATTTTTTTTTCAAAAAAAAGTGCAGTTAGGCTAAGTGTATTAAAAGCAAGTTGGAGTTGTGACAAAGCAGTTTGCAGATGCATTTTTGGTGTGCCAACTAATACATGAAAGCACAGATAAGAGGTTATTTTTGTCATTTCTTTGATTTTTGTATACTTGAGTATTGTTGTCATTGAAGTTTTGCCTGCAATTTTTACAAATGAATCATTATTCTAAGAGAAGGATAGTAAGTAGAATTATTTTTACTTATTACTAATTGAAAAACAATTTGATGGTTTAATGTAACAAAATTTTTAAAAAGTACTTAACTAAATTTTTTGAATACTCATTTTGTTTAATTTTGAAATGAATTTTGCTTTTAATTTTTTTGAATAGTATGTTTTAATGTAACTAAATTAACAAAAACGTACTTGATTGAAAATAACCAACATAAAATTTCTTAAATCTTACAAACTACTGGTAAAGACACAATGCGAACTGCTATGCATCGTGAGCACCTGCCAGATACTCCTTTGCCACCCTCTCCCATAGTCACAATATGGAGCACATAGATAAAAGAGGCAGTATTCAATGCGGACCATTTACTTGACTTTCAAAATTTTATCAATGAACTGGATGAATCAGAAAGATCTCATTGTGGATGTTAAG
Organism: Centruroides vittatus; assembly: GCF_030686945.1. Taxonomy (NCBI): domain Eukaryota; kingdom Metazoa; phylum Arthropoda; class Arachnida; order Scorpiones; family Buthidae; genus Centruroides; species Centruroides vittatus. The sequence goes on from NW_027122637.1 coordinate 845,557, forward strand.
GAAGCTTTGGAAAATCCACATTTAATCTCTTCTCTAGTTTACATCTGCACCAATTTGTTAAATTTTCCAGATATCATTGAAGTATTAGAAGCAAGAGGGTTGTCACTTAAAGAATCTCTAAAAATTTTTCATACAGTAGAGGATTCTATACAAAATCTTCCTGGTTTATGTGGAGGAAAACTTCACACCAAGCTGGCGGCACTTTTGGAGAAGAACAGTAGTTTTTCTGTGCTTCGCAAAGTTAATAGCTGTCTAGTTGAAGATCCCTGAGGATTAGGGCTTGCTAATGTGTCTTTGCTGAAATACTATCCTGTGACTAAATTTGAGGCCGAGAGAAGTTTTTCATTGTATAAAAACATTCTCACTGACCGTCCACATAGTCTGACACAAGAAATCTATTAATATTTTCTTCTATATGCATGATCATATTCAAAGAGTTTATAATATTGTATACTGCATTAATTAATAAACAGATAACAACTGAAAAAGTTTGATAATTGTTTTATTTTTATTATTATTTTTTTGTTTCAAAAACACAATCTTTTGGATCCAAAACTCTTTTATCAATCCGAAAAATCCGGGGCTTAGTTATTAGCATTTACAACTTTTTATAAAACTCAAAATTAAGCTGTTTGCTATTTTATAATAATAATATAAAAATTTATTAAAATAAAATCTCATGACAGATAGCACTGCATACAATTTTTACCTCTCACAGGGAAAGTTATGCAACTGGTTGATGGATTTATTTTAGCAACCCTCATTTTTGTTAAATTCAAATTAATTAGATTTTGAATTTTAGCTACTATTAGTTTGGTGTTAATCTTAAACATTGATTAACTTGATCTTTACATTTGAATTTTAGATTGGTGTGCATTTTCAACTGTGCTGAAAAATGTTTTGCCATATTATTTACTTAATAAGTATCTTTTCTTTAAATACCCTATATTCTTAAATATGATAAAAATCATTGCACTTTCATTTTTTAAGTTATATAGAATAAGGAAGATATAATTTATGCTTGTTGAATAAAATATATAAATGCAACTCTAACAAATCTTAAAGAAATGTAAAAGAAATTTTATTCCCATATAATTGATAATCTAGAGTTTAAATTTGCATAAACTTGTATTAAAATAAAATCATTTATCATTTGAAATTTAAAAAATCTCCAATAAAACCTCTTCAACCTTCAGATTTCTGGTACAAAACGATGAAAGTTAATGAACTAACACTTTCGATTTTCCACCAAGATCTTCGTCAGGTTCATTGACACTTGCAAAATGGAATGCGATGAATATATTCAATTTTTGAATTTCAAAAACGTTTTATCTCCAGCGTGTAGCTTTTTGTAGTATTTGTACCAGAAATCTGAAGGTTGAAGAGGTTGTATTGGATCTTATATGTACCGGTAGTCATTAGTGAAGATTGTTTTTTAAAAAATCTCATCAATGTCTTAGAAAAGTTATGTTAAGTTAATATTTGCTCAAAATTAAAAAAAAAAGTTTATTTAATATTTTAAAGATGCTCATCTATATATATAAAAACGAATGTATGTCTGTGTGTGTGTTTGTCCTTCATGCATTACCACACCATTTATCCGATTGCCATGAAACTTTGGGAAGTTGTTTAATACACTCCCGCAAAGGTTTGTGGCATATGTGAAGACCACCATTTCCTCCCTTTCAAAAATATATTTATATATGGATTAAGGCTTTTATGTCCAACAGATGGCGCTAACTTCTGACGACCTAAGTTTGCTTTTCTGTGAGAATGGACTGAAGCAGATCATTTTCTATCTATCTATATAAATAAAATATAACGTTCGTTTGTTCCTACCGATTCCTTTGAAATTTTGACAACGTTGCATTCGAATATGCACGTGTTTTTATATAATATACATGTCGAAATTCTCCCTACGGGGGAAGATGGACGGGATTAAGGCTTACCGTGAAGAACTCGGCTTCTATTATACTATTTTAGATGCGGTTTTTTGCGTTTTAATAGGTTACATCAACAGAATATACACTAAAAAGGGATTTTTTGATATTTCCTTGCGGGGAGAGGGACGGGATTAAGGCTTAGTGTGAAGAACTCGGTTTCTATTTATACTATTTTACGTGCGGTTTTTTGCGTTTTTAATTGCGTTTTAATAGGTTACGTCAACAGAATATACACTAAAAAGGGATTTTTCGATATTCCCCAGCAGGGAGAGGGACAGGATTAAGGCTTACTGTGAAGAACTCTGCTTTTATTATACTATTTTAGACGCGTTTTTGATTGTGTTTTAATAGGGTACGTCAAGAGAATGTACTGTACACTAAGAAGGGATTTTTGAAATTCACCCCACGGGGGGAAATGTTATACATTTATAATAGATACATTTTGAGCCACAACAACGCGTGGCCGGGTCAGCTAGTAGTTTTATATTATTATGATATCTATTACTTATGTTAAAGGTTGAATTGCCTTTCCCCCTTTAAGATTTACAGCTATATTCATGTAGTAACCCATTAGAATCCTTAATTAAAACTATTTATTATACATCCCTGTATGTTTCTATATATAAATTATTGAAATTTTCAAATTATAAATATGATTTCAAATGTTTTTTTTCTTAAAATTATGTATAATCTGGAATTTATAAAAAATAAAATCTAAGTAATGAAAATTCTGAATAACTATTTTATTAATTTGTGACATTGTTAAACATAAAAATTATAATAGTTATTCCAGTGAAAATATTACAAAATTGGTTATTCAGAGTTTACAAATAAAAAATTTAACTAATTACAATTACAACTTTCATATTGCAGAAATATGAAATTTAAATTCATATTCTCTGCACACAAAGAAGAAGGCCATTCAAAACGTTTGTACTTAGTGATTTAATTGCTAGAAACATAGTGTGAAAGGTTTTTTGTATTACTAATTAAATTCATATGATGATACAGTTCCTTAGCACATTCAATCAATTCTGTTGTGTTAAGGAAACATTTTTAGTTCTGTGCTTTGGCAATGGATCTACAGGGAGGTTCATTTGGAACTGAACATTTATTATGTGGAATATATCTACATGAAACACGAATGGAACAATTTTTTATTTCATGATGTTTTGGACAACCAGGGTATGTTTCACATTGCACAGTCACATTTGAATAACATAACATGTAATCATGAATGAATTATCCTGTAGTTCACTAGACTATGTATATGTATCAAATTTTAACAAAGGTTATTATTTGGAGGTTCTTTGAAGTTACTATGTTTAATGATGATACATTTAATTGTAACTAAAACATTTAAATTTACATACTTGTTTTAGAGAATATATATTTTGGAAATTGAGGAAAAATACTTTTTAAAGCATTACAAATTTTAATGATATTTTTCTTAAATAAAATACTCATATTTATGATTATTTTTATAGTTGGTATTTTGGACCAATGACTAGACAAGAAGCAACAGATCTTTTAATGGCAGAAAAAGAAGCTGGTGTATTTCTTGTACGGAATAGTACAACCATACAAGGAGATTTGGTTTTGTGTGTTAGGTATAGAACTATTTAGTTTATTCTAATAATTTAAATATTTATAATTTTAAACAAACTCAATTGTTTTAATTATTAGAATAACAACTGAAATATTAAGAAGTAATTTTACTTTCCTAGCTATTATGTATACATAACAATTCCAATACTTTCCCTTATGTATACATAAGGGAAAGTGTTGGAATTGTGTCACAATCCCTGGGAAGGATAAATCAACAAAGTAAAGCCTTTTATATATATAAAAAAAGTTTTACTTTGTTGATTGTGTCACATTTGATCCTCCAAGTTTTTTTTTTTTTTTTGCAAATCTCCACATTTTGAGACTTCCTGAATCCAAAAAAGTCAAAATAAATGGCATAAAATAACACCTTCCTCTGAAATTTCACAGAAAGCAATGTTAATAGGTGTAAGCTGACATTAAATTTAAGAAACTTGCTGTAAATTATATGTTTATTTTTGAATTAAATAATAAAATACATACAAAAAAAAAGCACTTTCAGAATTCCAAGCGTATTTTACATTGTTAGAAAGAAGACAAAACAAAGAAATTAAACACATAATTGTCGTTTTTGATGTAATGCTGACAGTTTTACAGTTTTAGAATAAAAACTTATTCATTTTTTTAATTGCCCTCTAGAGAGGAATGTATAACCTCACTTAAAGTAGTAGTTCATAGTGATTGTTTCCCACTGTATAAGCCAACATTAGTTGATTTATTTAATAATTAGTTAGTTAATAAAGTTACATTAGTTAGTAATATTAGTTTTGGATAGATTTTTTCAGGCTTAAAAAGTTGAGCACAGTAGTGTGGTTTGTTTAAAGAATATTAAAAATTTTAATCCAGATGAGAAGTAATCAGTATATTGGTATCACCAAAGGTAATCAGTAATTTGGCCCATAATACATGTAGTAAATTCTGTATATACATGGGAAATATCATGTAGATTATAGTATGTTTTAAAATTCCAAGATTGAAGATTTAATTCATATTTATTGTTTACATTTTTATATTATTATTATTATTAAATTTATAGTAGTAATTATGGATAGTGTTACTGGATAACATCTTCAACATCTTATAATTCCAGCAAACTGTTTATTACTGCTAATATTTTCAGTCATATTCAATCTTTCAACATTTCAATCTTTGGGCTGCAGCCATAATATATATTTGCTGGAAAATTTAATCATATTTTAAATATGTCAAAAAATATATTGTTTGAGAAATAGAGAATTAGTTATTTAATTTTATTTTAATCTGTCATCACATAAGTGATTACTGGATTTATTATTAGATTATATGTCAATTTAATTTCAATCTACTGGAATATACATTGATTAAATGGAAATGAATAAATTTTCCATTTAAAAGTGTTTTGAATCAATCAATTTTTAATAAATGTGAATAACTAGTTGGGCTAATACAGTAAGAGCGTTGTTTATCCAAATCAATTGGGGACTGGGGTTGTTCGGATAACCGATTATGTACGAAAAAATATATTAACCTATCCGATGTTGAAATTTTTCTCCGTTGCATGTCGCTTTGTGTTAAATTTCTGTCGATTTTAAGCCTAATGAAAATTTTTATAATAATAATTGAGGCTATTGTATCATTAAAAATTATTTCTTTATTTTGTTTACAAACAAAATAAATATATTGAAAAATATAAGAACAAAAAAATTATACTTTAGAAGTTAATCTAGTATCAAAAACGTTCGATTCAGCATGACACAGTCCGACTGGAAAGCTTTCAGTTGACCAGCTTTCGGATAAACGACGCTCTATTGTATTTACAAAATAATCATGAGTTAATACTGACAAGTGAGTTAACATTTTTAACATTTACATATATCTAGCTTTTTAATTTGACTAAATTATTACTTTTTCCAATTACTGTATAAAATTATTCCTCATATATTTAGTGCAAAAATAGCAGTAGTTATGATTAAAGCTTGGATTTTAAGCTGCAGCACCTCACTTCTGGTAGTTTAGGGGAGAGATCAGAAACACTTCATTTGAATTTATTTCATGTTTATGTAAGAAATAAACTACATTTATTGCACCCTTTTCATTTTTCTTCCCCTTTTTTAATCATAATTCATAATAACTATTTTATTACAGAAAAACAGTATAAACATATAAAATATAAAGTAATAATTTAACACTTTAGTATTTGTAATTTACAATGACAACACCAGATGTCACAAACCTACAAGATTGCATTTCTAACATTTTTTCCTACTGTTTTGTAATCCCGAAAGTGTCAAGATCTAAACTGTATGAATTGGCAAATTCCTTCAAAGATGAAGGTATTGAAACTGATGGAAATTACATTACATCAAAGTACAAATATGCTTTGATGTAATGTACATGATTTGATTTTGTCAGTTGATGATAAGCATTTGTACTTAAATTGGTATAGTACATTCTTTGTAGCTTCAAAATCTCTCTGAATATGATGTAAATTTTTGAGTGTACCTACACATAATGCAACTTATATGTTATATTGTTTGTATTTTATTTAGTTTTTAAACTGAAAAAATTAATATATTAATAACATTTTAAACATTTATGAAATACAACCATTAATATATTAAATAATAATATCAATATTTCTAGAAATGCTGTTCTTCCTTTGATTTGTTTTGGTCTTGGGATATGTAACAATAGTTAGATTTACTAATTCATTGTATTGTGTGCGCGTGTGCGTGTGTTAATAAATCATCATCACTATATACTGCAAAGAATGGAAGCTATTTTCATAGCTTATTCCATAATTTTTAAAAGATTTATTTTGGAATGCTATGTCTTTTTGTAGGATTGATTCCTGTTGTTGTTTATAACATATTTTTAATAATCTTTTCTTTCATATTTGATGTAATTTAATTCAGTTTGTTTTATATAATAACTTTTTGATATACAGGTATCCCTTGTATAACACAGTAGTTATGATCTGAAAAAGTGCCATGTTATGCAAATCCGTGCTATACGAAACAAAGGACTAATGCAAAACATAGGGTTACATTCCAGAAATTAGCAAAAGTATACTATTCTTTAAATAAATAAATTCTTCAAACCTGTTAACCGGCACTGATCTATTTTTAGAATTGCAAACATTTTCACAGCCCCTCCTGGGCTCTTCTTCAGGCTTCGCCGTATAGGCTGTTAATGTTCGAATAATACTATTCTTTTTTTACTATAATACTTTACGAATTATAGTATAATTTTTTACGAATAATACTATATATACTATTCTTTTTTGTTATTAAGAGAAATATATTTGTTAAAGCACTCTATAATTTATTTCCAATCAGTAATTAATTAACAATTAAAATTAAAGTACTATATTACATGTTAATATTAATTTTAGTTACACGAGGGTAGTATCAGCAGCATTTTCATTTTTTTTATTTTTATCATAAAAAATTTTTATGGATGACGAAATAAAAATGTTATTAATCAAAAATTTGTTCTAGCTGGTTGCATTTGTTCTGTTGAGTACCAAGTGACTTTTTCTAGAATTTGTGTTCAAATACTGAATTGTTCAAGTACTGAGATATTACTGTATTTCATTTGTCATTTTTACAAATGAAGTAATTCGTACGTAAGTAATATCTACGGTTGAAAACAGTTTAGTAACATGTACTGTACCTAAAAATGTTTAAATAAACTACTGAATACAAAGATATAAAACCTATAAAAATAAACAATAGTGATAGTCTTGAGGGTTAGTCTGAAAACAATGACGATGACACCTGGTTGATAGGAAAGTTAGTGCAAGTTTTTTCTTCCTTGTCCTATCAGTTTTCATTAAAGTAAACCTGACAAAAAGCACAAAATATGAAAATTTCAATATTCCAAAATCCATGGGCAAATTTCAGACAACATACATGCTTGAATAAAAAAAAAAAAAAAATAGAATAAAGTTTACACTTAAAAATTGTGAAATTTTGTATAGAGGATTTTGAAACTGTTTTAAAGCAAACTGGAAGTGTGTTGTATGGGGGATATCACCAATTTTCAAACCATATTAGAACAAAACTGCATTTTAGAAGTACCATGTTGTACGAAGGATACCTGTATTTAACTTCAAACATTTTAAATAATCAATTATATTTATTAAAAATATTAGTGTGAAAGTTTTTATGTAAGATTTTTTTCTTTTTTACATAATTTTCTAAATATATGTGTGTGATTTATTTAACTTTATACATATATAACCTGTAAGTTAAATAAAAATAAGCATTTTGATAACATTCCCAGGACTATAATTGTAAAATTAATATACAGTTTAAGACTAAACAGTAAGTCTTTTGATGTCCTTTCTCACACTGCCATAAAACTTATTTTCCTGAGATGTGAGAAAGGACATTAAAAGACTCATTATTGTATAATCTTAAACTGTACATTAAAACTATACTTGTCAAATAAAAAAAAAATTACAAAAAATTAGCTGTTAAAATTATTTCTAAATTAAATCTTGTTATAAAGTTTTTGAAATAAATTCTGTTTTAAGTTTGTCTGTTACATATGAATATAATACAATACTAAATATCTAATTGGAAAAAATATGTCAATGAATATAAAATATTTTAAAATTCAGATAATTAAATTTGTAAAAATATTGATCTAGACAAATTTATAAATGGTAATAACTTGCTGAAACAAAATTATCAAATTTTCTAATGTATATTGGTAATTAATTATGAAAATGAAACGAGTAGAAATAAATTTAGATATGAAAATATGATAAAGTAGGAAAAAATGGCACCATATACTATTTAAGCAAATCATTAAATATATTCGTCAAATTATAAGAAGCAGACTCAAATGTAGAAGTTTATGGATTTATTATGAGTCTGCTTCTTATAATTTAATTTGTTTTCAACTGAAAAATTTGTTTTAAATATAGGGAAGATAGTAAAGTTAGTCACTACATAATTAATCGAATCCAACAAGGGGAGCAAACAAGGTTTAGAATTGGTGATCAAATGTTTCCTGATATTCCATCATTGCTCAGTTTTTACAAATTGCATTATTTGGATACAACACCTTTAATAAAACCAGTAAGTACGTCTTTTTATATTAAATTTGTAATTTTATGAATTGAAATAGAAATAATTAGTAAAAATTATTTTTATGTATAAACTATATATTTATAGATATAAATATGCATTGATAGCCTCATATATGAATTCTTCAAATGATGATCTTTATTCATTGTAATATCATAATCAAAGAATCCTGATACTACAAATGTATTCAAAGTGCATTTGTGAAAATTTTAAAGTAATGCTAATTAAAATGGAAAGTAGGGATGATTCCATTTCCAGTGTCTGTTTTTCTTGGTTACAATAGGATTGTCTGTGCTGCATTGAAATTCTGTAATAAACTTATTCTTAACAGTTCATTACAGTAGATTTATTTAATTATTACTGCATAAAAGCAGAACAGCTTAATATGTACATGTACAGTATCATTACAATGTTTTTACTGCTTCAAAAATTATATTACTACTGTGAAGAAGGAGACTTTTATATAAAAGGTCTGATGATTGCTATTTTATTCCTTATTAAAAAAAGTTTGTATATAAAAGTCATTCCTAGTAAAAGGAGGATGCTGTACAAAATTTATTCATTAAATTATTGCTTGCAAACATATCTTTTAATGTTCTCAAAGTACAATCAAACCTCAGGTTTCAAACTTAATTTGTTCCTAAAAGTTGTTCAAAAACCAATTTGTTCTAAAAGAAATTTTTCTTATAAAAATTAATATAAAATGGATTAATTCGTTCCTGTCTCCAAAACAAAATCTTTTTGGTCACTGTAATACCTTTTTATATCAAAAATGAAGTCATGACTCCTATTTTTACATTCCTGGTTCTGTTATAGATAACAGGGCAAGTATGGCAATTGGTCAAAAAATTAACCCCCCCCCCAGATATTTACATTTTTGCACTCTGAACCTTGAAACATAGAGAATTGCAAAAACATTTGGAATTTTTTTCTGTATGGATGTTAGTGTGTGGAGGGGACACTGTTTTCTTACCCTCTTTGAAGCTTTAACTTTTGTGCTTTTGAAAATTTCTGAACTTTTGCAGGAGGGTTTGTGTATTATAAAAATTTGTGCTATTAAATTTTGGTAGTTAAAGGTCAAGGGGTGGGGAGATAATGGGGATCATGTGTATCTCCAGTAGGATTAGACTTAATAACTATTTTACTTGTTTATTAGCATTTACAATTTTTTTATAAAATTTATCCCTACTCTCAGAATTAAGCATTCTGCCATTTTATAATAATTAAAAAGTAAACAGTTTTTTGTTTTTAATGAAATATTGTAACAGATAGCACCACTAGAATTTTAAATGTTGCTAGGAAAGTTAAGTGATTCATTGCTGGATTTCTTACATTTAAATGGACCCATATTACATTTTTGGATTCCGTATCACAATTAATGGAATAGATTTTAATTGTGTTCATTCTCAAAATCTATCAAATAGATTTTGAGAATGAACACAATTCTGTAAGCCTCATAGAAGAAGCTTCACTAATGCTCTGCTTCAATGATTATGATTAATAATTGCTTGTTAATATCTACCTTTTAAATACAGGTAATGATTATATATAATTAACAAAAATGGCAAGTAATTTTTATAATTGCATATAATAAATTTATTACTTAAAATTATTGTACATAAATATAAAGTTTGTGGTATTTTGTATAATGTGTCACATGTGTTTAATTTTTGTTTGAATTTAGATTGCATACTTTCTAAAATCTGGTTTGGTTTTCCCCTCTGTTTCTTATATCAATTAAAACAAACTTTTGTTGGAAATTAAAAGATTTTACAATATATTTTTTTTTTAAGTTCAAAACTTTCAAAAATACTTTTGCATTACATTTTTATAAATTCATAAATATTTTATTTGTATTTCAAAGATTTTCTTTGTTGAAAATAAAAAAATACATTCAAACAAACAATTTCTAGTCATCAAAACTTATTCCAAAACATGACTGTCTTTAAATTCTTAACAAAACAAATAATAATAAAAACATCTGTAAGAAACCCTTTTATCCATAATATTTTTAATATTGTATGGTATGTATGCATGCCAGCACATATACTGTGTACATTATAGTCAGTTTGGATAATTGGATACTGTGAATTAATTGAAATTAGATTTGAAAATATTATAAGAATTAACATTTTTATTCATAAAGTGTGGATTTTTTTAATCATTACAAATAATTTATTGAAATGTTACCTATTTCAGGCTACAAAAAGAGTTGAAAAAGTTAGAGCAAAATATGATTTTGAAGGAAGTGTAAGTATTAATTTAAAAGAAACTAATAATTTAAAAAAGAAATTAAGTTTATAATAATTATTTAATAGGGAGATCCTGATGATTTGCCATTCAAAAAAGGAGAGATATTAACTGTTATATCTAAAGATGAGGAACAATGGTGGACAGTCCGGAATAGCTTGGGACAAACAGGTTCTATTCCGGTGCCATATGTTGAAAAGGTAAACATACGTAGAATATTCTCTTTTTTTTTTTTTTTTTTTTTGTTTGAAATTTATCAATATAACTGTAATCAAAATTTTACTTTTAATAATTTTAGTTTGATGATAGTCAAACTCTTCTTACTGATGGACAACCCTGGCAAGGACCACAATCTCCTGTACAGTCAGCATCTAGTCAAGGCTCACAGAATAGTCGACCACCTACTGATCCAATAAAATATAATACACCAACAAATATTCAGGTACATCATAGTGTAACTCTTGTAGTAATTAATGCTAAAATTTATTTTAATCTACATAATGAATAATCTGTAGAGCCAATAATAAATTTAAGTGGATTTTGTAATCGTAAAGCAAAAACAAATATAACAATAACATTCTTGATATTATCTGAAATCTTGATATTATCTGAAATACTGTATTGTTTTCTGGATTGACTAAAGTTGTTCATTATAACACAAATTGTATCATTCTGTCACTAAAGTTTACACTGTAACTTTTAAACAAACTTGCATTTTATTTTTCTGATTATCATGAAATAATTGGAATAAAATATTTTTTTTTATTATTATTATCTTTAGTCACAAAAAGGGGATTATCCCTGTTGCAGGGGGTTGTACAAATTTGACATATAAATTTTCGTATTATTAAAACATTAACTAGGTTATTAATATTTAACCGTTTTTATACATTGGTTTTATATTGTTTCATTATTAACATAAATAAAACCAGTTATTTTAACAAACACAGTAATATAATTATACAATAATGGTGAAGTTGTACAATGTTGATATATTTAGACATAGTGACATAGATTTACAACATTTTTGTAATCTTAATGAAATAATTATACAGAGAGTAGAGATCATTTTTATTTAGGTTATTTAGAGACTTTCTATAATCTTGGGATGAATCACTTTGGAGTATTCGAGGAATGTTGAAAGAGTCACGTACGTTAGAGAGATTTTGACATTTCTGTAGTAAGTGTTCAATTGAGAAGTTATCAAATTTGCACCATGGGCATTGATTGTTTGACAGGTCAATATAGATATTATTTGATATAAAGGGAATATTTATTTAGACGTAATTGTGAAATTAGCCTTTTCACGTTGAAGTTAGTTGATTTTATCATATAAGGTTGTACAGAAGGTATTTGTAAAATTTTTAAGTACCAGGGATGATAGGTATTGTGATTTAGGCTATTTTGATCCATATTTATAGAGTGAGCGATAGCTGATTCCATTAACATAGTATATCCAAATTTCCAGTCCTGAATATTATCTTTGAATAAAAGGTCTGATACTCCAAAAGAATTTAGTATTTTATTTAGTTTAGTTTGCCAGAGTTGTATTGTAGTTGATTTTTTACTGCCTTTATTTCGTGGTGCAGAAAGGTAATATTACTGTCAGATTTGAATTTTAAACGATAGTAGAATTTAATAATACATTTTAAGAACAATGGATAAGAGCAGATACGGTTAGTTTCGTGGCGAATTGCGTAGCCTGGGACAGTTCTTTCTAAGTGAAAAAGTTTGCGGAGAAAGTAGATGTGGAATTTTTCTAGTTTATATATATAATCAAGATCCCATATTGGGGATGCGTAATATATGATTGGGTTAATGATTGCATTATACAATTTCATATGAATAGATAAATCAGAGGTTTTTAAGTTAGAATATAAGTTTAGCAGATTATCTATAGCAAGTTTTACTTTATTGTTTAAATACGAAATATGTGCTTTGAATGTATGATTTTTTGGAATAAAATATTTTAAATCCTTCTTAAAATTTTTAATAAAATAACAACAAAATTGATATTTTTTTTATAGTTGAATCTCTTCATTTAGTTTCATTTATAATAGTATTTATTAATAAAATCTAAATATAGTGTTAAAATTGAGACAATATTTGAATATATTACTGTTTAAAATAAATTTTTTCAATGAATTTGTAATTATCATCACATACTAAAAAAATGAAGACTAGTTATTTGAATAACAAAATATGTGGCATTCTTAATTATTAATATATTTTATCAAATTTCAATATTTAAGTTATAATTCTTTTTACTTCTTTATCTTTACTTTGTACATTTCTGTGTATATGTTACCGTTAAAGTATGAAATCCGTTATTTCATAGAATACCTAGTTATTCCATGGAATAACTGATTGTGTCCATTAAAGTGTAAAACTCTCTTGTATTTCATGGTTTAACTAGTTATTTCATAGAATAACGATCTGCAGCCCGTTAAAGTGTAAAATAATCTGTATCATATATCTCGCACGACAAATACATTTATTTTCCACCCCTATTGCATTTATGAACTATTCCAGGCCATAGAAAGAGAACTTGTTTAGCGTGTTGGCGCCAGTTCATTCCGGTTAATTGATTGCTTGCATGTACAGTGCCGGCTGCTGTTCGTCAAATACTGTTTCCACGTGTCAGGTATTGAGATACATTTATTTTTTTAAGTTTTATAATTTAGTTATTTGTTATTACGTTAATTTAGTTTGCTTACGTTAAAGTGCAATTATTTTTAAGACCTTAAATTGCCTTGAACAATGAATTCTTTAAGTGATAACGTAAAAAAAGCTGCAATGAAAGAAAAGTTTGAATCTTTGTAAAGTACTATTTTTTTTTTGTATCTTAGGAAACCGACTATAATTACGGTCGGTAAAACTTCCGTTAACCTAACGGGTACTTTACGCGGATTCGAGATTAGTTTGCCAGGCCTGGGCTTTTAAGCGTGCACCGAAAAATTAGTAATAACAACGATAAATATCAAGTCAAATCAAAAGTTCAAATATATTTAATTAGCAACTAGAACGTACTACGTACAAATATCAATAATTCCAAACAAAATTTATTAACGAAAATCAACAAGTCAACCCGACAATAAACTTAGCTTAACTTAATAGTAATTCCCCTTTGAAATTCGACAAATCAAATACTTAGCAACTATGAACAAAATCTCTTACTAATTAAACGTCTATCCGTCACCTCACTATACGAAGAAACTATTTCCTCAATCCTTTCGATATCGTCAAATCGTCAATCGAACTCCTCTTTAGCACCTTGGATCGTCCAATTATCAATCTGGACTTCTATCAGAAAATACTTCGCTTTTGAATTAACCTCGCTCTCACAGTCGCCTCGATTTGGAAATCACCTCTCCTTCTTTGGTTAACGTACGGGTTTTATACTGTGAGGTGACGTCACACTTGAGCTGGGTTACTCCTCTTATTTACATACTTAGTTGCTAACATTAACTTTGTTCTGGCAGCTTTAAGTTTCCGACAAAGCTTATAAACCGTTTACAAAATATTTATCATAATTTTCTGGGATGTTTAAGACGGTTTATCAAGTATTTCTCTACTAGTGATTGTGGGGACTCCCCCCCCATTTTTTTTCTGCGGACTGTTACTTCCACCGGGCAGCGCAAGTGCGCAAGATGTTTCCTATGGCGCTTATTTCTCCGTGAGTTGTTTTTTCTTCATTTTTCATTACTAACAAGAGAGTGATGGGGAACCTTCGTCCTAAATAAACATAAACCCCAAACAAAAAGATAATAAAACGGAAATAATAATAAAATAAAATATAAGGTTCGGACTCAGTTCCTTACATCTTTACTAAATAAGCGTGATGTGAAAGAGAACAGTGCTTTGCTCACCCGTGAAAAATTATTAAGTTTGATAGCTGATGTAAAGAAATCTAAAACATCAGATAAGAAAGTGCCACGTGATTATTGGTTACTTCAACATTACGATGTCCTTGAAGTTCAAGGAGTAGAAAAATTAATAGTCCCAGTAACAAACGTAACACCAGATGTAATGTTTTATTGCTCAAGTGATTCTTTGTTTGACATTTTGTATGAAACTCATTTATCTATTGGGCACGGTGGTAGAGACCGAATGATAAAAGAACTTAATCGTCATTACAAAAATATTACGCAAAATGATATTAAGATTTTCCTGAATTTTTGTGAATTTTGTCAACAAAAATGCAAAGCGAGCAGAAAAGGTGTTGTTGTTAAGCCCATGATTTTTTCACATATGAATTCAAGATGTCAGGTTGACCTCATAGATTTTCAATCACAACCTGATGGAAACTATAAATCTATTTTAGTTTATCAAGATCACCTTACAAAGTTCGTGGTTTTAAGACCTCTTCAAACAAAGAGAGCAGAAGAAGTTGCAGGACAGTTGCTTGATATATTCCTGTTGTTTGGAGCCCCATGTATATTGCAGTCGGACAATGGAAGAGAATTTTGTAACAAACTTATTGATGACTTAAAAGTAACTTGGCCAGAGCTTAAGATCGTGCATGGCAAACCAAGACATAGCCAAAGCCAAGGCAGTGTTGAGAGAGCCAATCAGGACATAGAAAATATGTTGACGACTTGGATGCAAGACAACCAGTCAACTTCGTGGAGTAACGGGTTAAAATTTATCCAGTTTATGAAGAACAGAGCGTTCCATTCTGGCATTAAAAGGTCCCCCTACGAGGCTATGTTTGGTTGCGCAGCTAGAGTTGGACTGTCAACAACTGCCATTCCGAAGGAAGCACTTAATTCGTTGGTCGACGAAGATCAATTACAAAATACTTTGACTGCAATGAATGTTTCTTCTCAACCTGATAATGAAAAAGTAGTTGAACAAACAGTATTAAATAATCCCATTACGAAAGTATGTGTTGTCTGTTTAAAAGAATGCAGTGAAGATATAGTTTGCTTCAAATGTATGGAGCCTGTCCATATATCATGTTCGGAAGATTATGTTTCAGAAGATGAAGTTGAGCAGAAAATCTGCAAATTGTGTTTTAATGAACATTAATGTTCAAAGAGAAAGAGAAAAGTCTAAAAAATGTTTAGAAATTCAAGCGAAAAAGATGAAATTAATGTCGGATAAATCTCATTCTGAAGCCTCTGTGGGGTTTACCGTCCGTATCCCAGTGCCTGAAGTTGACAGAGGAAAAGGTGATGCCAAATCTATTTTAGCTATCATCATAAAAATAACCGAAGAAGGATTTTTCCAATTGGGCACAAGAAACGGCCGCATAAAACAATTATATTCCCGATCCCAGTTCAGTGTCTGCGAACAAAAATTAATTAAAATCGAAGAAGTACCGGATGTAGAAATATTGCTCCGGTCGGTTTCTACAGCTCAAAGTTTAGGTACTGGTCAGGGATTTAAAAAATGTTTGTGTAAAACCCAGTGTGTCAACAAAAAATGTTTTTGTTTTAAAAATAATGTTCTTTGTAATTCCAAGTGTCATTTTAGTAATCCTTGTTGTAACAAATGATTTTATGGTACGTTTCCATAAATACCATTTATACGCTGCATAAATTAGATAAATTGCTTCTTTTTCATTTTAATTGTCTATCATTAGTTTAATTTCATTTTAGATAAATTGTTTATTTTACACTTTAACTGTCTCTCATTAGTTAATTTATAGAATACCTAGTTATTTCATAGAATAACTAGTTAAAGTCTCAAATTAATAACATATTACACACTTTAACAGACACGATCAGTTATTCCATGGAATAACTAGGTATTCTATGAAATAACTGCATTAAATACTTTAACGGTAACATATATATTGTCTACTTGGACATTGTTTATTAATAGAAATTATTATTACCGTGTATATATACAGAAATTCAATATTTTGGCTTAGCTTATCTAAATCCTTATAAAAACATTTTCCTTATTTCATATTTAATTTAATAAAGTAATATTTTTCATTACTATTACTTTTGTTGTTACACAGAGAAAGCTTCCAGCACTAGCAAGGGTGAAGCAAGCTCGAGTACCCAATGCATATGACAAAACAGCATTAAAATTAGAGGTAAATTTTTTGGTAATTTCAGTTAATAGTTTGGATGCTTTTTTTTTTTTTTTTTTTTGTCGTCACTATACAGTGGAACCTCGCTTAAAGAGCATAATTCATTCCAGAGTCTTACTCATAATGCGATGAAACACTCGTTAAGCAAAACAATTTTTCCCATAGAAATTAATGTAAAATACGATAATGCGTTTCACGTCGAAAAAATGCTCAAATGTTTGATGTATAACATTTATTCAAAAAAAATTGTACAATATATACTATTAAGGAGCGTGAATCATCATCATCATCTTTTCTTCTAGTGTGGAATGAATCATCCTGGAATGAGAATTTGATTTGCAGAAACAAAAAAAAAGAAGAAAAAAAAATCACAGCTAATATATTTGATAAACACTCCAAATGATATGGCAAATTCTTGGGTTATGTAAAGGCTATAGAAATTAATTAATTTGACTAGAAGTAGGCAGTTATGTTTCCATCTTGTATTAAATTTAATAATTATAAATAGTTTAAATTTAATGACTGATTCCAAATTAAAAATTGTGACCCAAGAATTTGGCATATTGTTTGGCGTGTTTATTATATAATGGGCTATAATTGTTGATGTTTATAAGTAATATGTGTGATCACAAGCGACACTAAGATGCTAGCGGAACAAGTGCCAAACACAGACTGATGGAGCATGCCACATGTGCACAATTTGGGATTTCCCCTCTCCTCATTGCTCATTAAGTGAGGTAAATTTTTACAATTTGTTTTGCTCATTATGCGAAATACTCATTGTGTGAGGTGCTCGTTAAGCGAGGTTCCACTGTACTTACATATGATATTTTTAATAAGTTTTATAAATTTAGAATTGTAAAAGCTTTCTACATTTCTGTTAAATAGGTAGGTGATGTAATTAAAGTGACAAAAATGAATATTAATGGTCAGTGGGAAGGCGAGTTAAGAGGGAAAGTAGGTCATTTTCCTTTTACGCATGTAGAGTTTGTTGATTCAGATAATCCTGAAGAGGAAGAACCTTAATGTCTTAATACTGAAGACTGTGAACTAAGTGAAATCACTTTTCCTAGCTGTCGTGTACATAAATAAAAGAAAAAAAACAGTTAATGTTGTGTGACATCAACAGAAGATAAACTGCTTGCTAGACTAAATGTAATGTAGGACAGACATCCTTCCCTGCTACTTCAATTTGTGCAATTCTACATCACTGGTGGAAGTTTGCCCATCATATAATATCCAGTTTTTGTGATATATTCAACAACCTATATTAGGGTTCTTTTTCTACAGGTGTTGCCTTAGTCTTTTCCAGCTGTTGTATAGAACTACTGTACTACATCCAAAAGGCCTTATATTCTCTTTGTGGTTTCTGTGCATTATGCAAATAGTATCTCTGAGCCTAGATTATAATCTGTCATTAAACAGTTTCACTAAAGACAGATATAAACTGGACTGGACTGATATAATTTATCTCCATCACCATATATTCTCATTGAAATAATTACTTGTGCAGGGAGTACAGAATGACTGTGAAAGATGTCTGCAAGCTTTTTGGCAACATTATAAAAATGTTTGCTAGAATCTACAATGATGAATTTCTTTCTTTGTATTGTAGTAAGTTAGTGTGAATGTGATTATATGATGTCTGAAATTTTGTGAACAAAAGAATAAAGATAATGAATGATTCTTTGCAAAATTGTATATCTCGCTGGATAAGGTTAAATATAAAGGCAGCTTCAAAAATGATCAAGTTCTGTTATTTATTCTTTTGAAGCTTCATTATCTCTCTCCAGAAATGTATTTGGAGATTTTCAATCTTATTTAGCATGAAATGTAAACTTTTTAGTATTTCATAAAAAAAATGTAAAATAAGAATTTAATTACGCACCAATCAAATACTTTGTAATGTAGTTTTAAACAGATTATTTTACTATTATTATTATTATTATTATTATTATTATTATTATTATGTATTAAAATTTTATATAAATTAATTATTTGAAAAAGTTATGTATTGTTTTTTAATATTATTTGTATACTGGTGAGATCAATCCGTTAATGGATTTGTTGTAGCAATATAAAAACTATGTTCAGTATTGTATATCATTTATTACAGAATGGTTCAATACAGCTTCACTTATAAGATGAATGCACTTAAAATTGTTGCACAGTAATTGTATCCCATTTCCTCTGTTGCAGCATAAAATTAACTGTATTTGAAATATGCAGAAAAATTAAATTTTCATGGTGCAAATATGTATTTTGTATGCATGTTTTTAAATTATCTTAATTCTGTTTTTTTTTTACAATTTTATTTTCTTTATATAAAATTTTTCTAAGTGTTGAATTTAACTTAAGAAAAAGATGATTATAAAATACTAAATTGACATCATTAACTTATAGCATGGGATACAAAAATTACTTCAGTGAGTAAATAATTTTAGTTAGTTTTGCTTAGAAGTATTTATTAAAAACATAAGCTTATTAATAAGATTGTATATGGATAGAAACATACCTCAATCAAATTTTGTATATATTTAATTTCTGTATGTGTATAAAAATTAGAATATGCAAAATTTATATTAATTTGATTGGTTCATCTTTAAATATTTGATTACTTCTTTACACAGCATATGAAAGGCTGAATATTAGAGTTATGCATTGTTTATTACAAATACCACTTTTACAAAATTGCTAAATTTAACATCTTTAAGTGATATATAATCAAAGAATTATATATTTTATTTCCAAGATTTAGGTAGCAATATTATTTAATAAAAAGATTAGCTGTCAATTTGAATATAATTTTAATCCATATTTATATTACAGAGTTTACTGTAGATAAAAATACTAAAAATACTAAAAAATACTGTTTTTGTTTGTAAATCAAAACATATAGATTTGATTTTTAAATTTATTAGCTTTGCACTTTGTTTAAAATTAATACACAATTTAGAAAAATTTTGAACTTTCAAAGTTTGATGTTTTAGAATAAATATAGCACATGCATAAAATACATATTCTTTAAATTTTACAATTTGTTAATAATGTGTGTTAATTTGGATTATTTAATATTAGTATTAAAATACATTAAAATCAGTTATAAATTATTCAAATATAGATAATGATCTGCTGCAATCTCTGAATAAAAATATTTTCATATATCCTTCTTCTAGATAGGTTTAACAATAAAAGCAGAAAAAATAAAAATTGGTGGTAAAATTTTAAAGAATTATATCTTTGTGAAATTATCAATCAAGAAATATTTTTCTTAAAAATCTAAGAAAGTATATTTATTAATATGTATTCATACATAATATAGAATCTTTTTTCATGAAATATATTTCTTGGAAATGGATGATACTAATGAAAAAATTAAGAAAACTTATTTTAAAAATATTTCTTCTCTTGTTCCTCAGGTGCAACATACAATTGACTTTTTAATTTTTGGATCAAAAAATGAAAGATCATAAAAGTTTATGGTCTTATTTTTATAATTAGAATCCATATCTAAGTTTGACTTAAAATAAGTTAAATTATTCGGTAATTAAAGTTACATGAAATTGTTAGGTATATGTACTTTTAATGTAATTTGAATGCTGTTAATTACTATTGAATGCCTATATAGTTTTGTACATTTGTATTTTATGTTTACTTATAGATTTTTAATTTTTTTTCTTATTTCTTTCTACTTCAAACTTTTTAGGATATCGGTTTTACATAAATAGAAAAATCAGATACCATACTCAAGTAAAATTTGATTTTATAAATTAGAATGTAGATTATAAATCCTATAAGTATTTAACATATTTGAATTTAGATAAATGATACATGTTAAATACTTCACATGCTAAAAATGATAATATATATAAATTGATTCAAAACTGTATTAAATGCATATAATTAGAATAATAAAAAAGTTTCCAATATTTTTATTATTTTAAAAATCTTATATTTATTTGTTATAAGAATAATATATAAATTAGCGAAAAAGTCTAGTAGAAATCATTAAATAAATTTATTGAGCTATATACTAAAGAGTAATTTTTTAATACCCAGTAAAAAGATTTTTTTTTATAAGGTAATAGTTTGACTAATATTTTAATTAATAAGAAACATAAATTCAATATAATCACGTTAGACATTTTGCCTTTTGACTATTGTTATGTTCTTTTTGTGTTAGTATCTTCAAAAAGTGTTGTCATTTCCGACATATTTCGGTCAAGCGAAAATATTTTTGATTTAATCCCCTTAATTTGAAAACTTAGGCCTACGTTTTATTTTACAACGTATTTTTAAACATGATGCTTAACAATTTCTTCCCATTTTGAATCTAAGCGTTATGTCAATATCAGAGTTCCAATGTCGATATAATGCTATTGTGACTTTACGAGGTATTTAGCGGTGGACGTGCGAAATAATGAAAAGGATTTCGTTTATCAATAACTAGCAGGTAAGCCGTAGTTGCCCGGGCAAAAAATAAGAACAAACATTAAAATTAGATTATTTCGTACTTATAACCTTTCTATTATATTATATCATACTGTAGTATTTGATTTATGTTTACAAAGGTTATTTAATGTAAGGGTTTATCACACCGAGTGCCCAATCTAACAATTTTAAAAATTCTTTATAAAAATTATTAAAGAATTTTTAAAATTGTTAGATTGGGCACTCGGTGTGATAAACCCTTACGTTAAATAACCTTTGTAGTTATATAAATCAAATACTATAATATAACAAACATTAAAACGAAAACCATATAAAGAGTTTGGTTATTTTCAGCCTGTCATTATCACGTTTATCGCGATACTCGAAGGGTACGAAATGGCACAATTTCATTGGTCAATAGAAACCAATTGAAAATACAGTAGAGACTCGTTAATCGGAACCCCGGTAATCGGAATGATTTTCAGTCGGACTGAGTCGTGCTGAATCGAACGTTTTTGATACTAAATTTACTTCTAAAATATAATTTTCATGTTTTTATATTCTTCAATATATTTATTTTTTTGTACAAAATGCAGAAATAATTTTTAACGATACGATAGCCTCGATTATTATAAAAATTTTCATTAGGCTTAAAATCGACGAAAATTCAACACGAAGCGACACGCAACGGAGAAAAATTTGAACATCGGACAGGTTAATATATTTATTCGTACATAATCGGTAATCGGAACAAATCACTAATCTGAACAATCCCAGTATCCAATTGATTCCGATTTTCGGTTCTCTACTGTATATCTTAAATTTTTTAAGATATATTTTTTCCTAATGTTAACTCTGAGCAAACCATTTACAGCCCAATATCAAACGGTAATCTTCCAACCAATCAAATTTCACAAAAAAAAAAAGTACCAAATATTTAAATTCGCACCCTCGAAAACCGCTTAAAACGTATTTTGTGCTGTCCGGTAACCTCATATTACGTAATTTTCCTATACGAATGCCACCATACTGCTGGTCCAATAGAAAGAAGGGACTGTTGCGAAAGGGGGATTGAAGTAATTCGATCAAAAGTAGTCGTTGACCTTCTGGAAGAGAGGATGGTCAACGACTACTAATTCCTATTAGTCTATTAATATTTGAAAAGTGATCCGTGTTGGATAGATTGTGTTGGCCTGGCATGTGATCGAAGTTGCTAACCTTAACGTCCGAAAGACTTCATATAAAACTTGTTTAAAGTGCGAGAATAATTAGTTCTATTTATGTGAGAGTTTTAATTTTTGCAACAGTTTGGATGAATGATGTAGAAAGTATGTTCTCGTAAATATCGCGTTAGTAGAAAAATTATTGGGCTGCAATTTGAAAAAAAATTGTAGACAAAGTCCGACTGTTGTCCGTCTGTATGTCTGTCTGTCCTTCCTTGGTCTCGAGAAAGGAGTTAGATGAAAGTCGAGACCAGGTGTGGAAAGCTTAGGGGCAGGAGGCATTAACTATATAGGAACTTCCGGTTTGGAACGGAAGTCACGTTACTTCGATTCAAAAGTTTCCCGAAAGGAGTTAGCAATAGTCGTGTCCGTCATCTATCTAACAGGAAAAGTAGGAAGACTTTTATGTAAAGCTGGCTCCTGTTGAGGTGTTACTAACGTGAAGAAAATCCGGAAAACTCCACGTGGCCAGCCCGTTGGCCGTGCCCGAACCCACGACTAATTACCAGAGTTTGGTGGTTTTATCCACTCGGCTACTAGAGGCGCTTTTAGAATTAAGAAAGTATCGTTCACAAAAAACCAGAGTTGTTAGATGTAGAAAATTACTTAGACTCTCCACAGGGTAACACTTTCGATTCAACGCAGGCAAGCGCTATGTGCTACCTGTCTCAGTATTGATATAGCGCGAAATAGACGCGCTATATCATTGTTGCAGTACTTTATTTATGACGGCTGGATGGCCGAGCGGTCAAGGTGGCAGCCTACCGCTCTGGGGGACCCGGGATCGAATCCGAACGGGTCGAAAATCCCCAGGAATTTTTCGGGGGGTGGTCCGTTCGGATATGTCAGGCCCCGTCCCTCACCACCCGGTCGCCCCCATTGTGGGCCTGGCCGAACCCATAATGGGCCTTCTAAAAGAGGCCCTCTTGGTGCCCACAGGGCGGAAAGAGTTAAAAAAAGTACTTTATTTAAAAATATATATATTATATTACTTTTATTTTTTGTAAGAATTATATTTAGTTTATTTTGTTACTTTTTGCCAATAGATGGCGCTACATGTAAATCAGTAACTTGAATGTAGATAAAAGTTAATTATATAGAAATCTAATAGATATTTTGGGGTGGGATGTGCGACATTATCTAAGTTAGAAATATGTGATCGTAATTGCCGAATTTCGTAGTAATTGGTTGAGCGGCCTAGGAGTGTATAGCGAACGAACAAACATCCATCTTCATTTATATATAGCGAGAGTTTATATATATATATATATATAATATAATTTATATTTTTGTTGTTTGATTTGATTTCTCACGTTAACTAATCACTGATTTCGATAGAAAATAGTACTGTATGTGTTATTTTTAGATAAAATTTATCGTTAAAGACATTTTAAAAATAAATCTTGTAAAAATTAGAATAGCTTTAACGAGGTCATTAATAATTATTGTAAAAAATTATTTACTCTTTCAGTTTATTATGATGCATTTTTAAAACTGTTTATTTATTGATGTTTAAAATGGATAAGAATATTACATCTCAAAACAAAGTTATAAATGAATAAACATTACTTCAATTTTTAATACAAATGACATTTGATTCGAATTTTGTGAAAACGGCGTTTCAAAGTTTTGTATCCGTATAGAGAGGTTTCAAGGTCGCATGTCACGTGATAAAACACACGTTTGCTCCGCCCATTCGCCATTTTTGTGGTAGTTTTCGCTCGCTTAGCTTGCACGTAGTCTGTTATTCGACGTCTTTTTTTTAGTTTAAACGTACAAAAATACTGCAGTTCTATTATCATGGATTAAGTTAAAAAAGATTCTTTTCTTGCAAGCTATTCTAGCAGTCTAACAGGACGAGATGCAGCTCTGTACGAAGAGAAAATTTCGTTATGTCAAGGCGATCCATACGAAGCCAGTTTATCAGACTTCGTCGTATATCAAGAGTTGTGGCCGAAAGTAGAATTTGGTGACATTATAAACTATTTGGTTTTTACAACAAATTTCTACACCCTGTCACAAATGAAAGCTTGTAAATCTTTAGAGGCCCATAACTATTTAACAAGTGGCTGGGTTTCTCCTGATATAAAAGTAAAAGTAATTAATAACAGCGAAGTAATATTGCTTGGAAAGATATGTTTTCTTTTGTTTGTTTAAACTCGTGTTTTTACGTATTTCTTAAGTAAGAATTTTTGTCTGAAAGTAAAAGTCTAATTAAAAACAGCCGTGGAAATTTTTTAATTCAAATTGTTCAGTACCTTTATTTTCTAGTTGAAACTAGCATATAATAAGTCTACTTGCTTTTCGTTTTAACGTGTAATGTTTATAAGTTTGCACTAGCTAAAGCCTGAAATTACGTTAGTTATTCGTTTATAAATGCATTATACCTAACTAAATTAATATAAGCAAATCAGTAAACTCTTTTAGGTTTTAAAATATAACTTAGTGTTTATTAACGTAAATATTGAAATGAAATGTTTCTGACAAACTCTTGTATTGATGTTCACTTTATTCGTAACGAAATTTTTCCGGTTAATTCTCGAGAGCCATGCAGTTTGCCTTCGTCGTGAAAGCTCCTCAGTTTGAGATCCTTGATGACAAATAATGCCGGGAATTTTAAAAAATGATGTTCCTTTGTTCTTGAGTGAACTAGCATTACACCCAATTACACAACAAATCACCATAGTGATATTCGCGACGAAAAAAAACAACACAAGAACTCCAGTTAAAACGCACGTGAACACACACAAAACGTAAACAAGTCACAAACAGTCACAAAGATGGCGCTGGACAATTGCGCATGCTACAAATGACATTTGATTCGAATTTTGTGAAAACGGCGTTTCAAAGTTTTGTATCCGTATTTCAGAAACAAGTAGTAAAGTTTAAGCAAAAACATTTATAATAGGTCTTAATACATTAAGCAAGCTTTATTTTGAGTCATTTATCGACAAAGCTGAAAATGAAAATTTTGCACGTCTTTTGAGATTTTTTCTTTTGTAATTACGACAAAAATAAGTGTCATACTTTTTACCATTGTTATTATTTTTAATTATTTATAAAAGTATTAATGGACGTAATACTGCTATAATACGAATATCAAATGATCTAGCAACATTATATATAACAAATAAACTAAGAAAAATATCATTAGTAATGATTTTATACTAAATATTTACTTTTCCGGTTATCATATATAATAGAGGGAAAGTAGGTCAATCGGTCAAAAAATGACCCCAAGATTTTTACATCTTTAGACTCGAGACTGAAACTGTATAGTTGTTTGTGTTTGGGATGGGCACGATTTTTTCACCCACTTTGAAGCTTAATAACTTGTACCTTTTGTCGAAAATTTCTGAAATTTCTTTGCAGAAAAGTTTATGTAGAGTTGATGCTGGAAAATTTTGGTGGTTAAAAGTCGAGGAGGTTGGGAGATAAAAAAGGGTTGTGTGTCATATCTCGACTGGGGTCGGACTTGAAAATTTTACTCGTTATTAGCATTTACAATTTTTTAAAAATAAAATCATCTGTACCCTCAAAATTAAGCTTTTTGCCATTTTATAATAATATGAGATTTTATTTCAAAACTTTTTGTAACAGTTGGCGCCACACAGTTTTAAATGTTTTTGCCAGGAAATTTCGCAACACGTTGGATTTTTTTAATGGACAACAAGCATTTCACAAATTCCCACGCTGTTTTTTCCGAAGTTTGGAGACATAGCAACGATAATAATGATAAATTTGAATCTATTATACTTCTACATTAATTACTGTCATCGAAAACATAACAGTTCAAAAGGAGATTATATTAATTCAGTCATTGCTCTCGAATATCAATTCAGAATCATATGACGATGATTCGACAAGTTCATCAAAAGATGAAAATGAACTTGTAGAATTTTTTTAAACAAGTATCCTAGAAAAATTTATCTCCGTTTAGTTTATACTGTGAAATCAATGATTTCGTAGCATTTGCTGGCCATTTTCCATGCTGTCTTGCCTCATCTGAAATTTGGGACGACATGGCTCTCTGATCCTTGTCGCTTTGTGTCGCAGAAACAAAATGATGTTTTTCTCTAAATTTTTAAAATTACGGCCACATTCGTCACACAATGTGTCCGCCATCTTGTAATTCAAAGAACCGCTGTAACCGCTTTGTCACAGTGGTTACTTCCGTAAGTACCGTAGGGCAACCGGTGACCTCATAACAGTGATTTTTAAACGCGGTTGGTTATTTAGGACACATTTTCTAAACGCCTTGGTAACTACTGGCAGTTACCGGTAACACCGGTTACAATTTCCAAACACGCCCCAAGTTAGACTGATCGTGTGTAAAAAATGGCGAATGAAATTTATTACAGTTCATAATTATTTGTTTTATTGGTAACTAGCAGATATGTGCGGCATTGCCCGGTCAAAAAGTAAGAAGTCCAAACGTTAAATGAAAACTATATACAGGTACTCCTCACTTTACGACCTATCTGCTTAACGACCACTCGCACTTACGACCAATCGAGTTTCGATCTGTAATTCGGGGAATCCCCTTTCTCAGCTTGAGTGTCGGTCAGTGGCGGATGGTGACATGCGCACTAAGCGTACTATAATAGGCTAATAGCGTACTATAATAGTCTTTTTATGAATAAATTTGAAGTTTTTTGCATAATTTGTATAATTTTACAACGATCCTATATTCCCAACGCAAGCTCCTCTCTTATTGACCAATTCGCTTAACGACGTAGTCGTCGGAACGGAACTCGGTCGTAAAGTGAGAAGTGCCTGTATTACAAATAGAATTAATGTTTATTGTGTAATGTGACCGCTGTTACATCTGGTTTTCCTGAAATGTAACTTGTTAAAATGACCACTTTACAGAAAGAAGCTGATGGATTTTGGGTTACTGACGATCCTCGTGGTGTAGGCAAGAAGAAATTCTACTTGCAGGTCAATATCTGCCTCCCACATATTGTAGTATTTAGCCTACTTCAAAAATATTTTCCATTACCAGAAGTTGCTTCAATATTGTAATACAATAGCTATCGTGAGAAACTAAATTCAATCCACATTTCACTGAAAATGTTAAATGTTTTAAAAGCTTGAAAAATGAGAAATACTTTCGTTACCTCAGAAATCTGGTTTTATATGCTTTTATAGGTCAGCATCTAACTTTCTGGGCACTAGTGATTATAAATTTTGGGCTGGATTTTATAATTGTTTAGGCTATAAAAATCTGAGATGTCTAGCAACATTGTTCAAGCAGAATTTAGAAAACTCCAGAAATATCACACAGTTTTCTACTGTACTGAGTTTCTCTTCTATTTGTCATACATAAGTGTATTCTGTAGTTTTGTATGTTTTATTCATTACTGAGAGCTGAAATCTGTTCATCTACAATTCTGCAATCCTCAAATTATGGCTCAAACCAAGCCACACAGAGAGCTTTCCCTGAAAGAAAAAGATGTTATCAAGTTTCTTGAACCTAATAGTCAGCAAAAAGCAGCAGCAAAGTTTAGGATAAGTAAAGCATGTGTTAACAACATTCAAAAATGCAAGTAGAATACAATGAACGTTATTAAGACAATGAACATGGAGACCATTCCAGAAAAATAAGAAAGACAGCAAATTTTGAGATAAATGCTGCTGTTCTAAAATGTTTTCAGCAAATGCATGACATGAATGCTCTTGTGTCTGGTTTAATGCTGGAAGAGGAAGTAACACTCACATTTGCAGAGAAGCTTCATATTCAGAACTTGAATGCATCAAATGGCTCACTCGAATCATTTAAGCAAAGACATGCCATTTCAGAGAAGGTACTGCGTGGAGAATCAGATGATATAAATAATATAGCAACAGAAAACTTTAGAGAGAGGATATCTCAATTTATACAGTTTTTGATGCAATTAATGTGTATACTGCTATATAAAACTACAGCTGTCAACATTAATAGAAATAAATTCACAAAAAGTACAAAACAATGTCATGGGTTTATTTGATATAATGTATGTATTCTCATATAGTGACCATTTATTGTGGTCCCAAGGGTGATCACTTTAAGCAGGTTCCATATATCTCAACTAGTATATTATTATTTATTACTATTTTTATTATACTTTTAGATGTAATAAATAAATTTATCAAACGATTCCCTAGATATATCGACCGATACCTCGAAGGTCGCTAGCAACACGTTAGGAATCCTTGATATAGACAATCACTATGGGTGCGTTTATTTCTGAGCTAATTTTAGCACTTGTCAGCACTCTCAGCCTGTATACTTTCGTCCGAGCACCACGCTCATTGCTGTTTACTTTAGAGCAGGCCTGGCCAACCCGCGGGCCGCATGTGGCCCGTCACGTTAAATTGTGTGGCCCGCTAAGCGATATTATATATTTATTTAAAACTTTTGTTTCCCGTTATGTGTATACCAAAACAATTAAATAAATGAAAATTTGCCTGTGTCATTGTTATAATGCGCAAGTGCGAGTACGAACTCTTGGTATAACAATAAAATCTTGCTCATTTTGTATTTGTTTTACTATTTTAAAAGCATGTTTGCCTAAATTGTGGCCCACCGTAATGTTACGCGTGATCAAAGTGGTCCGCGAAACAATTTGGGTTGGCCAGGCCTGCTTTAGAGCTATGTGACGTCATGTTTAGCGAAATTGGTAAGCTCTGAGTGCTCAAGCAGCTAGTTCGCTGTTGAGCTTTGCGCTAATTCAATATGGCTGTTCCCATGAAAAAATTACTTTCTGTACAAAGTAATGAAAATGGAATTATTTTGGGGAAAATAAATGGCAGAAAGTATTTTTATTGGTAAATTTCAATTATTTGTTGTATAAAATGTTTACAATGATCTTTTTTATTGTAAGGTTCAATAGCTTTAGATGACTTTTCATAAACAGATGTGAAAAATTAACTTCGATTCATTGTTTATGATTAAAAGCGAAGTTTATCTTACATGCGTTTGGAGTCTTCAAGTGTTATGTTCAGAGCATTAAATAAATCGTAAAGAAATGAACAGCATTAATAATAATCCAAAACTACACAAGTTCGTATACTTGCAAGGGCGTCGCCAGAGGGGGGGGCAGAGGGGCAGTTGCCCCTCCCTAGACATGCGAAAAAAATTATTTAAATGCTAAGTCATTTATTGCCCGATTTATAATTCCCGCGCGAAAAACCCAAGAAGATTATGTTTTAATTAAAATAATCTTCTTAAGCTTCTTAAAATTTATGAATCGTTTTTATTTTACCTACATACAATTCATATCCTCTATCAATTTATATCATCTTGCCCCCTCTGGCCCATTGGCTGGCGACGCCCTTGTATACTTGAATGAATTTTTACTTACATATGGGAAATGACTTCTCAAGAAATTGTATCATTGGATACCATTTTCTCATTACAAACTAAACTTATATGATGGAGTAATACTTATTTCTATTGAAATAAGCTGCTGCTTCTTCAGTTGATGTCTTAATAGCCATATGTTTTTCATCAATAGAGCCTCTAATTGCAGGAAAACCAGATTGGGTATAAAAAAATTCCATTATTCTTACATCATCCTGCTCTGTGATGGCCAAGAGATTATTTTTTCATTTTCATTTAACACTAAGAGAGAATTAACAACCTCATTTAAAATATTCCACGCAGTCTGTCTAGACACATTAAAACGATCACCAATATCCTCAGAGAAAAAAAAAGAAAAAAAAATTTTTGTATTTAATATCAATTATTTGTTGATTTAAAACTCAGTTAGTTACACCATAGAAGAGCAACGTCACATCCATTCACTGGGTGAAACAATTGCATTAAATATGTATAATCTGCTATTCTTTTATATACTGCATCTAAGTTCATATATTGCTTCGTATAAACAAACCTGAATGATTCTTGATTTGCCAATGTCCATAGGCAGAATAAAAGCTGTTTTTGAGGAGAGACAGGTCGTCTTCCAGAGGAAGTAATTTTTCTGTGTCTAAAATTGCCCTTATTTTTTAAAGGAGACTTTCAGAAGATTCTCTTGTAAGTCTAAGACACTAGTCGGCCGGTGTGGAGGTTGCGAGATAATTTGAAAAAAAAAAAAAAAAATCGAAAAATCTCTATCCAAAAGTAATGCTATACGGAAAAAAATTACCAAATGTTTATACCACTTTCACAAAATAAGAATGCGTATGTCGTATGCAAATTTAATCAATCTGAATGACGGTATGCAGATAGATGCATGCTGGGAAAACATCATCCAGTATAAAAGGAACGGAGGTTACCAAAACTCAACTACCCACTGATGAGGCGTTGCGAAATGCATTTGGGAAATAGAACTAATAAAATTATGAAAGTATAGCATCTTTTCGTCCTTTTTTTGTCTTCTTAACTCACTCGAAGTCGGATTTTAAAGAGTAGCTTTTTACTTGGATTTTAATTTAAAGTTTTTTAGAATTTAAATTTTTTGAATAGTGTCGTACTTAATTTTTACAAACGTAATGGCCGCCGCAAACTAGGCAATATCGAAGCAAATTCGTTCGATCATCGCCTGCTTGATGGTCATCGATTGCCCGTCATCGACTCAACGTCATTCTACGTCATACCCTTCGATGGAAAGTAGGCGGTCCGTTCGACGAGACGTCGAACGGACCGCCTACTTTCCATCGAAGGGTATTTCCATCGAAATTTCATTTAACGATCCCGACAGCCATATAAATCGTGGACTGTCCGGCCTAATCCCGGACATATAATAAATCTACCTATAATTCGAAATATAGATAGTACTTGACTTTCAAACGAAACGCGTTTCTTAAAACATGCACAAAAATCGAATGTCTGAAATTGGAGGAACAGACTCGCGTGGTAGGAGTCATTCAAATATCCCCTCCCCAGTGCGGACGTTGTATGTATTGATAACAATTTTGTAACGGCGAGTGGTGGGTGTTAGCATGATGACGACGTTCTAAAACTCTTTAAGAATTTCCTGTTTGAAAGTAATTTTTATCAAAATCATTATATAGTAGTGTTTTGATCAATGATACGCAGCAAGTTCTTGCTTATTTAAATCGTTGCACTTTAATACTTGTAGAAGCGCTGTACGATATTAAATGTACTCTAGCAGAACTTTTAATATGAAAGGATAGTGGCAAAAATTTAATATTTACAGATATTATATACCAATATATCTTTAAGCGGTATTTTCTGTGTCTGTAGGTCAGTAATGGCGAACCCGTGACCCGCGCGACGATTTTGAAGTAGGCTACCGCATTGAAAGTTTAGAAAGTATTAGGATTTTATAAATTATAAAAAAAAATATTTGATAATTTCAAAACTTTGCATATATAATGTAAAACAAGTATCCTAAAGCTGCCGTGGAAAGTCTTAAAGGCCATTAATTAAAACCTCAGAAAAATTATCAAATAAATAAACAATAGCATACAGGTATACCTCGCCTTACGTCGGTAATTTGTTCCAGGAGAGGCGACGTAAGTCGAATTTACTTGTGTAAGTCGAAACTACGGTGGAAAACGCCAATAATGAGCAATTAAAGACCGCTAAATAAGACGACAACGCAGAAACCCAGATGTTTTCATGTTTCGTTCTGTAAGATTTATGATAATTATATTAACATTTACTGTAAATGTACATATTTTAATATGATTTTATGTGCTTTTAACGCTTTTCTAGTGATATTACGAACTTCAATATTTGTGGCGGACGGATGTAAAGTCGAATAAAATGACTTAAACTTGATTTTTATTTTTCCATATATATATTATATTATATATATATATTTGACAAACGACGTATAATCGAGAACGACGTAACTCGAGGTATACCTGTATTTCCGATTAAACGAAATATCTGTTTCTACTGTAATCGCACTTTCTTCTTTTCACTTTTACCTTGGGTATTAAGAAATTAAATAAACTCATGTATAAGATAAATAACAATAAAGTGCAATTTGTAAGCACTTTTTGTTGTCTTTTTAATTACTCAAATTAAATATTTGGCCTGAGATTTGGAGTTACCGTACTAAATTTCGAATAGAATTTTGACCTACCTCCGGAAAAAGGTTTACCATCGCTGGTCTAGGAGTTACTTAATAGATCTTTTGTGGTAAATCGGTGAATTTTGTGTTTTTTTCTTCTATTGGCCTATTTTTAAAATTAGCTTCGCCTCGACAGAAAGTATGAATAAATTAATGTACCATAAATTTGTTTTATAGAATAAATTGCTCAATTTTAATAAGAAGAGGGTGGCAGATCGAGCGTAACATTGGTATGGGATGTGTAAAAATTAGTGACAAAATGTGAAGTGGGTAGGTAGTCAAAAAGGACTTATAATTTGTGAAATCGTATTTAAACGATCTCCCTTTATGAGATCATTCAAATACGATTTCACTAATTTCCAGACATCCAAAAGAACAGCTATAAAATCTCTTGTTAAAGTAGGAAAGTTCTCATTTCTTTTTACAATGAATATGTAATAAAATACAAAACAGTATCTAAAATATTAAAATTCCAAATAAAACAGAAATACAGATGATAAAGTTAATTTTCATAAATGATTTTTATGTTATTGTAACCGAAATTAGCAGAAATTGTCACTGCTCGAAATTTTTGTTTTTTCGATTGAAAAATGTACGAAAGTGTGGATTTGGAGTATGAAAAAGGAGTTAAAGACATCAATGTATCGAGTACGTATAAACGAGTTGTCGGAAAGTCAAGGACTGCCTGTATATAGGCCTACTACCGTTTGAACGAGGGAGACGAAAAATAAAAATTTAATCCTTTAAATCAGGGATGGGCAACCTTTTTCTATGTAAGGGCCGCATTTTAAAACTTTTGTACTGACGCGGGCCGCATACAAGAAAGAAGAGGAAAAAAAAAATGCCGGTAAATCGCAATTATTTATTCATATATAATTATAAATTAGCATATGTATACTTAATTTAGCTTCTGGAACTGATGTAAACGTAATATATCGGAAATATTTGGTTAAATATTCGTCACAGCTAGTTTTAAATTAGTTTCGATAGTTGTTTATTTATAGTTTCGATATGTCTGTTAGCCGGTTTCTTGTTTTAATTTTTACTAAATTCATCGCGGAAAAACTATTCACATACGTAAAATTGTAGAAAATAACGTTTGGATTTTTGCTGCATACTTCCTTAAGCTGGGAAATTGATATACAGTATTTATTCATATTTTATGCGAAGCGGGCCGCAAAAAATATTAATGCGGGCTACATGCGGCCCGGGGGCCACCGGTTGCCCATCCCTGCTTTAAATAATTAAAGCATAAAGGCCAATAAAATATTCCTAATTACATATACGGTATTAATCATTAAATACTTTAGAAATTATAAAAATTTAAATAATTATTACAACTATTCAACTGCATTTTAATACAGCTTAATGATTTTAAAAAGAATATCTCTGTTAAGTAAACGAAAAGTAAATGTCTACATCTAAATAAAATTCGAACAGACTTTCCTAAACGTAATAATTTAATGCAGGCCTACATACAGTAAACTATAGAGAAATGTATAATTATATGGTTAAAAGTACCGAGCTTTCATTGGGCACGTTTCCTCGTCAAGCAGCTAAGTAAGCTAACCAATGACATAGTTCGTTTCATACGGAACTATCGACTAGCTTATTTAGCTGCTTGCCAAAGAAACGTACAGTACCTATTAGCTCGAGATATGACGAAATACAAGAACGAAAAGTGCTCTTTAAAGGTGCTCAAGAAAATTCTTTGTAAATTTCGCTTCCTCCGTTTAAATTTTACTTGATGATCAATACATAAATTAAGGAAAGAAAAAAAAAAAAAAAAAAACTGTAGCCAAAAGTTATTATAGTCAGATATAACACAACTGCTTGAATCATAGTCTTATGATATCAGCCTTTATAACAACTGCAATAGACGTAAATACTATTTATTAAGCAGCTAAACGACGACGCGATAATAGTGTAAATTAAAAAAAGAAAAAATTAAAAGTTAGATAAATTTGCTGTATTTTACGCTGAAATAATAACTGTAAAAAAATGATAAAAACTTGAAGTTCATAAGTTTTGTAAGACTCGATTATTTTTGAAATAATTACAAAAACAAATATTAATAATTCCGAGATAAGGATAAGAGGATCTACGTTTATTGACGATCTTTACAGATTCCAAAGTAACTTTAATATTAAAAAGATAAAAGAACAATTTTAAAACTGTATTAAATTCCAAAATATTGAATATTATCAAATAGATTTTTCTTATTATCAAAATTATATATTTTATTTACAAAATTTTTATTAAGCGTTATTATTTTCTAGAAGTAAATATGTTTATAAAACTGATACATATAAATTTAGTCTGTCTCGGATGACATATATTAATCACTGTTTATATTTTAATGAAATACACGTTTTAATTACTGATTGACCTACTGCACGCGACTTTATGGTCAACAGATAGAATAGGAGAAATTGTATTTATTATATATGTTATCAATAAAATGTTTGTCCCAGAAAATGACGTTCTAAATATTAACAGGTGTACGGGAGACACACATTATCTGTAGGAAGATCCCGACCACCTGTCACTATCCTCGACGTCATTAGCATTTATCCTATTGCGCATCACTCTTTATTTTTAAATGTATTAACAATATGGTATGTTAAACTGATTCTCTTAGGTAAGTTAAATGCGATATTCCAAAATAATAATTATTAGTTATTTCCTTTAATTATTATAGGAGATTAATAATTTTGGTCCCGCTTTTGTTTGAAAATTAACAGAGATAAATGGTAAACGGGATTTATTAATTAATTTCAGTATCGAGTCACGTGATGTAGACGAATTTTCGATTCGTAAATGGCCGAAAATCAACTAGAAAAGTTATTTAAAGAATGCGACGTTCAAGGGACCGGTTATTTATGCCAAGAAGGGATGAGGGAATTGTGCGCCCGCGTCAGTGTTTGCGTGCAAGACGCGGATGCCATTTTTCAGACGCTAGATACGGACGGAGACGGGAAAATTACTTTTAACGATATTTCTACGGGCTTATTAGAGTTTTTGAATCAGAATTCCAATAGCCAAAAGGACGGATGCAAAACCCCGGATTCGGAAACCGATTTTGTACACGATAAGCACCAACTTGTCTTACAAGCGTGGCAACATTTCGCTACCGAAGTTGGAAAATCCGATAAAATTATCAGGTAAGATTTCATAAAAGAAGTTTATCAATTTTCTTAATAATTATTTTGCCTTGTTATTTTGTAGAATAATAAACGAATTATAACATATTTTACTTTGTCGGGTAATTTTTAAAGATTTTAATTTGATTTTGTGTATGAAAAATTACAATTCTCTATATAACTTCGATATAGTTTTATATCAAAATTCTAAGAAACTGTAGAAAATAATTTTATTGTAAAAGTCGCGAATCTTTTCATTTCGGGAGACATTACAGTTGTGAATAAATATATGCCGTTTTCTTTTATTTTTATATATATTTGAAGTTCTGTAATCTTTATCAATTTAGTCATAAACACATTCGATAATCATTTTTCGTGCCGTATTTATCATTTTAAGTAAAATGAAAAGACACGATTCTAAATTTCATTAATTATTATAAAATAGACAATTTCAATTTGCATATATTCTATGTGATTACTTCAACTTTTACATACTCAACTTTTATTTTCTGTAATATTCTATGTAGCAAAATGAACATAAATTGAATGGTAATAAAACGATCTTTTTACAATATAAAATCGTTTCTACTCTGTAGCATCAATCATACGAATTTTCGATATTTAATAATTTGTAAATTAAAATATCAAAATTAAATAAATTTTAATTTATAATCATAAAAATGAATCAAATTTAATTAAGAATTAAAGTGTAATTTAAGTGTGAAGATTTTAATCTTAATTATTTTAAGCTCTATTGTAGATTACTAATTAAAATTTGTTTCATTAAAATTATTACTTAAAAAAACTTTACGAAATAGAAATAAATAATATTTACGCTCGAATTAGTTTTATATTTCTACGCAGGTTTATTTTTAGACATTAATTAATTAATCAATTAGAGAAGCTTCAACTAATTCATTTTTGAATTCCATTATGAAAAATTTCATAATTTATATACATATATAGGCCTATTTTTAATTCTTTCCACTCCGTAGGCACTATTTTTAGGGCCCACAATGGGCAGCCCGGGTGACGTTTCCGGGACAGACCTGATTTGAAAAATTCTTGGTGTTTTTCGACCTCCCGGGTTCCATCCCGGATCCTCCAAAACGAAAAGCTGATGCTTTAACCTCTTGGGCCATCGGCCAGCATATTTTTTATGTTAATTCTCGTTAAATATGTTACATAGAAAATAAATATAAGCAACACCTACGCGATGAAACCTTTTCAATGTCGTTCTATTGTGTTCAAATCAACAATGAAACGTTACAACTATTAAAAAAAAAAACTATTAAAAATTTAAAATAAAACAGTAAATTATTAAAAAAATGTTATATAAAGAATTTTTCAAAGATTTTTAAAATTAGTAAATTCTACGTGCAAAAAACTTATTTGTCCTACGGAATTTTCAGCATAATAATAATAATATATAACGATAACATTTTTAAAGAAATGTAAACGATTTTTGATAGATCCAAATAATATTTTAAAATAATATTTAAAAAACAGAATAAATCATTAGGTTAATTTATATTTAACTGCCTTTATTTCCTAATATTTTATTGCGCAGCAAACACAAGTTTAAAATGGTGTATTTGCTCCATTTTTCCATATGGCATTAAATAAATATAAATTTTCGACCTTCGTCCTCTTATCACACATTTATTCTTTAATTTTTTTAATTTTGAATTTAATGTTTTACATTGCATAATTTTATTTTTCTATATTATAATCTCTAGTATTAACTAGACTTATCTTTATTGTGACAGTAAATAGGAAATTGCAACGATATAATATTATCCGATTAATTATTTCATTATTATATTAATATTTCATTGGCATGTTACAGATTTAATTTATGATGATATTTATTAAAAAGTAGAGAGAACAAGTAAACAAAACTAATTTATATTTTTGAATAAAACTAATAATAATAATAATAAATTTTCTTCATAAATCAAGATATAATAAATCTAT
Source organism: Centruroides vittatus (assembly GCF_030686945.1). Taxonomy (NCBI): domain Eukaryota; kingdom Metazoa; phylum Arthropoda; class Arachnida; order Scorpiones; family Buthidae; genus Centruroides; species Centruroides vittatus. The sequence goes on from NW_027122637.1 coordinate 883,284, forward strand.
CGAGTAAATAATACCAAGAGAAATCATGCTTGGGTAGAGGTATCGATAGACGATTCGACCATAAATGATACCTCTACCCGAGCATAAAGTATCTTTTAAAACCGATGTTAAAACTGTTTGCCAGAAATTATCGTTGGTTTGCAGCATTGAACTATTTTCAGTTCTCTACATCTAGCTGATGTTTGATCAGCAGTTTTCTCTTTTCCGTTAACGTTGCAAATATCACTATTAGATCATATGGTTTATTGTGGATATTAAACTAGAAATAATTCAAAATAAAATAGATTGAAAATTATTTTTTAAAATAACTTTTTATGACGCACTAACATTTCAAAAATGAATTTAATTTTTACGATATGATTTGGATATATAAATTGGTTTTTTATAATACACTTCGAGTTCGTAGCGTTTATATTATATTTTCAAATTTAATAAAAATTTTACTGATTTTTTCTTGCTATATAAAATTTGTTAAAAATGATCCTATTAAAATTTGTATTATAATTACAATAAGATAATTAAAATTTATAGGCCTATATTAAATCACTTGTTATAAATTAATTTTTACGTTTAACGTATTATATAAAAGCTTGATGTTTATTTTATTTCTGTTATCCTTTTCAATCATTGGTAAAAGTTTTATTGAATCGATAAATTACCTTTTATTTTTTACGCATTAAAAAAAGATTTACACCAATTTTACTAAATGACATATCGAAAGAGTTCAGTCGGCGGCTGTCTCCAAGCGCCGACAGAACAGTACTGTACGTCATCCTCTTAAGGTGATAACACAATTATTAACCAAAAAACAATTGATATCCAAACAAAAACATTTGAGATGTCAAAAAATTGCACTAAGTAACGAACGAAAGAAATATATTCTTCAAGCTTATATATTTCTTATATAAGCTTGGCACTTCAAATATAGGAAACAATCAATGAACGAGTTGCTTATTTAAGTTTCTTGGAAACATTTAAAATATTGGTGCCGCCTTCTGTTATGATATTTTATTTTAAAAACTATCTTTTTAATTATTATAAAATAGCAAAACTCTTAATTTTCAGGATAGGGATGGGTTTTATAAAAACGTCTAAATGCTAATAACGAATAAAATCGTCATTAAGTCCGATTCTATTCGAGATATGACAAACGACTCTCATTTATCTCCCACCCCGTCGATCATTAACCACAAAAATTTAATAGCATCAATCCCCCTAATACACAAACCTCCCTGCAATTTTTCAGAAATTTTCGACGAAAAAGCATACGCGTTATTAAGCTTCGAAGAGCGTGAACAAAATCGTGTCTCCCACATACACTAACATCCATACATACAGAAAAATATCCGAATTTTTTAGCATTTCTCAATGTTTCAAGATCCCTGAGTTCAAAAATTGGAGGGGGGGTATTTTTGACCGATCGCCATATTTTCCCTCATATATTACAAAGCCGAGAAAATAAAACTCTTTTGGGTATCGCTTCGAAGCGCCAAGCTTATCTTTACCAAAGAAAATCTTCTAAGAAAAAAGAAAATTGACTTTCGTCTAAATTGTCATAATTTTTTACATGGCGCATTTTTTATATCTCAGATATTTTTTGTTAGGATAATGAAATATACAAAAGGAAAACGAGTTAAAAATAAATAACTATTTGAGTTTCCCGTACTAATATGTAAATAATAATAATTAATCTGTAGATCTACGTTATTACGTATTAAATGACTATTTTCTGAAGCATAATCGAGATGAATTTTCAAATTTTGCGAAAACTGTCCGAATTTGAACTTTTCCGATAAAAAAATAAATGAACTAAACAAATATAATAAATACTCTAAAAATTAAATTTAATTGTTCTATAATTTATACGTTTAAGTGTTCTCAATATAGTAAATTTGATTTTTTTTTTTTAATAGTGTTCATGGATTCAAAACGAAATTTTGTTCATTCTTCTGAAATAAAAATTTCTTAAGCTGATAAATTTATACCGTATATTTGAAAATAAATAAGATGATTATACTAAGAAATTTAAAGAAAATGCAAGATAGTTGCTAAATAGCTCGAGAGATATTATATTATTAATTAAAGTAATAAAAATTGATATAGTCCGTGTCTGGATTAGTTATTAGAAGTAAAATAGATCCGAAACAATTTTATTGAATAATTTTCGTCTATTTATTAAGTTATAATTAATATGTTTTCGCAGAAAAACGAATTAAGGAATGAAAGTTTATTCAAAAAACTTAAAAAAATAACACGAACATGTGCATAAAAACTAATAATGGCACTAGAATAGTCTTAATTATAATATTTGATGATAAATTTAGACTTTTTCACGACATTAAGAATATAGCAAAGCTGTTCTTACATTTGAATTACGAATTATTTGAATTAAGCAATCTGCACAAAAGCGTGGTTCTATAAAGTAGTACTGTACGTTCATAAAAATTATACATATACAGTATATAACAGTAGTAAATTTTACTCACTCGTAAAATTATTTTCGACGCAATACGCTATTAAAGTGCATCATAAAATTTTTTACAGTTTTATTTTGAAAGAAGAGAAATATGGGATTAATTATTAATTATGCACTCTTTTACAACTTGAAAATCTGCTATTCATTTTCTAGAAAATATTATATGTGGTATCGTATTAAATCCATATTATCTGTATTTATATATTAAAACCAAAATGTTCTATTCCCACCGAAACTGAAACCAACACTTTACAAAGACCACCCGTTAACTCTTCTGTGAATTCATGGGAAGAGTTAACAAATGAGAAGGAAGGTCTTTGCATAGGGCCTATGCAAAGACCTTCCTTCAGGTTGCAGGCTACTAATTAAAATATTAAAAGCAAAATGTTCCGTCACCGCCACACACAAATAACGTAAATTAAAAAATTAATTTGATTTACAATTTGAAATTTTCAAATTTAAATTAATTATAGTCACCCACGGAAAGCACTAACGACGTCCAGCGAATTAAGCGAGTTAAAAAGAGAAATTGTTTGACTGTTGACGCTATTATATTAACTATTTTACCAAGATATTTTGCCGAATATTTGCTTTTTTATGAAATTATAGATAATACTTTTAAAGATTAAACTGCTCTAAAAGACTACTCTAAAGATTAGAATAAATATTATAATAATTATAATGTAATATTATTATAATTATAATGTACAGTATAGTTTTTTTTTTTTTTTTTTTTTGTAGTTACTGGTAGTACATAAGCCTAGGTAATTACGATATTCACTTAATCAAGCATCTGGTGCACAATAAATTTTTTAAAAGTAAAGCCACCTATTGTCGCTAGGTGCTTCTATTTTGGTTACATTTTTTATTTAATTATTTTAAGCTTCCCGCCACGAATTTTGCATATTGCTGTTTGACAACTGACACATCAATATTTATATTAAATAATATTTATTTTTCTTAATTACTTATCAATAGCTGCCTGAGCCAAGTGAATCTTGTCAGGTAGTAATGTAGTAGGCCTAATCCGTAAGTTTGTTAGTCTTCCATTTACTAAAACTGCAATAGAGAATTGGATTACAAATCTGTCTCCTAGATAACTTACACACATTTTAATGCTTAGATGGTTGGCCACAAATGGATATAGCAATTTTTACTTTTTACCTGTTCTGGCAATGAAAGCAGCCACAAATGGTTTATCAATTTTCATTTGCGGTCTCTTACTAGACTTGATTTGCTATTAGGTCTTCCCTTAATTTTTATACAATAAGCATGGTTTCTTAATTGGTACGAATTAATCAAGTTTACCTTACACATAACTGCATTTTCCATTGGCGGTAAAAAATTCTAAATAACCATTATTCTTTCATAAATATCTTTATCAAAGATCATACTTTTAAATTGTTTTCGGTATTATTCCTTTCATAGTTACAATGTATTTTTGAATTATTCTCAATAGTTCTCTTACCTGTTGTTTATAACTAACTCTTTACTATCTCATATATTACGTATTACAGGATTAACACCGTGATAAACTGAATCACTCTCATTCAATTCACTTAAAATTAACCAAGATGAGGTTAATTGCAACCAGTTTTTAAAAGATTTTTCACAATTGCTAAAATACTGAATTATTTCTTACAGTTGAAAATAATTTTTGGTAATTGCTTTCCTGTCGATTACTAATCTGCCTTAACAACATAAAATAACTTCTGCAAATGTTAATATTTTTTGCTGTTAATTTCGTACTCTTAAGTTTCAGCTAAACCTATAACGCTAGATTCATTCAACGTCTTTTGAAAACTAAATGTATTAGGGTACCCTAAGTCAAATGTATTTCTAAAAAAGACTTAGTATCTACTTCACACCAAACATTGAACTAAGTTATTTTTGATTCTGGTATATCAAATAGCCATTTCTTTTAACTTCGAAATAATAAGGAAAAAGTTCAGTTGCTCTACGTACACGTGATTCTTGACAGGCAAGATCGTACATTATTTGCATTTTCGGTTGATCGATTGATTTTCTTTTTTAAGTAAATGAAACGTTGATAGCGCTTGAATTTTTCGATTTACATTCTAATTACAGTACTATAGGTTCTATAGGTTCTAATTACAATATTATAGATTTTAATGATTTGAACTTTAATATTTTCTTCATCTATCAAGTCCGTAATTTTGAGGTTTTTTTTATATATCTAGTATATAAATTAAATTAGACAATCGCCAGCTATTTTGATATCCATTAAAGAAAAATTATAAATCATTGGCTCATAATATTTTTTATGAGTTGCAATGGGAAGTTCCCATTTCCTTTTTAAATCTGCAGAATTTCCATTTTCCACAACCGTAACCTTTTTTCCCAATAATCCAAATTAATTCTTAATATCTCTAAATTCTTGGTGTTAAATATGAATAAGAATTCTTACTTCCTCATATACCTTTACTGATTAAAGTAATAGAAACGTGTGAAGTCTAAATTAGTTTATCATTTTTTGTAAAATTTCCGTTAGCATTCTCTAAGAAATGCTTACATGTTTCCAAAATACTATCAATTCTTCCTTTACTATATCTTCACGAGATAAGTTTATTCCATTGTTTAGACTAGATTTAGCTTGTGTTTGAAACATCGAATCCAAATTTCCGGACTTCGACACGACACGACTCATTAACGGTGGACGAACGAGACACAGGACCAGGATTGGACTCAATATTAATAATAAAAAATATTATTAATAAATAAACATAACACCTAGCCAAATTCATATCTAATTTTATCAAAGACAAACAACAAAATCAAAGAAAATTAATTAATAAGGGCGTCTTCAATTTCGCGCAGCACTTTCGATTACAGAGTGCCCCAAAATCAATATAATATTTTTATTACGTTGATTTTGATGAAGATGAATTTGATTAAAATCAGGATTATTTCAATTGGTAAGTGATATATGAATTCTGAATCAAATTTTAATTAGGTTGAATAGTTTTGCACCTGTTGATGTATTACTGTATTATTAGAATTCATCAACTTGAAAATTCAAAATAAACAAATAATGCAAACCAATAAAATACTTTTAACTTTTAAATCAAAACTTCTATATTTTATATGAAAACTAAAATTCTAGTTTTGAACTTTTTAAATTATAAAATGTATTTTAAATTATATATATAGGCCTAATGTTATTTGGAAAATTATAATTTACAAATAAAAATTGAATTTATTTTATTTATTTATTGTTTACCTTTGTAATTTGTATTAAACTTTTACCAGGATTTAGTACAGTATTCTAATTTTTCCGTAATCCCATTTGGGTGTCTAACTTACTTATGTTATTAGAAATTGTATACTCTGATAGCCACATAAGTGCGATTTTACTGTATTTTCTATTTGAAGTTATAATTAATATAATATTATCGAGAATAATGCAGTTTTAAGCAAAATTCCAGTAAAAAAAGGAATACGAATTTATTAAAATTTAAAAACTGTTAGAAGATACAGCAATCTTTGAAACTGTTTTTTAGGCTTTTACTACTGCAAATTAAATAGAATTATAAATTTTACAATGTTTATTTATTTTTGACATTTAAACAGTTATTTATAAAACAATAGATAATTATAAAAACATTTTAAAATCGCAATTTTTTATGCTGCATTATCCTAAAGCTCTAATATAATGTTAAAACGAAGTTTTAACAAACTTGATAGATTTAAATTTTAAATTATAAAATATAAATCTATTTATCAGATTATGCTTAATTTTTATGATTACAGTAAAAAAATGAACTGAACTTTTTGAACATATTTTATTATACTACACTATCTTAAAAGTAAGCTCCTTGTACAGTACAAGATACACATTTCTGCCACTGTCTATACTATTTGTCAAAACAGTCCTGGAAATTATGTTTTTATGATGTCTTTAAGAACTTTGAGAAAGTTTTGTCTTTCATAGTCAGATATTTGTTTACCGTAACAATGCGCACTCACATCAGTCGTTCCTGCTAAACGAATACCTGACCAAGAAGAGCGTAACAGAATTTTTCCAATCTCCTTATTTTTCTGATCTTGTCCTCGCAGACTTTCATCAGCTCTCTAAAATGAAAAGTTGCAGGTTCCATTTAGCTACATGGGTGGAAGCTGCAGCAAGTGAAGCACTCAAACGCATTACAAAAAACGGTTTCCAGAGCTACTTTGATAGCAGTATGGTCTCTAGCAGAAGTATGTAGCTGCAGAAGGAACTAAGTTAAAATGTAAAAATTTCTGTGTTGTAAAATAAAACCTATTTTTACCTCACACGATGTTTTTCTTTTTACTTGTAGGAAACTGTAGTACTTTCTAAAATTTTACTACTACTGTAGAAATTTTGGTTAATGTTACACTAGATATCGAAGATGGCGGAGCTTCCGGTCGCCATTTTGACTGCCATTTATGTATGCGTAATTATCGAAAATAGTGACCGCGACGTATTAGTTACAAAACATCGATCTTATAATTTAGGATATTAAAAAAAATAAATAATATGAAACCATAATTTTACTTACATTAAGTAAAATTATGGTTTCATATTATTTATTTATTTATTTTTTGAATCGGAAACGAGAAACTGATGCACAATAATGTATTGTGCATCAGTTTCTCGTTTCCGATGTTTGGTTTCTACCGGAGGAAACTCCACATTACAAATTGACGTTCTTTTTTTCTTATTTTTTATCCGGTTTCTCAGGTATTTTGCCTTTTTTTTCTGTTACCTTTTTTTCTTTCTTATTATTTTTAATTACTGGTACAGACTCAGGTTCCTTCCATAAAGGTACTCTTCCAGAACGAGGAAATATCTTACTTAAATGTTTCACAAAAATGTAAATCTTTCACCAGGTTTTTTTGATGGCCAATTCAGATATTTTTTATACATAAAAGAATACGTGTACGAGTCTGACAGGTCTTCTGTGTAATGCTTTAGCAAATTATTTTTTGTTTTTCAAATATCCCCATAATCTTTCGATATTTTGAGTATGAGTGCCGCCTGTTTTCGGGTTCACAAAATTTTCGGAATGATTAACTGTTCTGTGTTCAATTTCTACTCCTTCCAAGTCATTTATGTGGTTGTAACCTTTCCAGTTATCAGTCAACACTACACTGCCAGAATTTACAAATTTATAAATAATCCAATTAAGAGTTACTTCAGATCTATCGTTTACTTGACATATAAAACAACTTTTATCTTCTCGACATATTCCGCCTACTACCCATTTTGTACTTTTTAGTTTACGGCTTTTTTTCGTATTTACGTTTACATATAACTGTTTTGTCTATTTCTACGGTTTTATTCGGACCTCCAATTTTAAACGATGTCATATTATGCAAAGCAACTAGCATCACAAAACGTATATGGTTAGACCAGTCAACTGCAGCCTTGTTAGAAATACCTGCAGCAATTGCTGAGGTAGTTGAAGATCATTCCAATCCCAGATAATGCCATAAAACGACAATATTTTAGCCAAGAAATTTTACCACATTTACCTTTAAACGTTCCAGCAAAGGCTGAACTATTATTCCAGCATGTTTGACATCGCATCACACGAGTTCCTATCATTTCGATATACTAATTTGCAAGCTTTTGAACATTTCTTGCATACATCATCAGTATGCTGTAATCCTAAACGTACTGCGAATTTAAATCCTTTGTCAATTCTGGGATCCAAACCTATTTCCAAATACTCGGATTCTAGTAGTTGATAAAAATTATGGGAGGTGCATCCGGCCCAAAATTCTTCAGAATTAATATCAATATCATTCATTTTTAACAAATTAATATCAGCAAAATCCTACTAAATTAATGTTATAGTTATCAAATAATTGAATTAGAATTACAATAGTAGTATTTATGAAACCGTGCCGGTGCTTATTCTGCAACTTGAACACAAACTATATGGTGTATTTTCTCGGACTATATGGTGTATTTTCTCGGATTTTCTTCAGAACTTAATACACGTATCAACTGAAAAAAAATTAGTGATGAAATTTGCCATGTGTCCGAGAAAATACACCATATAGTTTGTGTTCAAGTTGTAGAATTACAATATTTTAAATTAATATTAACTTAATCCAATAAATCTTTAACACAATTAATACGTTAAATCAATGATATCACATCACTAGTTACTTTGTTCTTATAAATTTGCATATTACAACGTAATATATCACAGCTCCCTCTATCAACAACGTCACTTGGAAATCTGATTCGAGATTACCGGAAGATCCGCCATCTTCGATGCTCTAGGCATCGAAGGTGGCGGATCTTTTATTCTATTAACCGAAATTTTTAATTGTATATTTCGAAATATTTTCGGAGTCTCTAGAATTCGAATTAACGTGAATTCACAGTACACATAAAGCCCTATAATAGCATTATGTTACTTCGGATAATTTATTTTCATTATATACTAATTAAACAAATATTTAAAGAAAAGATCCATCTACCGCATGCACGACCTTGTAAAAGGTGATGTCATAATAAATGTTGCCGAGATAGCTTTATTGATTATGTAATTTATAATTTTAGTGAAGAAAATATTCTTGAATTATATAAAGAACTTCAAAAATCAAACAAGCCTCATCTGATATCTCAGTTTGAAACCGTCATGGCTGATCTGATGGAGAATGTAAATCGTTTGCAAGAAGAAAAGCATCGATTGGAACATTTTTGGAAACGGTAATAAATGTCATGGTTTTTTAAAGTATTACATTGTGGATACGAGATACGAGTTTAGATAAATAAAATTTTTAATAAATTCTCTATTTATTTTGAATAATTTTAATAGAATTCAAATTTATCATTTAATATGCTTTAAATATTTTTATTATAGTGAAAGAAAAGAACAAGAGTTGTATTTACACAAAATGGAAGAAGAGATGACAAATCAAGTGAAAGATTTAGAGTTGAAAGTAAAACGAGAGGTAGAATTAATTTGAAAAGTTAAATATTATTAAAATGTATTGTAAATATTAATTATATTTTACAGAATATAATTAATGTCATAAGATTGATTTTAATAAAATTATAATTTAATTTCAATTAAATTTTATAAATTCTAACTTATACGCTCGTATATTAAATTAAAACATTATTAATAACGGTAAAGTATCAATAACTTTAGTATGATTATAATAACTATAAATTACGCATTGAATTATATAGGCACAAGAAGAAGTTGAAACGGAAAGAAAGAATTTGAAAATAAAAATGGACGCCGAAATGGATGAATTACAAGCTCATTTATCTTTATTTGAAAAAGTAAACTTTTCAATATAATTATTTTGTTGGATAAATCATCAGAATTTTTAAATTAAATATTTAAATTCAGGTCAATTCGTGGCTCCAGTCCTGTGGTCAACATCATTTTCAAGACGAAAAAGCAAACGAAATAAGAAATAAATTAGAAGAGGCTTTACACGAAAATCATCAATTGAGGATGAATTTGATTGATACTCAAACTAATGTGGCTTTGATGAGAAGTGAAATGGCTCAGTTGAGAAATCAATACGAAGAAAAGTGCCGAGAACTTAATAGGTAGGTTAAATATATATGTTTTACAATTTAATCTGTATAGAATAATTAATTATTTTTTAACTTTTCAGTGAGAAGGAACGAATTATGGAAGTTTTGCATGAACATACCGTACTTGGCAGGCAGATTCACTATCTTCAGTACGCAAAATTCTCCGATTATACACCGTACAAATGTTTAAATCTGAATTTTATTTCAATAGATGTCGTATTTATTCTAATATATAGCGCACTGTCTATTAATTTTTTTCAGCTTGCAACTGTGCTGTTTATTAGTGCGTGCTTACTATTAGAATAAATACGGTGTATATATATATATATATATATATACATATATTAATTTTATTTCAGTGACGCTAATAGAAAATTAAATGATACCAACGATACATTGAGAGAAGCCATGCAGAAATCACCTGTCGATAATGTAAGTGACAAAACATATTTATTTACATTTATAATGATTGTAATATACTGAACTAAATTTAAAATTTTAAGCATGTTTTAATATAATGCAATGTTATTAAATTAGTTTTCACGAATTTTTCCACGTTCTGAACATAGAGGATCGATTATAGGAGATTATTTATATAACGATATTCTTTCTGAGAGAAGAAAAAGGTGATTTTAAATCAATATTTCATAAGCAATATTTTATACAATGTTAGAGATTTTTTTTAACTCTATTTTTATATGGATAATCCATGGTTTACCCAAGTTATCTGTTGATTTTGCAATTTGGAATTTATTACGAAATACGTAAACAGTTTTTTCTTTTTCCAAAGTCACGAAAATGTCGAAACCACTTACACGCATACATATGTATACGTATTGTTCGCCTTTAATCCTCCCTCGTTCATTTGTGCGTTAATCCACGCCTTAATTGGTGTTGTTAGACACTCCAATTTGTTTTTATCGCATCTTTTTTAGAAATTTCACAGACTGATACCGAAAAAAGTAGTAGGCCTATTCGTTTGGAAGCTTCGTCATTACAAAAGATGACAATCTGAAACCGCATTCGTGAGTTTCGTGTTACTGTAGCAGTTTAATTCAACATTTTTACAGAGGTTTTTTTTATAATTAAAATAAAGACCAAATCTGCCCAATAGGGATCACCATTTATTTTTTGTGTTCCAAGACAAAACACTTTTCGGCGACTGACCTTCCTTTTTAGGTTACTTGTCGCCGGAAGGTTATTAAAAAGTCCTTTTAAAACACAAATACTTCCAATTAAAATTATAAAAATTTGTAAAAAGGAACTGGTGACATAAATCAGACGTCTTGCTTACATCCATCTTGCCTTTTTCGGGGTGTCTTGGCTGCTTTTATCCACTGGGAACAGGCGCTGGGAAATGTAGATTAGACAGCTGACCCCTGCGACGATATTTGTAGAGTTTCATCAGTGAATTTTCGTCCGATGGAGAATTTTTTTATAATTAAAATAAGGTCTTTGGTCTTTATTTTAATTATAAAAAAATTCTCCATCGGACGAAAATTCACTGATTTTTACGGAGGGTTGATTTAAGTTTGCTTTCTGATAATGATATGTTGAAATCATTGATGACATTTTCAAATTTGAAAGCATAAAGAATGGGACAAAGAGCATGGCTGCATTTGTAACACGGGAATATTCTGACGAACGAAAGCATCAAATTATCCACAAATTTTTCGATAAAAGTGTTGGAATCGATACATTAAGTAGCCGAAATAAATTTTGATTAAATTTATTTTTAATTATTTTAGATAAGTTGTGGATGGAGCAGTTCTGCATACGGTCGAAATATTTTAATTTTTCATATAATTAAACGACGCTGTTTCTCACCTGCAAAAATATTGTGAAAATCTAATTAAAGTCCATCCTAAAGACCTAGAAGTGATTTTAAGTCGCGAAATGGGGCCATTTTACTTATTTATTTGATCCTGTTGTCCCTAACCTCTAATGATCTTTAGCTAACTCTGATTTCTGATAATCCCTCCTTTCTATGTAATGACTCTCCATAGAACCATTTGAAAGATGAATTTTTTATACGCTAGTTCTTTACAACAGATAGAAGCTAAGCAATTAATTCTCAAATTGCATCGAATATTATCTTATTGATTTAAAAATATTTCTATTTAATTTTTTCGTTTCTTTCGTTTACTTGTTTTATAATTACTTTGCATTTATAACGAACTGCTAACAGAAATGAAACGGTAGTGTAGTGAACGGAATATTTGACACAGTCGGTCTATCTTCTAAACTTTATATCGGTAAGTGCCATATTTCCAACGTCACTTCGATGGCATGGAGTGTTCGAAGATTTTATTTCAGTTCTAGCAATTTATTAAACTTGTGGGTTGCACGCTACTTCGGGTTATCCGTATGAAAATATTGTAATTTAATTTAATATACATTCGGTTTCTAATTATAACTGTAACTAAATAATGTTTTTCTTGTCTCTTTTCCAAGAACATGCTCGGAAGATGTGGAATTTGAAGATCATCCCGAACTAAATGTGACTGAAAGGACCAAAGATGATTTAGGTATAGTATAAATCAAACTTAATTTCATTCGATTAAAATTATTCTTTATAAAATTTTACTTATAACTGAAACTTCATTTAAACTATTTAATTTCTGATAAATTGAGACGGTGAATAAAAAAACGGACTCACATTAGGAAGTTTTCGAGAAAATAGAAGATTTGTGTTTCAATTCACTAGCATTTTAATGTGCATCGCTTTATTAATGTGGATGTAGCCTACTACACAACCGGTAGGGCATGTAACTGAACGGTGAAAGTTTCTTAGAAGGTGGATTGATGATGCACAAATCCAAATTTGTTAGTAGACTAACTTATTTTTTGTAGTTTTGTGAGATATGCCGTTTTCCCACTCAATTTATCTAAGTAACAAGCATTTTCAAATAATCAGATTTTATTCGAGTTTGAGAATGACCAATGAAATTCGATTACAGAAATTAAACAAAAATTTTTCCACCCACCATTTTAACACCAGAAAAAAAGAACGTGTACTTCTCGCCCACACTCTTGATCTTTGTGGGTAGCGTAACAAATAATTTATTAAAACAGTAAGAACCTTCCTTTACGGATACCGATTATATCTTTTCCCACATGTCGCAGATTATGTTGTAACCATATAGACAATGGGAAAGTAGAGAGAGATTGGGCCTATATAGCGTACCAATGTAAAAGCGATGGTTCGGTTTTCGGTTCATAAATTCAAAATAAAATACTGTGTAATACTGTGTCTGAGACACAGTGTCTCTGACGATAAATGTAAAATGTAAAAGTTTGCATGTGACTCGTAATTGCTGTTAATGAATTAGAAATTAGTTTTTAAAATACTTTAAGGAATATTCACAGAAAAAATGACAAAATTCTGTGTTCCTCTCTTTTTTCCAAATCTTAAAACTTTTCTAAAAATGTAATACGTAAATTAATCTCAATGTAACTGACGGATTAGTTTTATTGCTTAGAAAAACTTTCTAAACCAAATTTGTAATTAAAATAATTTAAACATTTTACAACATCTTAATTACAAAATTTCACAAACAGGAATCTCATTGAAATATTGTATTAAATTATATATTAAAAGATATAAGTTAATTTCTATCTAAAATCATATCCCAAATAGAACTGCCTTAAGATATGGAAATAAAAAATTAAGCCCAGTTAAATTTATATTATATATTTACTAGCAGGTAGGCCCGGCGTTGCTCGGGCAAAAGTAACGATAGCGAAGATTGAGATTATTACGTTATAGTCACAAAAGAAAAAGAGTAATTTCATCAATGAACTAATATTTCTAAAGAAAGGTCGAATTTGAAAATCGAATGTTCTAATATTGTTCGATTTTCACGACGTGTTCTGATTATATCGTTCGATTTTCATCGAACGTTCTAAAGAAGAAAGATCGAGAAAAACCGAACTAATCTGTTTAAATTTGAAAATCGAATGTGTTCTAACATATTATTCTTTTTCTTTTTTCTTTTTTTTTATAGAGCCCGTAAATCTTGCCCGTCGCTTTCTCTTGTTGTCCATTGTTACTTAACACTTCCATTGTTGACACATCCATTGTTACTTAACACTATCATTGTTACTTAACACTTTGGTGCTTGAATTTGGTACCCTAACTGTGTACCAAATTTCAACTTTCAACTCCTAACCGTTTTAGCGAATATTAAGATCATTACGTTATAGTATATTTACTATATCTAGCTCATGGTAGTATATTTACTATATCTAGCTATTACTATATCTATATCATGGAGTGCCATAGTATAAATCATTTTGGATAGTATAAATCAAACTTAATTTCATTCGATTAAAATTATTCTAGATAGATTAGGTGTTAGATAGATAGAATAGATTTAGGTGTTTTTATTGGTTTTCACAGAATGCAAGAATTGGGTCTCCTTGTTTCCAGACTAATTACAGAATTTTTAGATAGGTCTAAAAGTATGTTCGATTTCCCACAAAAACGAAAAAAAAAAAACTGCATCTGCGTCTTGCACGTCGCTTTCTCTTAACACTTCCATTGTTACGTAACACTTCCATCGTTGATGGAAGTGTTAAGACTTAATCTTGTCCCTCTTCCCCGTGGGTATGTATTTCGAAAAATCCCTTCTTAGTGTGCGTTCTCGTGACATACCCTAACTGTGTACCAAATTTCAACTTTCAACTCCTAACCGTTTGGACACGTCTCGATAACGTATATAGAAGCTTTAATCTCGTCCCTCACCCCGTGAGGAGGAATTTCGAAAAATCCCTTCTTAGTGTGCGTTCTCGTGACATACCCTAACTGTGTACCAAATTTCAACTTTCAACTCCTAACCGTTTGGACACGTCTCGATAACTTATATAGATAGTTTAATTCGTCCTCACACCGTGAGGAGTAATTATCGGTTAAACATCCCTTCTTAGTGTGCGTTCTCGTGACATACTCTAACTGTGTACCAAATTTCAAACTTTCAACTCTAACAGTTTGGTGCTCTGTCAGGATTTTCTATTATTATTATGTTGGGTTAAGTGAGATATACTCGGTTAACACCGGTGGCTGTGTACTATGCCGGACCAAAGTCAAGGCATAGTAACCAAAACAGAAATTAAAGAAGTGTATCAGTGTGTGTGTCTGTATTCAGGAATTTTCTCACAATATGACATGTATTCAATATAGTGGCCTTCTGTAGTGTGATGTATGTGTTTCTATTCAATTCTAATGTGCCCAGGCTTTTGTGTAGTGTGTGTGGTATGACACCTGTAGAAGAGAGAACGACAGGTACAATAAGCACCCTATCCATCCTCCACAGATGCCTTATTTCCTGGGCGAGTTCTGTGTACTTGCTAATTTTTTCAGTGCATGCGTTTTGTATATTGTGAGTGTTTGGAATGGATATGTCTATAATGTATGTGATTTTATTGTGTTTGTCAATGAGTGTGATGTCTGGTCTGTTGTGGTAAATTGTTTTATCTGTGATTATGGCTCTGTCGTAGTACATTTTGTGCGTGTTGTTTTCCAATACTGTCTGTGGAATGTATTTGTAATATGGTTCGTGGATGTCTACTAATTTGTGTTTCTTTACAAGCTCTTGGTGTATTATATTTGCTACTTGATTATGTCTGTGTAGATAATCTGTCTGTGCCAAGAGCTTGCAACCAGAGGTGATGTGTTGTATAGTTTCTGGCATGATGTGACATTTTCTGCATGTGTCATTTGTGAGTGTTGCATCTTTGAGTATGTGTTTTCTGTAGTTTTTAGTATTTATGACCTGATCCTGTATGGCGATCATGAATCCTTCCGTCTCCCCAAAGAGGAATCCCCGAGCTAACCAGCTGTTTGACGCAGTTTTGTCAACAAAATCCTGGGCCAGATCATAAGGATGCCTGCCATGGAGTGCCTTTCGAGCCCACGATTGCTTAATGGTGTCTATGCTTTTTATATGTTCTGTTGTGTCCATATGATGTGAGTGTAAGTTTAATGGTGTGTTATTCGAGTCTGCTAGAGTTACTGCTTTATGTAATTGTGATGTTTCTTGTTTTTTGTAGAAAAACTCTCGCAGTGACTGTATTTGTTTGTAGTGAAGGTTAACTATGTCAATCAGGCCACGTCCGCCATCTTTACGTGGAAGGGTTAATATGACCAATTTTATTAATTCCATTTCCCAAGGAAATGGAATTAATAAAATTATGAAAGTATAGCATCTTTTCGTTCTTTTTTTGTCTTCTTAACTCACTCGAAGTCGGATTTTAAAGAGTAGCTTTTTACTTGGATTTTAATTTAAAGTTTTTAGAATTGAAATTTTACCGATCCCATTGGTTTTTTAAATTTTTTGAATAGTTAATCTTTCTGTGGCGGATTTAGGATGATGATGTTTATGTTTAGTAAGTGTTGTTCTTGTTTTCCTTTGGAGTTGCTCAAGATCTGTGTGAGTCCAATGTATAACTCCAAAAGAATATGTGAGTACTGGGATGACATATGTGTTTATTGCTTTAACTGTGTGTTTTGCATTTAACTGTGTTCTGAGAATAGCATTTAACCTACTTTGGTATTCTTTAATTAATCTTTGCTTTATTTGTGTATGTTCTGTTAGTTTGGCCTGTTGGAATCCTAAATACTTGTAGAACTCGCCCTCTTCCATGGATTCAATAACGTCTCCATTTCCAAGTGCAAAATCTTCTTTCTTCAGGATTCCTTTTTCTATGTGAACTGTTTTGCATTTATCTAGGCCAAATTCCATTTGTATGTCCTTGGTGTATGAGTGTGTGATTTGTAGGAGTTGATGAAGTTGTTTTTGTGTGGATGCATAAAGTTTTATGTCATCCATGTACATGAGATGTGACAGTGTAAACTGTGTTGTTTTTTCATGTCTGATATTGTAACCATATTGCGTGTTGTTTAACATGTTGGATAATGGGTTCAGGGCTAAGCAGAACCAGAGAGGACTCAAGGAATCTCCTTGAAAAATTCCTCGCCTAATAAAAATTTGGTTTGTTTGTATGGAAGTGTTACTAACCCTGAGATGTAGTGTTGTTCTCCAGTGCTGCATAGTGTTTTGAAAGAATGCAATGAGTGATGGATGTATTTTGTACATATGTAGAATATGTAGCAGCCAACTGTGTGGAACACTGTCGAATGCTTTTCTGTAGTCTATATAAGCCATGTGTATGTTTCTGTGTTGTTTGTGTGCTTGCCGTAGAATGACTGAATCTATGAGTAACTGTTCTTTGCATCCCTTGTGATTTCTACGGCAACCTTTTTGTTGTTCTGTTAGAATGTCGTGTTCTTCAATATGTTTGTATATTTTGTTTGCGATACAGGATGTCAATAATTTGTACAGTGTTGGAAGACATGTAATTGGTCTGTATTGTGTGGGGTCTGTGGTATTGTTGTTTTTAGGTTTCATGTAGGTGATGCCCTGAGTAAGAAAATTTGGCATGTCTTGTGGATTGATGATGATGTGTGTTAGGTGTTTAGCTAGTTCCTGGTGCAGTGATGTAAACTTTTTGTACCAGAAATTGTGAATGTTGTCTACACCAGGTGTCTTCCAGTTGTGTGTTCTGTTAACAGTGTATTGGAAATCATGTATGTTTATTTCAGCACAGGGCATAGTTGGTATGTTGTGCAAGTTTCTGTTCTCCTCCTCGATCCAGCCTGCATCAGCATTGTGCGTGACAGCACTGGACCAAAGAGAAGACCAATATGTTGTGAGTTCTTCTTCTGTTGGTGTGCCACTGTGCTGTGTATCAGTGTTTGCTTTGTTATTAATTTGTCTGTAAAAGAGTTTTTCATTGTTTGTAAATAATTTATTTTGTTGTTTTCGTAGTGTACATGTTTTGTATCGTTTGAGTCTACGTGCTTTGGCAGCAAGTTTTTGTTTTAGTGTATCAATGTATTCTGTAATGTGTGTGTTGTGATGTTCATGTTTTGTGTGTGTTTTTATTTTCTTGAAAATGTTTTTGAGCTGTTTCCTTAATTTGGGTGTTATGTTGCTTTTAGTGTATTGTGTCAGCCTGCCTAATTGCTGTCTAATGTCATTTATTTGTGTTTCTATTCTTCTCTGCCAGGCAGGCTTGTGATAGTATTGTGTTTTCTGTGTATTTGTCTGTGACTGTACTTTCAGTCCATGGTGTGTCACTACTGTGACTGCCCCAGCATAAACTAATGTATGAATGTCTGCGAGTGTAGAAATTGAATGAATGTAGTGTGGTATTAAGTGAGTGTTTACATAATTTAGTGTTTTTCCTACTTCCTTTGACATGTTTATTTTTGGTATTCGTGGTCGTTGTGTGGGATCTGTGCCTGTATATTTAGTGAGTGTTTCCTGAAATATAGGTGAGAGCGTATTAACTAAATCCATGTCTATGTTATCAGTGATGGATGAGGAAGTGTCTGTAGTATCATTAGTGGTAATTGTTGTATGTGTGTTATTATCAATGCTTGTTGCTGGATTATCCTGACAGGTTACATGATCTTCATTAATGTTAGATGTTTCTGTCTGTTGATGTATTTGATCAGCAACCTGTTGTTTGATAAGTTCAAGTGTTGTTTGTGGAATAAGGTTGTTGTGTATAATTGTTCTTTTTTGATCAACAACCCTTTGTTCAGTGACAGTGAGGTGAGGATATTGTTGTGTGAATTTATGGTGTAGTTGTTGTCTGTATGCTGTCATGTTTGTTTCAAGTTTTGTGATTGTGTAGTAAGTACGGATGATAAACTCGTTCATTTCTACTGTCCATTTCATCCGTTGGCGTGGTTTTCCAGCCTTTGTGGTCTGTGGATGCATTGCCACAGAAACACCAAGGCTGGGTTGGTTCCTCACATCTGTTGAGGGCATTGCAGTAGCCATGCTTGGGCCGGTGCTGCTTTCGCCACCGGTAACCAAGGGAGACTGTGGCCTATTTTTCGAACGTGAGCCTCTGCCTAACTCACGAACGCGGACCTTGTTAACCCGGGCGACGTCCGAGCCGGTATCACACTTTGATCTAGTTATTACCATAATAAATATCTCCACAGAATGTGGGTGTGGTCACTCTTAGCTTCATTTCTCCCCATAGACCTTACTGGCATGGGTGTCCCTACCAGGAGCTTATGCTCCAGCCTGCATTGCCCTATGGATCAGTAAAATTACTGGGCTCTCCCACCACGACCAGGTGGTGACCACGGGAGAGTTATTATTATTATTATTATCATCATCATCAACTCGTCTCGATTAAATATTATATAGATTTAATAATAAGAATATTTTTATTATGAATAATATTTTCAATTACTCTTTGTTATATTAATATATTATACTAATAATAAACGATGAGTCAGTGTATTTAATTGTAACATATTTTTAAATGTTTAAAAGTGTTTAATTATTACGAAGTTTGGAAAATATCAAAATTGATTAATTAAAATTCAAAACTGCTTTTTCAATTTAATAGTATAATTATAGCAATAAATAAGAACATTTTGTGTGCCGACTTTTACATAAATTTAAAAAAATTGTTAAAAATATAGTTTTAAAAATAGTTTTGACATAGGCTAAACATGTTTTTATTTATTTCGTAATTTTTGTCCATTTAAACCTCTTTATTATTTAAAAAATTATGAAAATCGTAAGATGATTTTAAAACTTTCATGCACTCTTCGGTCCTATTATGCAATATTACATAACGAGGCTGGAGAAAGGACAGTGCTTTTAATGAATATTTATAAGTTTTTTTTTTCCTGTTTTAAATTGCATTTTAAAATAATAATTTCGACAGACAGTGGATTTTCTACACTTCGAGATTTTTCCGAAGAACAGGAAGAAGGAATAAACCACAATTCTATGATAATAAATCAATTGCAACATTCACCGTTGACTAGAACGGAAACATTACCAACATCGGAAAAAATAGTTCATTGTGATGTACGAAGAATAAAAGTAAGATATCAAATTCAAAATTATTGTTTTTAATAAGTTTTTCAGTAATTGCAATATCTGTGAATAAGTTACCTTATCGTATAGTTAAGTCATTGCAATGAGGGGGAATATATGAATGTTTCGCTTTATTTTATTCCATTTAATTCTTTATTTTTATTTGAACTTTTTCTGTGGCATGCAGATTTTTGTATTCCATAGATTTTTATATAGAAAATAGAAAATAAATCCTATAATTTATTTAAAATGTGAAATTATATCGTTACCGCATTTTATCGATTCAGTTTTGCATAACAGGAGACAAAATATATAGGCTATTATACATACCTATATACCTACATACATCATACACACATGTATATTCTTTTCATTTTACTACAGATAAATTATCAATTTCTGGAGACAATAAAAATCTAGATACTGTACAACTTTACCGTATTTCGGTAGAAAATGAAATATCTATAAATTTCGTTAAATAATTATTTCGACGATATAAATTAGTTATTCAACATTAAGAAAATACATATAATATTAATATAGTTAGATATTTAAGTAAATAGATAATATATAAATATCATATCTTAAATTATATTGGAAGAACTTAAAACAAGACTTTCCAGTCATCGCATTAAAATATTACTAAATTTTTCATTTAAAATTATTATAAATGAAATGTAATTATCCGTAATATCTTTGTACATTTATCTCGCATTAGTAGCATCTCGAATAATATGAATGGTATGTAAAACATCTTTAAATGAATAATCACAATGACGTGTTTAATTCGTGTGTTTATTTTATTATATTGTCTCATAATATATGACTCGCAACAAAATAATATGAACAGGCTTAAATGATTACATTTTGAATGTAAGCCTATGTTAAGTTTGTATAGTTTATCTTCTTTCAGTGAAAGTTTCAATCGTTTTTGTTTAAATTACCTTTTTAGAGTTTGACAGATAACGAATCATCACTTTCAAGTCCATCATCCGAATGCAAATCAGAAGAAAAATTTCCTAGACGTAAAATTGCAGACATTAAACGCCAATTAGGTTTAGATCCAAATAA
The DNA here is from genome assembly GCF_030686945.1 of Centruroides vittatus. Classification (NCBI taxonomy): domain Eukaryota; kingdom Metazoa; phylum Arthropoda; class Arachnida; order Scorpiones; family Buthidae; genus Centruroides; species Centruroides vittatus. The sequence continues at coordinate 904,300 of NW_027122637.1, forward strand.
AGCTGGGTAAATTATCTGAAAAATGTTAAAATAGACAATAGTTTAAATATTACAATTATGATAATTTATGTTATACATTTTTCTATAATTAAGGAGACCGAGAAGTCTAACTCCTTCACCCGTTCCTTTACCAAGATCAACGTTGCAAACAACAAATAAAAAATTACGATCTTCATCGATGTCTTTGTATAATAAAAAGGAGACGGAGGAGGAAGTTGATAAAACGTCTATGCAAAAAGTCGCCGATGGAATTACAGACAGCGAAATAAAAAATACCTACGAAGCAACGGGTCCTCCAGAAAGAACTTATAAAATTGTTTTCATTGGTGATGCTGCTGTTGGAAAGTCTTCCTTTATTTTAAGATTAAGTAAAGGAATGTTCGTAGCGCATCTTAATTCCACTTTAGGTAAATTTATTTATAAATTATTATATTCAATTTTAGCTTAAACAAACAAGAATACATTTGAGTGTTACATACTCGAGAGAGAAAATTTTATGTATTAAATATGTTATGTGAAATAGTGAATGTATTATGTTAAATAAATTAAAAGTAATCTTGAAGATAAAATCTGAATAGTTTTGGTAGCTTAATAACTTGAAAAACTTAAAAATACGAATTAGTTCAATATGATTATGAATAGGCCTATTTAGAAATAAATATTATATAAGAAATAAAACAGTTGTTATTTGAATTTTAGGTGTAGATTTTCAAGTGAAGACATTGAAAATTGATGATAAAAATATTGCATTACAACTTTGGGATACTGCTGGTCAAGAACGGTAATTTATGTTTTGCAAATTATAAATAAAAGTTATGATGTTTATATTTCGGTATAAGTTATTATACAGTATTAACATTTATTCACTTTATTTTGTTACATCTCGCTCCTTAATTATTTGTTTATCAAAATTCACTTTTTTATAAAATTTATTGATGATAATTCTCTATGCTTTGTAGGTTTAGAAGTATAACCCAATCTTATTTTCGGAAAACAGACGGTGTCATGCTATTATACGACTGTACTAATGAATCGTCTTTCCTCAATGTTCGTCAATGGATGGAAGCCATTGATGTATGAATTGCTAATTTCTAATATAATAAATGCGTAGTTTTATTAAGTTCGATTTGTTTTCAACTATGTTTTAGAATATTAACAAATGTAAACATTTTTTAATTAACAATAACAATGAAGCGACCACTTTTATTATTTGTTTAAAAAATATGTAAATTAAATCTACTCTGAAATGATACGGTCGAACCTCCGATAACGGCCACCTCTAAACAGTGGGCATTTTTTAGGAATCCCTTTTTTTAAACAAAAATATATACAAAATAACCTCCAAACAAGACCACTTTTTATGTTTCCGCCAGTGGCCGTTGTTCAAAAGTTTGGTTGTATTTAGTTTTCTGTATATTTTTATATAACTTTAAAGTAGTAAAATTTATTTTTGTCTTTTGGCATATGAAACTTAACGCGCATATAAGTTAGAACGATAATGTTAATTAAGTCCATTATATTATTTGATGCCGCTATATCACCTAAATAGAATTAAGCAAACAGTTAACACACACAAAATATACGCCACATAAAATTAAAAGAATATAACTTTTAATATATCTATCGTTTTTATTTTACTTGAAACAAATTTAATTTTTCGTATGCATAAACTTTTATATTTAATTAAAATTCTATTCATAAAGGGAGGTTGATACTACTCATTCTGTTGTAGGTATCCTGTTTCTACAGAATGATGGCCAAACAAACGAGTGATTCCCGTGTGGTAATTCATGTTTCTCTTTAGAAGTTAATTGTACAAATAAATTGTTTGAAATAGAAAATACGAATAAGCTTGCTAAATATTATACATGCAAACGTAAACGAAATTTTATATGCTAATTAAGTATGTAATTTGTTCTAAAATATTTTGTACATACAAATCGCTTCCGTAAAACACTAATAGATCGTATCAAAAACTGATGTAACAATTACTTTGATAAAATTTTGATTAGATATTTTTCTAAATAAAATTACACCGAACATTACTATATTAGAAATGTTTTCTTTTAGAATAACGTTATATTTTTTGTTAGCATTATTAACAAATTTAAAATAACAAACGCAATTATTTCTAACACTATTTTTTGTTAATTTATTTAGATTTTAAAAGTTTTATTACTTATTTATACGAATTATATTTGCCATTTCTTCCCAAAATCGATTTCTTTCTTAAAAGCAGATTTGAAAAAGTATAGAGTATAGTCAAAATTGTACATTTACATGTTTCTCATTTTTCCTATGTTCTTCCTACGACCCTCCAATATTTGTACAATGCTATATAGAAATAAAAAATTGTTTTTTTTTATACTTAAATTTTCGTATTTCTTGTATGAAACGTTTAGTTCGGTAATAAAATATTATAATTTTGCTTAATTATTATAATAATTGAGATTCGTGTATTTCATATGCCAAAAGATAAATCGGAATACTAATAAAACTAGATGTTACATCGATATTTTCACCTATAACAACGATACTTAAAAAATCTATGTATAATGTTATAACAAAGTCTGCAATTCATAAGTTTTCACTTCGGTCTGTTTTCGTCGTTAGAGAATAGCAGAATAGACTGCTACATTGAATCATATGTCTTTTACCTAAAATACAATAAGTAATGTTTTATGCTTTAATATTTATCAACAAATATTTCTTAAATTTGAAATTTATTAATTCTGATTGTACATTTATTAACATTACATCATTCATTAATTAAACTTTTTAATTTCAGGATGCAACAACTCAAAAAATACCTGTAATGATTGTAGCTAATAAAACCGATCTTAGAGATTTACATCTTTTGCAAGGAAACGAATGTGTTCCTTATGAAAGTGGTGAAAAATTAGCAAAGGTTAGAAATAATTTTTTGTTTTCAAATTGATTAAATTAACCTTTAATTTAATTAAAGTAAAATACAAATTTTGAATACTCGGAAGGATTTTGGAGCGATGTTTATGGAAGCGAGTGCTAAATCTGGAAGCAATGTATTTGAAGCCATCGCAGAACTTGCTAGGTATAATGATATTGCGTGTTATTCTTTTATTATTATATTTATTCATGTTTAAATAATACAATCGTTTAATCATAAAATATTAATAACTTATATTTTAATATTAAATATATACCGTATGTAAATAAATATAGACTACTCTATTATATTACAGTATAGTAAGTTGTAATTTGTATAATTGTTTCTATTCGAAAATTTCTTTAAATATAGCATATTTACTTTTTAAACATATAATCTTGATATTTTTATAAATTATTTATTTACTTATATTGAATATATTAAATAATTATTGTATTGAATATAAGTTATGATTAAATTTAATGTATATATAAACACGCACACACACACACACACACACACACACACACACAGATATATATATATATATATTTAAATGTAAAAAATATTAACCCATATTTATTTTTTAGTTTATAAATTTTTATAATTACTACTAATCATTTTTTATTAATAAAAACTATTTAAAGCGTATTCAACGAATTCGTATTAGGCCTATTATTCAGTGTTCTAAATTAAAAATTTCTCAGAATTCATCTCTTTCATCTGTCATATATGAAAACATGTCGACCCGGTGACATAACAAAATCAGGATTCAGATGTAGGTTTCTATTGTTAAGCTTCACTTCTGCCTCTTTTTTATTTAGTTTCTGTCATTCAAAATGAATGAAAAGCATCGTGTGAGTTATTAATATCTGGCTCAAATGTATCGGATACAACGAAAATAATTTCCTAATTCGGCTGTCGTCACACTACTTTCCTAAATTATTTTCTATTATTTTAAAAATTAAGATATATTTTAAACAGAGAATGAATTTAGCATTAAAAGCTCACATAACCAATTTCTATTTATAAAATTTTTTAATAGATTATAATTAATAGCTTTAAAAAGTTAATTAAATTTGTGTAAATTAAAAATAGAATTTATAATGCGAATAAATAAACAACAAATTATTTTAATTAAAATAAAAAATAATTAATGATGTTTAATCTTTTATAAAATTTTGATTATTTTATTGTCGTTTAAAGGTTCGAATTGCTTATTTAGGTAGAATTCGTTATTTATATAAGAAAAATAAAATCAAGTGTATTCTTTAATACATAAATATACGATACTGACAGATGTTATTAATGAAAATACTACGATAATTATTTATTATAGGTCAATGGCTATCAATGAAGATCTTCAAGTTAAGTCTTCTGGTAGTATTTTATTGAAAGAAGGAAACAAAAAAAGTGGGAAATGTTGTAAAAAATAATTATATACATTTTGGAATATGGATTTTCTTTATTAAATCATTCGTTGTTGTTATTATTTACTGTTATCCAATAGAAATAATTAATAAAGTTTGTTTTTTAATTTCTGGTTTGCGATTATTAAAAGACGACTACGACTCAATTTGAAGGGAGTATCTTAAACACGTTTGAAAAATTGTTTATTCTTTTCGTATATATCTTTACAAAATTTGAAAAAAAATCATTAAATAGCATTTACAATAATTTTAAACGATTCTTATATTGAGTAATTAAAGAAAATAAATTAAAAGAAAAAAGTTGAAGCGTATTTTTGATTACTTTAAGTCCAAGAATGACATAATAAACAAAACACATTTAAGCGTAAGATTATAATAAATTATCGAAGAAACAGAACAATGGAAAAATTTCGTAGGCTATAAACGATATTTTGCTCATAGTTAGTTACTACGTAATTTCTATCGTTTTAATAAAAAAAAAAAAAAAAAAAAGAATTAACTCTAAAATATAAATAATTAGGTTTTTATATAACTAATCTTCTTAAACGATTAAATTGGTTTATTTTAAACGCATAAATGCTGATTATACAACAATACAACTGAAGCAATACGGCTAAAAAGTCATCGAATATACTAGGCCTCAAATAGAATCTTCTCTATCCGAACATCTTTATTTCCAACATCTCAGTTCGAATCTATTTTTTAAATAACGTACGCCATATATAAACAATATATTACAATTTAATCCGGTCAAAATGTAGCTCATTCTTCGGATTAATCTAAACCAAAAAATGACGATATAAACTTTTATGTATTGTGAAGTAGTCAAACCTTTCCCTAGTATTACAAGAAGTTTTGAAAACAGATTATTAATATAAACGTAGTAACAATTTTAGGAATTGTATATTGTCTTATAAGGTGTTTTTTATTATTGAATTATAGTATATTCTTTTTTCTAAACAATTTGTATATTTCGATATAAAATTAAATATCTCGCAATGTTATTATTTACATAAAATACATTAATATTACACATATCAACGTATTTAAATTCCTTATTTATATATGCGTAAATTAAATATAAATAGCATAGAATTTTAACACACTTTCTGTTAAAACTTTACACTGTTTATAATTTATTATATTAGTTATTATAAAAAATCAAATCTATAAAATAAATATAGTTTTTCTATAATAATAAGTAAAAATCTAAATATTAAAATTTAAAATTATAGTCTATACAGAATTAAGAGCAAGGGCATGTCAAGAAAGGATCTGCACAAAAATTTAACTTCTGTATTTTTAAAACACGATTAACCGAGAAGACAAGATCGACTAAATTTGTTTCTTTCGTCTCTTAAAGTGCGAAATGTGGTCCGCAGTCGGCGGCTTTTTCGATTTTTAATCTCAATGCCGAATTAAATCGGCAGAATTTGGACTGGATGCGCCACTTCGTTTTCGGCAGAGCATCCATTTTCCTACACTTTCTGTTTCGGCCGGTGCCAGAATCGTTCGATTGCAAGCGACCGAGGAACATTCGCGAAACCGCTCTTTGCCGACGTAACGAACTCTATTTCTGTAGTATACAAACGGCATCTGTTGTGTAATGAGCAACCATCAGGTCCGGCCGGAAGACGTACGGGCCATCCGAGAGGTGTCTCTCGAGGAATATGATCGGTCTCTTCATAATACACACTTTTATGTACACGTTGTTGGTGTAGAGTCCAGAGCAGGGCCGGATTTAGACTTGATAAGGACCTAAGCTATTTGAGATATGGGGCCCTTTATAAGTCCAGATATTATATGTCAGTGACAATTGCTCACTCAGACAATTTTTTTGGGGGCCCTCACTTTCTTGGAGGCCCTAAGCTATAGCTTGTGTAGCTTATACGTAAATCCTGCACTGGTCCAGAGGGTGCTACGAATGCTCGAAATGTTCCTTTAGATCGATTCCTACCCAAACCGACACTTTCAGAGGAAATTATGCTTGACGTTTAAATTTTAGTCGTGGATCGACCTCGATCCCATTCTTACGATGATACATGTTGTTCCTGGCGTCTGTTCTATTAAACGTACAGTACAGGACAATACGATTCGCCGTCCATAACGACGTCCGGTACATTTGAAGCTTTAAACTCACCCTGGTGCATTTTTCGCGGCAGAGTCTTTTCCATTTTCAGCTTTTTTTGTTTTGTTTGTTTTTTGTATATTTAGGAGCTGACTTTCGCTTTAGAAGAAGAACATTTTGTATCTGTCATTTTAATTCTCTTTCGTCCAATTCCTAGACATGTCTTATCACTTTCCAGCTTTTTCTACGATGCGGCAAACTCCTGACATTCCCATATCCACAAAATGCTTAACTGTGAAGCTTCTCCCCTTTCCTCGTGTTTGTAAAATTCTCCAATTACAATTATTCTTCGCTCTTCATTAATCTGCTCCATTTTGTTACGTTTGGAATATTGTTGCCACACTAACACGAATTGAAATCTACGGAGTCCGATCAACAATCTACTCTACTGTAAGTTAGAAGGTTCTGAAATTTATTTAAAAAAAACCAAATACGCCCACCAAAATTGTGCAGAGTTTTAGTTTACAAATCTACATCGCATTAAAATATATTTAACTACACGAAAATTTAATTTACGAAAAAGCAATTAACACAAATACGAACAACACCATAATAAATTTCAAACAGGAATTAGAGTTTGACAATAAACAATTCAATAAAAAATTTACTGTTTAAAATTTCTTTAGTTTTTTTTCCCAATTAAAAATTTTCTAAACTTCATTCATTTTACATCAATATATTATAAAATTTGCACTAAAATAAATATCAAATAAAATAAGTTCTCATAAGAAACAATAAAAGAAAATCAAAACACAGTATAATGATATTTACTTGAAAAGAGTAAACAATAGAATGACACATTCCGGATATGTCATATCCCTAACAAAGCCTGTTGGGTGGAAGGTGAATAGTTTAGATGAAAATAACCTTATCTCCTGCGGAAACTGATAAATGTATCTCCAGTTTTAATTCTCATCAACTGTTTAGTTAAGAAGAAAATATAATATTTAGTTTTATTTAATTTTAAATGAAAAATTGAAGAATTATTGTCGAAAATTTTAATTAAAAGTATACAATCAACATGAAGATATTTTAAAAATTAATTAATTTTTTTCTATTATTTTACATTTTGGTTGTTATACAAAATGTTATACGATTGAATAGATGAAAAAAATTTAAATATAATTTTTAATAAATTAATTTTTACATATTCTAGTACAAACTATAAAGTCTTTTAAATTTGGCATTGTCCAGAGAGAGATGTTTCTCTATTATAAACGTGTACACATTTAAATAAAATAAATAATAATAAAAAAAATGTTCTGTATACATTTTCTGCGTGTTAATTTTTTGTTAATGAATTAATTAAAGCTTTTTCTGTCTTCAAAGGTTTGTGAAATTAAGTTAATAAAACCACAATTCAAAGTTTATCCTACGAATACAGTTTATTCGCTAGCATTTAAAATATTATTTGCAGAATAAATTCAAATTATTATTTGATCAACTTAATGTCTTACGAAGAACAATAAAATTATCTTAATACTTGAAGTTTTCAAATGATCAATAATAACAAGCGGAAGCTTTTATATTAATGCATCATTTTTTTTTATTTTGCTTAAACTGTATTTAACAGCTATATTAAGAAGCAATGCTTTTACGTACTTATAAATTATAAAATATATTAATCTCAATATAATAATAAGCATTTTATATTTATTTAAAATATTTTATAAGAAATATTTTAAAATCTGATAATTAAAATTGTTAAACGTACTAACTTAAATTAGAATTAAAAATATAAGAATTCAGAATTGATTCGATTGGATTTTAACAAAAAATAAAAATAGTTTGTTTAAAAATTTGTTATTTTTTTTAATTAGTCTTTATTAAAATTATATTTATTTAATATAAACATTCCATAACATTCATCTATTTAACAACAAAAAAATATTGCATTTTTCAAATTAAATTTTTTTTTTATAGAAATGTTCTCTTCATTTATATTTTCAAATACATTTATTTTTATTACTTAAAAATATTTGTTTTATGTTGATGTTGATATTATTATAATTTACAATAATTTAAATTATACAGTTTTTCTTACGAGTTTTTATATACATTTTAATAAAAACCAAATAACAAAATTCATTGCACCAATATTAATATAATTTGAATGAAGCAAGTTACGATAAAAATTTTTTAATCTTATTTCTTCTGAGTTAATCTAATATCTAATTTATTTTCAGTTTCTTAAGAAAGTTTTATGTATTTATTTTATTTATATTTACATTACAGGCAGTACATCGAATGGCTGTTTGTCCCCCACCAAAACAATCGTATTCCCATTAGATCACAAAAAAAACACCCACGAATTATAATAATACGAAAGTTTAAAAGTTTATTTTTTAAATTATAGAAGTTATTATTATTACATATTTATCATTTTATAAATAGTGAATCGTGTGGTTACGCCGTTTCCTTCGTCTGAATTCTCTACAAAACAAATATTTATCTCAAGTTCGTTTCGCTCGAAATAGGAAACGTCCATTATGCACGGCTCATTAACTAGTAATATTTTCAGACTACCAACAATATTCACCTTTGACTTCACCACTTCGAGACTCGTAAGAATTTTTGCAATAGATTGTAGGAGGAATTTTTAAGAAAAAAGGATACAAATATACTAACAAACTTATATAAAATTTTTATATAGTCATTGTAGTGTTTACAAGAATAAATATATTTTGGAACGTGATAACTAAGAATAGAAAGGATTCAAAGTTTAATAGCCAGATAAGTTGTATGATAAAAGATTTAAAATCTAATGAATAATATATTGTATTGTGAACGCGAGTTTGAAACTAATAAATACATATGCAAAGAGAGCATATATATATATAATATTCAATAAAGATATTTCAAAATCTCATTCAGTATTGCATTCACATAGGAACAATAAGTCTTGCTGAAAATAAATATGAAGAAATAATATTCGTGAAACTTTATCTCAATAGAAGCTTGCATAATCTATTATAAAAAAAAAAATTCGAATAAAATCATTAGAATTATCCAAAAGGGAAATTTATTTGTATTATAGAAAATGATTGAGTCAACGGTAAGAGGTCAACGGTCACTCGTCGGATGGAATTAAAATTTGTACACTCCATTGACAATACACGCTATGCGCAGGAACCGTTCTCTCGCATGCGGACGTGACGAAATTATGACAGTCTGAATCTGTGTATCGTAGGTGGAGAATTTTATAGGTAGAGAATACCGTAGCGACAAAGCTTTTAGCCATCTCGGATTTAACTCGTGTGAAGTGTGTCGTAAGTAAGTCCTCGATTTTTTTTTCATTACAATATATCTCGCTTATCATATTTTGAAGATTCGAAAAGTAATATTTGTAGCTATTTTTAAAATCTTTTCATTTTCCGTATTATTTCATATATAACTTTTGGAAAATCTCGAGAAAAATATTCCATTAAAAATATTGAAAAATTTTAGTTTGTGTAACGATATTATTTTGTATATTTGATTATAATCGTTAATAGATATAATGAAAAAGTATTCGTAAAATTTCGTTTTATTTTGTCTTTTTTCATCGAAAGCTATAGCATTATACGGTTATTTTCATAAAATTATTTTTAATTTCTTTGGAAAATCGAAGCTGTACAATCTTTAATGTAGAACTGAATTTTAAACTAATTTTAAATTATATTATTTTGCAATCAAATAACATTCTTAATTTTTTAACACAATGAGTAATCAATTAGAAAAATTTGGCAATTGTTTTGCATTTTATTATTATTGTTTTTTTTGGAAAAGCAAATTGTTTATATATATTTAATAAAATAATGCCACTTCTAACACTACGGCTTTATTATTTTTTTTATTTATGCTTAATGTAAGTAAACAAACTACAGCTTTAGATATTACGAATAATTTTTATTCAAAGTAACAAAATTAATAAGTTTAACATGAGAAATTAAATCAAACATTTGTCTCGCAATGTATAACGTTTGATGGAATAAATTATTTTCAAGTTAAGAGTTAATTATTAGACATTATTTCAAAAAAAAAAAATTGAGTGAAATAATAATTATAAACAAAATATATGTTTTAAGACTAGAAACTAAATTTTAAGATAATCGTATTGCTAATTCACCACTATTATTTAAAAAATTTTATAAATATAAAATTACTAACTTATTGTTTAATATACAGGCTACTACAGCTTTCGCATTTCTATTAAAGATTATTATTATACATAATTTATAGCCTTTGATATAATTAGAAATATTTGGATGTCCTCTTACAGGATATCTTAACAACATAAGATATTTATTTATATTTAATCCATTATATTTAATCCATTCAATATATGTTCTACGGTTACCTTTGAATCAATAAACGTACAATACGTTCCCATAGCTGTAAATTATATGTTAAAAATAACTGCGTAAAATACATACACAAATAAATTTAGTCAATGTGTTTGTCTGTACGAAAAACTGTGAAGTAAAGCAAAAATGAATTTATATGAATTCGTAATAAAAGGGGAATAAAATATACAGATTTAATTATTGCACTCGAATCGGTTTATTAAAAACAGAGAATTGTGAATTCACTATACAGAAAAATAATTGCTCTTTGCTTTCAACCCCGAAAAAAATAAATCTCGAGAACACCATTTTGTTTCGATTACACAAATGCAAAAGCAGTTATTTTAACACTAAATTCATCTGAAAATCGATATTAAAAAAATTCATTTTTGCAAATAAATTAAATTCTTTTTTAAAATAAATAGTTAAAATCATCAAAGTAAGTCGAATTTTTATAAACAGTTACATGTTATTATTTTTTCAATTTTAAATGTATTATTGAATTTGATGTTTTCGTTCAATTTTTGCTCTAGTGAAATCATTTCATTATTTCAGCCACAATATTAGGTTGTCATAGTCTTGCGTAAATCAAACTGGTTTTAAATCAGTTTTTTTAATAGTTTTCTTTTTAATTTTAAAAACATATTTGATATTTTAGTGCTCCAAAAAATATTTCGAAAGTAGGGTTTGTTCGTCTTTTGAAATACTAAATGCATTCATTCTTTTGAAATGGCTGGAAAAGTTTAGTTTTCTGATTATTTCTGCGTAAATTTAAGCGCATTCACACGAATTTCTTCCGTGACAAATTCACTCCCTCGTTTCCCGATGACGTTTCGGGTCGACGTCCACAAGAGGCTGTCCGGATGACCATAGAATATTCTATACTTAGTCTCACGATAATGTCACTTGGTCAGTAACCTACATTTTAATTCTTTCTGTATTAATTTCGATTCAATACTAATGTGGTAATACATTCTTTTACACGCAAAATTATTTACTGAGCTCGCTTTGTGCGTATCTTTTCAGTTTTGTCAATATATATATATATATTAATAGTGATGACTTAAAGTTATGTGAACTTTGTAATGAATTAGATACTCAGTTTTATTCGATATTCGATTCAAATATATACCTGATCTTGTTTAATTGCAATTTTTATTTTTACGAAATCATTTTTTATGAGTAACAACCAAACTGTAATTTCTGTAATATAAAATATGTCTTATTCAAAAACTTCCAAATAAAATTCATAAAAAAATTCGTGACTTATAAAAATCTACCAAATGCAATAATTATTAACTATGGCTGAGGCAACTATTTGAAGAGTCGGCAAGAAATAAAAATTCGTTCTGTAGCAATTCTTCAAATAAATTTTTAGTTCTCTATTAAAATTTTACCAAATTTAAATTTCGTAATAACTTAATCTCAGACAATATAATTTATAAAATATTATTAAACGAAGAAAATGTATAAAAATGCAACGATGCCTTATAACTTACAATGACTAGTCGAAATACTACGGCGGGTGTTCTCATTCCATTGTTATATCAGATTGTAAGGTGAAATTTAGACATTTCGATATTTTTCTAGAAACGATCGGAAAAATGTTCTAGAACGTTCGATTTGGGTGCATAAGTAGAGTAACCAAAGCATGTTTCATCACATATTTCGTTGAAAATAGTCGCATCAGCAATGTCTGACAATATGAAACATTGGAAAGAACCTATTCGCTCTATCACTTCAAAAGTGGCCACATCGCAACGAAAGCTCACAATCTTCATCTGAAACGCGTTTGTTAAAGCGTTCATGGGTAAACAAAGGTCAACCAGCTGTTGTAAATGTCAAAGGACTGATAGTGCGCAGAAGGAGGCTATGATCTACGTTTGTTCGGCGTCATCGTGACGGAGCTGCTTTCAACTAACATCACTGTAACGAAAGGACTCTATTGTCTACAAGTGGATCGTTTGAACACCAAGTTCAAAGAACTTCATCCAAAAACTGTCGAAGTCCAATGCTGCCACGACAACGCGCCAGTACATGGAGCAAAGATGACCTTAGAGAAGCTGAACCAGTCTGAGCTGGAAAGTTCTGCCTCATCCGTCTTACAAAGTAGATTTGGCGCCAACTGACTACCATCTAATTCGAGCCCTGCAGAATCATGTTGCCAATATACAGTTTAATGACAAAACTCGACGTTCGAGATTTTCTTCAAAAAAAAAAAAAAAAAACCCTTAGTCATTCAAATGCTCAGAGATTTGAAAGTTTGCAGCAAAAGTAGCGAGATGTGATTAATGATTATCTACCAGGCTGAACTGTAATCGTTTTTGAGTTAATTGTCAATAAAGTTTTTTTTTTCAAAATGTCTAAATTTCATCTTTACAATCTGATATTTACATTGTACATGAACTTATTTATTTATATAAAATCCTTTAAAATAATTAATATTTTTAAACTCAGAAATTATTTGCAAATTTTAATGCATACTTCATTATTTATATTAAAAATATTATTTATATAAACAATAAATTTATAAACACTTCATTTAAGTGAAGATAAATTGTATTTAAGTGTCGAGTAAATCTAACTTGTAAGATTAATAATTAACATACGATAGGAAGAAATTCATGTTAATTTATATTTTCTAAAATGTAAACTTAAAAAACTCAACAAAATTTTAAATGTTTTATTAATTTTCTTTATACTAATTCGTATTACAATGAAATATTATACTTATAAATATTTCATTTTATAATACTACAGCTAAAATAAATTGAAATTTCAAGAATTTTAAAATAATTAATTCGATAATTTAAGAAAAATTCTTAAAACTGTAATTAAATAATGTACTGTAAAGTGAGCGAAACTTAACTTTTAAAAATTCCTAGAATTGTTCGATATTTCGATATTGTAACTCATCTGCCAGGGACATCCAGACATGCTCAATAGGATTTAACTCACGGAAGCATGCTGGCCACTCCGTACGTCAGTTCCTGCTTCTGAAGTATGTTATCCATTAGACAAGCTCAGTGAGTGTTATCATCCATCAGCAAGAATAACTCACAAATACAGCTTCAGCATATGACATGACAATAGGTTGGAGAATTTTGTCTCTGTACTTGCGGCCCGTCAGACTGTCTTTTGATTATGTGCATGTCTGTATGCATATCATGCTTATGCTAGTCCGAACCACCAATCCACCTCCACCATATATTGATGTTTCCTGCACAAATGCTGCACAAATCCACAAATACTGCACAAATCCAGCATTTGTGCAGGAACTGCACAAATGCTGGATAAATTCATATACAGTACTTTGTATACTTCAGATGAGAACTCGTCGATTGTCTGACTGCAGGGCGAATCTGGACTCATTGGTAAAGAGAACTGGATTCCTTTCGTTATGTTCCCAATCACAATGAGGTTCCTGCAGTTCTTGCAGACCTTACGTTGTTATGCAGTTAAAGGGACACAAATCATTGGCCCATGTTCATAAAGACTAACTTGCCGAAGATGATTTTGAATAGTTTAACTTGATACCCTGTGTCCTGTTGCCAAATGAAGCTGATGTTGAAATTCTGTAGTACTCTGTCACCTGTTCTGATAGGTACAGTACTTAACAAAAAGAAACGATCGTCCCTTGCTGTTGTTGCTCTTGGACATCCTTGACCTTGTCATCTTCAAATATTTCCTGTATGCTGGAAGCAGATCCACAGTTAGGAAATGACATTTTGTGACACTCCCTTGGCTTCTGCTACCACTCTGCGTCTGTCCAGCTTCCAAAACTCCAATCGATCTCCATGCTGGTAATTCAGGTAAATCATGCTGGCAAAACATCATTGAAATCAACTACTGCATAAAACCAACAGATTTATACCGATAAAGACAATTTGCAGTTGAACAAGGGGAGTCCTGGGGCAACATCGTTTACATAGGAATCGATCATTTGCGTATTCTGCTGTCTCGTGTACTGATTTCCATACAAATGTGCATCTCTCTGATGTCCACATCATATTCCATGTGTAGTAAATATGATATTACACGATTGGCTTACATCATATCACCAATATCCATTGACCCCCTTATTGTTTTGGCCAGTGTAAACTTAAACCCATTGAGAGTGCATCAGACACTTCCAGTTATAAAATATCTTTACAAGAATAAATAATTATAGATTCCCAAACAGAAATTGCTCTTAAAAATCTAAAACCTTCTCAGAGGGTAATTCTTAGAGATTTTAAAAATCGTTTTTATATCTACAATGGTGCAATAATGCTGTAATATGCGTCTTTTATATTATACTATATACAACGTAGAGGATAATGTAAAAGCATTAAACATGTTTACAAAAAAATGTGCATATTTGGTTGTTCACTTAATAAATAAAGAGATCTGTGAGCAGTTATGTCCGATTCTAATTCCACTAGGATGACTTCTTTCTTGTTTTTACGTTACTTATTGCCAATGTTCAATAGTTCTTTTGAGCTCATGGAGTTTATTCTCAGATTTTTAATCATTCCATATTCATATTAATTGCCAAATATTTAGAGATTTTAGTCTGATAATAGGCTTTATCTCAGTACGTGGGAAAAACGAAGATTATATAGCAAGAGAAAAGACAGAGTTGGCATTAATATCAGCTTTATTTACGTAGCTATAGATCATATATTATTCCTTTCCTTTAGTCAAACGTTAAGTAAACGATTTAATATCTGTTTCGGTCGCAGACTCAATCAGAATTTACCAGAGATAAAGCAGAAATGAATGATTGGATTAAAAACCTATTAGAATACATATTTCAATAATTCGTCAAACGAAATTAATAATAAATGATTTTAAATCAGATGTATATTGACGAAAATAATTTTATATGATAATACTTAGCGAAAATTAAATTATAAACGAGTCTCTTTTGAAACATGTAATATTAATTACGTAGGAATTTTATAAAAAGAAAAAATTATCCACCCTCTTATAAAAAAAGAAATACATTTAAAATTATTGGATTAATTAAACATTTATAAAGTTGTTAAAAGATTTCTGCATTTATCTAAAGTTTTATCTTTAACTCCAAGTTATATTAGAAGGAATAAAACTATTTTAACGGACACTATAAAACAATATCATAAGAATAAAATTTAACTGACTGAATTAAATATCATTCTAAACTTAATTTCCAACAAAAAATTTAAATAATTAAAATTTTTAAAAATTACAATTAATTAGATTGTTTTATTTATAGAATAATATTTAACCTATTTAAAATTTTTCAAAAAAAACGTTCAATGATAATGCTTTTATCTCACACTTTTCCTTCTTATATAAAAAACCCCCTTTATATACAGAAAAACGTTTTCTTTAAAAATGTAATTATAAATCCAAAAAGTTATTACAATTATGAAAAATGGCTTCACAATACAAACGATTTTCATAATTAATTGCAATAATTACCTGGTACAAAAATAATAGAATTGTTATAGAATTAATAAATTTAAGATGAGCAAAATCGAAACGTTAATACACAGTAAATTTGGTAAATTATCATAACAGTAAAATTAAATTACTGTAATTACAATTTATAAAATAATTATTAATAATTATTTTAGAAATTAAATGACACTAACAAATAATAAGCTTATTTTTATATCAATTGTTTGTAGAATATATAATTTATTCAGTAATAATTTATTTCATTTTCTGAAATGTTAATCAATATACTTTATTTAAATCGATATTTAATTAATCGATTTTAAAAATTCTTTCATAGTAACACTTTTTTCTAATTTCAACGAACTAGGATTGTTTTTTTCTATTTATTTCAAATATTTCATATTATTCTTAGGCATGTTTTAGCATAATTTTGACAGCTGCGAGTTCATTCTAAATACAGTACATAATTAATTTTTTAAGTAAAAAGTTGTTAAATTAATTATTTTATGATAAATAACTATTGTACCAGAGATAAAAGATAAATAAGTACAGTAATATGTTATTGTTAATTTAAAATTTTATAAAATAATTTTTTAATATTTTATTATTTTATGTAAAAATTATTTAAAAAAATCTAATGATAAGTTTGACAATAAAGCCTTATATATTCTTAACGTCATTAAGAAAACTTAATTTTAAAGGCGTAAAATAATCTTATGAACTGAAAAATACTGATTTTTGATAAATAATTTTTAGATATTGGATAATAAATGAGGATCTTTTATTATCTTTTCATTTTAAAGTGGATTTTTGTATTATCGGTAAGTTTCTTAAATGCATTAATCAAATTGTAATTAAAAGAAAATGTTAAAATACTTAAAACTTTTAAATTTCTAGTTTGCTCAAACCACAGAAATGACAGGTAAGTTCTTAAGAAAATAATTTATTGAAAGAAATATAAGTTTATATTATATTTTAGAAATATATATTTACAGTCGTAGCCCCTTCTAGCGCGTGTGGTTTTAGTGATAGAGCGGGAAATTTAATTTCCTGTTTTTTCGATATGGATTATCCGTCAACGCACTTATCGTCTTATAATTGGAGACTCGGTCGAGGAAGAGAAGCTTATTGGTATGGCGGTCCAACAACAGATGCTAGTGGCTCTGTTAAAGGTACGAAATTTCTCTAATGCATTTTGGTATAAAAATGTTCGCAAGAACACGTGGTACAGAATAGCTTATTGGGACTATAAATTAGACATTTTGTGTTTATCTAATATTAGTCTTTTTAATTAATAATTCAATATAATTATTGTCATTTAAGTTTAATATACAATTTTCGTTTGGTAGGTGGCTACGCATTTATTGATATATCCATTATGGGAAGACAAAAGAGCAATCAAACTAAAAAAGCTTGGTTGCCAAGTTTTAGTAATCCTCCAACAACTGGAAGAGGTAAATGTTTGAGATTCAGATATAATTTGGAAGGGTTGTGTGTAGGCGGATTGAGGGTAGTGATTTACGACACGGTCGATAATAAATCGTACACTATTTGGGAAATGTTAGACACTACCGACGGCCAATGGACTAATGGAAAAGTTTCTTTTACCAGGGAAAATTCGTATCGAGTAAGATTTTCTTCTTTGTAATAATTTAAAAATGTATAATTCTGATTGCTTTATGATATATACTATTACATTAAATAGATAGTATTCGAGACTTTTCCAAAAGACGATAATCTGAATCGACGCGGCTTTGCAGCAATAGATAATATCGCTTTATACGACGGTCCTTGTCCAGGTTATTATTTTTATTATTTTGAAATATTAATAGTTTAATAATTGAAAATGACGTTTTACTTTTAAAACTAATTCTAGGAGATTGCACTTTCGAATATGATTTTTGTGACTGGACAAATGTCAATAGTGGAGACGATTTTGATTGGAAGATGGGGAGAGGAAGTGATAGTACTGTTACAGGTCCCGAAAGAGATCATGGTAGCAGTATCACAAAAGGAAGGACTGGTCGGAATCATTTACAAAATATTTGGAAACTTAAGATAAAAATATTCACAAATTTTATTTTTATTAATTAGGAGGATATGCATATATAGATTCATCTTATCCAAGAAGACCAGGAGATACTGCCCAACTTTGGAGCCCCACTCTAAATCCAACAGGTTAATATGTTTTATTTTATTTTAGTTTTATTATTAATTATATATTTATCCTAAATAACTCTATTAATTATTTAATTAGATGTACTTGTTTAAAAAAAGCATGCTTTTTGAAATTAAATCGGCTCTTTTAAATGACTAAATTAATAATTTTATCGAACGAAAAGAAAGATAAACATGTTTTGAAGGTGCCTTATATGTAACTTATTTACGAAATTAATATTTTGCAGAAACTGATTGCAACTAAACCTAGTTGCAACCCGTTTCCGCAAAATATTAATTTCGTAAATAACTTACTGTATGTTATCAGCAATGAAAATTTTCGGCAAAAGCTTTCAAATGCATTGAATTTCAAGACGCATTCTAATATAACATTAAAATGATATGTTTCGTTGGTGCATCAATATAATTTTCTCATGCTTTACTAATAAATAACTTAAAGCTAATTATAATATTTATTGAATTGTTTCAATTTTATTTTAATTAGGAGACCACGGCCCTATGTGTCTCAGCTTTTTCACTTCGATGTTTGGTGCCGGAATAGGAGGCTTACGTATATATCTTTACGATTCGCTCCAAAAACAAATTAGCGACGCTGTTTGGAGCCTAAATTCCGGTAGTCTAACAGCCGATCAATGGCACAAAGGAGAAGTAACACTATCTTTGCCAGCTCCCTATTGGGTAATTTGCTCTTTTTATGTAAATATTCAAATTTTATACAATATAATTTTTACAATATTTTTGGAGTATATATCTATATATACTCCAAAAATTTCTTATCGTAAGACAGATAAAAACAGCTAGTATTCACGGAATACGTTCGGTATATGCGTTGATATAATTGATATATATGCAGACGAGATATTTAATTATACACAGTGAATGATAACAGGAGTGCCATCATCGTTTATACAACACTTTCATTTTTCTCCAAATGTATACTTATTGCTTTAAAAACAGTGATGAGCAACCTTTTCTAGATGAGAGACGCAAGGGAACTTCGTAGGCTTCCGACGGGCCACATACAATTTATGTATTTTTTTACGGAGTTGTTGGCTTTGAGCGTGCTGAGTACCAACATATTCCACAACCGCAGAACACTCACTAGCTACTAAAACAATATATGCTAATGATATACAAACTAGTAATATATAATTTACTCTCATATTTTCACTGGTCGAGTAAAGCTTGAATGTTCTTCATCATCAATATCAGCTTAATTGGGGTCCCATAACGGTACGAGACAAAACGGGAAAATAAAATGTTATCATTTTGTAAACGTATTAAAAATTAAATATTTACTAAATTAAACAGGTAATTTTTGAAGCCGAAGTTAGAATCCCTGGTCAGGGTGATATTGCCTTAGATGACGTTTCTCTTGTTGATGGAACGTGTCCAAGTGAGTTCAAATTGATTATTGTTACTGTTAAATATTGTATTTTGATGATTATAAAGTCCTCTTTTTTTGTTTATATTTTATATGAATAATAAGTAGTAAAAACATTTTAAACTTATATTTCTTATATATTTCTTATATTTCTTATATTTCTTATAGGTGTTCCGCGAGAAGCTAGCAGAAGAGGTAAACGTATTTGTAATTAATTTCATTGCATTCATCGAAATTTTTTCAATTTATTAAATTTGTTAGAAAATTAGTTTTAAAATTACAAGAATATTGTGATTTTTATACTCTGTTTAGGAAACTAGACAGGATTTTAAAAAAAAGCTTATTTTATCTTTATTTAAAAATTTAGTTATACATTTTAAAATAGATTAAAAGATGAATTAAATTTTTTTAAACAAGTTTTAATAAAATAAAAATTTTCACAAGTTTTTTCACTAATCAATTATTTTACAAAATACTGTCCGAAACAGGAAACGTAATATTATAAAACCAAATAATTAAAAATAAAATAAATAATTTATAAATTTTATAGATCTATAAATGCAGAAAATGTATTTCAATAAAGAAGGTTTCAAAAATTTTATAATTTTAAGGTGTTATATCACAAAAGCTAAAAAATGAAAATAATCATTTTTTAGGTGACTGCGCGTTTTTAGTTGATATGTGCGGTTGGCAAGAAATTTATGAAAAGTTAAGAGAGAATAGTCCACCTCTTTGGATGAGAGTTTCTGGTGATGGAACTCATCTTAATCCTCGAGGACATACTTATACAATGACGGGAGCGGGTAGATTAGGTAACTGATTTCCTTGTAATCCGTGAAAATGAAGATAATACAAAAAAGTTTATTTTTGTAATTTAATTTAACCCACTTTTATTTTATTGTAGATTTTTATATGAAGTTTGATACAAGTAATTTTCAACACGCTTCATTGGACAGAGGAATGTTAATCAGTCCAGTTTTAGAACCTACTAATTTACCTTACTGTTTGTCGTTTTGGGCATTTTTGTTATCTTCGACAGCTGGAGAACCCATCGGCGGTATTCTAGTAAAACTAATTCGAAGCGACAACACATCTTCCATTTTATGGAGATTAAATAATCATCAAGATTCGAGATGGTTCTACGCACAGATAGGATTACCACGAGAAGTTAATTCCAGAGTAAAATTTTGTTTTAAATATTTAATCTTAAATTATTGCATCTAACAAGTAAATATTCAATTATGGATATAACTTCTAGTATATCCAATTCTCGTTTGGGTAATACCAGTATCTGCTGTTCTAAATATATCATCATAGATATATTATTTAATTAAAATTTATCAGAAAAATTAAAATATGCATTTTAAATAGTACATTTTGCTGTATTTTAAATTTGGCCTTAATAAATTTGGTAAAAATTAATTCAAACAATTTAATGCCTTTATTGAAGTTATTAATAATTAGTATAAAATGGCAAAAAGCTTAATTTTGAGGGTAGTGAGTTTTATAAACACTTGTAAATGCTAATTAAGAGTAAAATCATCATTAAGTCCGACCCCACTCGAGATGTGACAGACGAGCCTCCTTCATCTTCCCACCCTCTCGACCTTAACCATCAAAATTTAATAGCATTAATTCTCCTAATACACAAACATCCCTGCAAAACTTTAGAAATTTTCATCAAAAAGAAATTTTCATCAAAAAGCACAGGACCTTCAGTGAGTGAACAAAATCGTGTTCCCCCACACACTAACATCCATACATACAGAAAAATCCCCCGAATTTTTTTAGATTTCTGGACGTTTGAAGGTCCTTGAGACCAAAAATGTAAAAATCTTGGTTGGTCATTTTTTGACCGATCATGTGATTAATAATATTACCTTCAAATTTCTTAAAAATTCATAATAAATATCAACCAAGTTTAAATTAAAATGCCAGTACAGATTACATATTTATAGAAATTTATTGAAGAACTAAATATGATTGTCGACATTTTAACAGGTTGCCATTGAAGCAATTAAAGGAGCAGAATCCAGATCAGTAATAGCGATAGATGATATAACTTTCACAACCCCTTTTAAATGTCTTGGTATGTACAAATTTTCACAATGTTTTATAAAATTTTTAAATGATTTACTTACAGTACTTTGATACCTTATGCATATTCTAGGAAAGCCAACAAGAGCTCTTACAGCTTTAGGTAAGATCATTTCAGTTAAAACTGCAATTATTCAAAAATGTGTTAATAACAATACGTTTCTTTATTGTGCTAATTGAAATAGGTGACTGCGCATTTGATGTAGATTTATGTGATTGGAAATCCGTTACATTTACCTCTAGTTCTCCAAAATGGCGAGTTCCGAGTGGTCAAGCGCGTCCAGCAACAGTTAAAGATCATACTTTTAACGTTCCTGGAGGTAATTAAATAGAAGTTTTTAACTTTATGTATATATTTATCTATCTATCCAGTTAATAAAGTGAGATAGAATCCATTAGAGTGGTTCAAATTTTTCTCTCTAGATAATCCTGTAATTTTTTCTTCGGATGAATTTTCTCAATTTCTTCATTTGAACATAAAAATATATTATGTGTATTTGTTCTCTTTTCACTTTTAGCCGGGTTTGTTTATATCGACGTCTTCACTCTACCTACAGCAGCAACAGCGGAACTGCATAGTCCCACGATGGATGGGAATAAATCTCGATGTTTTACATTTTGGTACGCGACTATTGACGAAGAAGAAGGAGCAACACTTAGCGTTTATGTTAAAAGCAATAACACTTCAAATATCGTTTGGAGTTTTGTAAGGGATGCTGAAGAAGAAAATTCTCCATCTTCTTTTTCATTTGGCCAAGTGGAAGTATTCAGCGAACATGATTTCACTGTAAGCAAATTAATACTTCTCAATATTTATAATTGAAAAATTAACAAAATTCTATACATAAATAAATACTTGAATGTGATTAATGGTTTGAATATTTAATGCAATATAACGTATATAATTACTCACGTAATAACCACGAATGAAAATCATTCTTAACATAAAATAAATAACTCGCTAAATCTTCGCAGTACACTACAATTATATTATTTAGCAAGGAGAAGTACAATATATTATTACTTATTACAAGAATTCTGTGATTTTGTTGAATTTTAATAGCCAACAATTATAATTTTCAAATACATATATATCAATAATTTAGAATTAAGTAAATATATTTTTTAAAGTTTGATTTAAAATTTCATTTAAAAAAAATCTATAAGTTAGTCGAGTCTCAATATTGCTCGAATTTATTCCTACAATAGTATATTTTAAGATATATAATAAAACAGTTACCGGTACTCGGCTTAATTGACTGTGCTTTATTTTCTCAAAATCTTGAAATAAAGCTCTAAGAACATCGAATTTCGATGTTTGTCGAAGGTTGGAAACGTATATAAATGATTGACAAATGAATGTTAAACGAAGAAAATTGAATAATGCTTATCGAAAATTAAGGAAAAATCATTTTAATACATTGATTTCATAACACTTTTGATAATTAAATGTTTCAAATTAATACCGAAGTTGTGCGATATTGTCAAAGTTCGCAATTATTAATGTAGCTCTGTAACGAAAATGCTACTTTCGATTTATATAGTGTGTAAGAATTAAAGATTAGTCTATATTATGATAAACAATTTGTGCTCCTCAAATATAACAAATTTAATGGGATAATCTATTGCTTTTAGCCTTTAATTTTGTTTTACACTTAGACTAGAACACGTATATACATGCGGGCTTATCACACTAGTGAAAAGCCCTCATGTATATATGTGTCTATTTAATCTAGACTAAGTGTAAAACAACAAATTTATTTTAGTGTGATTAATTTATACAAAAATTGTGTACATTATATGATTAGCTAATTAAACAAAATAGAAAATACAAATAAAATTGCTATTTAAAAAATTTTAAATTTGAAATGAAAATAACTATACTGTATATTAAAAAGTAATCTCAAAACACTTAATAAAGCATCCAACACCTTCTATTCGCTGAGAATTCTTTATTTAATTAAACACTAACGTTTTCAGCCTAATGGAATAGGCCATCTTCAGGTGTACTGGTGTTCAAACGTATTTTACTGTAAAATTGTAACGAACGTACAGTACGTTCGAACATTATACATTCAAATTTAAAATGAAAATAATAATTAAACAAATAAATAACAAAATAAAACATGCTAAATACACTGAAGCAACGATGATATAAATAATAAAATAAATAAAAATAATATAAAATAAAAATAAACAATAATAAAATAAATACATAAAAAAGCCATCAAAATATAAGGGCAGGTACGGACTAAGAATTATTATATTTTAATTTTTCTTTTATGTAGAATTTCCATGCAAAAGCTAATCCATCCGCATCCCTTGAATTAATACAACCATCCTTTAATTTACTTTTGTAGATTTCAATTTTTTCTTCGTGTAAAGCTAATGATGGGGAACGCATGGTCTTGAATAATAGTAGCTTTATTCCATTTAACTACAGAGTCTTCCGCTTGTGCTCACAAGAAGCTCAGCTGTTAGAATTAAGGAACACAAGTATGACATTAATAAAGGGCACTGCAACACTGTTTTGTCAAGTATAGCACAGCTTTTGGCTTTATATATTTAATTATAATGACCCTGTATTTTGAAACAAATAACTAATAAAAATATATTATTCTAATGTTTGGATAATAGTAGTCAGGCTTTTTAATTTGGAAATTTTCATACAATTAAAAATATCATAATATAGACTTTGTAATAATCTATACTGTATATATAAAATTGAATTTGTGTCTATCTTTTCGAGTATCATGGGAAAACAGCTGAACCGGTTTATATGAATTCGTACTTGTGTATACGTCTGTAGATACATATATACAGAACTAAATATATCACCATTGCCATTTTCATCCGCGTCAGATTGTCAGCGAGTCTTAGAACTTCTTTCGATGAAAAATTGCTTTTCGTCGGATCCATTATAAATTTATCATATTTTTTTCCCGTATATACATTGAGTCTATTACCTTTACTTAATACATCATTTTCCCGAGCGAAGCCAGCTACCTTGGCTGGTAAATAATATTGATAAAAAATAATTTTAGAATAAGGTAATTGACTAATGACTAAACGATAATTGGTTCTAGGTCGTTATCGGAGCAACAGTGCAGCATTCTGGATTTGTTATTGACGACGTTCGATTTTATGAAATGGATACATCATGTCCTAGTAAGTTCACAGTTTTAAACACATATGTAGAAAAATTGTTTAAATTCTTATTATATTTAAATATTTCATTTGCAGCACGTCCTCCTTATTTCGCTCCAACAGTTCAGCCTAATAATTTGCCAACTACTTAACTTTTGATGCTGTGCCATTTTCTGGCATAAAATCTACGGGTTGCCAAACTAATCTTTTCAGAGGTCATCAATGGATTTTTCGTCTAGTCATGTATATTATTTAATGAATCGCATTTTAACATCATTAACTTTGTAATGTTTATTTAAAATTGTAAATCATTTTTTAAAATGTTTATAGAAGGAATATTAAGAATAAAGTTTTACAGGAAATGCAGATTATATAACTTTTTATAATTACATTAATTTTTTTGGAATATTCATTAAAAGATAGCCTATTAGATTTATTTAAAAATATTAAAAAAATGATATTAGATTTCAAATCAAGGTTTTTGGTTTAATCATTTTAAAGACAAGTTTATAAATTTTAAAAAATGGGAGAAGTGAGACACAATATTATTGATGAAATTAAATAAGATATAAAGAAGAAACTAATTTTTAACCTAAATTTATTCTGTATGCTTTCCTTTTTTTTTTTTTTTTTTTTTTTTCTTTCGATAGTGCTAACCATTTCATCAACAAACTTGAAAAGATGTAGAAATTTTTTTTGGATCATATGAGGCTATCAGAAAAAGAATGAGACTGTAGCTATAACTTACCAACGTGCTAGTCAGTGTCAAAGTTGCTTAGTACCGGGTCTTTCAACAAGAGGTGTCATTTTAAATTTCGCGCCATTTTTCAACTGTCAACACACATCTGTCATTGCGGTGACATTTGACAAGTAAAAACTAGGAGGTTTTCAAATATGGATTGATACACAGTCGCACAATGCATTGAAGTAGTGAAAATTCACTACAAAAACGCTGAAAATATTGCGGAGATGGGTCATAAAGTTCATACTACTTTTGGTCCTCATCAAGTGCCTTCTTGCACAGTTATAGTAAATTTAATCAATAAATTTGAACGTCTCAGACAAGTTAGTGATGTGAAGACTCCAACTCGTGCTAGTCCGGCCAAATCACCTGGAAATATCGCCGCTGCAGCTGAGAATGTGGCTGAAAACTGAGTTGACTGACTGACTGAGTTGAAATCATGTTTATTGACTTTTTTGGCCTAAAATTGATGATATAGATGCAGACGACATTTAGTTTCAACAGGACAGCGCTACCTGCCACACAGCTTGTGAAACAATGGCTCTATTGCATGAAAACTTTCTTGGACATGTGATTTCTCGAAATGGAGACTTCAATTGACTGCCAAGATCAAGCAATTTAACATCATTAGACTTTTTTCTTTGGGGCTACGTTAAAGGTAAAGTCTACACCAATGCTCTAGCAATGATTCAAGCACTCAAAGACAATATTACAGCTGCTATTGGCGAAATACAGCCACTATTATGCGAAAACGCGATGAAAAATTTCATCAAAAAAATGACCATTTGTAAGAACTGAGGAGGACATTTGGCAGATATTGTGTTCCATTACTAACCTCAAAGTTTGTACTTTGGATTAAAATAAAAATATCACCACTTTTCACAAAAATATTGCATTTTTCTGTTGATTTAAAATGACACCTCTTCTTGAAAGACCCTAGACTTGATTGTTACTGTTCTCTCAATTAGTTGTATGTCCTTCGGAATTAGCACAAAGTTGCTGTTGAGAACAAATTTCACAGGAACACTCTTTTTTGATGGAAAAAGTAAGTTTATTTTCTATAATTTAGAAAGGATGTGCATTTCGGGCTTTATGTCCCTCTTCAGTCCTTATTTTATTAAATATATCGGCAAGAAACTATGTAAGAAATTATAGAATGTAGTAAATTATATTTAACATGCGCGTACAAAACTTTTTCCAAAAAATATAATTATCTAAAAATTACTATAGTGACAGCTAGAATAACTTTTTTTCTTCGTGTAAAGCTAATGATGGGGAACGCATGGTCTTGAATAATAGTAGCTTTATTCCATTTAACTACAGAGTCCTCCGCTTGTGCTCACAAGAAGAAGCTTAGATGTTAGAATTAAAGAACACAAGTATAACATTAATAAAGGGCACTGCAACACGGTTTTGTCAAGTATAGCACAGCTTTTGGCTTTATATATTTAATTATAATGACTAGAGCTAATTATAATTGATAGAGCTGTGTAAATAGTGCACCTTAATACTCATATTACACCCAAGGGATTTGAAACTGTTAAGCAACTCGTTTACCAGTTCAACATAGTTTTCAGCTTTGTGTTTGCCTAGAAAATTTATGACAACTGCAACAAATGAAGTCCAGGCTTTTCACTAGGCTTCATCGAATTTACGAAGGCAGGATCATTAATGAGTTGTCTTATTTGTGGGCCGTTCAAATATTCCTGCTTTAATTTTTTCCATACTCAACTGAGGCATTTTTTCCCTATACATATGCAAAGCATGATCCGTTCTTATCAAGAGCCTTTACAAACTGCTTCATTAGGCCTAGCTTGATATGCAGTGGAGGAAAGATGATTTTCTCTCGTTCAACTAAGGGGTCGTTAATGACATTTTTTTTTCTCCAACGTCCATGTTTTCTCTCTTAGGCTACTCTTTTCTAACCCAGTGGTGTGTTTTGTCTCTGCTATCCCAGAGGCACAAGAAGCAAGGATATTTGGTGTAGCCAATTTGCTGTCCAAGGAGAAAGTTTACCATTTTTAAGTCTACACAAATTACCCATTGATGTTCATGATACTTTATCTTCTCCAAGACCAAAGCTATGGTGTTATATTCTTCTTTCATTTTCGTTGAATGAGCAATTGGTATTGAACCATATTTGTTCCCATTGTGTAGAAGGACACATTTCAAACTTCGTTTTGAGCTGTCAATAAATAGGCGCCAATCATCTGAAAAATATTCAAGAAGACCCATTTTTTCCAAAGTCCTCTAATTTCGTGACAAGGCACAAGATTGTCTTCTTGAGAGAACAAGGGTAGCAGATAAGGCGAAAATATACAGGAATCAATCCTTGCATATGTGATTTAGAACTGTACAAACTGGAATTAGAGCTGAACATTTCGTGTAGCACTGTAGCAAAAAACACTAATCTAAAAAAGTAGAGCTGATAGAGAAAAACTGATTTCATATTTGGATTCAGCGACCCAAATATAGCTAAAATCAGTTCTAAAATCCTAGGCACCAAGTTTTTTTTATTTTATAGGCTTGCGTTATTAAAACCGCGGGGGCAAAATAAATAAAATTGAAATAAATGAAAAAACAAGTAAATAAATAAAGGTAGTAAAATGCTATTAAAATAATATGACAGTATACCTGTAGAAATAAAATTATTTTTGTTAAAACGTATAAAACCATGGGCTAGTACAAGTAAAACTGAAATATATTAAAAAATAAGTTAATAAATAAAATGTAAAAAAATAATAAGAGGGTACCTGTAGGCTACCTGTAAAAATAAATATATTTTCGTTAAAATGTATTTAAAATTTGACTAAAAACGGTAGTAGAACATAAAAGCCTTAAAACCAATTAAAACTGGTAAAAAGAAAAAAAATAAGGTGTAAAAGCATTCACTGTATGTTTATCAGAAAGTCTGATATTTTGTTTGATACAGTGAATTAAAAATGGGTGGGGAAAGGAGGAGGAAGAACATCTTAAAATAGACTCTTCTATTTTGGTAGTAATGGCTGCCATATCTCACTGATGACAACGCCAATGTTTAAATTCATTCTGTTACTCGTTTATTTAATAATTTCAATGTGTTCAAAAATTTTCTTTTACAACATTATCAAGAAATGAATTTATTAAATATTACCTTCTTTGTACATAAATAATAGTTTTGCAAAAAATTTTGAAAAACATAAATAAATAATTTAATAATACAGTAATACAGTAAAAGTGGTGTTGCAAAAATGTGAATACAAACAGTATTAAGTAAATAGAACATTTATTTAATATTTTGTAGATCACTTTTAGCATTTTTTTTTAACTCTTTGCACCCTGTGGGCACTAAGAGGGCCTCTTTTAGCAGGGCCATTATGGGTTCGGACAGGCCCACAATGGGGCGACCGGTGGTGAGGGACGGAGCTCGACATATCCGAACGGACCACCCCCCGAAAAATTCCTGGGGATTATTCGACCCGTTCGGATTCGTATTATGTATGGGATTTGTCGCGGATGTTTATGTATTTTGTAAGAAAAGCGCCACGAATGTGACCGCCCGGCCATCCGGCCTTACACCTTTAGCATTTATAACAGCTTGTAGGTAACAAAGCATACTTAATGCTATTTTTTCATAAAAATCAGGTGCAATCTTTTCTAATTCTTTAAAACTCTACTAATTGTTTTGTTCTGATTTCAAAATTTTATGATTTCTTTTTAAATCTCTGTAAATTTATTATGGTAAGAAATTATCTGCGCACAAATCTCGCTCGTATTTCAGTATTGCTAACTCTTACCTAAGATCATCAATTAAGGATCTTCGTGCTCATCGTATATTTCATCACACTTCCAATATGGCAACCGGTAATTTTGTGTTTTGTTTTGTTTATGGAGGGCCGTTTTAATCTTACCCATCGTCGGTTTCTGAAGATCCACAATTTGGGCTGCCGGACTGTCTTGACACACCAGATACAGATCGCCCGCCCCGGGTTCTTCAACAGCCCGAATTTGATGTCAGAGCGGTATACTGAAGTCTTAACAGCTCAAACATCCGGCCGTCACCTTGTTATACCAGGTGAGTAGCGACACTTCCATATAAACAGTTTCTTATTGTACGCAGGACACTTGCACATAAATTGTTTTAAGTTGGTCTGCAATGTATCATATCTCTTACACAATATATTATTTCGGTGAGAAATTGACACCAATTTGTTCACGACGCGTTTTAGGATCTTAATAGCCAATTATTTCTAACACGACCGGATTTCAACAAATCTAACCAAACTTGGCCAAACATATAACACATAGGAAAACATGGGAGGCGGACAAAGTCTCGCTTGGAACGTCTCAGGGCCGGTTTTGGTAGGTATGCAGTGCGTGCATGCACGCTGGCAGCCTACAGTGCACTAAAAAAATATAATTTTTCATACTGTAAATATAGTAATCAACTGGCTCCTGCCGGTCATTATCTAACTCCTTTCGGGGGAGACCTTTTTGAACGATGTGAACCTTTTTGAATCGGGACATGCCTCCCCTAAACTTTCTATATTTGGTCTTGAGTTTCCTGTATCGAACTCCGTTCTCGAGATTAAGAAGGACAGGCATTCGGACGGACGACATTGGGAATTTATAGGTCTTAATTTTTATCAAATTGTAGCCCAATTTAAATAAACAAAGAGGTGTGCACCGACGTTGTTAATTTAAATAAATTTTTATATACACATATTCATATACTAAATGAGAAATATTTCATTTTAGTTTGCAGCTTCTATTTCATAGCGGCGCAGAAAGGCGCCTATTATCAACAGGGAGGTTTGATTTGAATAAAATTAAAATTAATATATATCAAATATTTTAATGGATTTTTTTACCCCTGTTAACTACATGAAGCTATCGATAGTACGCTCTCATGGATTGGTTTGGGTTTTGAATTTACTCGCGATCAGCATTGATAGGGGCGGTCAAATATGTGTAGCACGCAGGTGGCTAACAGTCCAAAACATGTCCTGGTGGCTTCGACAAGAAAAAGAATTCTACTTGCAGGTCAACATCCGCCTCCCACATATTGTAGTATTTTCCATTATCAGAAATTTCTTCAACAACAGCTACCGTGAGAAACTAAATTCATTCCACATTAAATAAATGTTCTAAAAACTTAAACATGAGAAATAATTTCCTCAGGCTACAAAGTATTAATTAATCATACCATTTGTCTTGGTTCTAAGAGTGATTAAGCTTAAGCAGGTCCTACTGTATTTGTATTTTCATATAAAATTTCAAATTATATGTCTGCAAAGACTTCAACTAAGTATGAGTTTATTTAACATTAACTAGATATCTGATCAAAAATATGCTTTTTCCGAAATTCGTTAAAATTTTATTTAAAAAATTAGTTTATTTTTACTTAAAATTTATTACTTTAAATAAATAATTAATTAATTCTTGCTGTGTTCATTAGCATTAAGATAATTAAAGGAACAGGATTAACTATATACAGGGTTCCTACTCAAATTTTTCTTTTAAATTCCATGACATTCCCTGACCAACGTTGTACAAATTCTCCGACAGTACAGCACATTGACAAAATAAAACAGCAGGGGCGTGCTGTCATTGGAAGCGATGGAAGCGCCGATTCCACCTTCCAATGACCTTCCCTTGTATTTTATAAAATATAAATTTTCATATTTTAACGTACAGCATTAATTAAAATTAATTTTTTATTATAACTGCATTATGTATCTTTTACAAATTTCTATACTACATGTGAAAAAAAACGATAAGATTGCTATTGTATATTCGAATAATTCGGTGGCGGAAGGAATGTCGAAACCGGGTCAGTTTCCAATCAGCCAGATTATACAGGCATTGGCACATGCGGTTTACAGAGCACCAACCTCACCCGGTTTAGCTGGTAGAAGCAACACACGCATAAAGCATCTAATGTTATATCCCGGACCGTTTGTGGGCTGTTAGCCGCCTGCCTGCTAGATATTCGGCCGCCCTCGCCCGATTATGCGAATCACGAGTAGACTAGATCAACGGCAGGCAACCCGGCCCGCGGGCCAGCTACGGCTCGCGAAAAGTTTCTATCCGGCCCGCGAGATCTTTAATAGATTATTAAATTGGAAAAATAACTAATTAATAGTTATTTTTCCAATTCTTTGTAATTTTCGAAAACGATAAGAGAAATAAATGTAGTAATTAACTTTTTTTTTATTTATTTCATATTTGCAGACTAAAAAAATTACGAGTCACAAGAAGGCGTCAATTAACTACTACGGCCCGCGAAAAAAACGTAAAATTTATTCTGGCCCACGTCATAAAAAAGGTTGCCCACCCTAGACTAGATTTATAACTTAACCCAACCGATAGGAATTTACTGGTATGTTTTTATGATAGTTCTGTATAGTTGACAGGAGTTTTAAAAAAATCCATTAAAATATTTGATATATTTATTCCGCGTTTATTCTGCTCTCCCATCTTATATTACGGATTTCAATGTTAAACCGGTGATATTACGATTTAGTATGTCCCATCTGTAAGAGGATGCAGAAAAAACGTGTACAATTCTAGTAAGTGTTAAAAAATTAACTGTTACTTTGGCAGCATCATTTACAACCAAATTTAATGAATGTACAATGGTACAAAAAAAGCTCTAGAATTTATTTTCTTTAAATTTACGATTTATGTATCGGTTGTCATAAAAATTTCTTTCCACTTCTTTCCCAAGACTACAGATATTCAAGTACAAAGTAACCGGTTTCGACTTATTTCTACTTAAGTTAGATAAATAGTTTAGTTAAATAATTAAGCGATTAGGGAATTAGAAACCTAAATAAAACCCCGATGAAAGAGCCGAAATTTTACTTAAACAGAAGCTTAACCAAACCAATCTCTTGTCGAGTACAGTGGGGACTGATCTATTCATAATATTAGATGTAATAAAGACAGAAATTTTTCCAGTTCAATGAGAGTGACCGAAAAGTTGTAAATTTTGGAAATTTCCGTGAACATTTGGTCCTAAAACGAATTAGTTAGATAACGAACGACGGACAATCTGTTAAGTTTAACATATTTAGATTTTTACAGCTATGGTGAGAAACATTTAAAATCTACAACAAGACTGTCGCGTCCTTTGATATATACTAGTGATGCGACAAAAGAGGCATTTGACATTGACCGGCAGGGCCGTTCCGACCCGGGGGTGCAGAGGGTGCGGGGCACCCGGGCGGCAAGCCTAGGGGGCGGCGCGAGCCGCCTTAAAAAAAAGGGAAAAATTAATTTATCATTAAATTAATATAATACATAAATATTATTCTAAATATTATCATTAAAATACTACTATTCTAATATTATTTGAATATATGTACTATTCTAAATATTATTAATTATATTTCAAATTCAAATTTTATATACACAACTTATTCAGGCCACAACAAGTGGCAAGTATAACAGTTTCTTGTTTTAACTCGTCTTAAGCTATTTTTCACGTCGGTCGCGAGGAAGATTTTACAGGAAAATACTCGTCTGTGGTCAAAGCATAGAAATGCACGCACCGGGATAATTTCTTTTATTTTAATTTTAAACGTGTAATCGTGTAAATCGCAACAGCTTAAAAAGTTTTTGTTTGATATCGTGGTTAGAGAGACAGTAAAAATTAAAGGTGAGTACATACATTAATTTGATTATATTTTGCTTTTGCGCGGTTAAATAAAATTTAAATAATATTTTGTTAAATTAAATTTATATTGTGTAACAAATTTATAACTTAAATAATAATACCAACATAATAACAATAGTAAAACATTTTTCTTTTTTTTATTAGTAAAATATAGTTTAATTAAAGATTAGCATAATCTTAATATTTTTTTGTTTTGATTAAAAATGTTGAAATTTTCAGACAAAATAAAAAATTTTGTAAAGTTTCCTTTCAAAAGTTGGTATTTTTCGAAAAACAAAGCTTAATTAATTTATGCTTCTTTAAATCTTCGAAAACAAAATTTTTTCGACGAATCATAACTTGGATTCATTTTTTTTTTTTTTTTTGGTAGATGTCTGATAATCGAAAAAGGCTTTCTGGCGCACAGTACAGAAAAAGAAAGCGTGAAAAGGAAGAATTAGTTAAAAAGGCTAGTGGTTCACTCGAAACGTTTTTAATCTCAACAACATCACAGGAGGCACCATCAAGTTCCCAAGCTCGAGATGTAAATGTGACGGAGACCGAATTCATAGTGGTCAGTAGCGGGGAAAAAAAGGAGGACTCGTCGAATACCAAAACTACAATGGAAGCAGGTGTTTTATTAAAAGAACAAAGTCCTGAAGAAGTAAGTTTTGAAAATGAAAATCTTCATGTTCATGAGGATCCTAACTATTGGCCTGGTGTTTTATTGGATAAAATTAAATTAACTCTGATAGAGTTAGGGCCTACCCAACTGACAGAAGCTGATATAACGTTTCCTTTAAATAAATACAATAGAGGTTTCTCGTCTATTTATTATTAAAAAAAACTGTGTAATGGGGAAATAATTCCAAGAGTTTGGCTGGTGTATTCTAAATCAAAAGACTGTGTATATTGTTTTCCTTGCAAAATATTTAAAACTTTTTCTAGTGGTTTAGTTGAGGGTTATAATGATTGGAGACATTTAAGTCAGGTTATAGAACGACATGAAAAATCAAAAGGTCACATTTGTAATACAAAATCTTGGATTGATCTAAAACAATCAATTTCTTCTAAAACGACAACTGATTCACTAAATGAGAAATTAATAAACATGGAAAAAGATAGATGGGTTTCTGTTTTAAAAATTATAATTTATGTTGTTAAATTTTTAGCCGGTCAAAATTTGAGTTTTAGGGGTGAAAATAACAAGATATATGAGCAACAAAATGGAAACTTTTTAAAATTAATTGAAACAATTGCAAACTTTAATGATACGATATCCGATCATATTAACAGGATTAGAAAAACTCCATCAAATATGCCTCATTATTTAGGTGTTCATATTCAAAACGAACTAATTTCCCTTCTGGGAGAGAAAATAAGACATGAAATTATATCTATGTTAAAAGCTAGTAAATATTTTTCTATTATTTTAGATTCGACTCCTGATGTAAGTCACAAAGACCAACTTACTGTTGTAGTAAGGTTTGTTTTATTAAATAATAAATCAAAGCAAATAGAAATTAGGGAGCATTTTTTGGGATTCATTTCAATATCAGATTCGACAGGACAAGGCTTAACCAATGTTTTATTGGATTTTTTGGAGACTCACAACATTTGTTTAGGAGATTTAAGGGGGCAGGGTTACGATAATGGTGCGAATATGAAGGGTCGCAATAATGGTTTACAAAAAAAAATTCTTGAATTAAACCCTAGAGCTTTTTACGTGCCTTGTGCGGCCCATAGCTTAAATTTAGTTGTTAATGACGCTGCAAAAGCGTCTTTAGAAATTACAAATTTCTTTGCTATTGTGCAGGAACTTTACGTTTTCTTTTCTGCATCGACTAAACGTTGGCAAGTTTTAAAAGATGAAATCCCAACTTTATCATTAAAACCTTTTTCTAGTACTAGATGGGAAAGTAGAATAGATGCTTTGAAAGTTCTTAGATACAATTTGGCAAAAATATATGACGCTTTATTTGCACTTTATTCTGATAATAGCAGAGACCCTGAAACCAGAAATATGGCAAATTCATTACTCTTAAAAATCAAGTCGTTTAAATTTATTTGTTCTATTATTACATGGAATATTGTGTTAACAAAAATTAATATTGCAAGTAAAGTGATGCAGGAGTCAGATTCTACACTACCTAATATCGTTTTAATCTTGGAGCAGACGAAAACTTATTTATCTAATATTAGATCAAATGAAGGTTTTAATGATATTTTAGAAGAGGCCAAAAAAATTGCCGATGATATCGACTGTGACCCTTCGTTTCCTCCGATTAATATTGTGAGACCCCGAACAAAAAAGCGATTATTTGATTACGAGTGTGAAGACGAGGCACCTAAAGACCCGGCTGACCAATTCAAAATTAATTTTTACTTTGTAATATTGGACACCGCATTATCAAAATTGGAAGAAAGGTTCGAGCAAATAAAGCAGCATGATACATTGTTTAATTTTCTTAACAACCTATATAATTTCCTTCAAATGGATAAATCAATTAGATTTGCAAAATGTAAAGCTCTAGAGAATAGTTTATGTGATCCATGTAAAAATCAAAAAGATATTTTAGCTCAAGATTTATATGATGAAATTGACAATGTTGCACCCTATATTTCCTCTGAAATGAACGCATTGAATGTTATTAACTACCTATTCACAAATAACCTCATCTATCTATTTCCAAATTTAGTAATTTCTATACGAATTTTCTTAACATTACCTGTCACAGTAGCTAGTGGGGAAAGAAGCTTTTCCAAACTTAAAATAATAAAAAATTATCTACGATCCACAATGGGGCAAGAAAGGCTTTCAGACTTATCCATTATTAGTATTGAAAAAGAGCTGTCAGAAAATATAGATGTGTCTAACATTGTTAAGACATTTGCATTAAAAAAGGCTAGAAAAGCAAACTTTACTGTATAACTTATTAGTAGAAATAGTAGATATGTTAGCATCCTTGCCTGTATGTATGAATTATGTATTTATTTCTTTATTACATTACAAATAAGTTGTAACATTATATTCTATTAAATAAACTGTGTATATTTGTACAATTTTTTTAACTTAAATTTACTTTATCTTTTTTATTTGTAAATTTTTAACAACTTTGGGGAAGGGGCGGCAAAATTATTCTCGCACCCGGGCGGCAGATACCCTATTAACGACTGCTCTTGAGGCAAGAGCAGATACGGACCTCACTCTTGGATTCGTAAAGATTAAGATCATGGAAGAGTATGAGAAGCAATCAAGAGGATCGATTGGACATACCATGAATACGGATGAAGCCACGGCTTTGAAAACAATGGTCTGTAAACAGAAAACCGGATGTTACTATTGTGGAGGTTCCCATTTGAAAAGAGATTGTCCTGAATTGGGCAGAGGAAAGAAAAAGAAAGAATACAAAGTAAAATTAACTGAAGTCCAGGAAGAGTATGATCCGTTGGACAATGATGAAACATACGAATGCCACTCTGCATGTGTGAGCGCACAAAATATGCCATTAGGTATGAAACAATGTCTTGCTGTGAAGACTACAAGGGATTGGTATGTTGATTCAGCAGCAACAGCTGACATGACAAACAACAGGAACTTCTTCAGAAAGTTGAACAACAACAACCGTGAAATTGTTCGTGTGGCTGATGGAAGAGAAGTGCCTGCAAGCGGAGTTGGACATGGTGAACTAATTTGTAATGAAGATAGTTCAAATGGCAAGTTAAAATTAGATAATGTGTTATATGTACCACAATTAAATGGGAATTTATTGTCGGTCTTAAAAATGATGCAAAGAGGTTATGATGTGTATTTCGACAGCAAAACAATGCAGTGCTACATAAAACGAGATGGCAAGACACATGCAAAGGCTGAGCTTCGGGGATCACTATTTGTGTTGAGCCAACACAATGCTTTACAAGTATTATCCATGCCCAAGAAACAGTGCGTACATCTGTGGCACTTGAGGTGTGGCCACCGTGATCCATCTGTAATGCGTTATATGGCTGCCGAAAGTGTCGAGGGTATGAAAATTAATGAGTGCGGGTGCACTGTGGGATGCGAAAGTTGCATGAAAAATAAAACGCCGCGGAAACCATTTCCAAAAGAATCGATGAATAGAAGTAGTACAAAGCTTGAGCTCTTGCACAGTGACTTGTGTGGACCCATGCAAGTGAGAACCCCTGGTGGAAATAGATATTACATAACGATTATAGATGATTATACTGGTTATACCAAAGTTTATCTGTTGAAGCACAAGACCGAGGCTAATGTAAAAATAAAGGAATATGTAAATTATGTTGAAACACAAATGGGATGCAAGGTGAAAAAGTTCCGATCTGATAGAGGAACTGAGTACATGAATGAAGACCTGCGTAAATTTTTCAAAGAACATGGTATTAAAATTCAGACCACAGCACCAGATTGCCCTCAACAGAATGGCAAGGCAGAACGGAAAAATCGCTCTCTTTGTGAGATGGTAAGAACAATGCTGCATGATGCAGAATTAGGAAAATGCTACTGGGGTGAGGCATTAATGACGGCAAATCATATCCAGAACAGATTACCATCAAAAAAGGATCCAATCACACCATATGAGAAATGGCAAGGTAAGAAGCCAAATATTGAGTACTTCCGCCGTTTTGGATGTATTGCTTACACAAGAGTTCCTTTTGGAGTAAGAAAGAAACTGGATGTAAAGGCAACTGAAACAAGATTTGTGGGATATGAAAGTGGCAGCAAAGCTTATCGATTGCTGGATATCGTAACCAAGAAAATTAAGATAAGTCGTGACGTTGTCTTCATAGAAGGAGATCCACATGACAACATGGGCTCGACCAACAATTCATCCCTCCCACATTACCACAGTGAAGATGACAGCAAAAGCGAAGTGGAAGTTAACCTAAATGAAAAAGCCATCTTTAACAAGCAATCTGAGGACAATCTGCCACTCCGTCGCTCTACGAGAAACAACAAAGGTCGTCACCCAGACAGATTGATTGAAGCAATGCCAAGTACGGTTGTTTCTGAACCGAAAACCTACGATGAAGCCGTCAACGGAAAAGATGCGAATGAGTGGATAAAGGCAATGGATGCGGAAATTTGTGCACTCGAGAAAAATGGAACATGGTTGTTGGCCAATCCACCACCAGAAGCAAATGTTGTTGGAAGCAAATGGATATATAAAATTAAACGTGATCCACATGGTAAACCGACAAGATACAAAGCCCGTCTGGTGGCACAAGGCTTCAGTCAAAAATACGGGGAAGATTATGACCAGGTATTTGCTCCAGTGGCAAAGCCAACAACCCTTAGGATCTTGCTCACTTTAGCAGCTAAACGTAAAATGCATGTGAATCACTATGACATTGAGACAGCTTTCTTGAATGGCGACCTACACCATACAGTATACATGCAGCAACCTAAAGGCTATGACACAGAGGAACCGAGCAAAGTTTGCAAGCTTGTGAAAAACCTTTATGGATTGAAACAGGGAGCTACTGAGTGGAACAGAAAATTGCATGAAGTACTGACTGAATGCGGTTTTGCGCAGAGCATAAATGACCCCTGTCTGTACACCGGAAAAAGATGCTATGCAACAATGTACATCATTGTACATGTTGATGATGTAATTGCAGCATCAACCTCCAAAGAAGCGTTAGATTGGCTTGAAGTGGAAACTAACAAATATTTCCACATGAAAAACCTCGGAAATATCGATCATTACCTCGGAATCAAATTTGATCGAGATGGTGATGGAATATTCCATCTAAATCAAAAACATTTTATAACTGACAAACTAGTAGAATTTGGACTCCAAGATGCAAAAACCAGCAAGATTCCCCTTGATCCTGGATATTTCAAAATTAAAGAGAGGGGACCAAGGATGGAAAGTAACAAACTGTACCTCAAGGGTATAGGTAGTTTACTGTACCTTGCAACTAACACACGCCCAGATATATTGGCAGCAGTTTCCATCCTCGCCCAGTGTACTAAGGAACCAAGAGCAGCTGACTGGAATGAGGTGAAGAGGGTGTTTCGATATCTGAAGGGAACAGCTGATTGGAAACTGAAATTGGGTGAGAAGAGCAACACTAGAACCACACTAGAATGTTTCGTCGACTCAGACTGGGCAGGTGATAACACAGATCGAAAGTCGCATACAGGGTATGTCTTTAAATATCAAGACAGTCCTGTATCCTGGTACAGTAAAAAGCAAAGTAATGTGACACTGTCCTCGACTGAAGCTGAGTATGTTGCACTTTGTGAAGCCGCTCAGGAGGCTACTTGGCTGAAGCGAGTGTTTCTGGACCTTGGGGAAGCCGTCGATAAGAAAGTAACTATGTACGAGGATAACCAAAGTTGTATGAAAGTGGCAGAGAATGATCGTGTGAGTCAACGTACGAAGCATATTGATGTCAAATATCATTTTGTAAGAAATGAAGTGAAGAATGGGAATGTATGTATTATGTACTGCCCTACCAAGGAAATGGTAGCAGACATTTTAACAAAACCAGTGTGTACTGGAAAACACGTTAAATGTGCTAGACAACTTGGACTCGATGACTGTAAGCAAAATGGGACAAATCATTGAGGGGAGTGTTAAATTTCTTTCCTGTCATTACCTGTGCGTGTAGCAATGATTTGTATTATGTAACCTTTGTATTATTTTTTCTTATATAAATAAACGGCCATGATGTGGCGCCTCTATGGAGCCCGCCACTGTTCGGTTTGGTATAACTTTGCAACGGACCAACGTAGTCGTGTACGATTTTTTAAACTTATTTGTAAGGTATCCTGCTCACTATCTGCGAACACATAACTTGCAACAGTGATAAATTTAACAGTTTATTATTAATTAATATAACTTTTTAAAATACGCATATTTACGTAAAATGCATAGAAATGTTTTATATATTTAGTATAAATTTATTGTAGTGTTATTTATTTGTATAATAATTTTTATGTAAGCAATGTTAATACTACTTTTTACCACTTCAGAATATTATATCTTGATTAGACTTATTTCGAAAAATAAAAAATACCTAATTTTATTATTATTTTTTTAGATGCCAGGAGCAACATGTGCTGTTGCAACTTGTAATAACAGCTATTGTAAAACAAAGTTATTAAACAGGAAAGTTAGTTATTTTACATTTCCTAAAGATCCAATAATAAGGAGAAAATGGATCCATAATTGTAAAAGAAAAGATAAATTTAATCCTGATTCTTGTCATGTTTGCTCTGATCATTTCACAGAAAATGATTTTGAGAGAAATTTAAAAACCGAATTATTAGGTTTATTGGCAAGACCTAAACTAAAGAAAACTTCATTACCGACAGTAAATTTAGGAAATACAGAAAATGAAAATATTAAGCAGTCAAATGAAAGAAAGAATCGTTTATTAAAAAGAAATAGAAAAAAACCTGATAGAAAAACTTTTAGATGTAAATAAACAGGATAAACCAGAAGAATCTCTTAACAAATGTAACAATTGTAAAACTTTAGATCTTAATTTTAAATTTAAACATGAAAATTCTATTTTTAAAATGAAGATTAAACATATTGAGATAAGAACGCAAGAATTCCAAAGAAATCTGAAATTGTTGAAAAGTAAAACTGTCATCATTCAAAAAGAACATGAAAAATTGAAAAAAATAAAAAAGATTTTGTTATATCAATATTGAAAGGTACCTTTACAGAAACACAAATATATAATCTGCTGGAGAGAAAAAAGAAAATTAAATGGAAGAAAGAAGATATGAATTTGGCATTTACTTTGAGATATTTAAGCATAAGATCATATTTATACTTAAGAAATCAAATGAATATCCCGTTACCTGCAGTTTCGACACTTCGACGATGGGCTTCAAAAATAAATCTTTGTCAAGGCATATTAAATGATGTTATAAACATCATGAAAATTAAAGGCTTTGAACTTTCAGAAGAGGAAAAACTTACAGTTCTTCAGTTTGATGAGATGAAGGTAAATACTGTATATACTGTACTCATATTGATAAAACCACATAATTCAATAATTATTTTAAGTTTCTGTTTTAACATTTTACTGATATTTCAGGTAAAGCGTATATATGAATATGATAAAGTGAGGGATAAAGTTGTTGGACCCAATAATCAAGTTTTAGTAATGATGGCAAGAGGACTATTTGCATCGTGGAAACAACCAGTTTACTTGGATTTTGATGTTAAAATGAAAAAAAAAAAAAAAAACTGTTATTTACTGTTATTTCAAAACTTTTTGATGCAGGATATACTGTTGTTGCTGTTGTTAGTGACTGTGGTGGACAAAATATAGGATTATGGAAGGAATTAGGGGTAAATATATTCAATACTAAATTTATACATCCATCTAATGGAAATAATATATACTATTTTCTAACTCTACAGCTATTGCTATTAAAGATATATTAAAACTGAAAATGCCTTAGCAGCTTATGAATTTATATCATCAGTTAATGCATGGTTTGATGTTATGAATAGTTCAACACCCAATTTTCATTACAAAATTGATTATCCCTCCAAATGTGCTTATGGCATTAACATAACTGAACAAAATAATATACTTGATAATACTTACACATCTCATACTTTCAATTATTCTGTATCTAAACAATCACTTCAAACATTTCAAAAACGAATGCTTATATCTATTAAATCTATTAAAGATTTATTTTTCGACCTTAGTTCAAAATTTCCTAAATACCATTATATCTTAACATGTAAAGTAAATCAGGATTCTTTAGAAAATCTATTTTCACAGATTCGAACTAGAGGTGGTTTATATGATCATCCTAGTCCACTCGAAGTAATATATAGAGTAAGAATGATAATTTTAGGCAAATCACCAGGAATATTGCAAAATAAATTAAACACAGAAGATCAGATAGTTGAAAATTATTTAATAAATGAAATGTTTGAAGAGGCAGATTTACTGCAAGAAGTTTCAGATGTGTCTAGTTCTAAAGAACAAGGATTATCTGAAAATTCATGCAATGTAAATGATGATGATTTATGTGAGATATCTCAGGAAAATGTAGAATTAAAAAATGATGAATTAGATGAATTAAAAAATGATGGATTACAATATTTAGCAGGATGGATTGTGAGAAAATAAAAAAAAAATATCCAAATTTAGGAAGTGTCAGTCACCAAAATAAATATGAACATAATTATACAATAATGTCCCTTGTTCAGGATTTATCTTCTGGTGGGCTATCAACCATCAGAAGATTTCTTTAATTTAGTTAAAAAAATGGAATCAATTTTTACAAAAACTGTGAAACAGCATTTCAAATGTAAAACGGTTTCATCTATTACATCATTAATTAAACAAACAATTAACTTGCCAGAACACATTATATACACTTACGTAAAGCAACGTATATGGATTAGACTGAAATTTTTGAACAATTTAATTAAATATGATCGTTCTGCTGCGAAAAGAAAAGTAAATTGTAATAACAATAGGAAATTAAAAAAGTTTGTACCTGATTTAATTTTTTTACATAACACTTAATTTGTATATATTGGTATCAATAATATTTTTATAACATAAAAAATTGTTATTTTGACAAAGGTATTTTTGTATATGTATCAGTATATAATATCGTTTTTGGTACATGAATATTAAAACTTAAAAAAATAGACCAATATAATTTTTAGTTTTAAAAAAGAAGTCGTTTGACGATATAAATTAAATTAATTCATTTATATATAAATCACCTACGTAGAATTTACCAAAATTAATCTTTTAAGAAACTACTGTTGTTATAATATCATAAAATAGATAAAATCGATTTCGTTTACAAATTAGAAAAACGCATTTTAATTTCAACTTTACACGTAAAAATTACCAAGATTTGCTCAATATTCCGGATTTTTCTTATTTATAATCCATTTTTATTTACATTTAATAAAATATAAATCGTAATTAATGAAATATTAGCGTGTAATTAAAGCTACGAACCTCTGATCGGCAATGTTTTTACCATAAGGGAATAGTAAGATATTTCGTTTTCGACTAGGAGTGACGTCAAATAAGCAACCAATGAGAAGCGTTTCTTCTCTATGAGCTAACCTTATATTCTGGGACCTTGGGTCAACCCTGCGTCCGACGCACTCTCTCCATCCATACATTTTTTTCGCCTTCGACGCCTTTTGATTCGTTCACCGTTACAAGAAATCACCACAATATTCCTTCCGGTGTTCGTTAAAGAAACAGCCAGACGAATATAACCTTTTCAACAAGTCCGTTTGGCCAACTCCCCTTTTCCCGCCAAACTCTCATCTTTATGCGGATTGAAGTTAAGTTTGATCCGTTCATCAGCGCTACCTAGCTCTGTCGTAGGTCCGGCTATGGTACAATGATCCGCGGCCAATCAGCGATCGTGGATTCAAAACTACTGGTCGTTTTCCAACCGACTTCTGCAGCGTCGACTAATTTGAAAATAAAATTTAAAAAAAAAAAAAAACATGAAAAGGCGGAAATCGTACGTCCAGACGATTCTATATTACTTGGAGAATCGGTCCCAGAACGTCTCGGCACGTCGTTCGATGGTCGGCTTCGAATCTTTTAGATTTAAAAAAGGCGACTGCGGTTAGCATTTTGCTTTCTCGGAAGAATTTTTAAGCATTAATTTAAGCTTTTGTTTTCACTGGACTAATTGCAAATTTTCTTTTTTACAGGATGACTACGTTGGTGCGGCTTTGGAGGCGGTTCCGGCGGAGGCAGGCAGTGGCGCGAGAGGGAGGGGGTTCCTCGGACGTGGAGGAGCGAGGGCTGGACGAGCGAGAGGAAGCGGGTGAAGAAGACCTTCCCCAAGTGCGCGTGGCGTGGCATCCTCCCGGAAACGGGATGATGCGACGCTACACCCTGGGTCCAGTGCACTTGGCCAAGGTCTTCGGGGGTCATCCGGCCACAGACTTTGCTGTGAAGGATGTCGAAAGTGACAGCTCGTCCGAGGTGACACTTTCTGCTCGGTCGTGTTCTTCCCGTTCGTCTGCCGCGGCGACGCCACTGTCTTGCGGAAGTCGGAACGGGGAGGAATCGGAGGAGAGAGCCGCCGAAGTTGAGGGACCGTGGTTTTGTTGCTGCGGACGGCTGCGGTTCTCTTGGCCTAGGCGGTGATCATCTTCGA
This sequence comes from Centruroides vittatus, assembly GCF_030686945.1. Lineage (NCBI taxonomy): Eukaryota > Metazoa > Arthropoda > Arachnida > Scorpiones > Buthidae > Centruroides > Centruroides vittatus. Next base: position 948,860 of record NW_027122637.1, read on the forward strand.
TTTCCTCTTCTCCACCCGGATGCGACATTTTCACCGGATTCGACACTTTTCACCCGGACTCGACACCTTTTCCCGGACGTGACCCACGGACTTGTCTCCCGAACGTGACACTCGGTCGACGACAATGGATTTGACTCCCGATTGTGACCACCCGGACGTTACACGTTTCTTCACCGGACGCGACATTCGGCCGACCTTTCTTCCCAAAAAGCTGTTATGAGGATTGAGCTTCCGGTTAGGGTAGGTTAGGTTAGGCTAGGCTAGGTCAGGTCCTTCGCTCTTCTCATAACACTGTTCGGAAAGAAAGGCTGTCTGATAAAGGTAATAATCTTCACCTTAGGTAATAAATGAATCGACTTCTCCTTTTCTCACTGTCTTTGTGTTTTGTAGGAACATTTGGGAGGGAGAAGAATCTCCCTCCCCAACTTTACCACGAAGAGGACCAAGTGGACATGTGAATATCTTCCGAAATCTCCGATGGTAAGAACTCTTTCGTTTCATTTTTTAACACATCTTATTCTCGTATCGTAATTTTACTGTTTTTCTGTTTATAGACATGCCGAAGACGTTCTTCGATCACACACACACACACCACACACACGGACACAACATCACTGTACACGAAGATATACACCGTTTAACCTTTACTCGAATTCTCGCACTCACGCACTTACACGTCAAGCGCCACGTTCTGTGTAATTCGACACAATGAAACAACCCGAACACTCGCTTCTCACAAATCCAAAGATTAGAAGACTTTAAATTGGCGGCCGAAGGAGCTCTGGTATCACACATCTTGCATGGATTAAATAGAATTTCAGACATTAGCATCAATAATCGCTTTGCGATAAATTTTTCTGTTAAATTTTGCTTATAGATGTTCTATGGAGTTGATGTCAGATGATCGTGGAGAAGTCAGTAGAAAATGAAGAATATTATAAGCAATCCATTGATGCATAACATAAGCACAATGTTTGGGGTCATTACATTGCTGAAAGTAATAATCCCTGGGCAGATTCGGTTTATCTATAATTTATTGTAGATTATTTTTTAATAAATTGAAGTAAACACGTTTATCCATTATTTGTCTGATTGCTTCCAATCTTCGTGATCAGCTGCTGAGATGCAGCCCCAAATGAACACATTTCTACCTCAATATTTAACTGTTCTTTGCATATTCTTGGGAAGAATCTTTTTCCTACATGGCCTGCACACACACTTTTAGCAATACTATCACAGACATTAAATTTGCTTTTATCTCAGAAAAGTACATAAAAGTCCAGTACCTGATGGGCTATTTTTATAATACACTGCTCACAAAAATTAGGGGATATTTCAAAATGAATATGAAGCGATAAAACAAGAAGCATTTGATTTTTCTTATTCAACAAGAACATCAGAAAAGCAAACGACAAGTCAAAGAAAGTTGTTCGATTATGCAAACTCAATTATCGTGATTGAGTAGCGAAATATTGGTGGAAGTGACTGACATATTGACTGTTCAGTAGGGTGTATGGTCACCCAAGACTATCAAAACACACTGACAGCGATGGGGTATGGACAGGATCAGATTGTCCAGCAGTTCTTGTGGGATCCTCTGCTACTTTTACTCAGGGAAACTTCCAGTTTAAGAACTGTTGTGGGAGGCATTGGACAGTTTGCCAGACGTCTTTCCAGCGCATCCCAAGCATGTTCAATGTGATTCAGATCTAAAGAACGTGAAGGCCAGTCCATGCGTTCGATTCCTGCCTCCTGAAACATGTTGACGAGATGCGCACGGTGGGGCCTTGAATTATTGTCCATGGAAAAAAGTTGTTTCCAACTGTTCCAGCATAGGGTACCACTGTACGGTGCAGGACCTCATCTCAATATCTGACAGCAGTTAGCGATCCGTTTCTGATGACGTGGAGGTCAGTACGACCACCAATGCTGTTGCTAGCCCATACTATGATTCCACCACCACCGAAGGAGTCCCTTTCTCGCATGAAACGTAGATTCTCTCTCTTTTTTTTTTTTTTTTTTAACTCTTTCCGCCCTGTGGGCACTAAGAGAGCCTCTTTTAGCAAGCCCACTATGGGTTAGGCCAGGCCCATAATGGGGCGGCCGGGTAGTGGGAACGGGGCCCGACATATCCGGACGGACCACCCCCGAGAAATTCCTGGGGATTTTTCAACCCGTCCGGATTCGATCCCGGGTCCTATCACCACAGCCTACAATTAAGACCGCTCGGCTGTCCGGCCTTTGCAAAATGGTTAAATAGGATTTAATCCTTTAAATAATAACAATAAAAAAATGTATAACTTTTATGTAAAACAAATTATAATACAAATAAATATCGAATATATATTTTTTCTATTTCCATGTTATTTTTTACTTGATATATTTTTAATTTCATGACAGACATCTAGAATTGTGTGGTGGCGCTTGTAACATGAAATCGTTTCATTCGATGCTTCAAACGCTTCGTAATTTTTGCATTATTTTCAATACGGAAAGTGATAAATATTATTTTTCTACTTAGAATAGCCGTGACAGTTTATGGAATATAGTAATAAATATTTATTACATTTTAAGGTTTCTAAATTTTGCTAATATGCATATTATTTTCAATATATTTACGTAAATCTTCATTATCCGCAAGCCGGATAGTAATAAAGAAATGCTTTACAGAAGATGAGAAAATCAGCCAGAAAAAGTAAGTCAAGAACGAAGAGAAAATTGGAGCCCGATCCGAATAAGACATTAGTTAAAATTGCTAATAGATTAAAAGATCCATTACAAGAACTTTGTTGTGAATCTAAATACACAGAAAATAATCTTAATTTAAATATTGTTAGTATGCCTTCTTCTTATTTAGATGAAACCACAATTCAGTGGGCTTTTCAGTTAACGAAGACTAACATGAAAACTTTATATGAAACTTGTGAATGGGGCTGGGACGATAATGATAAACTATCTCAGCTGAAACATCACACAGCTAGATTTTTAATTGTCAAAGATGAAAATAACCATCCAAAAGCTTTTGTTCATTTTCGGTTTGATATGGATTTTGGTGATCCTGTAGTATATTGTTACGAAATACAAATAGAAACAGACATACAAAGAAAAGGTGTTGGAAAACATTTAATAAATTTATTATGCAAAATTGGAGCTATGACTGAAATGAAAAAAGTTGTCCTAACTGTTCTGAAACATAATAAATTGGCATATAATTTTTATACAAGAGTTTGTGGATTTAAAATTGATGCATCATCACCAGATAAAACAGAAGAAGCTTGTTATGAAATTCTAAGTAAAGAATGTGAATTTGGATGCAGTGTTACTAAAAGGTTTCCTAAAAATGCAATCTAGTGCATACAAATAAATCAGTAAATTATGCAATTTTGAAATATGATATTTTTAAAAAAATCTCAAAATGATTTTCATGAAATAGTTGATGTACTGTACATCTATAGTATATGTAGGGTTTGGGTGTAAAAGATGGTAAGCACCAAAATAGAAGTTTAGAGAAAATTAATAAATTAAATCCCTTAAGATTTCTGATTTGGTTACTTTAATCAGAATAAAGTGCAGGTTATAGCTAAAAACCACATAAAATATTTAAATTGAAGTACATTGCTATTTAGCTATTAACATGAATTACAGCATTCTAATGGAAATGGCATTGCCATTTTTTACACCAAATCCTTTATATATTGAAATATGAAATAAGAGTTAATAGGGAGAATTTATTTTGAATAGGAAATAGAATATTTAGATTAATTCATCATTATTTTAAAAAAGTTTTATATTATAAAATTTGAATATTAATGACATGACAACTCTTGTATCAACTTATTCACTTAAAGACTGCATTTCCAGAATTTGCATTTTCATTATTTTAGCACTTTTATCAGAACCTAAAAGTGCTATGCTGATAAAGATACAAACTGAAAAAGCAGTTTTGAAAGAATTCAAATTAATAAGATATGATATTTGACAAAAACCTACATCAGGAGATTCTGTTCAGTTGAACAAGCTCCATGGAATAAAAAATGAAGTTAGCACTGAGTAATATGTATCTATTAATAGAAAACATTTAAGTGCTTTTTATCAATAAACTTTCAAATATTTAATAAGATAAATTGAATATTTTATTAAATAATGAAAAGTAGTGAGATATAATGCTGCCTTAATGTGTATGTACCAAAAACAAATGTTGCATCAGGGCAAATACCAAGAAAATAATCTAAAATGGCCTTTTGATTTCATACTTAATAGTAGGAACAATATAACGATAGGTTAAATTAAAGCATAAATTCCTGAACTTATCTGCTTAAATAACAATGACTGAAATGAACAGATGTTCAATAACTATGTGCAAAGTTTTCCAGCTGTATATCTAACTTCAACTTTATATTTAAAATATGTTTTAAGTTCACCTTAACTAATATGGTAATGTTTTTTTCTTTTAAGTAACATGGTGTGGACTCACAGACTGTTTATTTTAATTTGCATTTAGGATTACAACATTTGTAATTAAAAGGGTTATTAATTAAAAGAGATTACAATTTAAAAGATGAGAATATACATTAGTAAATTAAGAAATGAGTTTTATTTCTTTTGTTATTGATTAAACTGAATTTTTCTCTAATAATGTCGGAATCATTAATTCTTTTTCCTTCATGAATATGTATTGTTTATACAAAATAAATTATTTTTGTGCCTTAACTGTCTCAGCACAGTCTGACAGTCTGCATATATTTTTTGGCCTAGCTAAGGCATACTTATATGTTAGTAACAATGTTATTACTTAACAACTTAACGTGAAAAATCTAGTAATGTCACTTACATGCAGCAGTCTCCAAGACCATTTGTGGAGACAAACTGGAATAAAATGAACACAATCTTAATTTAATGTTGTTCTATGATATTTTAAAAAAATACTACAGAATATCATACATATTGCTTTTAAACTGGCAGAAAGTAAATTCAAAGATAAAAAGAGGGACAATTTTTGTCTGCTAACAGAAGGTTCTATATCTTTTATAGAAAAATTAAATTCCTTAGTAGTCTCAAATCAGCCCATGTTACTTTAAGGTTAAATTTTTTTAATTTTTTAATCATTATATATATATAATTTTTTAAATTTCAAGCAATAGCAAATAATACATAATTAAGTAACTTTTTTGATGTTTTTAAAAGATTTCCTGTATATTTTGTAACAATTATATTTAATTAAGTTTTGGACACATTTAAGAAACATTGCTTCAGATTGAATAATTGTCATTAAACAAGTCCAATTATAAAATACATTTTCAGTGTGTTTACATTATACTATATTTTAAAAAGTATAGTGTAGCATATGTAAGATTTTGTAAGCAATGTTATAAAAATCATTGTATTATTATTCTATAAGGAAATATTTTTAAAAAAAATTATGTTAAAGTTATTTGCAGAAAAATATTTAAATTTTATTATATATTTATAATGAACTTTATTATTTAATGAAATTAATAAACCAAATATTTCAGTTTTATTTAAAAATTTTTTGTGCTTAATATATTTGCTGTTAATATTATTTAATAATATATCTGTTGAAACTTTAGCAAACAGTAGTAATAGGTTGCTGATGAAGAGTTCAAATGTCCAACTATTTTCTAAATATAGTAACATGTTACTATTTCATTCATTGTTGTAATGTGTATATAATGAAGTATTCTAATATGAAGTATTAATATATTAAATAAATTTTATTTTGTAGCTTAAAAGGTGTCATTATTATTATATAGCTTACATATGAATGCTGTTTCATTTGATGGAAAGTTTAATATAGTTTTAATGAATTATACTTTATAGTTATTAAACATTTTCATCAAATTACCTACTCTACATAACTATATTTGCAGGTAGAGTTACACCTTCCAGTTCACTAAATCCTGAGAACATTCAGGAAATTAGAAAGAGGATCACACAAATAAAAAAATTCATTACATATATAAATAACAGGTGTAAGAAAAAAATTAATACTAAATACGAGGGGAGTCCGATATTAAAGGTACAAGCCAAAATTACAATAACATTTATAATTAAAGAAAATATTTAACACATTCCACCAAAATGACATACTTTTGTTTATTTCTCAACATAATTGCCGTAAACGTTGAGACATTTATCTCAGCATGACTAGTTTGAACATCCCCTCACGGTACTGTTACTTGAAGTAGTCCAAAACAGTGTCTTCCAATTCCTCCTGATCTGCAAAGCATTTCCCCACCAAAAATTTCTTTAAAGGTCCGAATAAATGAAAATCTGCACTATACTCCACACATCAAATCAAACCAAACTGTGGTTGGAATTGGGCAGTCCTGCAACATCCTCTGTATAGTCCAGAAGTTTTGAACTTTAAAACTTCCAGAGCAAGTAATCATGCATTGCCTGGCCAAGGTATGTAAAACAATCTGTAGTTAAGACTAGAATTCCTGGCCCTTAAGATTGCTATTGTGAATAAAAAAGTTTCTCAGAGCACAAAAGCAGTGTTGTAATTTTACAGATGGTATAAAGATTTAAAATCCAAGATGGTTACATATCCTCTGTCAGAACTACTTTATGTCCGAGAATTTTTACAAGTTCCTGAGAGTTGGTGATGTTAAAGAGGTATCCTTCCAAGTGTGGGGATATTAAGTTATGGAATCTAAGATACGAGTAAGCAATTTAGTCTTATCAGCCACTGGTCTCAGTTGTTGACCTATCTTGTGCATCTTAGCAAAAGAGTTTAGGGATATCGTGAGTGATCTCCCACCATCGTCTCAAGGCCCAGACTTTAGCAAGTTTTGATCGGAAAAATCTAGTAACTCTAGCTTGTATAGAGTCCACACAGGTCTCCTCCACCTAGGGTTGCCAACTCAGTGGGTCAGAAATCCAGGAGTACTCTCGAATGCAGCAACCTACCTGGCAGGAAATTCAAAAATATGAAAACCATGTAGATCAAACCCAAGCTATTTAAACCCCATAACTGATAATCTAAGCTTTTAAACCCATAACTCAGGGGACAGTTAATAATGTAATTAATTAATTTATTGTTTATGTAAAATAAATTGCAAAATATCTTTTCGGAATCCATAAAAATATTTTTTCATAAACAATAAATAAACTAACTGTGGGGTTTAAAACACTTAGGTTATGGAATTATAAGGTTAAAATATGGAATTCTTGGGTTTAATATATATGGTTTTTGTACTTTTGAATTTTCCATCAGATAGGGTGCTGCATTTGAAAGCACTATCCAGGAGGTGAAATAAAAAAACAATGAAAATCTACTGTATATTCTGGCATATAAGATGACTTTTTAACCCAGGAAAATCTTCTCAAAAGTCGGGTCGTCTTGTACGCTGGGTGTCGTCTTATAGGGTGAGTATATCCCAAACTCTATTTTAACTGTAAAAGTCGGGGGTTGTCTTATACACCGGAATATACGGTAATATTTTTTACATTGCAAGCAGTTTGCAATGTGTTTTGATTGGAGATGATAAAATCATAAAATTCTTTACAGGTGTATTTGAAATTTGTGCACACTTGTATTTCAGTTTTTACATGTGTTTCATTCAGTCGATTATGACTTTTTGACCAAAGTTCATTTACCATGCCGAAAACATGTTCAGCAGCGGCGTTTGTGATAGGGATTGATAGAGTGAATGCAACAAGTTTCTTTTTATTTCTTTGCCAGATTCACCCACACTTTTCAAAAAAATTGATCCAACGCATGTCTACTCTCTTTGTTTTGCTTGCCATGACTTCACGAATTTCTCTTAGTAAACAGTAATCTTCATACAATTTATTCTCATTTATAGGCACATTCAGAAAAGAACTCGGATCTTTTAGTTCATTCCAGTCAATTTCTTTGTCCATTGTCAAAATGATCATTTTCTTGTAAATACTTGTAGAGTCGTTAAATTCTAGCTGCTATGTCATTCTGTATGTTTTGAGGATTGAGGAGCAGTAGCAGCTCTGAATTTTTTTCAGTGTGGGCAGTACGAAAAAATCCGGGAGATTTTAACAGAGTTCCTGGAGTCAGGAGATTTTAAAAACTAAGGGTCTTTTTCCAGGAGAGTTGGCAACTTTACCTCCACCTGTTTGCAAATTCTCAGACAGTTCTAATGGAGGAAATCTAACTGTCTTGGATTTTAAATCTTTATACCTGTCTGTAAAATTACAAGACTACACATTAGAAACTTAGTTTTTGCTTGATATTTTACATTGGAGTTTCAGTGACACAGGATGAGTATCAATAATTGTTGACAGTGGCACTCAACACTTGAAAACTGCAGATAAACACTTGACACTGCATTTCAGTAATGGTTTCTTGCTCTGTTGTGTATGTAGGAGCTTTTATTGCAATCAGGAATGATGGCACACTTTGCCTCCAATATGTTGCTTACATTTTTAGTCAGTGATCTGCTTGACAAAAGGATATGTTGTCCTTATGATCAAACATACTGTCCAGCTGATATTGTAGGTAGTGAAAATAATAGATTTGTGGCTGCTGTCTTCTTTTCTTTCAACTGAATTTGACATTCTATTTCTAGAATGTGAAGGCATTCTAGCAACAGAACATTGAATAAAATTTAAATTTTACATCGAGATGTTATAAGAAATCTGTGGAGGTGCCTGTTCGAAGAATTCGAACAGAGCCAGGCAGAGGGGTGAGACGCGACACGTACTATGTTTATTTCTTGGGCACATCGTTCTGGCGGTCTAGAGGGGGATGACATTTAGTTCTCAACCTGAAGAAGGCTGAAAACATTAGTTGGGTCTCTGTCGTATACAACACTGTAAAAGGTTTTAGTCTGTGACTTTGGGTTACTCACTACAGTGTTAATAGTAGAAGACATTTATTGTGTTATAGCAAGTTAAATAAATACAATTAACATATTACAAAAATTTTAAAAATTAACAAAATAATAATAATAATAATGTAACAAAAATTATTCCATTTATTTCTGAACCTTGTTTAGGTTGTCAAAGGTTTGCCATGCTGCCAATAGAGTTTGACAACATTTAAAAGTAAGGCATTCTCATTGGTTGCTTTGAATACTCTTAGGCATTCCAAAGTTCTAATTTGGTTATTGTGAAAGGCATTGCACAAGTTTGACTTGCTTTAGGTTAGCTTTTACCGCATGCTCAGAGGCATATATGGATAGGGTAGTGCTGTTTGTAATTCTCAATGTCATATTTATTTTCTTCCAATTTTTTTTAACAACCTGTTTATGGAGCCAATGTATATTAGCTTTTGTTTAAATCTTTCATCAGTGACTGGTATGATGTACACACCAAGTGCTCTTTTTGGGTCAGTGTTGTCTTTACCAATACATAATACAATATTTGGTAGAACGTGGGATTGCATTGATACATGATTGTGATGCCCATATAGTTGGCATCACAATCACATATTGGCTGGAGTATTGGATTATGACCTGAAGCAGGCCTATAAACAAGGCCAAAAACATTCATCAATTTCCATTAACTTCTTGCTGAAATTTATTACAGTTGTCTTTGTGTCTTCTAGAAATATTTTTCCAATTTATGAGTAGCTTTTAGTAAATAAAACCATATTATTTAATTAATTAAAGTTTCTGAGTATTGAATGAATTATCTGTTTCAGCCAAATTTCATTCATTAAATGCTGGAAAATCATTTAACATAATGTGTATATTCTATATTTGATGAGTTCTGTAGGCCTGTTTGTTTTCAGCCATTGTTGATTGAATAAATCCAATATTATTTGACTACCTGTGTGCCATGATGATTACTATTCTTTGCTGTTTTATGATTTATTGATAAATTTAAGAAATTCTGAACAACTTGTGTGAAAATTTAATTTTATGCAAATTTCTGATTCTGTAAGTTCCACTCTTGTTCTATTTCGTGTATCAGTCTTAAGCAGGGTCGGATTTAGAAATTCAGGGGCCATGGGCACAAATTCGGTGGGAGCCCCCCCTTTAAGAGTAGGGAAATTTGATGATTTAGAAAATTTACACAAAATACTGTACTTTCAATTAGATTTCAACTAGGAAGTTGTAAATTTCATTTAAAAATAAGGTTATTGTAAACATACATATATTTTATTGTGTAAAACTAATTATTTTAATTTAATTGAAAAATACCTTGTAAAATTTTTTTCTCAAAATTTTCCAATGTTTTATAGGATTTTCCCAGGTTTGGTTTTCTTTGCCTATGGCCCTCATGATTAGGCCACACTAGGCTGTCGTAGTAATAGGAAAAAAAATTATGTTTAAACATAGTTTTGTGGGGGCCCTGGGCACTGACCCCAAATGTCCCTATGTAAATCTGGCCCTGGTCTTAAGCATTATCAAAAATAGAAAAAAGATATGTTGGATAAATGCATTGATGATTGGTACGAGAAGACAAATGAATAGCAAAACATGACATTGTTACTATATTTTACAAGAAACATTGTAATTTAATTAATCTTTAGTATAAAACAGTTCTATTTAATTAAGAAAAGTTACAGGTTTAAATAACCATGGAACAGGATAAGTAAATCCAGACTACAGAAATTTACTACTAAAATACATGATTTTATAGTCAAAATTAGAGATGATAACTTTATATGATAAAATCAAACAATTTTATTTCCTTGATTGCATTAAACTGAACCTATTCCTAAATGCATTAAATATACAAAAAGTACTTTGACTAAATTGTAATCCTACTTTAAGAATTTTAAATCAATTATGAATATGTTGCCACCTTTACAAAATCGCTGACCTGGACGGCAGGACAGGTTTGTTTGAACAGAAGTTTTTGACGCACAGCGCAATGTCATTTTACAATGCGAAAAATAATGTGCATGCTAGTTCTAAATCAGTTACAGTTAGGGATTAGGGACTTGCGTAGGAGTAACATACAAGCAAAAAAGAAAACATCAAGAGGCAGGTTGCACTTCACACGTCAGCATAAACAGAGTAACATGGCGGGATGGCAAATGAGTTTCAGTGAGTGTGAGGTCTCGTTCAAATGGTGTAAATTTATAACAATATTTGCAAGAACTTTCTTTCATCATAATTTCACAATTTCTACGAAATTCCTGGACAAAATTAATAGTTCACCCGGACAGTGAGTCAATTCTCGGACTGTCTGAGTGAAAGCTGGATGGGTGGTAACACTAATTATGAAATTAAAATACAGGATGGTTATAATTAAAGTTGCCCTACTCAGACCTGAGCCCATTCTCTTTGATGTATTTTGATGAAACTTGGTTTATACGTTATATGGACCATGGGGAAAAGCAAATGCAAAAAGTATTTAGTTCAAATTTCTACCACTAGGTGAAAAAATGGTGCATGAACAAGAAACACAAAATGAAAACACGCAAAAGGTTTTTATTTGGAACATTTGTTCAATGTGCAATCTTTTTGCATCAATCACATGTTCAAAGTGTCTTACAGTGTGTTCAACAGTAGTCCGATAGTAAGGTGACCAACCGTCCTCCTTTAGGGAGGACAGTCTTTCTTTTGTAAGTTCTGCCCTCCCTTGAAAAGTGTCCTCCTACATGTCCTCCTTTTTTGATATTTGAAGACTAATCTGTAAATCTCCATGTGTGATCGATGCCGAGCCGATCCGTGGAGTGTGATGTGATGTGATGTGTTTGTATTTGACATGACGGTTCATCAAGGCTTGGTACAGTGCAGCAAAGCACGATTATGAAACACATGCGCTCTGCACAGGAGACCTTGAGAGAGTGCGCTGCATGCAAGTAGCTTTATTTACTTCTTACCGAAACACAACACAGCACATACGCATGCAGTAGAGATCATTATAGTGTATTGTTGTTGCAATGAATAAAATGTTTCTTTTATTTACAATATTTTTCCTTCAATTTATGTGTGTCTTCCTTTTCATTGTAAAAAAGTTGGTCACCTTAGGTGATAGGTTTCTTGAGGAATTGTCGCAACATGGATGTTATGCTTGCTTTCAATTCAGGCAGAGTCCATATGCTTCCTCTATAGACACAATCTTTCAGATATCCCCACAACCAAAAGTCAATGATTTCGAATCATAACAAGAATGCAAACTTCTTTCATCATATACTTTTCTTCAAAAACTCTAATTAATGATCAAATTTTATATTACAGTCTTTTCATTAACATCCAGTGATGACAACTTGGGATGCCCTTAAATTTAGGGGGAAAATGTAAAGTCTGCCATTATGACATCCACACTGGGAGGAAAGGGTTACGATAAGTTGGAGGGTTGAGCTTCAGTAGACGTCCATTTATTTCATTAAATTTTATACAGTTTATGCATTTTTATTATATTTATTTCAAAATTTCTTGTACGTTTCTTTTCTACTTATGTTATCTGTTCATAAATAGTTTTGAGGGGTTCAGTTTTGTTGGACATCTCCGAAGACGGGAGGGATTTCAAGAAAAATGTGGACGTAATTTATGGACAATCCTTAGTGGAGTTTCAGGAGTAAATAGGAGCTTCCAAAAGTTACATGACTCATGACTTCTCACGGCCACAAATTACGAGTCTGTGCACGCTGCCAAATCAGGAGCAGATTGCTTCATCACATTATGCTTTTGTTCAATTGTGCTCACACTGCCAGAGCTCTAACGTAAAAATTCATTTCTCTGAATTGTCAAAGGACTAATATTTTTAAAAATATACATTGCACTTGTTTAGGGGCAGTGGCGTAGCGAGGGGGTGCAAGGGGTGTATCATGCACCGAGCGCCACTCGCAGAGGGGCGCCCAAATGGTCTCCAAGACAAACTATGTGTTTCTAGAGGGGGAGAGGGGTGCCAGTTATGTTCGCACCACCGTTTAGGGGGTTTTCACGACAGAATGTTGGCGACATATATACCGCACGAAAAGAGAAGTTGTAGTTAGACATTTTCATTTAAATTAAGTTTCATTTAGATTTTCGTTATTATTATTATTAAATTATCATCGAATTAAAAAATAATAATTAACTTGACTAAATTTAAAAGTTATTTGTTTTTGTTATAAAAAGTTAGAATCGACAACTGAATTTAAAAAAAAAAAATTAAAAGCTTAATTAAGATTTCTGTTTTACGGATTATTTCCTAACAAAATTCACAATTTAAGGATTTGTCATTGTTTTATCGTAATTCGTGCACTTTTCCTCAATTTTGTAATTAACGAGTGTAATTTGATATACATGAGTATCTTAAATTCGTTGTAAAACATTTTTAATTGTTTATAAAAATATTTATAAAAATACAAAAGAAATTAATTTTGTATTGATTTTCATTTTATTTTATATTTTATTTTTATATTTTTATTTTTTAACTTTTTGACACGTTTGATTTTGTACTGTACTGCGGCCACGTGGATTTAGGGCAACAATAAACATGTGATGTCCAATGAATTCAGCAGTTCACTCGAATATTGCAATACTTACATCGTTCCGATTTATATTATTTAAAACGATAATGACATTTGAGAGCTTTGAGAGGCGAGAGTTTAAAATTGAGAATTTTTAGTTTTTCTTTTGTAATTGGTGCTAGAATACACATAAATGAGATTTTTAAATAAATAGCTTATTCAGAAATGCAGTCATGGCTAAAATCTAGACGATCGTATTCATCACTACAATATGATGATAATTTTAAGGTAAACTATCTAATTTTCAAATCGGATATTTGTTTATTTCACAATAACAATAATGAAACATGAATCTGGATGAATGGAGAATTTCAGATAAAATTAAAAATCATATCTGAGTAAAAAATTAAATTTCAGTAAAGGATATTATGGTTTTTTTTTGGATCTTTTTCTAATTATTTTATTAGTTATTCTGTGATACCAAACAGAAAAAATAAAATAAGTACACAGATTGGTTTTTCTATCTTATACAGGCTATATTTTGATAAAAATATAGCCTGTATAAGATAGAAAAGAAAGTATTGAAAATAATAATAATATTTGAAATAATTAGAGAATATTACAAAATCTGCAAAAGTATTAATGGTTTTATAATCATATAAGAGTAATGATTAGATGAATTATGAATGAATGAATGAAATTTTATTAAATTTAAGTAAGATTAAGTAAGATAAATTTAAGTAAAATCTTCGATTACCTTTCACACTTTGTTTCTAGCAGTTTAATCACTAAGTACAAACGTTTTCGGCCGTTTTGAATGGCCTTCTTCAGGTACAATAAGGCCAGTTGGAACGTCGATTAGCAGATATTTAAATGATGTCACTGTTTACAAAGGTTTCTTCTTACTAGTGACGTCGTTGCTGATTACGAAGTTTAAATGATATCGACACTGTTAATTATCTTTTGATTTTAACCAAGATGTGCAAGTGACTATTGATGATAAGATAATTGTTAAAATTGGAAAATAAAAAATGAGATAAATTTAGAAAACGCTTGAAAGATTGCAACCGGCTCGATGAGGGTGGATTGGCCTATTTAATTTAAGGGGTTATCGAGGAGTGATTGCCATGCAGTGGAGAGCGAGTCTGCGTCTTTGTTGTTAATACAGTTCTTCTTGAGGGATTTTGTAAAGATTTCTATTGTTTCAATTGTTCTAAGCTTGTTATAATCAAGCATAGGTATAATAATCTTAGCCTCTTCCCATTTGGCTGTTATATTCGGTTCACTTGCAAATTGGGCTAGGGTGGAATTAAACTTTCTGTTGTATGTGTCGTATTTATGCTCTGCTATCCTTTTTGTAAGAGATCTGTTGGTTGAATCTATGTATGTTAATTTTTTCGGCTTAAATCTATTGTCCTCAAGTAGAACCGCGTAAATCTCCGGTTTTCTGGCTTCACTGCATTTATCCTTGATATTAGCGAGAAGTTTATATATCGTAGGGTTGTGTTTGTATGTAAGATCAGCTTTGGCCTTCTTGGTTATGATTTTAAACACTTGGCTCATTCTAGGGTCAAACTCCACTACAATTCATTTACATTGCTGTTTAAGAGGTCTGGAATTAATTGCTTCATTTTCTAAGCAACTATGTATTTTTTGAGCTAGCCTATCTATTAATTTTCCGTTGTAACCGTGAGCTATGGCGATGTGTTTGATGTGTTGGATTTCATGAAGTGTGTCATTAATACTGGAGCAATGGGTAAAAGCTCTATGGATTAGAGCCCTGTAAGCAGATATTTTATAAGTAAACAGGTCGTTTGAGGTCGAGGGGATGAAGAAAGGTTGAAGATTAGGCTTATGGTACACCTTTGTGGCTATACAACAATGATTCAGGTAAATATTGAGGTCAAGGAAATGGGCCATCTTATCATCCTGTTGGTCTAACTTTAATTTAAGCCCAAACGGATATTGATATTGAGCCAGATATTGACAGCGTACTGCAGAGGATGATTTTCAAAGACAGAAAATCCCACTACCCAATTGGCCACTGATAGGAAGCTGTATATGGTTATTTACTGATATGAGATGTCAAAAATTACTTGTGTTCTTTTGCTGGCATGATTGTGGCCATGATTTGACACATTAACTTAAAATTCCAGTGAATGATTGTGGTAGTCATTTACTAGTCGACTCATCCTAGCCAAAATTGGAAAAATAAAGATATTTAGAAGTTTAGTTGTAGTATAAATAATATTGCACTTGGTTCCTAAATAATTAAAATCAGATTGAAAATATTGATTTTTAGATAAAATCTTCAATTACAAAATTCCTTAATTATATTTTTTCTGTTTATTTTAAACACAATGTTATATTAAAATAAAAATTTAATGATGCCACATTTTAATTGTAATAAATTTTTTAATGGTAAATTTAAAAATTAAATAAGTTGTTCTAATATAATGCTAATAGCAAATTAGGAAAGTTCTAATCTTGATGCCAACTTTGTTGATGCCTAGAGCTAGTCCTGATCACATTGTTATTTTGGAAATTAGAATTAAATTGTAATAAGAAATGTTAATCATATATGAAAATTGAATAGCGAAATAAATATAGATATCACATTGTGTATATTTGCACAAGCATTGTGTGAAATGTTTACAAATATTTTGTTTTAAACTATATGTTATAAAAGTTTTTAATATATGGAAGTTAAATATAAAAATATTATCGTCTGAAGTTATTTTAAGGATTTTTGATGTTTAATTTGTCTGCAAAAGAATCCTATTTGTATGAGACAGCTGTAGAAACAAAGTTGAGTGTGTAGCTCCACTGCAGTATGTAATATTTAAAACTGACATTAAACTTAATGAATGAACTATGCTTCTTGCAGGTAATATTATTTTTAGGTGAACATATTACATATTTACATTAAATTCTTAAGTTTTGATGATGAATCACTTCAGATAATGGTTACACAGTCAATGTTATTACTTCAGTCTTCAGCAATAATAAATTATGATTTATATAAAAATGTTTTGATAAATCAACCTTTTACTTTTTCAAATGCTTTTGGTATTCATATAGCATGTAAGTCTGTGTTAAAAATATAGGAATTGGCTTTGCTATTCCTACATGAAATTGTTATTCAGAATTATTTATTTATTTCCAGTTTTTTAACTGCAAAAATATTGATTTACAATTTTAATTCTTGTTTTACTGTGTAAATTATTAATTTATAAATATTTTAGCTTATATATAATATATAAGTATTTTATATATTTATTTTGAGTTTTAATATTCAATATAATATATTGAATATTAAAATATACAGAAATATAATATATTTCTGTATATTAACATTGATTTTTGATAGTAAACAGCACTATAGTTTTTGATGTACAAAGATAAATGAAATAAATTTTAGTGACAGCTAAAATTTATAGTAATGTTAAACTGTAAAACTAAGATGATAATTTTTTAAAATAAAATTTTATGTTATAAATTAATGATATAACTTTAAATTTAATTTTTTATATTTAAATATTTTTGATATTTTATAGATTTAGTTCCTTAGAAAAAAATCTAAAAAATGTGTTAGGAATAAGGAATTTAAAAATTTAAAAATTTATTTATTAATTTAAAATCATTAGAACATGTCTGTTTTTTTTAGGATAAACCAAAGTATAGTCTTCCCAGTAACAACATGAATAGAATTTGTGGTCGCCTTCCAATTATTTTGAATATTGTTATTTTAACATTAATAATTGGTATTATTATAACAACTATCAATATATATGAATTGCATAGGATGCAAAAAGAACATTATTCATTGCATCATAATTTACCAGTTGCTAATGTTAAAACTGAAACTTTTCAATGCACTAAACCAATTGCATGGATCCATGGAAGAAATGTAAGATTTTAATACATATAAAAATCACTAAAAATTATTGCGATATTGTCACAATGTTGGGCTATAATTTTTAATCATATTTTAATTTCAAAATCATGTGACTTCTGTTGCAGACCAGAAATTCATATATAGTTAATTGGGGCTTCTGACACCTAAGCTTTCCATATCTAGTTTCAATTTTCTTCTATTTAACTCCATTCTCGAGATTAATGAATGACGGTGGACAGACAATAGTGGGAATGTTTAGGTCTGTGATTTGAAAACTGTAGCCCAATTATCAAGTTCTTATTCTATTTATTAGAAGATTAAAGTTTATAATTAATGTTTTTAGTTCATTCATTTATATTTTATTCTCAGCTTGAAAGTGGCTATCTCAAGCATGTATTTATTGTTTTTGAAAGACTTGGTTATGAAATTAATAACAGCAGTTCTGATTGGGATGTTCTTTGGGCACACGATTATCCTTTTTCAGAATTATCCTCTACAATGTTGCATTTAAAACATTATCAAAAAGTAAGTTTTTTTAATACCATTCTTTAAACTTAATTTGATAATTCTATATTTGCCTGATTCTAAGAAGCATTTTTTGTTTTTATAAATTCTTGCTTGTCCAAAATAGATATGTCTTAGAATAATATTGTCTTAAATTTGTAGTACTTAACAACAATTAGAAATCATTAAAGTTCACCATGTGATGTATTATGCACTAATAATAAATGTTTTCAGCTATATGGTCATGTTTGTTTAAATGTGTTTTTCTGGTAATAAGCATTTAATTTTAACTCTTTTTAAGTGTATAAAATGCCTTCTAGGTAAAATTATGGTACAATATCAAATTGAACAGTAATTCTATATACAGAAGAGTGTAGAAATAGAGCTATCAAACTTACCTGTTTATGGCATTTGTGTTGTTTTTCTAACTTGTTACTTAACAAAACTTTAAAATTGATTTATTTTAAAATTTTGCCTTCCATGAAAAAATAATGTTAAAATTCAATTTTAAATTTGTGGTGCATCTTAGAATCAAGGAATTATAATATATATAAAATCAGATTAATTTTCTGTCATAGGTAAATCATTTTCCTGGATCTGGATATGTTACTAATAAAGTAAGTCTAGCAACATCAAATTTGAAGCACATTCCTGCTGCTTTTCAAATACCAGATGATAAGGAAAAGTTTTTACAATATGTAAGTATTATATATTTATACATTTATTCATTCAATAAATAGAAAACTTATTATATAATATATATAGTTTATAGTTTTTAGTTGCATAATTCATATTTTAAAGCTAAGCTTTAATTGTAGATTTTTCAATAGACTATTTCAATAATTGAAAGTTTTTTTGAGATATTCAAGTAATTCAAGTAACTTAAATTTACTGATTTGCAAATTACCAAACTATTTGAGTAGTTAACCAGTTACGAAGAATAATAAAAAATGTTGGCATATGTTTTCATTTCACAAAGACTCATAATAACATTAGTAACATTTATTTGAATTTCATTACATGCTCTTCAAAATGGATTAATTATAGCTGGTTAATAACTAGTTAATTGTCAAGTAAACTTCACAGTTAACCTGTTATGAATAATATTCAAAAATAAATGAATGATTTCTTATGTTTTCATCTCACCAAAAGACTTGAATGTTTCTAATACTGTTGAGAGTCTTTTTAGTAAGATGAAAATATAAGAAACCATTATTTTTGATTTTTTCACAACTAGTTAATATTATTATTTTTTCTTTCTTTTAATGATAATTTTCAGCACAAAATTTTCATCTGTTTCATTTTATTGTTTATTTAATATCAATAATAACATTAAATAAATATAAACTTTATTGAGATTAAAACCAGACTTTTATTTCTGAATATTCTTTAATATTTTTATCATTATTATTTCATACTATTTTATGAAAATATTGTGTATTTCTTGCATAGTTGTTATTTTGCAAATTATGAAATTTAATATTTTCACAAAATTCTGATAATTTTCAATAATATTTATAGGGTTCATATAGTCAAATTTTAACAAATTTGACTGTATGAATTATATGAACAAACAAATTTTCAATTATGTTTCATTGTTTATTCTAACTTATGTATTACAAAATTAAAAGGGAAATATTTAAATTCATTTTTAAAAATTTCTTCAGCTTTCTAAATAATGAAAAATCTTTCAAACTATCCCCACTTCCTCAGCAGTTTACTTACAATTATATTCAAACACCAGAACACTTGCTGAGCTTACTATTAATTTATTACTCAAACGCTTTCAGCCTACTTTTAATAGGCCATCCTCGGGAAATTATTGTTCTACAATTAAACACAAAGCTTTTTGAATACTCGTTAAATTTAAAATGTAAAATCTTTTAAAACTTTTACATTAAACTGTAAATATTAAATAAACAACAAAATACTAATACATTATATAACTACACAAATGTAAAAATATAAACTAATGTAACGAAAATACATTAAACCAGTTTAAGCATAACTACCACAAATTTTTAAGGGTTTTTAATTCCCATTCCTTTTTCTATCGTGTATTTCCAGGCTGTTGGAAGAGCATTAGCATCCTTGGCATTTAAACAATTGTTATTCACTTTACTCTTATATATCTCCATTTTTTCCATACCTAACACAATAGTTGGAGAATGGATCGTCTTAACTATTCTTGCTTCATCCCATTTTACATTCGCTCTTTCTGTTTGTGCCATGACTGCCAAAATGGTGTTATTGTGTCCTCTATTAACGTCGTACTTGTGCTCTCTCTT
The DNA here is from genome assembly GCF_030686945.1 of Centruroides vittatus. Classification (NCBI taxonomy): domain Eukaryota; kingdom Metazoa; phylum Arthropoda; class Arachnida; order Scorpiones; family Buthidae; genus Centruroides; species Centruroides vittatus. The sequence continues at coordinate 968,901 of NW_027122637.1, forward strand.
AGACGTATTGCCAAGTTTTTTCTGGTTACACCCACATAATCCTTTGCCACTCCTAACTGCTGATTTTCAAAAGGAATTTTATAAACCCCCAGCTTTCTCTTGCATTCTTACTTCGTCTTTATTATTCCTTAGTAATCCTTGGCGCTCTTTTATATACCGTTTTTATATTTACACAATTTGTCCATTACTCCCTCTATATTCCTATTGTATGTGAACTTGTTAATTCTGTCTCCCCTATTATCTCATCTGCTTCCATGCTGTCTGTAACTCTTGACCAAGCCTCCATTTAGGTACAAGATATCAGCGTTTAAGGCACTTATTAAAAGGGCGTTCTTATATTGCACCAACATTCAAGATAGACTTAGAGAGGTCAGCAGAATTTAAAAAGTTGCTAAAGGTTTAGGATACAAAACAACCACAATTGAAGGCTTGTTGAAGAGTTACAGACAGCATGGAAGCAGACGAGATAATAGGGGAGATAGGATTAACAAGTTCACATACAATAGGAATATAGAGGGAGTAATGGACAAATTGTGTAAATATAAAAACACAAAAATGGTAAATAAAAGAGTGCCAAACATCTATAGATTACTAAGGAATGATAAAGATGAAGTAAGAATGCAAGAGAAAGCTGGGGTTTATAAAATTCTTTTAAAAATCAGAAGTTAGGAGTGGCAAAGAATTATGTGGGTATAACCAGAAAAAACTTGGCAATACGTCTAAGAGAGAGCACAAGTACGACGTTAATAGAGGACACAATAACACCATTTTGGCAGTCATGGCACAAACAGAAAGAGCGAATGTAAAATGGGATGAAGCAAGAATAGTTAAGACGATCCATTCTCCAACTATTGTGTTAGGTATGGAAAAAATGGAGATATATAAGAGTAAAGTGAATAACAATTGTTTAAATGCCAAGGATGCTAATGCTCTTCCAACAGCCTGGAAATACACGATAGAAAAAGGAATGGGAATTAAAAACCCTTAAAAATTTGTGGTAGTTATGCTTAAACTGGTTTAATGTATTTTCGTTATATTAGTTTATATTTTTACATTTGTGTAGTTATATAATGTATTAGTATTTTGTTGTTTATTTAATATTTACAGTTTAATGTAAAAGCTTTAAAAGATTTTAAATTTAACAAGTATTCAAAAAGCTTTGTGTTTGATTGTAGAACAATAATTTCCCCTGAGGATGGCCTATTAAAAATAGGCTGAAAGCGTTTGAATAATAAATTAATAGTAAGCTCAGCAAGTGTTCTGGTGTTTGAATATAATTGAAAAATGTTCATTTTAGAGTTCAAAGTGAATATAGCTGGAAATTAAATAAAGTTTTAATAGATAGTTTTATCTTTTCTTATTAAATTAACAGTTGGTTTCTACCAGTTCTTATAGTATTTTAGTTATATGTAAATATTAATTAAATTACTATAAATATTGTTAATGATTAATGTTTAATTATGTAAATAATTCTAAGGCTAAGAGCAATATGCAGAAAATGTGGGTTCAAAAGAGCAATAATCATCGGGGAATTATTGTGAATAAAGTTGGAAATTTGGATTTGGAAAGTGAAGGAACATTTGTGCAGGAATATATTAGCAATCCTTATCTTATTGATGGAAGGTACAATTCTTTACTTTTACTTTAATATAAGCTTTGTTTTATTTGTAATATAATGTTTTTTTTTTTTTTTTTTTTTCAGAAAATTTGATATTGGTGTTTATACTATTTTAACATCTATCAATCCACTGAGAGTATATGTTTACAGTGGAGATGTTCTGTTAAGGTAAAGCTTTTAAAATTTCTTCATATATTAAAAATCGTTAAATTAAACTATAATTAAATTAAATTATTATGCAGGATGATGAAACAAGTGGAAATTCTTAAGCATTTCCACTTGTTTTGTCATCTTTATTAATCTGGATTCTACACCCATGTCAATTCCTTTTTAAATATTTTCTTATTTGTTGGGATGCTGTATTATTATTATTATTATCTTCAATCACTTTAATGCTTAAGCTTGACATAGATTATCTTAGATGCTTTTTGAGAGAGGAGACCACTCCTAACACTTTAAAATTATACTTCATTTCTTAAGTTGTATACTAGTGGTCCTGGTTTATAATTACTTTCATATGTAAGTAACTATGTTATGTTTATATTATGTAGTATATTATTATTTATTGTAATACTGTTTTTGAACAGCACTGAAGAGGGGTTAAGATAATAATTAGCCTGAAATGCATATGTAAATTTTAAAATATGCCACAATAAAAATTATACGTCGTTAACTTGGATAGTGTGTGCAGTGAGAAATAATCAACCTGATTACAGGATTAAAGTGATTGAAGATAATAATATTGATACAGCATCCCAACAAATAAGAAGATAAATTAAACAATTTATTGTAATGTACGTTTTAATTGAATGTTCAAAGAAAATTTTTTCGACATTATGGAATTCATTTTAATAATATATTTCTTTTTCTCTTTTTAGATTTTGTTCAAAGGATTATTATCCATTTAGTGCTGCAAATCTTGATTCTTATGTTGTTGGTGATGATTACACCCCAATTTGGAAAGTAGGTTGAAGCAATTTTAGATGTTATAAAAAATGATTAAAAAATTGAAATTATTAATTTTTACGTTGGTTATAGTTAAGTATCTCGTGTTCTCTAAATAATAATATATTTTCCTCCTCCACTATTTTTCAGATTCCATCATTGCATAAATATTATGTTAATTTAGGACATTCCATGAAAGAATCCTTGAATGCACACATCAGATCACAAGGTAAGTTAAAGTATTTTGCAAAAAAAAAGTGCAAAAGACATATTTTTTTAAAAAAGAAAAACATTCATATTTGCAAAAAATTAAAAATAAACTTTATTGCATATTTCAAAAGGAGGATGCAGTTGTAATTCTTTTCTAAAATTGTTAAAATAATTTCAATATGCAATTTGAACTTTGACATAATATTTATTTACTTTTTGACAATGGCTAAAATTTTTTCATGAATATTTAAAGATAGATTAATATGAATTCAATTTATTCATATATATATTAATATATTGCAAAAAAAATTGTTATAAAATTTTATTACATTAATATTTAATTTTTTATAAACTGTACTATAGATAATTCAAACTATGTTAGAAATTATTTGAAATATTGAACTTTTTGAATTAGTAAAGTGATAGTGCTGTAAAATACTAAAATACATATTACAATAGAACACAAAAAAATGAATGTTTTATTATAGTGTAATAGTGTGAGTATATAATATCTTTGTTGTAATTCATAGAAGAATTGAAAATACTGTTTCATTTGTATTCAAAAATATATTTAAAATTTTGCCTTCTTATGAAAGAATGACTTATGAAATTAATTCAAATTAGAACTTTTTATTAACTAAATTTCATTTTTAGAAAACATATTTTGAATTTCAGAATTTATAAAACAAGCATACTTGTACTGTTCATCACTGCATACAACTGAACTAAAATTATAGCCTTTTTCAGTGATGGCAAATCTGATATAAGCTATATGATGATTTTGAGGTACTTGCATTAAATGTTTAGAAAGTATTAAGTTTTTATAAATTATAAAAAATTTTTGATTGATTTTAAAACTTTGCACCTGTGGTGTTCCTAAAGCTATCATGAAAAGTCTTAAAGACTGCTAGTTATGAACCTTGGAAAGAAAAATTATCACCAGACCATATATCCAATAAGCTTAGGACTGGAAGTGCTCCAGATTTCTGTATTTTTCAGTTTTCCGGACAAAGACTAAATATATGCTTAAAATATAAAGTAAGCAATGGAAAGTAAAGAACGAAACTGTTTTTAACAGTGTGTGTCAGCAGTCACTCTGGAACTGGCATTGTATGATATGTATACTCTGGAAACCAAAACAAAGCAGCTATATGGCTAACTACAGCTGTACTACAACCTGCCAAATTCAAAACTAGCCAGTTTCAAGCATAGCTGTTTTCTGATAATTCTGGATTTCTGGAAGCCAGATGTTTAGTCCAGTACCATATTTGTTTTTGTTATAATCACATTACTATTTTCATTTATATTAAGTTATTTTTTTTTTGTTGTAGATTTAAAAGTTAAATAAAGTAATAAGAAATGCTTATAAATTTTATTTCATTTTTTTAATTACTCAAATTAAATATTTAACCATAATTCAGAATTATCAAATTTCAAATTTAATTTCGCCTTCAGAGAAAAGTTTGTCGTCAGTGCCTACATAATCAGGATATAAAGTATTAGACGTTTAAAAAGAGAAAATAGTTATGATTAGTTTTGTCTTTCTTTTCTAAACCTACATTTTTAATGTAATTTTCAATATATAGAAAACAAATATTTATATTTTTTAATTTCTTTATTTAATTTATTTTTTCTGATAATTCAAAGTTATTTTGTCATACTTAATATTTTAAAATGAAAACTTATTTAAATTATCATATGAGTACAAAAGAAAATAACATAAAATGCTTACAAAATTCTCAATATTTTTATTAAAGAACTAGAATAGCACTAAATATTTAAAACTCATTGATTTTCATAAAGCATTCATCTAAGATTTATGCTAATGTAGATCAAGAAATCCTTATTTGTTTTAGCCATTGATATTCCGGAATCCAGATGAATTCCAGAATCTATATTTTATTTATCATCTTTGACTTGATCTTGATTTGTGATCTACTAGAAACTTCTTATCATTCCTTAGTAAATCAGAAAACCTATCTCTATTGTTATTATTCTCTGTATTTCTATTGGGAGAGTCTTCTTTAAAATCTCATTTTTACAAATACAGTATTTTGTTCCTAAAAAATATATCTACAGGAATAGTGATCTTGAAAGTCATACTCAATCTCTTAGGAGCTTAATTTTTATATATACAGTAGAGCATCGATTATCCGACTTAATTCGGGACTGGGGTTGGTCGGATAACTGAAAAGTCAGATAACCGAAAAGTATGAAAAAATACATTATTAGTATAGTGTATTAGGCCTGGTTTAAATACTAGCCTCCCTTTCATGGTCGAGCCAGTGCTGCCAGCTAAAACATGCAAAAATTTAACAAAAATAATATTAAATGTAGCAAGACATAACCAAATATTGTAGCGCCACATCACTAGCGGACATTTGAATTTGCCGACTAGAACGCGATCGGTTAATCGAGGGTCGGATAATCGATGCTCTACTGTAGTTTTATTTAAAATTTTTGCTTTACTCATCCAAATAAGGAACTTTTTGTCAATAATAAATTTATTTGAAAGATCAGGTAGTTATATTGTAATATTATAACATTTAATTGTGTTTTTTGTTTTTTTTTTATAATACCAGTATAATAAATTTGTTTTTTGGATAATTAATTTCCAATTTTTTTTTTGAGTATCTCTTTGGAAATTTTCCAGTTCTGTCCCTGCATAGCTTTGATACTGATAAAATAACTTACCTAGTTGTCTTATAGTGAGACATTTATGTAAGTTATTTTATCAATATCGTAGCTAGGTTAAGCTTTTATTCTTATGAAAAAATTTTTTATTAATATATCTTAGGGAGAAGGATGAAAATATAAAAAGTAAATTATAGTACTATGATAGAAAACATCTACATTGTCAAGAAATATTGAATTATACATTATATATTGACATTAAGTAAAAAATATTATGACTGTGATAATGCATTGTAGAATTAGTTTCATGAATAACACATTACATTATCATGTAATAATGTTGTTACTTAAAGAACTATAATGAGAAATGGAAGAAATGGTCATGTTATCTGGTAAAATGGCTTAAATACAGCTGGATAACCAAACAATGACATATTCTGTTTCATTTCAAAACAACTGTCATTTGTCTGCTTTGTCCAGCCATATTAAAGCTGCTTTACCAGACAATGTACCTTTTATGTTGTATATTAAAATTACGGTAAGTTTTGTTTTTAAGTGTTAGTCAAAACTGTTTTTTCTTATTAATTTGGTATATTTATTTCAGAATTATTCTGGTTAATGTATTTCTATAAATTTATATCAAACAAACAGCTGGATTACTTTATTGGGCTAGTAAGGCTAAATAATTCCTTTTTGTTTAGCCTTAATAGTCTAATAAAGGAAATCATCTGTTCATTTGATATTTGAAGTAATTATCTGGTTGTATCTATTATATACAGTGTCCCAAAAGTATATATAATCAACATTTTATTGCTTCAGAATTGTTAGGAATTTAAGTGAAATGTAAATAATTTCATTTGTATATGCAAATTACTTTACACTGATTTTTGATAATTTTAAAATTAAAGACTATTATATTAATAATTTAACAACAAAAATATATTTTTGGCTGTCCCAAAAGTATAGATAATAAAACAGAATTGCAAAATTTAAAGCAAAAGAAACTTAAAATTATAAAAAGAAATAACATTACATAACACTTTCCAAAATTCTACATAGAGTTTAGTATGGAAGAAATTGCATGAATATGGAAATTAAAAGCAGAAGGCTGTAGTTTCAAGGAAATTATTGTTTTAACAAACAGATCTACATCTGGAATTTATAAAATTTTGGAAAAATCATCACCAATACCTTCTAAACATCAATCAGGAAGGTCCAAAATCATATCTCAAGGGATGATAATTGAAATGTGCATCTTGCATCACAACAGGATAATCAGTTCATCAAATTTTGTGTGAAAGTGGATTAAAAATATCAAAAAGCACTATTTGTCAAAGATTTCAGCAGCTCCACATATGAAATTTGATGCCTTGATGAAAAAACTAACAAAATAACACAAATTGGCAAAAAAGCAGTGGGCTAAAGATCACATGCTGTGGAATGATCAATGACTCTCAGTCCTTTTCAGTGATGAAAATTTAAAGAAATTTAAAAAGAAGAAGTTTAATTTGTATGGCCTAATTACTAGCATGATATTAGGAAAGAAGAGTGTAGTTTTTCCACATGCAACTGGGTGGTGTTTCTGTTATGGTGTGGGGCTGCTTTGTATTTAATGGTTTATCAAATTTAGTGTTTTTAACTGATAGACAGACATCTAAAAGTTATCAAGAAGTCCTAAAAAATAATTTATTACCTATTGGAGATGAAATGGGAGGACGTGATTGGATTTTCCAACAGGACAATGCCACTATTAATTATTCACACTCAACAATTAAGTGGTTTGAAGATCATAATATTCAAGTTATGAAGTGGCTGGCAAGAAGCCCAGACATTAATCCTATTGAGAACTTGTGGGGCATTCTTGCTTGAAAAATTTATGCTAATAACAGGCATTTTACAATGGTTTCAGAGCTTAAACAAGAAAACATTGTGTGCTGGTTTTAAATAGATCCAGAAATCTTACAAAATTTAATTAAATCAGTGTCTAATTGCATTTTTGAAGCCATTAAGCGTAATGGCAGTTCTGTTTCATATTAAAACAATTTTCATCAATTTATGTTATGAACTATTGCTCTAAGTTTAAACTTATTTATATTTTTGGGACATCGTAAAATACATATTTTGTGTTTAACACTTTATGTAACTATCAAATATTGTAAAAACAATTATATAACATTGTTAAGAAATACTTAATATTAAAAAAACATAAAAATATAGATTAAATATTTCTTAACAATGCAAGTGGTTGTTATTGTTTATTTATAGTGCAATACAATGTTATATAATTGTTTTTTCAATATTTGACAGTTACCTAGTGTTAAACACAAAATACTTATTGTTTGAACCAGCAAAATATATTTTGTTTTATTTTATTTATTTTTCTTTAACTAGAAACTACTGAAAGGGGTGCTCTGTATCTTCACGCGCTTTTTTTACAAAAATGGTTGTAGTGTTCATCAGGCGAACGTGCTTTTTTTTCTATGTGCCTGATGTCTTGTTGTTGGTTCTGTGTTAATTTAGGGCTGAACCCTGAATCTATGTATCATTTTGTTGTACTTTCTGTGAATCCACGAATAAATTCACCAGCTATTTGCTGGAGATGTTTGTTCAAATAAAAGAGTGAGAAATGTAATTGTAAAAAAAGGAACAACCAGTGGAGTGCCTTTATGGGATCAAAGGGGTAAAAAAGAACCAGCAAATAAAATTTCTTACCCTAGGATCAAAATAATCAAGGAACATATCAGAAACTTCCCTCGTTATCAAAGCCATTATAGTCAAGAAAAGGCCCCAAACATGAAATATCTTAACCCTGACTTAAATTTATCTAAAATGTATGATTTGTACACAAAGTTCTGTAAAGAAGAAAAAACATTGAGCCTGAGAAAGGAAGTTTTTACAGAAAAATTTTCAACATTGAATTCAAACTAAGTTTTCACAGGCCCCAAACTGATACCTGTGTAACCTGTGACAGGCTGCAAGTTATGATAGAGAATGGTACCAATGAAGGAAAAAAAAGCTGCAGAAACAGAAAAAGAATTACATCTGTGAAAAGCAGAAGGCTGCTAAAGATGTAAAAAAGAAATACAGCAAAACAGATGATAATGATACAACTTGTATTTGTTTTGACCTTCAAAAGATGATGCCTACTCCAAACGTAAGGAATTCAAAGGCTTACTACATGCAGCAATTATGAATGTATAACCTGGATATTCATGATCTTAAAACCCAAACAGGACATATGTACTGTACATGTGGCATGAGGGGCAAGCTGGAAGAGGATGCCAAGAGATAGCCTTCCTGCCTTCTTAAGTATATCACTAGACTGCCTACCAGTATGAAACACTTAGTAGCATTTAGTGATAACTGTGCAGGGCAGAACAAAAGCCATTTGATCACCAAATTTTGGCTTTACACAGTGAAAAACACCCGAATTGAAGCAGTGATAGACCATTTTTTAGTGTCAGGCCATTTATACAATGAATGCAACCAAGAATTCAGACTCATAGAAATTAAAAAGCAAAAAATCCAAAGAGACATGTATGTCTCGAAAGACTGGGTGGACTTGGTTGCATCTTCAAGCCGCAAGTTTATTGTAATACTTGTGAAACATGAGGATTTCATTAATATCCTACAATTCAACACTTTCTTTCCAAAAACAGTAAAAGGAATCTGAGGAATGCAAGTTCTTCATTTCAAAAAGACAAGTCCAACCACTCTCTTTTACAAGACAACATCAGGAAGTATTGAGCCATTCAAAGAGTTTCCAATGATTCCACCCAGATCAGTTCGCTTTCCTGCACAGCTTCCAGTTCTTCAGCCAGCAGGTATGAAATCTAAACTGAAAAAGAAAAAATATGACAGTCTTATGGAACTTCTCCAATTTGTCCCGCCAATCCACCATCAATTCTATATTGGGCTACTCCATAATACGACAATGGAAGCAACCACACCAGTTGTTGAAGAAGGAGAGAAGAATCAGAACCAGACAATGTTTATGATACAGAATTGATGATTAGATTGTCTTATACATAAGAAGTATTCAATGTACACTAAAACTTAAGTTAAAGTGAGTTTTCATAAATTTGTATAATAATAAAAGAATTTCATAAAACTACTGCAGTCATTTTCCTTTCCATTTCTTTACAAGTCAAGGGATCTAAGTGCAAACATCGTTTTTTAAAAAACCCCTAATATCAAGAAAATTAAGAAAGGTTTGAAGTGATATTGAATGTCTAAAACTTGAATAATAGTTTGAAATACAAAAACATAGTTAATATTTTTATTCCACACAAAAATCATTTTTCAAACTTTAACTTTGATTTACTCAAAATTACAAAAATTGAACTTAGACCTCTTGTGTTCTAGGGTCCATACAGTCAAACCTGTTTTTATGCACTCTTTTTATGTGCGATTTTTATTTGTGCGATTTTTTTAATGCGAATTTTTAATTTGTGCGGTATAGTTGGGCACTAGTCTCGTGCGATTCGTCATGTCTCACGTTGACTTATTATAGCTAAATAAACTTATTATAGCATAAATGCACTTATTATAGTAATATTATTGCATGAATATGCGAAAAATGAAATAATTTACTTTTTAAGTCAACAAAAACACCACCTGGACAAAAATATGTAAAACAGACGATAGACCAGACGATGCAGTCAAGTGCTGACATCTGTTGTCAATAAATTCTATTTCGTACGGTTTTGAGTTATTTTCTATGTGAGACTTTTTTTATGCGGTCCTGTTGACCGCATAAAAAAAATATTTTTTAATTGTGTCGCGAACACTATTATTTACAGCCATTCGTGAAGTTTCGTGAGATTTTTTTTATGCGTTTTTTTTAATGCGGTCCCTATCCCCCGCATAAAAACAGGTTTGACTGTATATGTAAAATTTATTGTTATTGCTTAAGTATATATATATTTTAAATTTTCTCTAGATATTTATTCATTTATGTTTATATCTATAAAAAATTTTTAAAATTTGTTTTATTAATATATAAAAATCAATTAAATTTAATTGAAATAGGTAAAGACTCAGAAAAAATTTGGTCTCAAATTTATGAAGCAATACGAACAGTATATTATGAAAAAGAAAATGATCTCATTCACTCTGGTGCAAAATATCAGTCACTAAGGTAATATAAAAAAGTTTTGCTCTTAGTCATTACTTTTTAACGAATTTATAAATTTAAAAAATTTATTTAAAATAGATAAAAAGATATTTTTTATTATGTCCTATAAACTGTTTTATATCTTCAGTGTATTAAAGTTGTTTTGTGCCATACATATTATTAAAATATTTTATTTTTCAAAACTTATACATTTAATTTGAATGAACATAATGAAATACAACAAATTAAAGATTAAATTTTCTTGCCTTATTAGCACTTTGGGGGTTTTTAATATAAATAGTTGAAGTAAATTACTATAAATTTATTTGTTTTATTAAATATTAGTAAATTATTAAATACACTAAATATTGATAAATGTTGTTTTATTGAATTTCTTTGAAGAATTTCAATACATGCTTAAAACCTAAAAAATAAATTTATTTAAGTCATAAATTTATTCTCCTATTTTCCATTTTGTTTACTCTTATTCTTTTTCCATTTTCTTCACTATTTTCAAATACTAAAAGTACTTTCCTAAATTTTTAAAGTGTGTTTATTTTTTAAAACACATGTTACCAATTTCTTTATAAAGTGTACAAATCTTATTTGCTTTTGGATGAAGAATTATTTCAGACAATTAGAAATAGTATGAATGTTATGTTATATTAAAATGATATATTATTTTTTGTAGTAATAGTGAGATGTTATAAGTGTTGCTTTTCCAACATTTTGAAAGTATGCACTAATCATTCAGTAAATCTTTGCTCTATTATGTCATTTCCTGTGCATCAAAAGAACTGGTAGTCAAGTTAATTTATTGAACTTGTCTATTTACATACAATACACTCAGATGAGCATTTAGCTAAAATTAAATCATGGAAAATTTAAGATATGTTTCGATTTCCCCTTACTCTTTGTAAATTATATTCTTTTGAAGTTTGTACAGTAATTGTAGGAATTTATTGATTATATAAAAACATTTTTCTATGATTAACGTTTTATTTAATTTTTACAGAAATTTTTTTGAAATGGTGAGATTTGATTTTCTTCTGGATGAAAACCTGAATGCATTTCTAATGGAAGTAGGTATATATATAAGTATTATTGTTTTAATAACTTTATATGTATGGTTTAATTTTTATATTACTTAATTCATATTAAATGTAATTTACTATAACAAAAATTCCACTTACTTAAACCTTTAAATGTAATTTACAATACATTTTTTATTATTTAAAGCTTCAATTACTTTTAATTGACGAGGCTGTGTCTCGTCAATTAAAAGTAATTGAACACACAGCTGCACACCTTAGAGGTATGAATGAGTACATGTCAGGAGTTGCAATTTGGCACAGAGTATTTGGTGCCCAAATTATGCGCACATAAAATAAACCAGACTTGTAGGTAGTCAGGGGATCGAGAACCAGGTAAAAAGAAAATATGAAATGCTGAGACTATTTCTACAAACAGGTGTGAGTGTGAGATTTGCACGTGTTGCTTGTGCTCTCTGAGACATAGTCTCGTCCCAAAAATGGCTTTGCCGTTTTACTTGTTATTTCATAACAATTTGTTATACTAAAGTCTTAGAAACTTATAAAATTTATGTTATATTTATTTTATTTTGAATGATTATAAGATTTCTATAATTTTTCATAACATTAAAAATTAATTTAATGTTAACTAATACCAAAAATGATAGAATTTTGCATTAATACAATATGAAATGACAAGAATAAATCTTGCAAATCAATTAAAAATCTTAGCATACAATATTTTTAAAAAACCATTGCTTGATAGTGTCCCATTTATAGATGTATCATGTTGATCTTTTATATTTAATAAATTGTCATAAAAATGATGTCTTGCAGACAGTATATCACTTTGTCTGATGGTCATTACATTGTTTTTAATGTTAAGTGTTAAATCATTATTCTTATGAAAAACCTCAATTTGTTCAGATTTTTTTTTTTTTTTTTTTTTTTAGGTGTAGTTCTGATTAAGTTAATCATTTACACAAAAATAAATACCCAATAATATTTTCAACTATTAATGTTTAGTCCCCAGCCGGCATTGTAATGACCGTCGATGGTCGTTGTGTTAGCTTATATATACTGGAGGAGGTGATCGGACTGAAGGTCCAGGTAGCGTAACTGGTAACGTGTCTGCACGGATAGCAGAAGTTGCGGGTTCGAGTCCTGCTTCGGGCCGATTTCTTTTCCTCCAGTTCCAAATTATTAAAATTATTTATTTAATTTAATTATAATTATTAAGTTTAGTAAGAGATGGTGCCTAACGCCAAGCTCTAGTGCCAAATTGTCTTATTAATTATTTATTTATTATAGCCAACTCTAGCCCGATAATTCGGCTCTTGTGGATGTATAGCCAAATACCAAAATGTTCCTAAGTCTAATATTTTTAATTTTTATGTTAATTTTTTGTTTCTTTCGTTGGGTGGCTAAATTATTTTTCGTAAATTAAAGACACAGTCGATTCAAAAGACCACCATTTTATTATGTGCTTTTAGATTAAAACTTTTGGACGACCTGACCTTTCTTTTTAGGCTACTTGGCCGCCTCTAGTTAAAAAACACAAAATTTATCCAATTAAAAATATAAAATTTTTTCTAAAAAACTGGAATAGGTTGGTCTTACGACATCTTCTAATAGTGTTCCATCCTGTTCCACTTATCTCACAATCTTATCTTTTTGTTCATGTTTTTAACTAGAGGCGGCCAAGTAGCCTAAAAAGAAAGGTCAGGTCGTCCAAAAGTTTTAATCTAAAAGCACATAATAAAATGGTGGTCTTTTTATGTTAATGTTTTTTTACGTCTACTAGATCATTTGGTTATATGTCAGAAAACTCTTTAAAAATCCAATAAAAGATTTTCTGTAAGAAATGTTTTCAACTTTTCTAAAGGAATTGGAAGGTATAAAGTAAATTTTATAACTTTTCAATAGAATTTTAACATGAATACAAATTTATAACAGCTGAATACATTTGTCACAGAAAATTTTCTTACCGAATTTTTAAGGTTTTTGTTTCTATATTATATATATATATATATGTATATAATCATTGCTATTACTAATCAACTTTAGAAAATTTCTTCTAAATAATAATTATGTTGAATCAAAAGTTTTATAAAGGAGTTTTGAAAAACTTTGCATACATTTATTTATTTATTTTATAAAATAAGTAAAATAAATTATATTGTACTGTCTATATGGAATCAGGTTTTTATGAATGGCTACTCTATATAATTGTTATAGAAATAGGCATTACCTAATTAGAAAAAATAAGGTAAAATATTCAATCTACAGTAAGTATTATATACATATTATAAGTTACTTGCAAGAATGTGTATAATTATATAATTAGTGTTATCAAATGTAGAATCTTTGTATTAAAAATGTGATATAAAATGTACCCTGGCCCATCTTTTAAATAAGCTGACATCTATTACAATGAAGCTTGACATGATATTGTACTGTTTATGAATTATTATTAATTAATTAAATAATTATGCCAAAGATATATATTAGTACTGAAAATGAATAGCTTTGGGAAAATAACATGTGAGATAATATATATATATATATGTATCATTTTAGAATCATATATATATGTTACAGTCAAAACCCGTTTTGTCTAGTTAAAACTAGTTTTAACTCAAATTCATTTTTGACTAGCAGTAAATTCTAGTTATAACAAAGACATCCAGTATAAACTAGTTTCAACTAATTAAAACACATTCTAACTAAAAACTGGTTTTGACTGCAACATATAGAGTGATTCGGGGTAAGATGGTAAGCGGAGGAAGATGCCTACTTTTTGATATTTTCAAACGGTGACGTCAGATATTGTCATGTGTTTGTATGATGAATCATTGGGCCAATATTGAGTGCAGAAAGCTGTAGTTGGCTACCGTTACCTCATTTTCTACATCTGAGAAGAATAAAAGCAAGATAAGAACGAAGTTTTTGTTGTGAAATGTTTCTAGAATCATTTTAAAACTAAAAGTTAAAATAGAATTTATTAAAAATTGCAAAAAACAATTAATGTGTGATGTAGTTAAGGTTCTAAAGTTTCCATTGTGAACTACCGCTGATCCCGATTGGACACGCTAGAACACGTGACTCCGGTAGGTATCTTACCCCAACATATGGGAAAGATGCCACGTTTTTCTTGGGGTAACATGCCTATTTTTTGTTCATTGAATTCCAATATGCCTATTTTTAATAAATTTTTGTTTTCTCATTTTATTGCAGGATATGCATAGAAATTATATAAGGACTTCTCAAAAAGGTTTTTGAACTGAAAAGAGCTTTTAGCTAGCTATAGAGCACGTTAGAACAGCCGGAAACTTAACAATACTTATACTGCGCTGTTATACTTACTATGAAGTACTTTGTACTACTACATATGCAATAAATTAAATTTGGTTAAGATATTCGAAAATTAATTTTATGCAATTATATTTGTTATCTTACCCTAATGGCATTTGGCATCTCACCCGGATACTTGGGGTGAGATGCCTAAAATGCCAGACAGTAAAAAATTTATCATTGCAAACACAATATACAATTATTTTTCATATACTCCAAAGTTTTATTTGAAAAACATGCTCAAGAATATGATATTTTCGTTAGAGGCCTCCAAAACCCAAATTATAGTTATAATTTCCTTCATAAGCAAAATGTTAGGCATCTTCCCCAAATCACTATACATAACTTTATTTATTTCCCCCAAACATATTTAGCTAAAATTAGTTTTAACTAATGTTAAAAGTTAAAACCAGTTTTATCTAAAATCAAAACATGTACAGCAGTAAATTAACTAGACAAAACCCGTTTTGTCTATTTTTTTTTTTTTTTCCGTCCGATGAATAAATATTTTTCTATAAACAATTAAAAGACAGTCGTTCCAAAAAATTCTTTAGACGATCACCATTTTTAGTGTTCCAGAACCAAGAATCAGACAGCCAGACCTTCCCTTTTAGGCTACATAGCTGTCCTTTCTAAAAGAAGTTCCTTAAAAGATACACAGGAAACCAATTAAAATCAAATAAATTTAAAATCGGAATGGTAGATCTTACGACATCTTGTGAAAATTCATCTGTATCTATTCGGGATTTCGACTCCTTTTATCTGCGAAGAATGAGCGCTGACAAATGCAGATTACGTCGGAATGTCCCTCTAGTGACGAATATTAACAATATTTTCGTTTTTGTTTCCGTCCGATGAATAAATATTTTTCTATAAACAATTAAAAGACAGTCGTTCCAAAAAATTCTTTAGACGATCACCATTTTTAGTGTTCCAGAACCAAGAACCGTTTTGTCTAGTTAAAACTAGAATTTACTGCTAGTCAAAATGAATTTGAGTTAAACTAGTTTTAACTAGACAAAACGAGTTTTAACAAAGACATCCATTATAAACTAGTTTCAACTAGTTAAAACGCGTTCTAACTAAAAACAGGTTTTGACTGTAACATATATATATATATGTGATTTGATATTGATAATCATAATAGTACATTTGAAATTTCCCTAAATTTTTCTATCATTTCAGAATCATATATATATACATATGATTCTAAAATGATAGAAAAATTTAGGGAAATTTCAAATGTATTATTATGTATATTATTTTAAATGTTTTTGACTTGGGACCTTATAAATTATATTCTGTTTATATTTTTGTTTTAATTTGCTTTTACTTACATATTAATGACATATCCAATTAATTAAACTGGAAATAATTCAAACTTTAATATAATGTATACATATTTATTTTCTAATATATTATAATTATTAAAAATTTTATCTTTTTGTTCATATTAAATGTATTTTAAACTCCATAAATGAATTTATAAATATAAACTAAAATTAATTGATTATAATTTTTAAAACAATTTATAACATAAAGCATTGAAGAACTGAAATTCATTTAAATAATCCTTTTTTTAAAAAATTTCTTTTATAGGCTAATATGTCTCCAAATCTTTCATCTGCTCATTTTTCACAGAACAGATTATTATATGAACAAGTGATTTATAATTTATTAAGTGTGGTGGGTTTAACAAGAATTATTAATCCTAGCTATATAAAATCAAGGTGAGAAATACTATAAAATCAGAATGGATATTTTAATGCCAAAGTTTGTTATATTAAATGCATTTAATATTAATGGAAAAATTTCAGAATAAATTAATTGTTAAAATATTTTATTGCCAATATATTTATAGATCTGAAAATGAAAAGGATATGCAAGTGTCTTCAGCTGATATTTATGTATTTTCTGATTTATGTGCATCAAAGTCTTGCCAAGAAACTTGTTCGTCTTATGTTAGTTTTTGAAAATTTATTTTAATTTATAAATTATCAATTTTAAAAATTTATTTTACCGAAACAAAATTTGCTTAAATTTTAAAACATTTCTTCTTATAAAATATTTGGATAATTTTTAGATTTGTCGTCTTTGTAAACGTTGTCTCAGCATTGAAGAAGAACAAATCTTTAAAGATGCGTATCTAGAACATGTTAATAGAAAAAGTTGTCTTAGAATTCTGCCACCTCAAACAGTAGGTATAATTTATAAAAACAATATAATTACTTTTTAATAAATAATATTTCTCAATATTAAGTTTACATATAACTTTTTGAAATGTTTGTTTTATGATGAAACTTGTTAATTTAAAACTGTTAATTTAGTAAATCAATTTCATTAGATTACAGTATATTTGTAGTTTTAAACATCACACATTAATAAAAACATTGATAAAAACAAACATATTGCTTGTTAATTACACTTTACATAAATCAATCCTCCTTTTAAATATTTTCAAAGTAGAAAAATATTTAGAAAGTAACTTTTTTACTTTAAACTAAAATAAATTCTTTATTCTACAATAGTATATTATTAAATTTAAAAAAAAATCTTGTTAAATACTACCTAGTATGATATTTATATAATCATGTATAATAATAATAATAATAATAACTCTCCCCTGGTCACCACCTGGTCGTGGTGGGAGAGCCCAGTAATTTTACTGATCCATAGGGCAATGCAGGCTGGAGCACAAGCTCCTGGTAGGGACACCCATGCCAGTAAGGTCTATGGGGAGAAATGAAGCTAAGAGTGACCACACCCACATTCTGTGGAGATATTTATTATGGTGATAACTAGATCAAAGTGTGATACCGGCTCGGATGTCACCCGGGTTAACAAGGTCCGCGTTCGTGGGTTAGGCAGAGGCTCACGTTCGAAAAATAGGCCACAGTCTCCCCTGGTTACCGGTGGCGAAAGCAGCACCGGCCCAAGCATGGCTACTGCAATGCCCTCAACACATGTGCGGAACCAACCCAGCCTTGGTGTTTCTGTGGCAATGCATCTGCAGACCACAAAGGCTGGAAAACCACGCCAACGGATGAAATGGACAGTAGAAATGAACGAGTTTATCATCCGTACTTATTACACAATCACAAAACTTGAAACAAACATGACAGCATACAGACAACAACTACACCATAAATTCACACAACAATATCCTCACCTCACTGTCACTGAACAAAGGGTTGTTGATCAAAAAAGAACAATTATACACAACAACCTTATTCCACAAACAACACTTGAACTTATCAAACAACAGGTTGCTGATCAAATACATCAACAGACAGAAACATCTAACATTAATGAAGATCATGTACCTGTCAGGATAATCCAGCAACAAGCATTGATAATAACACACATACAACAATTACCACTAATGATACTACAGACACTTCCTCGTCCATCACTGATAACATAGACATGAATTTAGTTAATACGCTCTCACTTATATTTCAGGAAACACTCACTAAATATACAGGCACAGATCCCACACAACGACCACGAATACCAAAAATCAACACGTCAAAGGAAGTAGGAAAAACACTAAATTATGTAAACACTCACTTAATACCACACTACATTCATTCAATTTCTACACTCGCAGACATTCATACATTAGTTTATGCTGGGGCAGTCACAGTAGTGACACACCATGGACTGAAAGTACAGTCACAGACAAATACACAGAAAACACAATACTATCACAAGCCTGCCTGGCAGAGAAGAATAGAAACACAAATAAATGACATTAGACAGCAATTAGGCAGGCTGACACAATACACTAAAAGCAACATAACACCCAAATTAAGGAAACAGCTCAAAAACATTTTCAAGAAAATAAAAACACACACAAAACATGAACATCACAACACACGCATTACAGAATACATTGATACACTAAAACAAAAACTTGCTGCCAAAGCACGTAGACTCAAACGATACAAAACATGTACACTACGAAAACAACAAAATAAATTATTTACAAACAATGAAAAACTCTTTTACAGACAAATTAATAACAAAGCAAACACTGATACACAGCACAGTGGCACACCAACAGAAGAAGAACTCACAACATATTGGTCTTCTCTTTGGTCCAGTGCTGTCACGCATAATGCTGATGCAGGCTGGATCGAGGAGGAGAACAGAAACTTGCACAACATACCAACTATGCCCTGTGCTGAAATAAACATACATGATTTCCAATACACTGTTAACAGAACACACAACTGGAAGACACCTGGTGTAGACAACATTCACAATTTCTGGTACAAAAAGTTTACATCACTGCACCAGGAACTAGCTAAACACCTAACACACATTATCATCAATCCACAGGACATGCCAAATTTTCTTACTCAGGGCATCACCTACATGAAACCTAAAAACAACAATACCACAGACCCCACACAATACAGACCAATTACATGTCTTCCAACACTCTACAAATTATTGACATCCTGTATCGCAAACAAAATATACAAACATGTTGAAGAACACGACATTCTAACAGAACAACAAAAAGGTTGCCGTAGAAATCACAGGGGATGCAAAGAACAGTTACTCATAGATTCAGTCATTCTACGGCAAGCACACAAACAACACAGAAACATACACATGGCTTATATAGACTACAGAAAAGCATTCGACAGTGTTCCACACAGTTGGCTGCTACATATTCTACATATGTACAAAATACATCCATCACTCATTGCATTCTTTCAAAACACTATGCAGCACTGGAGAACAACACTACATCTCAGGGTTCAGTAACACTTCCATACAAACAAACCAAATTTTTATTAGGCGAGGAATTTTTCAAGGAGATTCCTTGAGTCCTCTCTGGTTCTGCTTAGCCCTGAACCCATTATCCAACATGTTAAACAACACGCAATATGGTTACAATATCAGACATGAAAAAACAACACAGTTTACACTGTCACATCTCATGTACATGGATGACATAAAACTTTATGCATCCACACAAAAACAACTTCATCAACTCCTACAAATCACACATTCATACACCAAGGACATACAAATGGAATTTGGCCTAGATAAATGCAAAACACTTCACATAGAAAAAGGAATCCTGAAGAAAGAAGATTTTGCACTTGGAAATGGAGACGTTATTGAATCCATGGAAGAGGGCGAGTTCTACAAGTATTTAGGATTCCAACAGGCCAAACTAACAGAACATACACAAATAAAGCAAAGATTAATTAAAGAATACCAAAGTAGGTTAAATGCTATTCTCAGAACACAGTTAAATGCAAAACACACAGTCAAAGCAATAAACACATATGTCATTCCAGTACTTACATATTCTTTTGGAGTTATACATTGGACTCACACAGATCTCGAGCAACTTCAAAGGAAAACAAGAACTACACTTACTAAGCATAAACAACATCATCCTAAATCCGCCACAGAAAGACTAACCCTTCCACGTAAAGATGGCGGACGTGGCCTGATTGACATAGTTAACCTTCACTACAAACAAATACAGTCACTGCGAGAGTTTTTCTACAAAAAACAAGAAACATCACAATTACATAAAGCAGTAACTCTAGCAGACTCAAATAACACACCAGTAAACTTACATTCACATCATATGGACACAACGCAACATATAAAAAGCACAGACACCATTAAGCAATCGTGGGCTCGAAAGGCACTCCATGGCAGGCATCCTTATGATCTGGCCCAGGATTTTGTTGACAAAACTGCGTCAAACAGCTGGTTAGCACGGAGATGCCTCTTTGGGGAGACGGAAGGATTCATGATTGCCATACAGGATCAGGTCATAAATACTAAAAACTACAGAAAACACATACTCAAAGATACAACACTCACAAATGACACATGCAGAAAATGTCACATCATGCCAGAAACTATACAACACATCATCTGGTTGCAAGCTCTTGGCACAGACAGATTATTTACACAGACATAATCAAGTAGCAAATATAATACACCAAGAGCTTGCAAGGAAACACAAATTAGTAGACATCTACGAACCATACTACAAATACATTCCACAGACAGTATTGGAAAACAACATCGCACAAAATGTACTACGACAGAGCCATAATCACAGATAAAACAATTTACCACAACAGACCAGACATCACACTCATTGACAAAACACAATAAAATCACATACATTATAGACATATCCATTCCAAACACTCATAATGTATGAAAAGCATGCACTGAATAATCAGCAAGTACACAGAAATCGCCCAGGAAATAAGGCATCTGTGGAGGATGGATAGGGTGCTTATTGTACCTGTTGTTCTCTCCTCTACAGGTGTCATACCACACACACTACACAAAAGCCTGGGAACATTACATTTGAATAGAAACACATACATCACACTACAGAAGGCCACTATATTGAATACATGTCATATTGTGAGGAAATTCCTGAATACAGACACATACACACTGATACACTTCTTTAATTTTGTTTTGGTTACTATGCCTTGACTTTGGTCCGGCATAATACACAGCAACCGGTATCAACTGAGTATAACCCACTAAACCCATAATAATAATACACAGTAGTGACACACCATGGACTAAAAATACAATCGAAGACAGATACACACGACTTTTCGTAAAACTCATCCCTACTCTCAAAATTAAGCTTTTTGCCATTTTATAATAATTAAAAATATAAAATTTTTAATAAAATATTATAACAGATCGCCACCACACACGCAGTTTTAAATGGTACCGAAAGTTAAGCAACTCATTGCTGTATATATTTTTAATGGAAGTTATTTTCTGCATGTCATGAAATCTCATCACATCACATCACATCATATCATATTTGGTTGCATTTAGACTGATAAATACCTCTCTATACAGCATTGAATAGTTATTTCAATTACAATTATCTGGTATTAAAATAAAATTTATATTAAGCAAACATAGTTCTTAAAACTATTTTTATTTGAAATTTATTGTGTTTTAATTCTAATATAAAATAAGATACTACACACTGAATTTTTAATTGCAGACACAAAATATATTGAATGTGAATAAAGAATTTGAGCATCTGAATGAAAGAAATCAGCTAATGGCTTATTGGTTTAAAGGAAAATGTTTAAATGATATAACATGGTGCAGTTAAGTTTATATATAATTAATTATAAATAATTATAATTATAGGAAAATTCATTGAATAAGCTCAAATTTTAAAATTTTTGAAATAATAAATGGAGATGTACAATAAAGAAGCACAAAAGTATCAGTACAAAATAAGCCTTAAGATTTTTAGTAGAGTTACTAATTCTGTTATTAAAATTAAATGCAAATGTTCATAGAATATAAAATTTAAAAAAAAAAATAAAGAATAAATATAAATGTAATAACATTGAAATTTGCAAATAATTAGTTTATCTTAATAATTATATTACAAGCATATTTTTATTCTTTTAGAGTAAATAAAATTCATTTCATACATCTTTTATTTATATTGATATAGGGACAATGAAATACTTTACCTAATTCATCTGATTATAAACTTTTGGATATTGATTTCTTTTCTTTGATGATTAGAGTTTAATATTTTCATCATCATTAAAAAAGTGGTTAAAAAGTATTTAATGAAAATTTTGTGGTGGTTATTTTTAAGAAATGATGTTATTTATTGATCCATGTTTAAAGTATAAATATAAAGAATTATTCAAAAATTTATCATGTATTCAGTTAATATTAAATTCATTATAATTGTTTGCCATTTATATATATAAAGATAGAAGAATTTGAATGAATTATTATTTTGTTTTATAGAGATGGTGTCAATATTGACATATTTATTAATGTATTTTTGGAAAATTAGTTTTTTGAGGATTTCTGTTAAAATATAGTCATTATCAGTAATGACTAATTAATGTACAGTTTTTTATTTATATTTACTATTTGAATGTGATCAGAAACTAATGCATTAGTACAATAATGTAAAATGATACTGTGAACTAATTGTAATATATACAATAATTATGCATAACATTTAGTATCAGTGGTGTGAAAATATTGGTTTATTTGTTATATTAAAATTAAGTGCTGAACTTTTAAAATGTAAATATAATACAAATATATTTTTATAAGAAATATTTATATAATAATTTTATTTTTATATTGTATTTTTAATTAATTTTTATTAAAAAGAGACAATTTAATAATTGTATTTTTATAAATAATCAAACTGTGTATCTCTAATTGTTAATTGTTTGTTATTAAGTTAACAATATATTCATTGCATTTTTACATACTGTATTTAACATTTTTGGTTATAATTGTTAAAAGTTATATATTGAAAAGACTAATATTTTTATATTTAATTGCAAAATAAAAAGTTTTTAAAAACTTTGTAATCAATTTTAATTTATTGCATTACATTAATGTTTTAAATTGTATGCATTATGATAATTTATTTTATTTTAATACAAAATTTAAAAAATCAACATGCAGGGTGGTCATAAAATAGCTTGATGAATTAACAGTGATGTTGGGAATGTGGAAAGAGAGGAATCTGTTGAAACTTTTTCAGGATTGTGTAAAATGAAAAAACAGAGATATAGTGTTTGAACAATGGATAGCAGGTGAGCTAACACCATCAATAGAAAATCTGTACACATTTGTGGATGAGGCATCATCATTTTAGCCAAAGCTTGCCATAATGTCAGCTTGCGGGGTATAAAAGCATCTGTCAAGCAGAATTCAAGAAAGCGTGCATTCTCAAGTTCTTCCCTCATCTAGTCTGTTGGACTAGATGGATCCTCAAAACTATTGTCAGAATTGTTGTCAGATATATATAGAATATTTTTCTCTCTTTGTTCTTGATGTTTTTGTTAATCTGCACCAAATTCTTTGTATTTATTCTCTGGGACCCAGAGAAAAGTATAGACTTCCATGAAATCTGGCCTCCCCACTCTTCTTCCAATTTGATTTCCTTGGCACTTCCTGATGAACATAACAATGATAGACTAAAATAACCAAACTCATAATATGGTTTTCATTTTAACATTTGGTCGTCTTACTTTTTGGCCAGGCAATGTCAGACATATATGCTAGTTACTAATAAAAATAAATAATTAAGAACTCATTTTAAAAATTTAAAAAAAAAAATTTTAAAATTATATCTTTCTGAATTTAAAATACTCAAAGCTAATTTCATCATTCCTAGAACTCTTGGAACATTTTCATTTAGTTCAAAAGCCACATTCGTAAAAATATAAAACGAATAACGCATTAGTACTGTAGTTCCCAGTTTGCAACTACCCACCTGTACGTATAGAACCTGGTAGCAGAGGTCGTACTGCATAGAGCCAAAATCGTCACTTGACAGTATTTGTATTAAAGTGGCGATGAAAACCCTAGTCCTATTAGGGGCTGTCCATAAATGACGTCCATGCTGGAAAAGAGGGAGGAGGTGGGTTGAACTTCAGTGAATTGTCCGTTTATTTCATTAAATTTTATGCACTTTTATTTCAAAATTATATGTTTCGTTTCTACTTACGGTATAAAGTGATAAAAGGTTTTAAGGGGGATAGTTTTGTTAGATGTCCTAAGAGAGGAGGGTGAACATTTCAAGAAAAATGCGAACATAATTTATGAACAGCTCCTTATTTCGACGTTCAGCGTGAAATTAAATTACAAAGCACATTTCAGGATAAAGCAGAATGTCAAGCTCCTGTGCACAACACACCTAGCGACGTCGCGACGTTACGTAGCAAGTTCAGGCTGGAAAACAGGAAGTGACGTTGAGAACCGAAGGCAGTTTTTATGCAATGTCGCCCAGCGTTTCTAAATTGGGAATTTTTATTGACTGACAGAAATTTTGGACAGTTTTTTGGGATGACATATTTTTCACATTATATTTTTTCAGTAGACTAAAGCAAGGGTTATCAAACTTTTTTCACATCGGGCCAGATAACTGAGAATGACGAGCGCAGCCCTCATAACCATTTTGTTCAATACAGCACACTGAATACACAAAAAGTAAAGACAACCAACATATTTATATACCAATACACAAACACGATCGCTGCAACAAGCTCGTAATCGCTTTTCTTAGAAACTTCATTACAGGTACTGTACTTACACAAAAAGTGCTCTGATATCCAAAGTCGCAAAAAGCCGAAAATTTCATTTCACTGATTTTCTTAAAAATTATATTACTGTTAGATGTAAAAATCAGATTGGACCAATTTTGGCATTTTTACTTACTTATTTTAATTTTTTCTACATAGTAAGTTCATCTACAATCTATGATAAATAATAAATTATATTTTAGCTCATTTGTGGCAGAGTGCGGCGGCGGGCCGTAGTTTGGTGACTCCTGGACTAAAGCATAAAAATTTTGATATGACAGAACATGTGAAATACCGTTTAAGTTTGTAAATCGGGGTTTGACTGTATTATATTTCTATTATTATTATTTTTTTTATATTAACATACAATGAAATAATTTATATAATTTTAGAAATAAAACAATCACATAACGCAGGAAATTGGGCTATAGAAAGGCGATTTTACAAAACTAATCCGTCGCGTAGCAGTTGTGTAAGTCGCGTGTCAACGATATTGCCAAGTATGGGATTTTAAACGTGTTGTGCTGTAATTAGATGTTTTATAGCTATTTTTAAATGTTTTAATGTTGTTTAAATTTAACTTTTTCTAAGGTAAAATTTGATTATTAGATGGCACAATCGCTAGGAAAAGAAGGTACAGAAGAGAGACAAAAGGAAAAGGTATGGTTCGATCCGGAAGAATATACATTGAGGAAGAGGCTTCCGAGGAAATTGCCGAAACGAAAAAATGATGTGTATGTAAACATGAAAACCAACTTTAAAGCGCAGCTTAATCGTTGTGAGAAACTTATAAATAATGGAGAAAATGAACTGTACATTCACGGACTCGGAAATGCTTGCAATCGTGCTATTAATCTAGCTTTGCAGTTAAAAAGTAACCACGTGGAAATTATCGAAGTGAGTGTCAACACGTCTACTGTTGAATTAGTTGACGATTGGGAACCGGAATATGATCATTTGGAATCTCATACACAAATTAGAAATAATTCAGCTGTACATATAAAAGTGTATCGATTAAATCCAATAAATCTGTGATAATTGATTAAGTTTGCAACTGAATTTCGAATATCTTGCTTAAGTATTTGAATAGTACAATACATTGTTTTCCATCATTCAGAAATAGATTCATAGTTATTACAATTTATGTAAATTATGGACTATGAGACATGATTTACATAAAATGGAAATGATATGGTTAATAAATTCAATAGAAATTTACATTTCTATTATTAAAGATTCTCTTTTAGAAAAAAAAATAATTCTATTACTACTTATAAAGGACTTTGTAATCATAATTTAAACATAGACAAAAGATATATGTATATTTATAAAATTTAAATTTTAAAATTGTATTCAAATTATTTTACGTGTTAAATTAATAATTTTGCATACTCTGTTGAACATTTTTTTTTACATTAAGAGATAATAATAATTAGGAACATTTTAATCTAGTTTAGTAATTTAAGAACAAATGCACTTTTGGAGAATATAAAGGATGCAATTTTTTTTGTTTTTTTCTTTTTTAACTCTACTTGGTACATAACCTTTGTGAGTTCAGCCAGACCCACAGTGGAAATGGCCAAGTGGCAAGGGATGGGGCCTGATATCTTCAACAGACTGCTCATGTAAAATTAAAATTTGGGCAACCCTACAAGGGGTGGTTTGAAATTCAACCCCACTTTTCCCAGAATGATGCTTTAATTACTTCAGCTATCTGGTTGTCAGAATTGTGACATTGTATTTGCATTAATTAAGTACTTAAAAATAAATTTCCTTTACATAAGTAATTTCAATGCGATGTTTTTGATTCTAAGATACTACCCTTTAATAACTATCTTCAAAACAAATTGATTCATTAAAAATCAATTAGATAAAATATTTTAATAAAATTTTTTCTAACTATAAAGAATGAAATGATATTGCCCTTTAACATTAGAAAATGTTTTTTTAATTTTATAAATTAAATTGTAATTATTTAATATTCAAATGAGAGTTGATGTTTTTTGCACATAATGTAACTAATATATTTGAGGTTTTGATTTAGTATGTAATTTCTTTATAATATATACTTGATTATTAAAAAAACCATTATTTTAGAAGAGAATAGGCTGCCATTTCTTGTCCTGAGATGTCACTCTTTACAAACCAGTACTTTTTAACTTAATATCAACAGCAAAGAAACTATACTTTAGATGGCCAAAACATTTGCTTATCTAAAACATAGTTTATATGCTCTGTAGTCTGTCACTATTTTGATGTTACTAAGTCAAGCTTTGTCATAATTTTGAAAAATATGGCATTACTTTAATACTTTTGATAAGTTATGACGTAGTGGAATAATAGTTCATTTGGTAAATATCTAAAAATTTAAAAAGGGATGCTTGCTCTTTTCATTTCCTATATTTTAATATTAATCCTGTTTAACCAGATACAAAACAACAAACAAAAATATATGTTTGTTGTTTAAATATTATAATATTTGTACAAAAGTCTGAAGTAATTTGTTTAAAAATATACTTCTTACTTCAAATTATCAAAATTAATTATAGAAAGAATTTTAGATCAAATTCTACAAGAACCAATTCAAAATATAATCTTTATAACAGAATTTATTAATAAAAAGGGCAAAAATCTTTTAACTAACATGAAGTCTATGTTATGATTGCTATCTGATCTCATTTTATACAATTTGGAAGTAATGCATCCTTATAAATGATGATAAATCTTACTGTGCTTGAAAAAATAATACTTTATATTGAATGCAGAATAAAAAAAACAAACTTCAAAATTGACTACACTCAAGAAATTGAAATTATATTGTATAATCATCAATAGTTACAGATGATATTTTTATGCTGTATTATAGCTGAATTGTTTTCTGAAACACTTTTTTTCACACAACAAATGCAAATTTTTATCTTGAGCTTATTTTAAAAATATCATTTTATCTGTTTAAAGTAAACCAAAGAAATATTATATTATTGACAATTCCCATTTATTTAATGTTTCTGAAATTTGATGTATTTCTATTGCCTGCTTAGTTTTAATTTGAATACAAATTGTTTATTCCTGCATTCCATGCATAAATCATGAGACTTATCTGGCATAATTTTTTAAATCTATTTAATAGACTTTTTTTCTTTATAACTGTTACTGGATAATTTACTATTACCATAACCTTAACAGACTATTGTATGATCTACTTATTGAAAATTTTCAAAATTTACTTTCCATGAAAAATTTTAAAAACCAGCACATTGTAATTTCTTAATAGCATATATATAATTATACTGGATTACATGCAATTATTAATTTCATGTAAAAATGTTTTATATTTGATATAAAGCATTTTTTGTGACTTAACAGAATTCAAACACACAACTTATTTTCACTGCAAAATCATCAAGTTCATTTACATACCATGTTTTTAAAATCTAGAAAAAAACGATTTACAATATCTTAGCAATAATTTTGATGTATATTCATCAACATATTTCATCTACTTAATGAAATATTTCATAAGTTTTCACATTTATTAAAACATGTAAACAGATTTCATTTGCATTTCTCGTCGACAATGGACTGACTGATTCTTGATGGGAAATGTTGTACGACAAAATAAGTAATGGGAAACAAAATCTTTTGATGAAGTTAATTGATGATGATGACTAAATATTAAAGAAGCTAACCAACAATTGTCCTTAAATTACAATACAGCTCAACATGTTGCAAAATATAGGAACACTGGATACTTGACAAGAGGCCTACAGCACCAATTCAACACTTTAAAATGATAACATCTACAATTCCCTTCAAGGATATTGAAGGAAAGATCAAGGAAAATGGCATATAACATTGAAAGCTATTGCTAATTTTATCTGAGAGAAACATCAGGTGAAATTGTCTCCAGCAATTATATGTAATGTCTTAACTTTCAGCTATGCATTTCTCTGACAAGAAGCTATAAACTATTGGATAGAATTGACGTTCAAAATACAATTGATTTGCATTATGAATATGCTTTACTGTAAATGCACCTAATGATCAGCTGAAATTAATATTTATCAATTAACCCTATATAACTAAATATTTGTCTAATAGCCTACCCACCCCTGCCAGTTTTGCAAATTTGAGATGTTCCTGTTGTGCTTACACCACCTCACTCACAGTACCTTCATAAATAGTAAAATGAGTGTGAGGGTGATAAGCACAGCTGTACACTTGTTACTTTTCGCAATTTGCTGTAATCGTCATCTAACAGTCAAATGTATAGCAATAACATGCAGAAGTTTGTGTTAATACCATAATCAGCCAATGTGAATATTTTTGCGTTTTTCCTGTATTTTATTACTATCGACTAAAAGTGTGGCAAACAGACACAAAATTTGTACTTTCTGTCCATCTAAGAAACGCAGAATGACAAAGTACATATGCAACTACTGCAACAAGGCTATTTGTGGAGAGCACACTTTTAACATCTGCCAAGAGTGCAAATGCTAATTTTTACCACCTTTCTATTTTTTAATTGAAATATTATAATACTTCTCTTAAGATACACTAATTTGTTTGAAATAAATACAGGAAATGTAAAAATATACTTTTTAATTCGTAGTCTATGAGTCAAATGATTAGTTACAGAGTAACACTGATTCAAGTTTAGTTATCTAGGGTTAATGTGGTTTCGACCTTCATCTTAGATGAAACAATGGTTACATATGAAAGGACAAAAGTTCACAAACAATTCCAACCATAAGAGGATGGACAGAACATCAAGTTGATTGTTAGTATGAATTCAGTTTCAATTGTTCACTACAAGTTAATCCACGGACCAGCAAGATCCGTTTTTTAAAGAGTTCGTTGTTGAACTACTGGAATATGTAGATCAGGAGTCTCAAACTAGAAGTCTGTGGGCTATATACTGCCCATTAAGGCTTCATATCTCACCCATGGCCTTGATTTCTTTTCTAAAAATCAATGTTTCTAACATCTTGTGATTTTGATGTTTTTTTTCCTTTTTTTAATTGTTGATACACACATCCAAAACTTAAGGTTGGACAACATTTGTACATGAATAGGGAGAACTAGATAAATGAAGACAAATTGTATTACTAGATATCTAACACAGGGTAATACATAACTTGCAGGATTTTACAAATCAAAGCAATAAAAGTTAGTGTTTGATGAAAAAGATACATACAGCAGTTAGACATAGGTGGAAAATGGATGGAAAGTGCTTACCAATACCCAGAGGGACCAGTCAGTACTGGTCTCTCTGGGTATTGTCCACCTTG
Source organism: Centruroides vittatus (assembly GCF_030686945.1). NCBI lineage: Eukaryota > Metazoa > Arthropoda > Arachnida > Scorpiones > Buthidae > Centruroides > Centruroides vittatus. The sequence goes on from NW_027122637.1 coordinate 999,212, forward strand.
AACACAGCATCACAATGTCATGGTAGACTTGTCATCAGGTGATTCAGATGTTCTTGGGGCATATTGGTCCACTCCTCCCTCAGAGTGTAGATGAGACCATGCTTATTTTGGCAGGAGATTTTGAAGAGCAATTCATCTCCCCAGTACAACCCAAACATATTCCATTGGGTTTAGGTCTAGGAGCATACAAGCCAGACAATTCAATGGATATCCTTGGTCTCCAGGTGTAACTGCAATGGTTTGACAAGGTGTGGTGTTATTATCCATAATAATAAATGTTTTGCCAATGGCATCAGGGAAAAATCAAACATGACATTCAATAACCTCTGTACAACAGCAATCAACTGTCATAGTGCTGGTTTTTAGCACCTGTAGCTTGGTGCAACCATCAATCATAATGCCAGCCAAAACCATTACCTCAGCACCATCACATTTGCAGCCCTTTTCTGCACATTTTGTTGCTTGTACACCATACCATGTTTATGGACAGATGAACTGTCTGGAATCCGATTTCAGACTGAAACAACTTTCATTGGCAAACAGCACATTGATCCATTGATGTATTATCCAATTTCAGTGGATCTGACACCATTTCAATGCACTCTACAATGCTCTCCAGATAGACACACAGACAATAAACCTTCAAGCATATGGTTCTATTTTTTGTAGCTGTCAAGCCACAGTTTGTTGAGATATTCTCATTCCTGTACTAGAATGGAGATAATTTGCAAGCTCACCAGCTGTGCTGCTTAGATTGTATTTTGCTGTTGCTGTTAAATATGTTTTCATGTGCAGTCATAGTGTGTGTGTGTGGTGTGTCTGCAACACATTTCAGTCCTTTGAAATGCTGCCAGAGCCTGTGCAATTCCAAACTCCACAGTAACATCAGTGATTCTGCAGTATCTTCAAATTTTCTGAGTCAGAAGTAACACATTCCTCATGTTATTGCTTCTTGTCAAGAATCATCACCAAAGCTATTTTTACTGCAGCCAACTACTTTTTAGTCATGTCAATACTGTCACATGACCCCTGTACATTTTCTAGCAAAAATATGCATAGTCATTCACCATTTGCTTCATTCATACATCTATGCAAACTGCCACTGACTGGATCAATGACTTTTTATAGCTATCCACTATTAGCAATTGTTTTCATCCTGAAGTTCTGGACATGTGTATAATAATACATTTACAACTGTATACTCTTCAAACTAATATATTTAATAATTTTAAAAATAAATTAGATGCAGCAGGATCTTAAAATTTACTTCTATTTATTATTTTATTACAATTTTCCTACACTATCATAAAATATTTTTTTTTGTATTTTTTTCTATTTGAATAATATACATTACTGTGTGCAAACAATTCATTATTATTTATTATTTTAACTTGATAAGATGATAAAAAAAAATTATTTAAAGAAACTTGGGTACTGAAGGTCAAGAATTTAGCATTTTCGAATAATTTTTCTTTTTAAATTATATAAAATTATATTGTAAAGAGAAATTTAAAAAACAATGGAGTCAGAACTTTCCAAATCTTACGTATTGTACTTTAAAAAAGTGCTTTAAAAGTCAGAAAAGGAAGAAAATTCTCGAAATTTTCGTGCACTTTAAGTACAATACGTAAGATATATAAAATTACTTTAAAAGATACTGCAATTTTTTGAAAATATCTTTTATATGTCTTTAAAATTATAGTACATTGTCTACAATAACTTTTATTATAATCAATTTCAAAATTCTAATTTATGTCTATCCCATTTTTAATAAATAATTTCTTAGAAAACAAGAGTATATATAATTTCAAGATTTGCCTTCTTTCTTATCTTCATGTTCTTCTTTATGTTTCGAAGAAGAATAACACAGTCTTGTTAAATGTCTGATCTCAACTTGTTGTTTCTCAACAGTAAATCTAAGGTCTTCAATTGATTTTTCTAAATTGCTAAAATACTCTTGTCTCGCTTCTTCTTTTTCTCGTTCTTTTATAGAGGATCTGACATATTCTGCAGTGAGAGTTATAGCAGCAATGCTAAATATTATTGTTTCTCCAAGTAATTCAGCTCCAAGTTCAATGGCCATGTTTTCATTCAATTTTTGTACTTCTGATGGCTTTCCCAAGTTTAATAATCTCATTTTCACATTAACTTCTAGCCAGTTATACACTAAAAAATTAAATTTGATTACATTAATATTAATTATTATATCACATATATAATTTTAAAATAATTTGAATTTATCAAATAGATAAATATAAATTTTAAAAGTTATATATAAAAATACTATTTTTAAAAGCTATAGTCAATTACACTTTTATTGTCTTAGAATTAAAAAAATTCAGCAATAAGTTGCATAACTTTCCCAACTGTTATGCAATTTTCTTTAAAAAAACTTATATTATTAAGCATAATAAATAAAATTGTGTGTGGTGCCATCTGTTATGAGATTTTGTTATAAAAACTTATATTTTTAATTGCTCTAAAATGGCAAAAAGCTTAATTCTGACGTTAGACATGAGTTTTATAAAAAAAATTGTAAATATTAATAACAAGTAAAATATTTATTAAGTCATATCTTGACTTAAGGAGATAATGAGTAAAATATTCATTATCACTTTGACCTTCAACCACTAAAATTTAACAGCATCAATACACTTCATACACAAGCTACTGTGCCAAATTTCATTTCTTAAACTTTAATATCTCAGAATGGAGGTAAACAAAATAGATGCCAATGTACTGTACATACACAGAATTTTTTCCATTTTTTTTCTTTTATTTTTTTGGGTTCAGGAGGTCTTAAAACATGGAGATTTGCAAAAAAAAACTCTGAGGATCAAATTAGACATGATTCCAATATTTTAAAGTAAGAAAGTAGGAAAAGTAAAATTAGAATTTCAAGATTTATATGTTATTGCTTATGTCAAAAATTATTATGATTTTCAGAATATACAAGCCATGCCAATTCTAAAATTGTAGATTATCAATATTCTATTGCAAAATGATATTCATTCTTTTATAAAAATAATCAAAAAATTCCACAAATATTGCTTTTAAGCTAAAACCTTTATTCAACCTAATGTTTTAGTGAAAAAAACATTTTCAAAGTACAGTTTTAGACAGGAACAAAGGATTGCCTCTTCTGTGCAAAACTGCAGGGATCGCTTTTTTCTTTCTGGTTCCACCTCAATTCTATTGTGATATGACAAAGTCGCACAATGTCCTAGTATGGATACTAAATCATACTTAAAGATATTGCAAGGTAATTTAATGAGAAAAGTGCAAGAAAAATGGGATGAGAATGATTACAATTACTGTACAGATAGAAAATAAAAACACACTGCCAAGATGAAAGTTTAAGATCACTGTCTTTCAGTGTTAATAAAGTTTTGATGAGTAAAGCACAAAAGTAAACACAAAATATCTCGCAAGCACTTTTGACACGTATAGAATTTCTTCTTCAGGGGAAACAAAAATAAATTTTAGAACAATTATTCATCAAAACTTTATTAATGCAGAAAGACAGTGATCTTAAACTTTTGCCTGATAAAAATCTGGATTGACAAAATAATTTCTTTCATGACTCCAAGACTGTAAATGAATGAATGCTTTATAAATTAAAATAAAAACTTTGTCCACCCCAAATTCAGATCTCAATCCTATTGAGAATTTATAGCTTATTTTGGATCTAAAAATAAGAAAACACAAGATGACTAACAAAAATAATCTCAGGAAATATTTGATGGAAGAATGGAGAAAATCAAACAAAAACTGGTATGAAATTAATTTTTATCCACATCAAAAAAGATTGCATGAAGTGATTGTAAGAAAAGAATTTCATACAAAGTATTAAAGACTTCATAGTGCACTGTTAAGAACTTCTGATTCAAAGTGTGCAAATACTTTATTGACTGTAAGTTTTGTATTTGTTTTTTTTATAACTTCTGTAGTAAAACTTTTGAATTAAAATTGTTATTAGTGTGTAAATGACTGTTATTTGTAATATTTAAAAAAAAATAAAGTTTAAATTCTTTTTCATTTACAATTGTATTCCAACAAAATTCAAGATGTGCAAATACTGTATTAACCTACTCTATATTTATTAACAGAAGCTAGAGAGAAATAGTCTTCCTTAACTCAATTATACAATGTTAACTTAGTGAATTAAGCTTATGTTCCTGAAATCATCCTACCAAACTAATTCAAATCAAAAAATACACAAATCCATGGGGGGTGTTTGGAGATAGGAAAAAAAGCAGAGGAATACGTCACATAGAGTAATTTTAGGGGGGGATATATCTTGCAAAGGGTCACACATAGAGGTATGGTTTCTTTGACTTTTTTCCTTGTACAAGTATGCTCTACAGCTCCATTAAGGTCCTAACTGTCTCATTCAGAGCTTGAATTGAGTCTAAAATTATATTTATGTTACTCATAAAAACAATTAAGACTGTTCTCATTTCAAATTAAGATGTAACCTTATTATTCTGTTTAAATTTTACCTTAAAATCCAGATGTTAGAATTTAATTTGGTTGTATCATTTATTAAATAATCCAAAATGTGATCTAAAAATTGAAATATTTCTGTAACTTCAACTAATAGCATATTTCATATTCAATTATTTAAATTAACTGATGAATTAAATATTGTTTGGATTTTAATAAGCAAAATACAATTCTCAGTATTAAGTCATTCGCTTAACGAAAACACATGTCTAGAATTCTATTAAAAGTTGAGACAAAATTACAATAGTGACGTTATCGTGACGTAATTATTGCATCACAATTTTAAATTTGGTATTTGTTTATAAACCATGCACTTACGTTGCGCTGGTGGCATGCATATGTATGTTCTGAAGAAATGACTGTTTTTTGCCCGTGATTTGATGCCATTTGCTAAAGGTTTACTTAATTGTTTCAAAGCAAGAGCTCCTAATTTCACAATTGGGAAAGCACCAGCCACCATTGCGAGAAAGAGCACCCTAGCGGTGAAAACTTTATAATAAAAAAGCACAACTAAAATCAGACATAAATTTATAATCAGCTTATCTTTTCTTGTCGGCTAGAAATACATTAATATTTTATATTTATCCAGATAATGATAACGATTGAATTAATTCACATTGTTTTGTTTACTTTTTAGATAATTTGTTTTACTTAGTGTTCTTCGCCTATTCCCTTTATAATTGAACATTTTTTTTTTTTTTATTCCGCCACTGGATATTATGTTATTTCTATTTTGCGAAAAAATGGATCATGATTCGTTTCGTCCTATTCTCTTGCTCCTGTTATGCTAAAGATCTTTTAAATTTGTATTTACTGTTCCATATATAAACCAATTACATCGCGTATTAACAGTGCTCAACATTCTGGTATTCTTCATCTCTCTACCACCAGTAACCTTCTTGAAATACAATGTGAATTTTACCAAACTTTGAATTACAATTACCTTTTTTTGTCGTTTACACGGACATAGCTAAGGCCTTCAACTCTGTTGCTTCGAATGTCCGTCTCTAAATATTTAGTGGCCGGATGGCCGAGCGGTCAAGGTAGCAGCCTACCGCTCTGAGGGACCCGGGTTCGATCCCGACGGGTCGAAAAATCCCCAGGAATTTTTCGGGGGGGGGTCCGTCCGGATATGTCGGGCCCCGTCCCTCACCACCTGGCCTCTCCATTGTGGGCCTGACCGAACCTACAGTGGCTAGAATATATTCTAGCCACTGTACCGAACCCATAATGGGCTTGCTTAAAGAGGCCCTCTAGTGCCCACAGGGTGGAAAGTGTTAATATATATAAGTATACTATAGATTACTCCCTATGGAATTTCAGGACTTTGATTATATATTTGAACTCAGGGACCGAGACGAGTTCAACGATACTCTACTTTTGGACCGGAGACGAAAAATAAAAAAGTTATCATACTTTTTTCCGGCGATCGCGCGATGATAGGGAGTCGCGTCGCTCTCCGCTAAGTCGGCCTCGCTATCGCGATCGGGAGTCCCGTCGCTTGCCGTTAAAATTGCCTTTAGTAGACGTTTCCCCTCTTTTTTTACTTTGTTCAAGAACTACCGTGAATCGATCACTAGTTTAGCACATGGCGACGTGTGGTGGCGCCCATACGAGAGGTCAGTCGGGCCGCCATGTTCGCTGCCATAAGTAACATTAACCGAAATGGCGATCGCGCGATGATCGGAAGTCGCGTCGCTCTCTCCGCTCTCGTATCGCGTGTTTAACGCTCCGGGAGATGACCGTAGTCCGACGTCACGGTTTGCAGACTTTACCGCAAGATGGCAATACTAGCAACTACGGTGCCGTCTGCATGAGAGCGTTAAAAAAGTACGTTAACTTAAAAAGTGTGATAACTTTTTTTATTTTTCGTCTCCGGTCCAAAAATAGGGTACCGTTGAACTCGTCTCGGTCCCCTGAGTTCAAATATATAATCAAAGTCCTGAAATTCCATAGGGAGTAATCTATAGTACACCCATATATATATATAAATTTATATTCTGAATTTGAAATAAACAATATAATATTATATTGGCTTGATTATTTCTACACTTTGTGCACTTATAAAATAAAAGTTTCTGGTCTCTATTTTCAAGAATTCTCCACAGTTTTAGCTATACCTCAAGGTTCTATTCTAGTAACTTATTACTTTCCCGGCTCTGCTATATATAACAGAAGAAAAGTACAGTATTGCGATCGGTCAAAAAATAACTCCTCCCGAAGATTTTTACATTTTGGATTCAGAACAGCTTGAAAACGTCAAGATGGGCAAAAAAATCGGGGGTATTTCTGTATGTATGGATGTTAATGTATTTGTTTGGAACGATTTTGTTTAGCCTCTTTGAAGCTTAATAATTCCTGTGCTTTTTGTCGAAAATTTCCGAAATTTTCAGAGAGGTTTGGGTATAGCGGGATTGATGCTATTAAATTTTGATGGTTATAGGTCGAGGGAGTGGGAAAATAAAGAGGTCGTCTCACATCTCGAGAGGGATCAGACTTAATGACAATGTTACTCGTTATTCGCATTTACAATTTTTTATAAAACACATCATTACCCTCAAAATTAAGTTTTAGTGTTGTCATTTTATAAAAATTAAAAATATAAAAGTTTTTAAAATAAGATATGATAACAAAACGCAACTAAATGTTGCCGGGAAAGTTAAGGTATTCGTTACTGAATTTTTTTTGCCGCTTATATTAATAAGATCCTCACTTTTGTAACCTCTTATTTTATCAATGCATATGCTAATGACATCAAGACTGCAAATCCTGCCAAATAAAATTACAATATGACAGAAAAATTAAATGAATTTCTTAAATCGTTAAATCTTTTTGTTAAATTTCTTTCCTGTCATTACCTGTGCGTGTAGCAATGATTTGTATTATGTAACCTTTGTATTATTTTTCTTATATAAATAAACGGCCATGATGTGGCGCCTCTAGCGAGCCCGCCACTGTTCGGTTTGGTATAACTTTGCAACGGACCAACGTAGTCGTGTACGATTTTTTAAACTTATTTGTAAGGTATCCTGCTCACTATCTGCGAACACATAACTTGCAACAGTGATAAATTTAACAGGTTATGGGCCCAGACACAGGTATTTACTGAGTGAATAGTGAGACAGAGTTTTATTTTACGTAACGGGTTTATTTAGCGTACGTGTACAAGAACAAAGACAAGATGGCCGACAGTGTGAAAACGGTTATCACGAAGTTGAACAGGAGTAATTATCCGGCTTGGAGGTTTAAAATGGAGCTGCTACTTATTGACAGTGACTTATGGGATGTTGTATGCAATCCACCACCTGAGCCACAGACGAATGAATGGAAACTAAAAGATGGAAAAGCAAGAAGTAAAATCGGACTCATGGTAGAAGATTCGCAATTACAGCTCATCAAAAAGGCAAAAACTTCAAAGGAAATGTGGGAATCGTTAGAAAAACATCATCGAAGATCAACACTTACACAAAAAGTAAGTCTGTATAAGAAATTATTTCACTTAAAGTATGAAGAGGGGCAGGATATGGAAAGACATTTAAATAGTATAGAGGATTTAGTAGATGAGTTAACCGCTTCGGGAGAACAAATGAGTGACAGACTCATGGGAATTCTTATGTTGGGAAGTTTGCCTGATAGTTATAATACATTAACGACTGCTCTTGAGGCAAGAGCAGATACGGACCTCACTCTTGGATTCGTAAAGATTAAGATCATGGAAGAGTATGAGAAGCAATCAAGAGGATCGATTGGACATACCATGAATACGGATGAAGCCACGGCTTTGAAAACAATGGTCCGTAAACAGAAAACCGGATGTTACTATTGTGGGGGTCCCCATTTGAAAAGAGATTGTCCTGAATTGGGCAGAGGAAAGAAAAAGAAAGAATACAAAGTAAAATTAACTGAAGTCCAGGAAGAGTATGATCCGTTGGACAATGATGAAACATACGAATGCCACTCTGCATGTGTGAGCGCACAAAATATGCCATTAGGTATGAAACAATGTCTTGCTGTGAAGACTACAAGGGATTGGTATGTTGATTCAGCAGCAACAGCTGACATGACAAACAACAGGAACTTCTTCAGAAAGTTGAACAACAACAACCGTGAAATTGTTCGTGTGGCTGATGGAAGAGAAGTGCCTGCAAGCGGAGTTGGACATGGTGAACTAATTTGTAATGAAGATAGTTCAAATGGCAAGTTAAAATTAGATAATGTGTTATATGTACCACAATTAAATGGGAATTTATTGTCGGTCTTAAAAATGATGCAAAGAGGTTATGATGTGTATTTCGACAGCAAAACAATGCAGTGCTACATAAAACGAGATGGCAAGACACATGCAAAGGCTGAGCTTCGGGGATCACTATTTGTGTTGAGCCAACACAATGCTTTACAAGTATTATCCATGCCCAAGAAACAGTGCGTACATCTGTGGCACTTGAGGTGTGGCCACCGTGATCCATCTGTAATGCGTTATATGGCTGCCGAAAGTGTCGAGGGTATGAAAATTAATGAGTGCGGGTGCACTGTGGGATGCGAAAGTTGCATGAAAAATAAAACGCCTGCGGAAACCATTTCCAAAAGAATCGATGAATAGTAGTAGTACAAAGCTTGAGCTCTTGCACAGTGACTTGTGTGGACCCATGCAAGTGAGAACCCCTGGTGGAAATAGATATTACATAACGATTATAGATGATTATACTGGTTATACCAAAGTTTATCTGTTGAAGCACAAGACCGAGGCTAATGTAAAAATAAAGGAATATGTAAATTATGTTGAAACACAAATGGGATGCAAGGTGAAAAAGTTCCGATCTGATAGAGGAACTGAGTACATGAATGAAGACCTGCGTAAATTTTTCAAAGAACATGGTATTAAAGTTCAGACCACAGCACCAGATTGCCCTCAACAGAATGGCAAGGCAGAACGGAAAAATCGCTCTCTTTGTGAGATGGTAAGAACAATGCTGCATGATGCAGAATTAGGAAAATGCTACTGGGGTGAGGCATTAATGACGGCAAATCATATCCAGAACAGATTACCATCAAAAAAGGATCCAATCACACCATATGAGAAATGGCAAGGTAAGAAGCCAAATATTGAGTACTTCCGCCGTTTTGGATGTATTGCTTACACAAGAGTTCCTTTTGGAGTAAGAAAGAAACTGGATGTAAAGGCAACTGAAACAAGATTTGTGGGATATGAAAGTGGCAGCAAAGCTTATCGATTGCTGGATATCGTAACCAAGAAAATTAAGATAAGTCGTGACGTTGTCTTCATAGAAGGAGATCCACATGACAACATGGGCTCGACCAACAATTCATCCCTCCCACATTACCACAGTGAAGATGACAGCAAAAGCGAAGTGGAAGTTAACCTAAATGAAAAAGCCATCTTTAACAAGCAATCTGAGGACAATCTGCCACTCCGTCGCTCTACGAGAAACAACAAAGGTCGTCACCCAGACAGATTGATTGAAGCAATGCCAAGTACGGTTGTTTCTGAACCGAAAACCTACGATGAAGCCGTCAACGGAAAAGATGCGAATGAGTGGATAAAGGCAATGGATGCGGAAATTTGTGCACTCGAGAAAAATGGAACATGGTTGTTGGCCAATCCACCACCAGAAGCAAATGTTGTTGGAAGCAAATGGATATATAAAATTAAACGTGATCCACATGGTAAACCGACAAGATACAAAGCCCGTCTGGTGGCACAAGGCTTCAGTCAAAAATACGGGGAAGATTATGACCAGGTATTTGCTCCAGTGGCAAAGCCAACAACCCTTAGGATCTTGCTCACTTTAGCAGCTAAACGTAAAATGCATGTGAATCACTATGACATTGAGACAGCTTTCTTGAATGGCGACCTACACCATACAGTATACATGCAGCAACCTAAAGGCTATGACACAGAGGAACCGAGCAAAGTTTGCAAGCTTGTGAAAAACCTTTATGGATTGAAACAGGGAGCTACTGAGTGGAACAGAAAATTGCATGAAGTACTGACTGAATGCGGTTTTGCGCAGAGCATAAATGACCCCTGTCTGTACACCGGAAAAAGATGCTATGCAACAATGTACATCATTGTACATGTTGATGATGTAATTGCAGCATCAACCTCCAAAGAAGCGTTAGATTGGCTTGAAGTGGAAACTAACAAATATTTCCACATGAAAAACCTCGGAAATATCGATCATTACCTCGGAATCAAATTTGATCGAGATGGTGATGGAATATTCCATCTAAATCAAAAACATTTTATAACTGACAAACTAGTAGAATTTGGACTCCAAGATGCAAAAATCAGCAAGATTCCCCTTGATCCTGGATATTTCAAAATTAAAGAGATGGGACCAAGGATGGAAAGTAACAAACTGTACCTCAAGGGTATAGGTAGTTTACTGTACAGTACCTTGCAACCAACACACGCCCAGATATATTGGCAGCAGTTTCCATCCTGGCCCAGTGTACTAAGGAACCAAGAGCAGCTGACTGGAATGAGGTGAAGAGGGTGTTTCGATATCTGAAGGGAACAGCTGATTGGAAACTGAAATTGGGTGAGAAGAGCAACGCTAGAACCACACTAGAATGTTTCGTCGACTCAGACTGGGCAGGTAATAACACAGATCGAAAGTCGCATACAGGGTATGTCTTTAAATATCAAGACAGTCCTGTATCCTGGTACAGTAAGAAGCAATGTGACACTGTCCTCGACTGAAGCTGAGTATGTTGCACTTTGTGAAGCCGCTCAGGAGGCTACTTGGCTGAAGCGAGTGTTTCTGGACCTTGGGGAAGCCGTCGATAAGAAAGTAACTATGTACGAGGATAACCAAAGTTGTATGAAAGTGGCAGAGAATGATCGTGTGAGTCAACGTACGAAGCATATTGATGTCAAATATCATTTTGTAAGAAATGAAGTGAAGAATGGGAATGTATGTATTATGTACTGCCCTACCAAGGAAATGGTAGCAGACATTTTAACAAAATCAGTGTGTACTGGAAAACACGTTAAATGTGCTAGACAACTTGGACTAGATGACTGTAAGCAAAATGGGACAAATCATTGAGGGGGAGTGTTAAATTTCTTTCCTGTCATTACCTGTGCGTGTAGCAATGATTTGTATATTATTTTTTCTTATATAAATAAACGGCCATGATGTGGCGCCTCTAGGGAGCCCGTTACTGTTCGGTTTGGTATAACTTTGCAACGGACCAACGTAGTCGTGTACGATTTGTTAAACTTATTTGTAAGGTATCCTGCTCACTATCTGCGAACACATAACTTGCAACAGTGATACATTTAACACTTTTAATAAACATTAAGAAAATCAAAGCCCTTTCAAGATACCTCTCAGCATTAACTTCCAATTAAACGATCAAACTTACAATTTATCTGTAATGCTCAAGACCTAAGAATAACGACGGCCGAGCGGTCAACATGGCATTGCTCCATTGTGGGCCTGGCCGAAACCATAATGGGCTTGCTAGAAGAGACCCTCTTAGTGACAACAGGGCGGAAAGAGTTAAAAAATAAGTCATCGTACAATTAAAGTTCACAAATTTCAGTTAATGCATAGTAATAATATTTAAGATATTTAAATTAATATTATTAACAACTTATCTACAGTTTATTTCGTGCCATTTGTTATCGGATTAAATTTTCGTCTGGCAACACTCATCGTTGATTGTAGAGAGAGAAAAGAGGGTTCCGGTTTTTTACTGACATTTATTAAATTAATAATATACGAGTAAATTTCACTGTTTTTAAAGCATAATTTCAAATAATGAGTAAATGTTTAATATCTGTAATGCTGTTGAGTTATTCAAATCAACGCGTTTTGTTTTTGGAACGATTTTCGAAATAAAAATCGAAAGCATTTGTAAACAACGCATTTTTTTCTTTTAAAGTTTGAACGTTTGATGAATATTTATTTGGTATTACGAAGACCAAGACTTTTTCATATATTTAGCAAAATGGAACAGTTACCTCAGAGAAAATGTGAATGGAGACGAAGTCATAAAGATTCAAATTATGGTGAGGGCGAGAGAATATTTTCTCGGCATCCGAGTCATCTGAAAGGAAAAGAGATCGGGTTGTACTATGCTAGATTAAGAAGAGAGAGGCAGAACGATTCTGGTGATGTTTCGAGGCGTAATAAAAGGCACGTGAAGTCTGAGAATGAAAATCCTACATCTAAAGTTCATATGGATGTACAGAAAGAAAGACACGTTGAAGATCTTCTTCTTCATATGAGAAATACAAAATTACCATCTCGTAGATATTCTCTCGAAACTGAAGACATGGACTTGACAAGAGCGTGTTCTTCTAATAGTGTCGTGAACCAGAGTGTTTTGAAATCTAATCGTTTAAAAGTGAATACATTTTTAGATGAACAATATAAAGATAAATTGGAAAGCAAAATGAATGATGAAGTGTATAAAGAAATGCTGAAATTCAGAAAAAAATTACCAGCTTATTCTATGAGAGAAGATATATTAGATTTAATTGAAAGTAATCAAGTTGTTGTCATTACGGGAGAAACCGGATGTGGAAAGACTACGCAAGTTACTCAGTTTATTCTTGATTATTATATTATGAATGGAGAGGGATCTACTTGTAAGATTGTTTGTACTCAACCGAGAAGAATTAGTGCAATTGCTGTAGCGGAGAGAGTGGCTCAAGAACGAGGAGAAAAATGTGGCAACGATAATAGTGTGGGCTATCAAATTAGATTAGAACATAAATTACCGCGCGAAACCGGCTCTATACTCTATTGTACTACCGGAATAATGCTTCAGCGGTTACGATCCGATCCCGATTTACTGCAAATTTCACATTTAGTTCTTGATGAAATTCACGAAAGAACTTTAGAGTCTGATTTCTTATTGATTATAATGAAAGATCTGCTACCAAAACGTCCCAATTTGAAATTAATATTAATGAGTGCTACGATGAATGCAGAAATGTTTTCGGAATATTTTAATAACTGTCCAATGTTAAACATACCGGGTTTTACTTATCCCGTAGAAGAATATATGCTAGAAGATGTATTAGAGATGACGAGGTATACTCCTAAACAGCAACCTAATAAAATAATTGATTCCAAATGGAAAAGATATACAAAAAAAGGAAGGGAACAAATTCGCAAGTATGAAGAAATGCAAGAAAATATTTTAAAATCATTGATGGGCAACTATTCTGCACATACAGTTAAAGCACTTAGTAATTATGATGAAGATGGTATAGATTTTGACTTAATAGTTGAATTAATAAAATACATTTGCAGAAGTCAAGGTGAAGGTGCTATATTAATATTTTTACCAGGTTGGGATCAGATAAGCAAACTTCATACATTTATAACAAATGATTATTTTTTTAATTCTTCACAATATCTTATAATTCCTTTGCATTCCTTGATGCCAACTGTCAACCAAAAAGAAGTATTCAACCAACCTCCTTTAGGAGTAAGAAAAATTATTATTTCGACCAACATTGCAGAGACTAGCATTACTATCGACGATGTTGTCTTTGTAATTGACAGTGGAAAAATTAAAATGAACAATTTTGATACAGAAAATAATATTGCGACTTTAAAGCCAGAATGGATTGCCCGTGCGAATGCTTTGCAAAGAAGAGGTAGAGCAGGAAGGGTACAACCGGGCATATGTTATCATTTATTCACTAAATGGAGAGAATCACAATTGAAAGATTATCCATTACCTGAAATCCTTAGAATAAGACTTGAAGAACTTTGTCTAAAAATAAAACTTTTAGAATTAGGTGACATAACTGCATTTGTTAGTAAAGCTATTCAGTTACCACACATGAAAACTCTACAGTCATCTATTGAACTCTTAAAACAATTGAATGCATTTGATGACAATGAAAATCTTACATCTTTGGGTTATCACCTTGCCAAGCTTCCTCTCGATCCTCACACTGGTAAAATGATTTTATTTGGTGCTATGTTTTCTTGCCTGGATCCCATTTTGACGGTTGCTGTCAGTTTAAATTTTAAAGATGCCTTTATTATACCTCTGGGAAAAGAGCAATTAGCAGATTCAAAGAAGAAGGAATTAGCTGCAGATACACAAAGCGACCATCTCATGCTCGTACGGGCATTTCGAGGATGGGAAAATGCAGTAACAACAAGACAGGAATATCAGTTTTGCAGACAATACTTTTTATCAGCTTCAACGTTAAGAATGTTGAATAATATGAAGAAACAGTTTGCTAGATATCTTCACGAATTGCATTTTCTTCATTGTGATTATCTGAAACATCCAGATTTTAACATAAATTCAAATAATGATGCACTCATAAAAGCCATCATCTGTGCCGGTTTATATCCAAACGTTGCTAAGTTGAAGTTTCCAAAAGAAAGAAGACAAAATCATCACGCCCCACCTAAAATGTACACACCAGAAAACGGACGGATTGCATTTCATCCGAAATCTGTCAATTATAGAGAGAAAACATTTAAAACACCTTGGTTAGTTTACCATAAAAAAGTACAGAGTACAGAAATATTTTTACATGATGCCACTATCATTAATCCTTATCCATTGCTATTCTTTGGTGGAAAAATATCTATTGGTAAAAAAGATTCATACGAAACGGTAACCGTGGATAATCATATTGTTTTCCATTGTCCAGAAAAAATTGCTAAACTTGTTATTGAACTTCGACAGGAATTAGATAAACTTCTTGCACAAAAAATAGCTCAACCTGGAGTAACAAATTGGAATAAACATGATGCAGAATGTGAGCTGCTTAAAACAATTATTGATTTGATTACACAAGAAGAAACTTGTGATTTTTCAAATGATATGTGATTATATATATATATAAGCATATTCAGTTAGATTTTTTTTCAAGAAAAATGATATAACTTAACTCCATATTTATTTATTTTACAAGTGAATTAGTTGCAAAATTTATCTTTATTAAAAATGACTTTGTTGGTTAAATTTATAGAAAATATTTAAAGATGTATTTAAATAATTTTCTGGATTTCGTACTAAGTTATGTAATATAATTTATAAGATACTTAGTATTTTTTTAAAACAAACTTTTGTTTGGAAAATAAAATGTAAAAATCTATTTCCCAATAAAATTTTTGAAAATTTGATTCTTTTGCTCTTTAAATTATCATGTTAAATCAGTTTTATTGTTATTTTAAATTATTGTTACATTATATTGATGTAAAGCTCAATAGCTTTACGTCAATATAATGTAACAATATGTATAAATAGCAATACATCCACTAAATTTAGCAATAACCATGAACAAAAATGTTAGTCCTAAACATACATAGCTTTCATTATTATCATATTTAGTTGTTTAGTACTATGAAAAATTATATAAAATTTTGCATGTTTTATTCAATTACATTTTATGACTTAATTCTGAATTAATGACTAAATTAATATGTAATATATATTTTCATTGCTTTATATATTTATACCAATGTTATATGTAAATATATTGGATATAGAAAAATGTTTCTACTTAAGTTTTTAATGAGATTAACTTCCTAAATCAGATAGTATTCCTCCATGTCTATAATGCCTAAATAGGGACCAGTTCCCTTAAAAGACCTCCCAGAAAGCACCCCCCCCAGGTAGATCACCCAAGTGTTGCATTGCCATAACTTTAGTTATAAACAGTATTCAATCATATGACTAGCTTGTGTAAAAGCAATTGATTCATTTTACTTACTTTAAAGTGTTAGATATCAAAAAACTTATTTGTAGGGTGTACATTGAGTCTACATATTTTTAATATAATTTATGTTATCTCCATCATGTTACTGTATATGGAATTGTTTAGAGATGCATAAATATTTCCAATTTATATGATTATATTTGACAAATTTGGCATGAAAGAATAAAAGCAAGAAATCTATTATAGTATTTGCTTCATATTTATTAAATTCTAATCTAATTTTCATATAGGATTTTCTTTTTAACTTCTTTCCATTCTACAGTCCAAAGTTCCTTATTTCATATTCTGGGTTTGGTCAGACTTAGAACAGACATGGATGTGCTGGAACCAGACTCAAAATATCCTGGTCAGATCACCCATGAAGTTTCTAAAGACCCAAGCTACACTCAAACTTGGGTCACAGACCAGCATTATGCTTACTACTACCACCATTTATCTGGCTATCTTGATGTAGAAATGTCTTGTTGGCAATTACAATATGAAGTCTTGTGTTACATAACTTTTTTTATACACTTCATTCAAACCTGCTCAAGTGTTTTTTAAACACAATATAAATAAAAAAATGAATTTTAATTAGGAAAAGATTTGGAAAATTTTCTAGTGTTCTTTTTCCTTTGGAAGGTGGCTGGGCCGCTTGGCCTCCCATTGAGCATCATATCCAGTTGCCTTTATAACAATTTTTGTATTAATGGTTGAAAATAATGAGGCCATAAACACACACTAGCTTTTGGTGATATAACTAGGCTTGTGTTGGCTCAACAGTAACTATGCACTTCAGGCAAAACCAAGTTTTGTCACCCCCCCACTTCCAGAATCTTGCCAATAGATAGTACTTCTATACTTGCATTTTTGTATGAACTATTTATAAACAACTTTAATGTACATTTATGAAACTTTATTATATTTGGCTTATTTTTATTTATTTATTTCTCCTTTGAAATATTTTTGACTGCTCATTTTTCTACTTTAGGCAGTTATATCATTGCCTCACCATCAAACTGGGTTTGACTAGGCTCTATAGAATCCTACAGTACTAGAGGCTCTATAATATTAGGACATATTAAAATTACATTTGTAGTCAAAGTTCTTTCAAGCAATAATAAAGTATTGAAAAAAATTAGTTTTCATTTTTCTTAGATTGGTGAAGCCCCAAAAATTTTTTGCAGGAAGTATCAAATTATAGCTATGCCACTGCTAGTTATTAATCCTAGAATGAAAATAATAGTAATTTTCTACTTCCTGCAATCTGTTGGGATGATGCAAGAGGTTAGGATCATATTGGGGTAATGGTACTGGACCCAGAGACTCATATTGACACAGCTTTACCATATAATTCACATTTAATGAATTAACAAATAGATGCTTACAATACAAGATTGAAACTTGAAGTTATTACAAGAGGATAGCCAGGAAATGAAGACAAAGCACTGGTCGGGGTAACGTTGGCAAGACCTTGGTGGGGTGGGCGACAGATGCCTCGATGAAATTGGGATGGATAAATACTCAACAAAGAGGTGCTTGGTGGTCCCTTGGTGAAATCTAGTCCTGTGGCCACAGGGAGATTTCTTGGAAAGACATTGGCAAAGTTGTGTTGCATGTTGATCACAAAGTAGAGGGCAGCAAGGAGGTTTCCTGGGTGGACAGCAGACTCACTGGATGGTAAAAGATGGAGTTTTTATCTTTTGGTGATCTTCGCCATGTCCTCGAGGACACGAGTTTTTATACAATTTTTGTCCAAAATTCCGATTTCTGATTGGTCTGAGCTGTTGCCAGGGACACAATTTGGGTTTTGGAGTGCTGACCATCTCCTTCCCCCAATGCAGACCCACTCTCCCTGAAGGGTTGGGTGATTCTTGTTGAATGATTGTCCTGTAAATTACAGAATATGTGTTTTTCTTCCATTCTGGAGAGACTGCAACTGTGTCTACATGGTCGTTTTTGCTTTGGACTCAGTGTTGGCTGATCACAAAAACTTTGATCAGTGTCCTTCTCTCTCTCATGCAACTTACAACTGGGAATGTGACAATTAGACTTTACAGCACCCAATTTCTCTGCTTCCCTGGCTCTGTGCAAAGGAATATATCACCAATTTATTGACTTTGGTGTGACAATCCATCTCCTATATTGCTGGGTGAGTTCCCAACCTAACATTCCTAATTAGTTTATAGAAGTGATTTAAATATTCAGGAATCTCATATTGTATAAAATTTTATTTAATTTTTTTACTGTATGTATATATGTTTGTGTATATGTAGAATACATAGTTATGTTATAGCTGAAGTTCATAAATCAAATAAAGTTAGATAAAGTTAGTATTTGCCAATTAATCCTAAGTCTTTTGGTTAAATTAAGTAACAATCTATTAATTTTGAAATTTTTCCTAATAAAGCATTCTTTGTGTTAGCTTTGTGTTAGCTTTTCCACCTGTGACTTGGTTAAAGCTTTATCTTGTTCATGGACTTAAGCTATAACATTGCAGATCCATGATTGATGTCCATTCAAATCCAGTAGTAAGATCATTGGATCAATACCCTGCTGTTGAAGAAAGGCTATATCATGTATGATGAATGGCTTTTGATACTACTACCAACAGTAGAATGTTATGCTGGGTGCTAAGCAGATCAGCAGTGTCAATGGACTAAAAGCCCCCAAGACAGATGCAGAAAAAGATAGCAGTATGGAATTGGAGCCACTTCAGGTGTATGCCCACCTCAATGTATAGTGAGATGTTGGAAACTGTCTGAGGAAGATCCAATGTGGTTCTCATTGCAGAATTTAAGATAGGTGCAACATGACACATGGCACTGGGGACTCCCCTTCCAAGAGTGGCAGATCAGTAATAATAGTATGGTTTATAAAGAAAAATTTTTTTACTCTGTAAAAACTAAAATTTAAAATATTTAATGATTCTTTAAAATAGTCATTGTATATTTTTTAATACAATTTTAACTTTAATTCTTGTATACTATTTTATGCTGAATGCAAATAGAATAATTTAAACTGAAAAATTTTATTTACACTTCATTAACAAGACAAAGGAAGATCACTAAATTAGTTTTATTGATATAGATCACTGGTTTATCAAAGTGGGCATTACTGCCGTCTGTGAGTGGTGAGTAAATCTAGGTGGGTGAAAAGAAGCAAGTGGGCAGCAGGGATGCTAGAAGCAGGGTACTGACATAATGCTGACCATAGGCAAGGATTGGGGTCACTGACAAACTTTTCCCTTTCCTCTATTAAAATGGGTAAAAAGAAATATTGCATTTAATGGTTTCCAGATGTGAGAAACAATTTATGGTAAGGACACAAAGTGAGGTACATAGAGAAGTTTTTCTATGAATATTTGCAAGGGAGCATTAGATATAAGTTTATAAAACCAAGGGACAGTGGCTCAAAAAAGTTTGGGAAACACTGATATAGATTGATGTTTAAGGAGATCAGATTGGTTATACAAATTATTTAGTGCACAATGGATTGTACGGTTAACTATAGTTTCATTATTAACACGTGATCTCAATAGATTTAGTGATCTAAATTTAAATCTGATTCTAGTAAAAGGATTGGAAGAGAATCACTTATTACATTAGTAAGTTGAATAGTTGTATTAGCTCTTATGATTTTAACTATTCTTTTTAATATCATAATTGATAAAGTTATTGTGTTTTACAATTATTTAAAAAAATTATCATTATTAATCAGAAATCACTGCTTTCTTTTATTTTAAAAACTATAAGTGATTTAAATAATAAAACAGGAATTAAAAACAATTTTATTTTATAATTATTATTTTTTATTACTTTATAATAACAGTTCTTAAATTATAGTTATGAGTTATTAATTGAATGAATGTTGAATAGTTATGGTGTTACTGATTGTTGAAGAAAACATTTCATTTTGCAAGAATGTATCATCTTCTTTAACAACACAAATACTAGGCCCACTTTTAAAAAATATTCATATTTTTCCTTCAAAATACTATAATCAAATTGTATACCTATCAATGCATAAAGGTCACAGGCTACTAAAATCTGGTTAGATTTGTCAAACTATATAGTCAATTTGGTTACAGCTGCATTTGTTTTTATCAAAAAACAACATAGTATATAGCCTGGTAATATTTTGTCTATCAATTCACAATTATCAGAGTAATAGTATCAATTTCTTCACTAGAAAATCAGATTTTCATTCTTTATTGCAGAACCATAGATAAGAATGAAAAACACAAAACACTAAGTTATTACTGATTGTTTAAATTATTTGTTATAACCCAATTCTGAATTTTTTGGATGTGCAGAAATTTATATTATAGGATTATTTGAAAGAATGTTTTATGTTAATCAATACTGAATGCATGTTTAAACTGAAATGAACATAAACATGCATTAAATAAGCTCAAATGAGAAAGTTCGCCTATAGTTCTGTGTTCATTGAAAATTTTTTCTTCCAATATATATTGAAATATCAGAACTATAGACTATAGAATAGTATTTGAGGAAAATATGCAGATTATTTAAGGTACCTAACTCTTTAAACAAGTAGCATATTTTCCTTGACTTCAAATAATGCCAAGTTTTAAAGTCATGAGATTTAAAATGATGCTAATTAGTTTTCTAATTTATAAAATAAATATTACTTATTTCTCATCCTAACCTGTTGAGTGATTAAAAATGAATTAAGTTTTGTAGTAAATTTTTAGCTGAGAAATAATCAAAAGCATGCCAAAGTTAATTTAATTATAATCTCTTACCATTTTAAAAGTCCTATTTTTCTACATACAATAATCTTTTTTTTCCCCCTCTTTCTTTAATTTTTCTGTTATTTGTAAAAATTAAGTGTAGTCCCTGTTTGGTGACAAGAATTTCAATGTCATATTCATTGGGCCAAATATAAGAAATTTGAAAACCTAATATTAATCTGGATTCTATAGAGGATGGTGTAATAATTGAGTGTAATTTAATTATTTGTTTAATACTTAGCTCGTATTAATGCACGAAGATATTTTGCAATTTCTGTTGTAACTGAAGTTTACTTCATGTGCATGTAGACATATAGGAAACTTAAAGTATTAGTTAAACTTTCAACATATCTGTAATACTGATTAAAATCAATTCTCTTGTCCCAAAGAACAACTGATTATTTTTCCTAAATCTTCAAACTTTGTGGCAAAGATGCCATTCTGTATGTTATATCTCATTTTAACTTAGAAATTATTTTTCTGACATTAATTTAAAATGCAGCTTACAGAGAAAATTTTATTAATAAGAAATATAGACTTATAATTATGTTTCTAGATAGAAAAAATCATTAGAAAAAACTGATTTACATATTTTATTTACAACTATTCCTATACTAAATTTGAAACAATTAATTAACTTTTGGCTGAGAAAAACATAGAATACCTTTTAGTGTTTCAAGGCAGGAAGAATCAATTTTTTAAAATAATAATAAGACAAAATATATTGAATGATTCTTGTATCTTAATAACATTAAATTAGTAAAACTGACACACATTTGGAAAAGCAGCACTTTAGTTATAAATAAATACAAACTAAATAATACTGTTTTATTAAAACTTCATTTGAAAATCGTACATTTGCCATAGCCGCAGTGGTAAACATTTTAGGCATACCATTTTGAGTATTATAAAATAGTGCTTTCAATAAAAATATAACAATTCATAAAATACTTCAAAATGGAAAACAATAAGTACTATAATTATTGCATATTGCGCGCAATAAACTTTTAAATAGAAAATATATTTTATAAGATAAATATTCATGCATGATGAATAATTACATTTGCATAATAATTTTATGAGCTACTTTGTGTGAAAGATTCATTAATATATATATATAAGAATGCTGCTTTAGTATTACAAATTCCATCAATTTAACAATATACAATTCAGTATCTAATTGAGAATAGTTTTTGAATTTAAATACTTACATAATGCTTTCTCTTAAATACAAATTGATGTCAATGTGTATTTGTATAAAATGCATGATATGATAAGGTATGCCAGCATACCTTTATGATATGAGCATGAACATATGAGATCATATAAAATTCATTATTAATTCGGTAAAATAAGTTTGGAAAATTAATCCTGTAACCTTTGGAACTCAAAAATCATTTCCAGTAGAAAATTTGAATTGGAGATACGTAATTAATGACCACAACACTTAATTTTTTGTTTCAAGGAGTGTTTTGCAGTCAACTGTACCAAATGTTTAGGTGTATTACTTGAGTATGCTCCTTCTTGATAACCTTCTTTTCTTAGTTGAAGAATATGATCAAGTAGGAATGATATAGCTTCTTCTGAAATAAAAATTTTATAAATATGGTAAAATATATATTAAATCTGCAGAAAATTAAACAATAAATCAAAATTAAATTCTGTAAATGTTTATATTTAAAAAAATATGGCCTTTTCCAAAAAATCATATTTATCAAGATCTTTCAAATTCTTTAGAACCCAACTTCAGGATTCATTCCCGATTATTTTATGAACTTTATAATCTCAATATTCACCTTTGTAATGCCAAATCTTCAATTAAATGTTCTTTGTAAAATCACTTTAAAAAATTTTTTTGTTGTCAATTCTAAAGATTTAGATCAATCTAAGCATTCCTATCACTATATATTTGATTACAAAATAAGAATATGTTTTAGCCTATGCTAAGATTATCATTAGAAATTAATTTAATTCTTTTTTTTTTTTTTTTAAATCAATTAAAATAGATTACAATTAAAATCTTTCATACAAAATACAGTTACCTATGTTTATGTTCATTTTTGCTGAAGTGAAAAACCAAGTAGCAATATTATGTTGTTTGCAAAATTCTGATAACAGTTGACAATTTACTGTTACTCCTTCAATATCACACTATAATTTTGAAATAATATAAAATAAAATTTATGTTTATGTAAGGAACTTAATATAAATATTTAAAAATTTAATATACTTTATTTGCGAGTAGTATTATTGGAATTGGTTGTGGAATTTTCTCCTTCACATCCTTTTGCCACTAGAAAATCAATTACTTAATTTTAGAAAATAAATATATTATTAAAATATGAAATTATGCATGATACACATTGATTTTTAAGGTGAAATATGTTATTCTTTACTGAATCAAACATATTTCAAGCAAATTTTATGCCACATTTTATTTATAAGCACTATAAAAACTTAGATCTGATAATCAGTTATTCTTTTATTGATGTAGAAAAACTTTCTTTAGTAAAATGTTTAATAATCTTCCAAGTTTCTTAAACATAATAATGTTCTCTAATAAGATTATATAATAAGAATGCTTGAATAAAAATATTAAGAAAGAATAAATAGACCAAAAAAAACAAGATTTGTGATAAAATAAAGTTTAAATTATAAGGAAGAGATTTCCTTTCTTTCTTAGCATCTGATACAGTAGTTTTCAACCAGGATGCTGCAAAATAGTGCCAAGCAGTGCTGTAACACATCTTACACAAATTATTAAAAGTACAAAAAGCAGAATAGCCCTACATTAATAAAGACATAGGGATAGGGGCAAGAAAAAACTTACCAAGTTATGGGTTATCTATTACCAAGTTATCTATTAGAAAAAGATTTTATTGTTGAGGCAGTGTTAGCAAAGCTTCTATGTGGCTTATAGAATTGTGTTCGTTCTCAAAATTTGATCGGTTAATTTTGATTAAATATTGTATTACATAATATGAGACAAGGAAATTAAAAATTGAGGTCTATAATTTCATTTTTGAGATACAATAGGATCAAAGTCACAATTTCCAAGCTCACTAGCATGAGCAAACACACTTTTTAAAATTCTTTTTGTTTTTAAGCCAGCAGCAATATCACTGCCACAGTGGCAGCAAGTAATCATCATAAATAGACCCTGAAACATTATTATTGGTGCTAGTATTTCAGCTCAATTATTAGTTTGTGTTCAGTCAGAAAATGAACTGTGCATAGTAAGACAATGTTTTTCAATCAAAATTTATGTAGTGTTATGTTTATAAAATAATGTGCCTTATAATATCAATACAAATAATGATGATAAATAAATATATGCATAAAAATTAAAATTAACACCATATTTGTTTACAAAAGATAAAATTAAGGGAAATTCTTAATGAAAATATACAGTTCAAAAAAGAAATAATTTCCTTTATCTGTATATAATAAGCCAAAAATTTTTATGTTGGTGACTAATTAAATAGATGTAAGAAATATACTCCAAAATTTTAATGTATTCCTATAAGATAATAAGTCTTAATTTGCATGAAACTTTGTTTATGCATGTCATCCAACAACAACAGTCATTTAATCAGTCACATTACAGTATGTTTTTAAATATAAAGAAAATTTAAATTTGTAAGTTTGAGATTTTTTTTAAACAAAAAATCCCATTCATTTCTTGTAAAAACTTTTTAGATAATATTTTAAAATTTGATATTATTTTTGAAGCAATTCAAATTCATTAAATGATCTAACTAAAATAAAACAAATATTAACTATATAATTGATTGAAAACTCATAAATATGAAGACACTAAACTCTAACTTAGAAATAACTAGAATGCTTTTCTAGCTACAATGTTTTATTTAAAAATGTGAATTATAAAATATCACATATTTTTTCCAAATAGAAATTAAAAAGATAGTGATTATATCTTTGGAGTGATTCTCTATAGGAATTTTTATAAAGATAATATCTTTGTTACTTCCTTTAAGTTAATATAAACACAAACTTTTATAAACATTCAAAATTTAACTTAAAACTTAAAATAAATACTTACTTTAATCACGGACTCCAAAGTTGCTGGTCTGTAATATAAACAAATGTTATATTTTGCAAATATTTAATATTGTATAAGAATAATTTCTTAATTCCTAAAATATAATTTATAAATTTAAAATTAGTTTAAAAGAATTTACATCTCTTTAACACCAACAAAAAGACTAAAATATCACCATCACTATTTTTTATGTATTTTATCAAATTTTCAAATAGCATAAAAAATTATATATCCATATTGTCAAATTATATAGAATTATTTTATACGTCCATCACTACAAAAATTTGAATAAATAGCAACTTTCAGACAAATTTATCAGTGATATTTCAAACTAGTGCCTGGTAAATTTGGCAAATGTTAAATCATAGTCACAATCATAATATGATTTTACTAAATGAGTTATAATCATTAGTGGTAAGTAAAGCCATTTAAATGAAAGTTTAGATATATATTGTCTAGGATCATGTTTTATTCTTTAGTTATATAACTATCTGTTACAGTTTATATATATATCTGTATGTTGATATTGAATCATTTGATATGAAACATGTAGTCCATGTGTTTTCATATTATGGAATATTTCAATAGTTACTAAAAACAACTTTATTTCAGAAATTCTAATTATTCTACATCTAAAACCAAAACACTCAGAAAATGCAAGATTCTTAGAATTTTTCAATTTATGATTAAAAAACTTACATTTAACTTAGAAAATATTTTTCTTTACAACAAAAACAGATATAAAAAATTCCTAAGTAACAGAAGATTATTGAAATTCTGATATTAACTTACATTAAGTTGTTTAGTTTCAATAACTTGCACAAAGATTCTATCTTTTCTCTTATATTTTAAAACTAAAAATAATGCCATTTCTTTCAAACCGTTTATCTCATTTCGCAATATAAAACATTTAGTAAGAATTACAAACACAATATAGTAAAAACTAAGAAAAATTTTTAAATTGTCTTGCAAAAATTTAAATGAGCTATAGTATATTGGTGAGTAGATCTATTCTTGTTTTGATAAAATTAGTTGTTATTTAAAATCTGATTTTTTCAGAAGGATAGTTACTATTATTCTTATGTAATTATCATAAAGAAATAAATTACCTTGAAAGATCAAAAACAATGATGGCAGCAGTTCTGTAAAGAAATAATGATAATTAATTAAAATGAGTAATGTTGACAATTAAATGCATATAAATAATTTACTATTTATTAACAGTGACAAAAATAGAATGCACATATTCTATAGATTTGAAAAAAAGTAGGCTTTGGAAAATGTAATTGTCAAATAATTATTTAAAATTAATTTTTCTATTACTTGTACAGTACATGAAACATGAAATACTAAAGTATGTGAGAATTATAGAACTATACCATTGTCCTCATGAAAAATATCAATAAAAGTAATGTAATTTCTCATGCTACATTATTGCAATTTAGAACTTATTAAATACTTATAACAAGTATTGTTTACTGGACAAGATGGCCAAAGTAGTTAAGGCATTAGCCTACCACTCTGGGACCTAAGATCAAATCCGAGGTTGAAAAACCCCAGGAAATTTTTGGGGATGAACAATCCTGGATATGTCAGGCTCTGTCTCTTACTACCTAGCAGCCCCATTATGAAGTCCTGGACAGGATCTAAATCTCAAACCAAATACACTTTAAAATATTTTAGTAACAAGAAAGAATGTGTAAAATAAATCCATCACAAATGTGTAACATAAACAATGAATGATCAACCCTGTGAGAACCTGAGTTTGGGCAATCTCATGGGTTGGAATTTTAATAAATATTTATCAGGATCAAGCTTTGACTCTGATGTTTGTCAAAATGATCAAATCTTAACAAAACAAGAAAAAACTATCATGTTTTAGTGGTAAAAGTCATTAAAAATCCTGGGTGTCAGGAGAGAAAACATTATAGTCAATGATATGATCAAAAGATTCAAAGTTTGATTAACGTTATTTGGACAGAGTTAAATCAAGGTACAAAATTGATTACTGGAGATCAACCTTTCTTGCACCTAATTTGGTTGTCTAATTTCTCTTAGAAACAATAAAGGAATCAATTAGGAGGTGAAGAGAGAAAGTTGAAGACCAGAGAGAGATCAATCAAGTCACTATTTCAGGGATAAAATCCTTAAAATCCCCAAACTTAGAGGACAAATGAATCAATTCTTTTATGCTCATCCAATTTGTCCTCTTTGTCAGTGTCCTTTTTGCCTTCAGCTTCATTTTTGTTCTACTATTCATTACACCTGACTTCTGACTAGTCTGCTCATTGTTGGATCACCAATGAAGCTGAATTATACACTGAATTTTTCACAGTTTTGTTTTCTGTCTTCAAAAAGAAGTTCTTGATTGAAATTGTGTAGGCACCATGTACAATTCAAATAAATGGGTTATTTTGTAAAGATGACTTATCTCAGCATCATCCTCCACTCTCACACAATGTCCTTTACCCCTTGTTCATCTTGACATGATTTCAGGTTAACACACCCTCTTCCCTCATCAGCCCCCTTACACCACTGTGGGCAAAGTGTATTTATGGTAAGCAGTAAAACTCCATTGTTATTTTGGTTGCTTGATGATAACAGCACCCCTTAGTAATGGTTGAAAAAACAAAAAACGATATAACATGTAATGAGACTTACTCATTGCCATATTATACTACACATTATACCAACCATTATTAGCTACATTGAAAACAAACTTTTTATACACAAAAAGTTGTTTTCTTTTTACCAGTAGAATGTTTTATTTCTATTTACTGTATGTTTGCAAACTGTAAGACATGTTTTCAATTCCTAGAAAGCAATTATAGTGATTTCCCAAGGAAGAAGAAAGGTAAAGATTTTGATTATATAGCAATTATTATTAATTCTTGTATGTGTGTGTATATATATAGTTAAGTGTTACAATTTATCATAATGTTAAAATTTGGATTATAAAAATATCCGAAAGTATTCATAAACATTTTCACACATATAATTAGACTAAACATATTTCTACCGTTATACACAATACAGTATTTAGATCTTAGTTACTAGGCATAAGAGATTTTATAAAAATTTGATAATTATTAAAAATACACCAGAATTAAAAAATTGTAGAATAAAAACTAAAGAATCCCTTCACTGGAAATTTTAACAAATTTAGTTTTTTAAATTATTTACTTATACTATTATAGACACACAATATGTTCTAAATAAATTTAATTATAAATATCAAAAGTTAAAGTAATAAAAAATTACAAGTTTATATTGCTTCAATTATTGAAGAATAAGAAGAAAATGCAACACTTATCAGAAATTATAAATAGAAATAATGAGAAGAATAGTGTATAAAATAATTGGAAATATATGAATTGGTTGTTCCTAAATAAGGTAGTCTTTTATGTATACATGAGTTATCCAATATCCCTTTCTTTTTATTTGAGAGTTAATAATAATTGCTATATAATCAAACCCACTTTTCTAATGTTAAACTAAACCATTCCAGATAACTTTCCTTGTGCAGACATGCTGATGCACTAAATCTGCATATTTTTTATTTACGAGAAATATTAATTTGTGTAATTAAATATCAATTTTATTAATTTTATACTTACGCATATCTGTAATACACTTGAGTCATATGTCCAAATCTTTCATGACCAGCTATATCCCTAGAAATAGAAAAATATATTTTTAGACAAATCTCTATCATTAGCAAAAATTATAATAAAAACAATATTCATTAAAAATAAATAGTCATATAAAACATTCGCAGTTATTTATTATATTATCCATAAAATTTTAAATTTGTTTACTTGGGTATATTTTGTAAATTATAAAAAAAAAATCTAAGACATTTATTTAATTATACAGACACCTACCAAAGCTGCAAAGTGATTGATTTCTTATTGTTCCATAAGATTGTTTTGATAGCAAAATCAACTCCTATTGTAAGTTTGTAATAATGAGAGAATATACCTAAAACATATGATTTGAATAAATTATAAAAATAATAAAATAAAGCATAAATTAGCACTGAAACTTATAAAATTGTAATATTCAAATTAATTTAATTTATAAAAAAATTGACACTATTTTTAGCATCTCTACAGTTTTGAAAGAAATATAAAACTTGTACTTTTTTACAAGACATTTTTCCTTCTTTTAAGGTACATTAAAATGTAACAGAATATGAAAATCATAATTAAGATTTTCTTACCTTCTGTATATCTTCTTATAATTGCTGTTTTCCCTTTATGAAACAAATATATCAAAACAAAATATTTAATTACTATAGACTGTCACCATATTTATAAAAAAAATTATATTTCTTTTACTTTAAACAACTTGATTATGTGATTTTAAAATATTAAAAACTATAAGATTTAACATGCAAGTACAGTAGAGCGTCATCTATCTGAAAGCCAATCAACCAAAACGTCGGTTAACCAAAAGCTTTCCAGTCAGACTGTGTCGTGCTGAATCAAATGTTTTTGATACTAGATTAACTTCTAAAGTATAATTTGTTTTTATATTTTTCAATATATTTATTTTGTTTGTACAAAATAAAGAAATAATTTTTAACGATACAATAGCCTCGATTATTATTATAAAAATTTTTGTTAGGCTTAAAATCGATGAAAATTCAATACGAAGCGACACGCAATGGAGAAAAATTTCAACATGGAATAAGTTAATATATTTTTTCGTACATAATCGGTTATCCGAACAACCCCAGTCCCCAATTGATTCGGATAAACTATGCTCTACTGTATTGCAATTTAACATATTTAAAATACAGTAATGGACATTAAAGCAAATCAAACTACTGTTTTAATAAAATATATGTTTTAATTTTGATTAGTTTTGTAATTAACTAGTCAATGACTTTCATCTTCATTAAAAACATAAGCAAATAAGTTTTATCAAGGATGCTATACCTATTTGAATATCCCCTAAGAATTTTAATTTTATACAGCAATGATATAAGCAATTATTCATTTCAAAATTCAAGAAAACTTCAAAACTATTTAATAGGAAAAATTTTTTAATATCTCTATAACAGTAGATAAGCAAAATGAAAATGAAATTTCTTCAAATGAAATTATTGAAAAATAAATAAATAAACTCTCACTCATTCTTAAAAATTATAAGGTTGTGTCATTTTTAATAGATTATTAATTATCAGAGTCAGATCAAATTTGATGGTTAATTATTAAGTATAGCAATTACATTTAATACATGTGAAATCAAGTTCTCATATTAATTGAAAATTCAGTTTTTTTTTTTTAAAGTCATAGTTACACTACATCTCTTTTCATTATAAATTGAGCTATTCTGGTAAAAGTTTATATAGTTTCAAATTTTGATGAGATAATAGAAGACTACGATAATTTACAACAGGAAAGAGAAATATATAATTTAATATGATTAAAAACTTAGTTTTATTTATATAATAAGAATGCCTAATTGGAAATATCAAGATTAAGAACAGGAATTATAAATCTATGAACAGGGTCTTTACCAAAATACTATATAACAATTTTCTAGAAAACTGAAGAAAATGATCTTCAATATTTAAGCATCATTAATATTTTTTCTATAATTTAATTATGTTATTTAATGTAAATTGAAATTATTTCTTTAACTTTTTTCTTCTGCATAATTTTTTAACCTATAAAAAATTGCCAATTAACAATATAAAACCAAACTTATCTTAAAATGTTAGAACAAACATGAAAATGGTATTGTAATTATTTTGTTTTGATGCAAACATTGTTCAAGCATATAATCATCATCAATCTTGTTAATAATTGATTAGTTATCACCAATACTATGCAAAGAATCCTACCTTATTAAAATTGTTAAAATATCTCACTTCCTCAAAAATGATAAAGTTATTTTTTCATCAATTAATCTTTAATCCTTGATAGAACTAGGATATAGGACAGATCTATAATATATTACTGAACTATTAAAGAATATAAAAAGGTAAACTGTTGGGTAATGATTATGCTGCCAATCTGCAGAGGAGTGATTCAACTTTCTGTCATCTGCGTTAATCTGATCTGATAAGTAGTATGAAGTATTAAGCAATGAATGTTTAAAATCACCAGTCACCATTTGCCTCTTAATATTTCAAACAATTCAGTAATTTCAAGAATTTGCAAAATCATGTTTTTAAAAGCAGGAGTAAGTAAATTTAAATTTTGTAAACGTGATGGCCGGTTGAGTGCCTTGGGAGATGTTTACAGGACATGGGCACTTGATGTGTCCCCAGCTGGCACTGTAATGGCCATCGATGGTCGTAACATAAGTTTATATATACTGGAAGAGGAGATTGGACCAGAGGTCCGGGTAGCGTAATTGGTAACGCATCTGCACGGTAAGCAGGATTTGCGGGTTCAAGTTCCACTCCGGCCGATTCTTTTCTTCCAGTTCGTTCTAAATTATTTAATTATTTAATTAAAATTATAATTATTAAATTTAGCAAGAGATGGCACCTAACGCCTAACTCTAGTACCAAATTATCTTATAAATTATTATTATTATAGCTGTTTCTAGCCTGATAATTTGGCTTTGGTTGGTGTATTGCTTTAATGTATATTGGGTTGGCTGTTGAAATTTGTTTACACAGTAGAGCATCGATTATCCGACTCGACTGGGGTTGGTCGGATAACTGAAAAACAGATAACCGAAAAGTATGAAAAAACACATTATTAGTATAGTATATTAGTATATCCGATGTAATTAGTATATCGCTATTAACCTACTTTGCATTGAATTTTCATCAATGTTAAGCTTAACAAAATTTTTTAAAAATAATAATCGTCGCTATTGTATCATTAAAAATTATTTCTTTATTTTGCACAAAATAAATACAAAAATAAAGGAAAAAATAGAGAATTAAGCCTGGTTTAAATACTGGCCTCCCTTTTATGATCATGCCAGCTAAACCACGCAAAAATTTAACAAAAATAATATTAAAATAGCCAAGACATAGCCAAATATTGTAGCGCCACATCACTAGTGGACATCTGAATTTGCCGACAAGAACATGGTCGGTTAACCGATGTGACGGTTGATCGGGGATCGGATAATCGATGCTCTACTGTATTTATTATAATCAGTAAAACTTGGCACCATATTTAAATATATCTATGAATTTTGTTTGTATATAAAATGTTTTCAGATCCTTTTGAGCCAACTTCAGAATATCTAATGTAAAGTAGTTTGTACAGTACTAATACAGCATATATGTTTATCTACTGTTTATCAGCATACATTCTTAAACACTAGTTTAAATTTCTACTTTTCTAAAAAAATAGTTAAAAGTAATTAGATATTTTATAAAGTATGTTTATTTGAATAGTTTTCATTTAGTTTAGTGAAAAAGCATCTAATAAATTTTTAAAAATTTTTAAATTTTTTAAATAAAATTTCAATAAAATAAAAAGTGATTTAAAATATTTATGAAAAAAATAAATAAATAAAAACTAGTAAACAGATTTCACTTACCAACACCAAAATCTCCAATAACTAAAACTTTAAAAAGTAATTCTTCTACATCAAAATCACTAAATCCATTAACCATATTAGTTTTGTCAGTAGAAGTAGGAGCAATCACAGCCATTATAAATACTATTATTATATATCACATTTATCTGAAAATATAAACACACTGTAATAAATTTTTGAATAATTTTTTGATATTTACCCAGCATTCTGAAAATTTCATTTTTAATAACATATTTCTTATAATAAAGTAATAAAATTTCTAGATTAATGATATATTTCAAAAATTACTTTTATGAAATATTGCATTATTTACTTTTTCATTTCCTATTGCAATAAGTATGCTTTATTTATATAATAAATTTTTTTTGTATTGATTAGAGAAAAATTTTGAAAAAGCTTTGATGTTTTTAATTTAAATATTTTTATTGTAATAAGTAAAATTGACCAATTAAAAAGCATTACTAATTAATTCAATTTTTTTTTTTTACATGCATACATACTATTAATATTAAAATTAGCTTATAGCTTATAGAATAAGTAAAATTTATATTTATAATAAGCTATTTTTAATACTTAGTAATTTTGATTAGAACACTTTCTATTGATTTACAATCTGATCAATGTAAAGACAATTCTAATCAATATTATGTCTTTCCTAAGTTTCCCAGACCTAAAGATACCTTTTTTGTTATTACATTTATCAATGACACACTTTATACTTTTGTTTACAATAAAATTGCCTTCACATACATAATACACGAATACAGCATACTACAATAATTATAAACTTTAAATAAATAAGACAAAAATATAAAATTCCGTAATAGTTAAATTATTTTTCAGTTAGTTTGTAAATAAATATTTTTCGTGGTCAATACTTTGGAGTTTGTCATGCATATTCTTAAAAGAGCCACTTCCATCGTGTGGCAGCAATCCAGACCTAGATCACCAGCTGGGTCAATGCAATCTTACTCCTCAGTCTGCCCAATTACCAGACGTCACACCTTTGAACTTTTTTACGGCTACGTCAAGGATGCACATACGCCCCAAAAATTCTAGATGCAAGAACCCCGCATAGTAGAACAGAATTCCTTTAAAGCAACTCTGACTCGGACACAGGCCGAAATCAAGTACAGATTATATATCGTACATGCCACTTTGAGAGACATGTGGAAACGTACCGATTTAACGTAGCAACTTTTTCTATCACCATTGTCTACAGTACCATACTCTCATTTCTTTAGCCAAAGTTAATCCATAAAACTAAGGAGTGAATACTCTGTACTAATGTATCTTCCAGTGAACATAGAATTAAAAAATAATCATATATATGTAAACTGGACAACTCATTAATTTTATTCATTAATTAAGTTACCTTATAATTAAAAAAATGAAAACTATTCCGTTTCTAACGTAATAAATACGAATGACAATGCTAAAAGATAAAAACAGTTTTGACAGAATAAAGACGATCGGCATGTCTGACACGCGACATACATTTTCCACATTTTAGTTAAAACAGATTACCTGTAAAGTAAGCATTAACAATCTCTGGTAATTATACAGTTCAATCTCTTAAGCACAAGACAACATCTTACCGTATATATTATATTAATACGCTCGAACCTGCCGAGCTTTCTGCTTGATGGGCCCTTATTCACCAAACACGTCCACTCGCTCCACTCATCAATCTCCACGCTAAAGCCGAAGCGACTGGGCGCCACCTGGTAGAATATATTATAGTAAATGAACTGTATTATTATTTATTACTTTTTTCCCCCCTTTTCTTCGAAATGATAAATAATAGGAGAAAAATAATATTATACTTAGCTTTTTAAGAAATTATTTATAATTTTATATAAATAATATAATCTTTATAGTCTGTATTTTCGGAATTTCAATAATATATTTTTTTAAATATTAGAGAAATATTATCACACTAATTTTAGTCTTAATAATAATTATTTTATTAAAAATAATAAAATTATGTAAGCATTTTGATTAACTTTTGTAATTTTAAACAAATTTTATATATATATATATTTCCTTATATTTTCGAAATGAAAGATTATAATGTAGTTAACATAAAATTTGACAAGTCACCCGTCTTAATAATGCATTTCAGACGGATGAATTATACTGTAATATAATAAATAATCATTATAAAGAATGATACAAACTTTTTATTTTATCTAATTTCACTTTTATTAATTTAATCTAAAATAGATAAATCCATGTATAACTAGAAGTTAGAATTAAAAAACGATAAACAGTAATATGATATTTACACAATCAATTGATCTTTGATATTTCGAGTAAAGTATAAATTTGTGAAGTTTCCGCGATTATCAAATCTTATAAAAATATTTTTATAAGTCAAATAAGCCATTTCGTATGAAAAACAGAAGTAATTTCCATTAATATAATGATTTATATTCACGTTGCGAGTTCAAAAACACCATTTGATAAGGTCGATACATTTTGCGCATTTTATAATTTTTTGATTTTATTTTTGTATCTAATACTTGATTTTATATAACATAAATTAAGTAAAAATTTAATTATAACAATCATAAAAGATAAATCTCATAAATAATTCATCTTTTATCATTTATTTTTATTTTTCT
Organism: Centruroides vittatus; assembly: GCF_030686945.1. Lineage (NCBI taxonomy): Eukaryota > Metazoa > Arthropoda > Arachnida > Scorpiones > Buthidae > Centruroides > Centruroides vittatus. The sequence continues at coordinate 1,034,398 of NW_027122637.1, forward strand.
AGTACTTAAAATATGTAAAAATTTAAACTAAGAGAGATAAAACTATATAATCAAACGTTTATCATTAAAAAAAATATTTAATTCGTTTTTAAATTAGTATCTTCAATTATAATGACATTCTAACTGTCTTAAAATGACTTTATATTGTATTAATTTTATTAAAAAATATATTTCATGCGAAATTAATGTGGTCGACTCTATTCCTTTGCTTATTATTACTAGTTTTATATAAAGTACTGTATTTAATTCGTCACTTAATAAATATATATATATAGGAACGAATGGGATTTATACAGTATTGACAGATGGTTAACTAAGTGATATTCATTTAGAAAATATTCCTGATATTTCGATAATTGTGATTTCACATAGAAAATATTTATATTATGTCAGATTATATATTCAACATCCGACTTCATTTGGCTATTTTCAGCATCAAAATTTCGAATTTTTCTCACAATTATCCATTATTAATTTAAAAAGTTTTACTATAAAACAGTTAATGCGAACGTCCAGCTTTAACAACTTTATCGATTTTTAATCAGAATTCGACCACGAGAACAAACCGAAAAAACGGTAAACGAACCGAAAATCGCAATAAAACGTCGAACAGAAACGGAAAAAACGAAAAGAAAACGAACGACCATCGACTGTGGATTATTTACTGTAATTGCGCAGTCGATATTTCATTATTTAAATTATTTTATTTTCTTTCTTTTCCAACATTACTATTATGCGCACTCCACGTAAGTATTTTAGTAATTAATTAATAGATTAATCGGATTCGTATTTTCCTGAATTCGAGCTTTCAGAGTGCTAAAATAAATTTTAATAATTTTCATCGGTTACGAACCACTACAATTTTCTATCCGTGTATTGTTTCTACCAGATGCGCCTCTACTTTAGTACTATTTCGACGAGTTATATTAAATTTATCCGACTTAATTACTTTAATTTTGTTTTCGATGATTACTAATAACTTTTTATTACTTTTTTAAAATAAAAAATTAACTGCTTACTTTATTTTTATAAGGTATTACTAGCGTTTTCTATCTGTATTTTAATATTCTAATGGGCATTAATATTCGAAAATGTATTATAAAATAGTATTTATACGGAGTAAAATGGCCGAAGATGAAGGCAACAACGGTAGCCTTTCTAACAATCAAACAACGCAAAAATCAATTATATCGACCCAAGAAACATCGACAATTTTAGGGTCGACGACAAGTAGAAAGAAATTTATTTTTTATTAAATTAATAGGAAATGTGACGTCATTGGTCGAGTTACATCGAATTGTGTAACTACTTGTAATACCGAGTGTAACCAACTCGAACGACAAAAATTCTTATACTGTACGTAATAAACAATGTGACATTTTACAATCACCGATACTTAGCAACACGTAACCTCTATCATTTAACTTAATAATAGAACTTGTTAATCCGTGAGGTTTCGTACAAGGTCAAATAACACGTAATAGAGCGATGGTTATAACTAATCTGAAGATAACGAAAAATATTTGATATTTTACAGTTTATCTATAAAAATTATTGATTTTAAAAACTAAATATTTATTAAGAACATTGAAAAGTTTAGCATTTGAGATTATAGAGCATAGAATTGTGTGTCAGTGGTTATTGTCGAAAGGTGCAAACGGCGCTTAATTATTACCAATGAATTTAGAAAACTAGTTTATAGTAAAAAAATTTTTCACGAATGACCTATTTATATAAATTTTTTTATATTTAGTTATTAAATCACAATTTTCATAGAAAGTAACCTATAAAAGATATCATTAATCAACTCAAAAAACATTGACAATATAAGAGACGACGACGAGGAGACAGAAAATTTACTTTTTATTATATTAAAAATAACTGATATGTTTGAAAGGAAACGAGAGTAATAATCGCAACTATTTTGCAAATAATGCAGTGGGTTGATCGTTATCACTGAACCGAACACGAGAGTGACAGTGATTTTTTTTATTTTTATCTTTCATGCCATATTTTCCTCTCGAACTATTTAAGTGTACTATACAGTACATTACGTAAACTATTTCTCTAGTTTTAAAGTTTTTAAAAATATTCTTTTACATTAATAATACACGCTCTCGTAGCAGAAATTTAGTAATTACACTGGAATTTTTAATTTTTATTTATTATTTTTCTTGCCTACGTAAAAATCATGTAATTTTATTTTAGAAGCGAAGGAATATAATAATTAACTTGGAAACTTGAAACGATAAGAAGAAGATAATACAAATCAAATAATAAGAAGTAGCATTTTTAAGGTTTTATAATATGAAAATATTTTTATTCAAATAATAATTATTGTCTCCACAATAAACAATTCTCTATAAAAATACATAATCATTTATTATTACTTAATAATTTAAACGATTTGTAAAATAGTTATAATTACTACGTTTTTAACATCATTAAGAAGATAAATTACGAATTGCGTTTTTATTGTAATGACATTTACAAAAATTTTCATAGAAATTATATAATATTTTTAATTCGTAAGGAAACCGAAAGCGCCAATATACGCCATATTTAACTAAATTTTAAAAAAGAGAATAGCTCTTATAAACTTGTTTCTGCTTTTCCAAAACTATAATATATAAAAGCAATTATTATGTAATTTTATCGGTGTGTAAACTAAACACTACAGAAGTTAACTAGAATAGATTTTATCAGTTTTTCTAAGATAACGTAATCTTGTATATAAAACTAACGTAATATATTTATTATAATATATTACACGAGAAAAATAAACTCGAGAATGCAACGTACTGTATTATAATTAATTATTTATATTTCATCTCGTTAATTTATTTTATACTATCGCGCTCTTTCAATTATTAGGATTCACGTTTTAAAAATTTTTCACGAAAAATAAAATTCAATGCCGTATAATTAAATTTTAATCTTTGATCTCGGAGGAAGGGAATTTTTCACAGTTTAATTAATTATCAAAGTTATTTTTGAAAAAATAATATACAGAGAAGGAAAGTTCAAACGTATTTTATACATTCGGTTTCGATATTTAAATAAATAAATAAATCACAAATATTTTTAGAAATCCGATTTTTTCAATAAAAAAAGAAATGCTACGGCATTAAATGATTAAATAATCTTACCTGTAGATATAAATAACAAATATTCAATAAACGAAGTAATAAAGCATTTAATATAAATGTTTAAAATATATTTTTTCTCGTGTTTTCTCCTTCGTTCGACGGCTCGTAATGATTAAATAAGGAGGTCGTTTCAATCGCTAAAGCAACATAATTGGATTAAAGCCTCCAAATATCTAGCAACGTCACTAAAATAATCTCTTAGTCTTAAAACGGGAAAAAATATTTAATGCTCTATTTATTATTTTGGCTGAAAGATTTAAAAAAAATGTTTTTCTAATTTTTCCTTCGAGTCGTAATTGTAACTAAAAGACAAGGCCAAAAATTCTAAAATCCAAATAATTTAAAATTTAAGAACGAAAAAAAAATATATATATATATATATTAATTTTTTGGCGGCTTTTATAAATCTTAAGAAAAATTTTGTGGAAATGTTGTATTTTTCTTTTCTTTTTATACTTTATTAGAAACTAGTTTGGTTCTTCATTTGTTTTTTTTTTTTTTAATAAATTAAATGAAATTATTTTCGTATTGTGATAACAGATGGAGGCACAAGCTTTTTCGTTCTTTATAAGCGCATCAATTATTAACCACATAATAATAAAATATTTATTTAAATTATTGATAACAGTTTCTTAGAAATGTAAAATAAATGGAAGAAAACAGTAAGTTAATTCATAAGTTCATAAGTTATTCATAAGCCATTAATTAAAAATTTATTCGTTTTAATTTAAGAAGTACACGTAATTATTATAAACACAGAAAATGAAAGAATAAAAGAAATCATTTTATGATTAAAATTTTATAACGGTACTTGCATGTATATGAATAGTCATTAAAATAAAACGAATCGAGGCATAAAAAATGAAAAATAAAAAATATTTGAAACGGAAAATAAAAAGTAAATTCGTTTTTTAATCTTATTTAAAATAATTTATCGTATTTCATTTTCTTTAATTTGTTGTAATAATACATAATTTTCGATTATTTGGCCACAAAACTCTACTTTTCGACTTAATTTCAGTATAACACGTAAAATAAACATTTTCACTAATTGAATGAAATGCAATAATATTTTTCTGGGAAAGATCTTGAAAAATATTATTGCATTTATTCAAATTTCTCGCAAAATTGTGGGAAATATCGAAGAGATTATTATATTATAATTTTTAATACATGTTCTAATTCTTAACGAACACGAAATTATTTTCCTAATGAACATCGAGCTTATTCTGATCCGAGAAAGACTATAATTATTCATTCGGCATTAAATAATTGTAATTACGAATACTTTTAATAATCGTATTTAATATTAATGTAAATTTTAACGCGTGATATTTATTTGTAAAAATTATTTTAATGGTCATATTTAATCAGAAATTAAAATTTCATTTTAAAAATCTTTGACGGCGAAATTATCGGGGAAAACTTAAAAATTTACATTTAAGAAGGCAAGTTTTTTAAATTATTTTTTTGTTTCTAAATTGAGAGCTGTTTATTCTAGATTTCTCGTGTTTAAAACTTTTGAAGAAATAGATATAATGCGAAGAGTTTTTTTTATTTCTTGTATGCTTTTCTTCCGACTGTTTAATATTAAAAAAATAATAATAATAAATATACGGTCAAACCTGCGATAACGACTAAATCTAAACAGCGACTATTTTTTCGGAAATGCTTTTTGAACAAAAATGCATACAAAATAAGTTTCCAAATTGTATAGTACCGAACGACGGCCAGTTTTTATGTCTTCGTCATTGGTCGTCTTTCGGAGGTTTGACTGCATTTTGGAAATGTTAGAAATTGTGTAATGTTACCGTTTAAACATTAGAAACTGAGGAAATTTTCAAGTGAATCGCATGTTCTACAATGTTCATTTAATATTTTTCGAATACCATTAAGTTCTTTACAAAATGGTTAGAATATCGATTGCTTACAAAAACTTAAATGAAATGTAAGCTTTATATAACTTTCAAAAATTTTTCCGTATATCATGAAGTAAAAACGTCATAAAAAATCATAAACTACTTATAAAAATTTTTCGAAAGATAATAACAAATATATATATTTAAAAAAAAACTGCTATTTCTGGAACTTCTTGCTTACTACGAAAATATCCGAGGGACGCCTAAACTCTGGGATGGGATTCGTGTTACTTATGTCAGTAACAGTCTGACATAAGTAACACAAAACAGGTGATTCAAGCAGTACCAGTCACACTATAGACTGAGGTTTACAGCTTTTGGAATTGGATTTACATTATAAAATAAATATATAAATATATATATATATATATATATAGTCTATGTGTGTGTGTGCGTGTGTGTTTGTGAAAACTGAATATACAGGTTTTTACAAATTTTTAACATAAAAATTTAATCATAATTAATTTAAGAATGTAATTTAAGTAAAGAACGTAGCCGAATTTCATCAAGTACTTTTCTGAAAGCAAACCTGTAATAGTTCAACAGTATCTATTTCCATTAAATCAAAGAAAGGAGAAACCATTCTAAACTTTGTAAATGAGTTAGAAAATCAACGATTTCCTATCGAAACGAACTCGTTTCTAATGTCTTTGAATGTTTAATTACTGTTGAGTCCAAAGAGGAGGAGCGTTTCACATTGTAGTGTCTCGAAATGTCCGCCTATTCCTCACTCGAAGCATTTTATGGATTTTACTATTGTTTACGTAAATATCTCATCTATTGATTATTTTATTTTCTAAGGAACGATGCAACGAACGATTTAAAATACTGTTACTCTTGCGTCGGAATACAACTGGAAATCAAGAATGAGTTCATCACATAAATTTAGTAAAATAAGTAATTAACACACGCATTAAGAATGATATAGAAATTAAAAGTAATAAAATGAATTATATAAGAAGCATTGCTTTATTATCAATCAAATTCTCATATAAGAGTGAATTAAGACAAGTGCGAGATTCGTGGCCCAAAAATTTATCTGCACTTACGGTTTGCTAGTAAATCACAATGTACGAAGACATTAATTCTTTCGTAAATCTTCAATCTTTATCAATATGTGTCCGGAAAACAATCATTCTTTTTATCCAACATTTACCTTTTTCTTTGTCATAGTAACTTACCAAATCACAAAAACAAGTTTAAGAAGAATTTTATAGTTTTGTAGTTTAATATAATTACATTTGTTAAAAATATCACAAAATGAATATCGAAATTATCAGACTGAAACATCAATTACCGATAAAGAACTAAAAAATAAGTAAAATCGTGCGAAATATCATTAAATAACTTCTAGTTTATATAATTCCATATAACCTTAATTATTTGGTGGTTGAAAATCATCATATTCGATAACTCAAATATTGATTTTTCTTCCGCGTGGTCACGCGATCTGAAATTAAAAGATGTCAACTAGTATAAAATCTATTTGTTCGATAGAAATCGATTTAAAATTTTACCAAATTTTAGTATTTAATTATATAAAGTATTCTAGAATAAATTTTATTTTAACTTACATTAGTTGAAGAGCTTAATCCAATATAAGAAAAAAATTAAATGGCTATAAAATCCACATAAAGTAGATCAAATTTAATTCAAGTTATATCAAAATTGAATGGTTTTTCAGTTAATTTTTAAAAAATCCATTTCGGTATTTTCTGGTAAATCCTGTTTCAGAAATAGCAATGAGAGCCAATCCAAAATTGAATTTCATTTGTTTTAAGAATCAGTTTAATCTTCTTGAGTTTTACTATATAAAACATTAAACACGTCTTACTATAAATAAATTACTGTAATTTCATTCGATATAAGCTGATAATTTATTATTTGAGTATTATTATTTCACATAAAGAAGTACTCGTAAAGTGTTTTAAAGATAAAATATAAATCGAATAAACTGAGAATTTCGAAAAATGAAGATGCGAGAGTTAATATTTTAAGGACCTTTAACGAAATTATTTTGTACGTATTTCTCATTAAAAGAAAAAGAAGTTGGTGAAAAAATAGCCGCCATTTAGAAGTGGCCGTTGTTGGGAGGTTGACTTTATCGCAGGTTAGATCGTAATTTAATATTCAATTCTTTTGCAAGAAGAATTCGTGCAAAAGAATTGAATATTAAACGTATGCACATTTTCGCTTCGTGTGCACGTTTATACAATCAAAATGGCTCGAATAGACTATATTGATTCTAAATGGAAAAAAAATATTAACGAGAATTGTTTAAAAAGTACAAACTCGGCATTTCAATAAGAACTTTAAATTGTTGTAAAGTTTGATATTACCCTAAAGTTTATATAAAATTTATTTGAATACGGTCTCCTAATTGGCACTTTATTGCTTTGTAGTGGACAGAGATTATATTGATTGCAAATTTATCAGGTATGTCGATGTAATCGGCTACTTTCTATCTTAATTGTTTGCAATTTAGAACCCGAGTATTAAATTTAAGACTAAATAGTCTGGAATGAAATGAATTTTTAAGTTACTACTATAAATTTATGCTTATTAAAAATAAATTTAAAGAATTTTATGAAATAAATTGGAGATAAAATTATATATTTATGTTTTTCTTAATTATATAAATAATAATAATTATTATTATCATTTTTCCAGGATTTTAAATTATATAAAATCATTTGTAATCCTTTGTACTTTTATATTTAAATAATTATTTTCTAATGAGATATTTTTAACGAAACTGGTTAAAGATTTCTAAACATTATTAAGTTCGAAGAATAATTATATTTAAAAAATATTTATAAATTTCAAATTTATTTTTTAATGAACAGTTTTTAAGTATTTTAGGCGATTTTAAACATAAAAATATGACTTTATCAAGCAAACTAAAATCTAAGCTTTATCTACCAAATTTGATTTTTGTTCTAGAGAAATTTTTCTTCATTACGTAACATTTTATCGTTTATCATCGAAATTTTAAATCCGGCGGAAACAGATTTTATCTAAAGAAGAGTTCGAGCACATTGCATTGGCTTCCCTATCTTTCATTATGTTTTGCAGGAAACACAGCTTTACGGACCGACAATTCGTTGCAATAAAGAATCTACGCGTACAAAAAGTTTTGATAGAAAAAATTCAATAACGTATAGAACGAAAATAATTTATACATATTTTAAATTTTTCATAAAAGTATTTTTAGTGCTCGTTCTATGCAGATATATAATAAAAATCATATATTATTTAGTGCGAGGTTATATTAAATTTTCCACTTTCTATTATCAAACGTAATTATAATAGAAAAATAAAGAAATGCAGGTAAATCGATACATGTAAATGTTATCTTTTATTTCTTTAAATATAATTTTTTGTCGAAATTATGACTGTTTTTTTTAAACTCTTCCAAAGAAGGGAAAAGTATTAATAGTAACAAACCATTAAAAAAATTAAATTTTTATAAATAATAACATAAAAGCCACTCTCATCAAATTTATACCCAACTATTCTTGTCCAAGAGGAAATACTTATCAACATTGCTTCGATGGAAAATACGTATCATCATCGATAACTTTGAGCTCATTGATGTCTGATTCTGATTTTTTTTTCTTTCTTTTACAATTTATTTCCGTGGCTTCCCGTTCTTTTCGTGGTGAATCAGTCGTAATTTGGCTCTGCACTATTCTTATACGTCGTTTAGCCGCACTCCGCGAAGTCTTCTTTTTGTGTTCTTTCCATTTATAATGTCAAATGAGGCATCTTAAATCTTTCGCTGATCATTCATTTTATAGATATATCCAAATAGTGCTTCGCTTTATTATCTTCTGCAGTAGACTTTTTTGGCTATGTCGTAATGCATAATTCTTCATATGTGATTTTTCTGTGTTCGAAATTCTTCCCGTAACAGTTTTTCTCAAGTATCCTTCTTTCAAATCCTGTTATCACCAGTGTATCGGTGTCATATAGCATACTAGTAAATAGCCTGTCTGTAATACACTTATTTTTTTTTTGTGCCGATTACTTTTAATTTCCACATTTCGTTCGTTTGATAGATATTTGTCATCTCTTTGGCTATGCCGATATCCTTTTCTGCATTTAAATCTACGCACTTCAATTAGAAATTGTCGAATTCCTTAACAATTTTTCATATCTTTTTATAAATACAAAATTAAATTATTCTAGAGGATTTATTTTAATGCTCCTTGTTAAATTTTATTATAATGCAGCTATTTGGTAATTATTTATTTATTTTAGATACGTCTACGTATTTGTTCTAAATCATGTACTCTATATGTACTCTAAACGAAAGCAATTTCATATGAGAATTTCAAATTTAACTTATAAATAATTCAAATATTCTTTATTATTTGAAATAAATCATTCGTTCGATTTATTGGTTTAATAAATATTTTATCCGTTGTAACATATCCTCGTATGCACTAACTGTAATTATTCGACTAATTAGTTGGTGTCGATGCTAAATATTAACTCCGACTAGACTTAACAGAATATGGATCTGGTACTTAATACTTGTTCATAATCGTGCAAGTCGAATATTTCGTCAGATATTTTACCCTTTCTCTGTCACGAAGGAATAATATCATTATTATATTACATACATAATACGAATAATATGATGAAATTCTAAATTAATTTTTATTACTAGCAGAAACCCGCCAAAAACCATGGTTTTATTTAATTAAAATACAATCGATGAGCTCATGCGTTTATTTTACTAATAAATACACTGATTCTAAAAAATTAAAATAGTTTAGTTCAAAAATAAAATGATTTTTAATTTATTCTATTGTTTAAATATATAGCGTAAGTGTTTAAATTTATTAATGTTAAAAAAAAATGCAAAAAATCTTTTAATTAACAAGAAAAGCAGGAATTCAGAACATGAGAAAGAGCAATGGGTTGTTCTAACGGTTAAAAATAATTAAATAACTAATTAATCTCTAGATGAAGCGCGAGCGCAGGACATGTTTGTCTCCGTAGACTTAACATAGTAAGTTTGCCACTCCGCCACGCCTGAACCGCTGCACATTTCTCAAATCTCTCTTCGGCGGCACCATTTACTGGGCAAGACGCCGCAAGAGCTTTAATTTGATACCTGGACCAAGTTTGTACTCCCTGCCGTTCTCTCCAACGAAGCTGGACAGCATTTGAGGTTTACCAAATTATAGATTGGTAATCATGTAGAAAAATTATCTGAAGTGGAAACAATTTTAAAAGCATAAAATTATTTTTGAAACGAATTTATTATAACAACAAAAAATGAATTAAGACTAATTGTTATTAGTCAAGTTAACAGTCTGATATAATTCATTTGATGAACTTTTAGATTCAACAGTAAGTCATTAAACAAAAATATATGCGTGTAAATATATCCATATATATATATATTTTTTTTAACGAAGCATTTATACTTTATACTTTATAAAAATACACAATAATAACAAATATTTAACTACGGCAGATAGCTACGATAGTAACATATACATACGCTCTCATATTGATTAATTTTTACCAGTTATAATTTACTTATTATATTAATGTTTGCGTCAGCATTTTAGTATAACAAAAAATTAACGAGCGCTTAAATGAATATAAAACAAAAAATTTTAAAACTTTTATAAGCAGTTTTTGATGGCATTCGATAAGAAGAAGGTCTTAAATAATAATAAAAAAAAAAAAAGGTGCCGAAAATTACGTTTGGGTAAACTAATTTATACTGTAGACTCAAGCTCTAAAAAATCTCCAGATAAGCCTATAGTTTTTTTAATATATATTATTACCAAATTAATTATTTATAAAAGTTTTATTTTATTAATAATCTGTTTGTCTTCGTTTATCTAATACTGGACAAACCGAAAACCGATGTAACTTCTATTTCCGAGATGCATTTGCAAATGTTTATCATTTACGAATTATCATTTTACAAATTAATATTAATTAAACTAACTGTTTACGAATGTAGAGCTTATTTTGATTATCGTTTTTATATTTTAAAAATTCAAACAAAAGAACTTAATCTTACTTTATTTACGCGACGATTTTTACGATTTACTAAATAAAGTGTAAATTTGTCTTAAAGGAAAACGTTTTAGAAGCATATTTTTCTTCTATAAAATATACAAAAATATCCGAAAGATAAAATTTTGATTAATTGTAAAAATATAGCGACTTTTACGATATTTGTTTAAGATAAACTCGTATAAAAAGAACTCTTCCCATTAAAATCAAAACCTCGTCAAAACATAAATAATTCTTTATTTTTCCGATCGGATGGTAGATTTTAAGACCGTAAAGGGACATCACAGTTATCCATTCGTTGGAGTGTCTCGGTCCAGAATTAATAGAAGAGGAACGAGTGAGCGCACGTGGACCGTCTGACGCAACGCACACCAAAAAGGAATTTAGACGGAGATAGTAACAGGTACGCAGAGCCACAAATTGGATCGTACGGGAGAGTGGCTAGTCGACATCGTGGATAGAAACAGTTTCTTTTATCTTCGCAACTTCCGTTCACAGCACGGTGTCCAGTAACTGGAGAGATTTCAAAATGTTATCATCCTGCGTAGAAATATTTTAAAAACAGATTAAAAAGTAACTTATAAGTCAAATAATATTATCCTGTTATCAGTTGTACCTTTAAACAAGTCTCCACAAACATATCTCGAGTGACCACGCCGTCTTTGTTTAAATCTAACTTCTGAAATTTCCATGAAATTAGTTTTGCGTACAAATTTCGTATTAATTAGTTAAACGATTATAAGTGAAATTATTTTGTTAAAAGTCACAAACCTGAAATACCCGTTCGGCGTGGCTTCGAGTAGATTCACCGTCGATGGACGGTGCGGCATATTCGCCCATCAGATTATGTATGGATTCGATGATGTGAGCCATTTCTTCTTTAGTGATGGTGCCGTCTCCGTCCAAGTCGTATAAATGGAATACCCACTGAAGTTTCTCGACGGTCGTACCGCGCAAAAGGGTCGAAAGTCCGACGACAAAATCCTAGGAAGAAACCACATCTGGTAGTATAATAATGTTATAGAAAGTTGGCGTGTTTTAAACGTCCGTATTAATTTTCATTATTAAATGCAAGGCGAAAGGTCGCTCACTTGAAATGTTATCGTTCCGTTTCGGTCTTGATCGAAAGCCTTGAAGACGTAATGGGCGTACTGACTTGCGTCTGGAAAGAGAAGGAGCGGGAAGTCGGACCTTAGGAAGCAACGAAAAGGAGCCTTCCTTGAGGATTCCCTTACCTCCTTGAGGAAAGAACTGAGCGTAAATATCCTTCAGAGTGCTTTCGTTAACGATGCCGGTCGGACAAGCCTATAAAGGTGGAAAAACAAGATTAAGAAGAATTAATGTAGAAACAACTTAATTTTATGTGATCGAACACACCTGCTTGAATCCCTGATACATAAATTTCAGTTCTTTCCGGTTGAATTTCGTTGTCTTGCAGAGGGCATCGATTCCCGCGGGTTTTCTACGTATAACAGGCTCCGAAATTTCTTCCGAATCGTGATCTACGTCGAAAAAATACGACAGTTTATTAGATATGTAAACAATGTACGCAAAGAATATCGCGTAAAACTTTGTAAGACCGAAAGAAATTTCCAATCTTTATGGCATCTCGAAGTATATTAAATGTGGAAAGAGCGATCGGGCAGATTGGAAAGAAATTGGAGAAGACGATTTTTTGAAGGCAGTTTTAACCGATAGAGGAAAGAATATAATAGAAGCATTCCTTTTATACTTTAACCTCGTTTAGATACGATTTCGAGAGAGAAATTATTTCGCCTTAACGGCAATACACTTTAACAGAAACCAGAAGTACGGATTAGCCAATAAACCGTTAGAATTCCAACATATAGTCTAATAATTGCGTAGCATCTTAATTAGTGTCGCCATCTGCTGGCAAGAAATGAAAGTTTATTTATTGATATAAAACGGCTTCTCAAATAACGGAAGAAATATGGCGTGTAAACGACGGAAACGAAAGACGTCTACGATGCCTGTTTTCTTAACCTCTTCCGTTCGAGACAGATGAAGTCCATGCATAAATATACCGATAACCGCGCAATCGCAGTAAGAAACACCGCCTCGGTTATCCAAGACGTTTCTTTATTGTAAACATTCAACTTTGATAATTATACTCTACAAAATCTAAATACAGTACTGTAACAACAAAGGAATTTATAGTGGCTTATAGGCTAGTTAAACAATACTTCCGTGTTGACAGAGTGATTTTAACAATAAGGTTTACGGCCTTAAAATGCTAATCAAAGAGAAAACTCTATTTTTCACCTAAAAGTAATTAAGCTACAAAGACAATTATAACCCTCGACCTATGCCTATTTCTTGTTTAATTTTATGTGTACCGGGATTAACTGAAAAAGATCAATGATCGTGTTTCTTCCGGAAGTATTGTACTTAAAACGAGCGATTATTTATCGTGACATCGTCACAATGCCGGGCTGCAATTTTTAATCAAATTTTAAATTTATTTAATTTAAAATCTATGTTCTCTACCTCAAATTAGTAGTGGCTTGCCCCTGTACGTGATACTTTTCCGTTAGCAATAGAATCGTATCGGTCATCCATCTAACTCCTTTCGGGGGTAAATGTTTGTATTGAAATAACATGACTTCCAGTTTGCATTGGAAGTTCGTATATAATTAATTAGGGCCTTCTGATCTGTAATCTTTCATATCTGGTTTTGGCTTTCATCTATCTAACTCCGTCCTCGAGGTTAAGGAAAGACAGACAGACAGACGGATGACAGTAGGAATTTATAGGTCTATAATTTTTTAAAATTGCAGCCCAATAATTAAAAAAACTATTATTAATTTGTAGTTTTAAAGAGAGAACGTGTTATCTCCTTAAATCGGCAGATTTACATTTTATTCTGGAGGAAATAACAATATTTTTCATTCTTTAAAAACAACATGCTGTATATGAACTATTTTTATAGATAATTTAAGAGCAGAATACGAATTAAAACGGAAATGTAGAAACACGTTATATAAAAAGAACATTTCATTAATTTACAAAGACTTCAACAGAATGTTTGCTTTATAAGGAAAATATTATTTCATGTAAATTATTTTTTTTATATAAAAGAATGAAATTAATTTGACAACCTGAAAGCTTTAGGTTACGTAAAATATAAAATATTTGACACAAATTATGTAGGTCCTACTATTTTTTATAGAGTCGTATTGTTTAATCTATGAAACAAAATGGACGAATAAGAAAATTTTCGTTTAAATTTAGTTTGAAATCAAAAAGAAATGTACGACAAAGAATTTGAATAAGTATATAAAGAATATCACAAAATTCGCATTTTGTGTTATTTTATGACACAAAAATAAATTTCTTTAATAGGTTAAATCTTACAAGATTAAATTTGTTCGCTTCGTTAGTGCAGCCAATAGAGTTAAGGGAATATATTGCAATAGCATCCCAAAAAGAATAATTTTAGTAAAAAATTTACTTGTTGCTTTCAAGTTTGTATTAAATATAATAATGTATGTGGATCTAAGCTTATTTTAGAAGAGAAAAATACTTTTTACTTTATCTTAATTATATTAAGATATTTTTATAATTTTTAATTAAATTTTATTAATTTTTTCTATTAATTTAATACAATCGTATTATTGATTAAAATACTATGAACATAAATATATCAAACCCAGAAAATAGAATAAACACTAAAATAAATTACGTCCGTTTTCACACCTCGAATCTCAACCTTTATCTTGAGGCTCTCGTTCACCTCAATATACAAAACTTGTTTTAAAAATTTGAAAATACTTTTAATTTAATTTAACGTCTCTATTCTTTTTGTGAATAGTCATATTATATTTATGTATCTCGATGACTGTTAATATGTATTTGTTTTTTTTAATTTGAAGACTTAACAATTATAAAAGAATTGGTTAAGATAGTTATGTATATGTTTATTCAATAAATAGACAAATACACATAAAATTCCTATAATTTTTCCTTGTAAAATATAAAAATTTCTCTATATTCGTGAATTAAATTTCATACTTTTAAGTAATAACATTTTCAATTAGAGTATAGATCTGTTATTTTTTTCTATTTTTTGCTTCAATGTACGAAATAAAATAAATTTATAATGCTTATTCTGAAAACAATATACAGTATAAACAGTTATAAATAGTGACAGATTGATCATTAGGCTAAGTAAGCTTAGGGGCCTGGAAGGAAGGAAACCGCAAGTAAAAAAAAAAATCAAGAAAACAAATGGTCTAATTGATACTTTGCTACAAAGATGTGTTATTTAACTTATTTAATGTAACTTAGTGTCACTTCGTTCTATTTAACAAAAGGGGAACTTCCTAAAGCTCGGCCTAAAGGCCCGAGTGGTAGTTAATCTATCACCAAGTACAAAGTACAGAATCTGCAAACAAACCGTAGATGACACAGGAAGAGCTATACTGATAGCTTATAGTCTTAAGTGTAGAAACCAACCGATTTTAAATAACGAATTTCTGTAGCTGATTATAAGGTTGTGGTTATTTGTAGTTTATGAACAATTATTACGACTTTTGTTTGTTAAGTCTTACTAATAACTTATCTTAGGAAGGAAATATCGAGGTGTTACTAAACAGAACTAATTTCATTGTAAATCTTTTCCCCTTAGGATGCTTTCCTCTAATACATTCTCCTTAATCAAGCCAAAAAGAAATTTCTAATTACGTTCCAAAATCATGCGTCTTTCTGAATCTCGATTTAATGCAATCTAATAAGGATCAACAGGGAATTGAATGGAATTTCCAAGGAAAGAATTATTATAGAAACTATTAGAATCATTCTGATATATCGAATATTATTGCATTAATATCGGATTTGTTTTATTCAAATTCAGCGTGTAATTAACAGTTAAAAAGCATATATTTCTCGGATTGATAGAATTTTTTTTAGCTTTATTTTTAATAAAGATTTTATTAAACAAATGTTTTTTTATATTAAAATTTACGAGCTCTTAAAACTGTAAATATAAAATAATAATCTTTCAAAATGAGAATTTATATATATATAGGCCTATATAAATGAATGTTTCTAAGTTAGAATTCTTTCTTTCAACCGGGCGTGTTCTTCTTACACTTACAAATGATATAAGTTAAACATCTTATAAGTATATTAATGGCTAGAAGTCACGAAATCGCCGAAAGAAAATGTTCACGAATTGCCAGTTTATAAGGACTAAGATTATTTAATCAACGTTTATCAATCAATAAAGTTTTTCCGAATGATATCAGTGTAAAGAAATTCTAAAGAATATTATTTCTTTCATCTAAAATTTAAATTCAAAGAGGATGTTCTTGATAGCCAATATCGGATGTTTCCTATTTATAATTTTATTACTTGCAAACTTTAAAGATTTAGAACAACTTCCCTCGGTAGATGCATTTCTCGGTTTTATTGATCTTGAAATTTCATGAAATATTCACAGTATCACGTGATTTTATCGTGGCATGATTTATTGAAACTGCTAAAAGCCTTATAACTGAAATTTTTCATTTAATAAAGCAAATGGTTGATTTAAAAGGAAAGATTGATATAAGGCTTTAAAAAATAAAAAATACATGACCGAATTTATTGTTTAGACTTCTGAAAACTATTCTAAAATATTCATTTTATTATGATTAATGGATAAATGATAATAATTAGTAATATTATAAAACCGTCGTTATAATGAAACAATATTTTTGTTTAAAGGTGGAAATCTTCGTCTCAAACATTTCTAATAATTGAAATTTCTGAAACTAGAAAAGTATAATAAAAGGTAAAGTTTATTGAAAATAAATTTTAAATGATTATACACTTAATAAATATTTAAACTGTTCAAAGTTAAAATTATTTTGTTACTGGCTTTAATATTATTGGTTGAGAAATTGGATTAATCATTGAAATAATAAACTTATCAACTATAATAGAAAGTCTACGCTTTAAAGACACTAATATAACATAGACTAGACACGTCACTTTCCTCTTTTCCTAAATAAGTTAAAACTTGAGACGTGATCCATCTTTCCGGTTTGTATGTTTTATACTCTATTGTAACAACGTCAGATGAACATCCGAAGTTCAATTCTCGCCATTCGCAGGTTTAACTTTTATATTATCTACACAGAAGAACTTGTAATACTGTATATATCTTACATATTAAATCATTACGTGTTCAATGATAGACCTATAAGTAGTATAGATTCAAAATTTTTCAATTTTATTGATTTTACTATTAAAAAATAAGTTGTTCTTTGAACTGTGCATAGATAGGGTCGATTCTAGGCATCCACAAAGCAAGCGCATGCTTGGGGAGGCACATTTTGAAAAATCGCAGAAACAACTCTATCAAAAAATGAAGAAAACCTAATTCAAATTTTAAATCATACGTTTTGTATTTAAAATAAATAAAGAAATTGTATTTTTCTGAGTCAATTTTTTTAAAAATATGGGGGAGCGACAAACAATTTTGTTTGCTTGGGTTGGCATAATGTCTAGAGCCAAGAGCATTCTTCCAAACGTATCGGCAATTTGTCAAATATCTTATCAATTTGGAATATCGTAGAATGTATGGATTTTGGTATTATTCAATATGAAAATTTCGGTCTTCAAAATATTCAACTTATAATTTTCTACAAGACCGTAAAATCTGTTGAAGTGTTGTATAACTAATTTCCATGATCGAAGATATTATACAGATTAGTGTTTAATGAGATAATCTATTCCTTTATAATTTTTTTATTTTATCTCCTATAAAATAATTTCTTATATTGATAATTCTTTGTTTAGGAATATACGAAGCATTTTAGGAAGTAAACTTATTGTTATCTAAACAGAAAAATGATTTATAACGTTTCGAAATGAGATGCTATTGAAATTTACAATGACAAAATAAATAAAAACTAAAGACAACATTCTGTATTGATTTACTATAAAAAGCAATACTTGGATATTCTTACATTATAATTACACATCTAAATGAACGGAAGCATAAAACCAAATAAAATAATTTTAATTAAAACCAAGTCGAGTGAAACAATACACATTTTCATTTAAAACATTTAATATTAATATTGTACACTGGTTTGTTTAATTAAACTATGAAATAAGAGTTTTTAGCTATTAGAATTTTTTAGTAAAAATCCGAGTATTTTAGGTAAAAACATTAGTTCTTATCCATTTGATTCTTATTTGATGATAAAAATTTAATCAAAGGAATGTGACGATGTAATTCTATTATAATCGAAACAGGAAATTAAAAATGAATCTGTTCCCCAACAATCTTATTTTGCTAGTCCAGAGTTATAATTATATCCGATTGTATTTCACCAGATAAATTGGCAATAATTTATGAGAATAATTAATTATCATCATTTTCTATAAGAACAATTTATAAAATTATAAAAATTACGCTCTTATTCAATTAATACAAAAGTTTACCGAAATAAATACAGGAAATTATAATTTATTAAGAAAAAATCAATATAACAAGTAAAAATTATTTAAATTTATTTTAAATCAATAAATAATAACAAAATTGTAGATGTATTGCAGATATTGTAATATGTTTCAAATTGTTAATAATAGACGCGTTTAAATTTTCTAAAAATAATTTAGAAAATTCTTTCAGACGTTTATTCTACTAGTTTTGATGAAGAAAATTGACCAAAAAAATGTATACCGTATGTATAGTCGACGCAACTAGAATTGACTATTGAGTTATTTCATTTTTGCGTCTTTAAGGAGTGAAAAAATTGTTTATGAATAGACTTTTACTCCCTTGGGCTTTATTACAAATTAAGAAAAAGGCGTATCGTCTTATCAATCTCCCCTATAGTACACTAAGATAAATCAACCCAACCGCCAACTCCGGTTGCGTCGGCTGTAACTCGTCATTCAGAACCCAAAATTACAAATGTTTGAATAATTATAAGTACAGTACCTTTTATTAACACTTACAATGCGATTGCAGATGGTGCTATCAACTGTATTTGCCATCGTAAACAGTTTTTTAAAAACAACGTTTTGAAGTCAAACAAACAATTTTTTTTTCTTTTTTTGGTCGATGGGAGGGGTTTAATGCCTGTTGTCCTCCCCTTGTATGTGCCGTCGCTAGTCATACTGTTATTGCTATTAGTTAGAGATAATTTAGCATTCGAAATACTTAAATATTCTAAATAGATTTTAATTGTAAAAATGTATAAAGATGAATATATTGATGCATTATTTCTGTAATTATCAGTATTATTATTATTATTATTATTATTTTAGAAGCTTGGCAGAGAACTTTATTGTGTTGGAATTTCTAATAAAATTCCATTAATTTATCAACCAAATTAAATAAAATATTTTGATCAACCTATCCTAAAACGATAGTAAAAGGATATTTTCTGTTATAAGCGGTTTTCTTCAAACCATCCGGAACACCCGTCCACTTTTTCGTTTCTATCATACAATTTTGTCAATTGTTATCGTATCTTTTGTTGAGATGATTAGTATATCCAACGTTTGTATTTTTATTTTATTTTATTTTTTTATCTAAACTAAACTTCTCTAAATTTTCTTTCAAGTCATATATTTCTTCACCAAACATGTCTTATTAATTGTTTATGTTAGAATAGTTTTAGTCACAACTTTCTATATTTTAGATTAAACAGCTTTCAGAGTTTCTCAAATTATAGTATAATAAATAGGGTAAATGAGGGTTAGATGGTGAACACGTGTAATTACTGTATAAACTAAAAGATAGCGCTACGTATTGATATATTGTGTTAATTGAAAGCCACGCTTACTGTGTACGCCATTTACGTGCAATTGCTGTAAAAATAGGTGAATAAATTGAATAAATATTTCTGTTTCTGACTTGCAGAATGTTTTACACATGTTTACTGTAGCCTCGAAAATCTTAAGATTAGCGGACGACTTTGGTTTCTAATAATATATAATACTTTAGAAGCGAATAATGAGTCTAACCAGTAATCGGTGAAAAACCATATACTCGTCTATCAACTAACCCACACCTCTAAGGGTGAGATAGTGAATTAGCAGAAAATTATATTTCGTTTTTAGGAATCTGTTTTTCAGAAAATACTATTACCTTGCTCGTTATTGTATTTTTTTTGTATGATAAGAAAACATCAGTTCAGTCAACTTTTTTAAAAAATTTATTTTTACAGTCAGCTTTCAGAACTTTTATTCACTATCTAACCCTGATTTATCCTACATGAAATTGTCTACATTCCAATCTACCTGCTATTTAAATCTATGCGAATGAAATTCAATCTGTCTAAATTAATTGTTTCGGCATTTATCATCATTATGATACCATCATAGATAATGCTTTCGGATTTTCTTGTTCTCACTTTCCTGTTTCGAATAATTTAAAAATATTTTTCTAATGGTATCCTCTTACGCAGGTTCCTCTAGCGTTGTGAAAAATTTAAAAGCCGATATTCGAATTATAAAATGTAACGAATTTTTTTTTTAGTTCTTAATTTTCGTTTTTGCCAAGTGAACATATAAATTAAGATGTAAAATTTTCTAGTTGCTTATTTATTATAGCGTATTTTTTAAATTTACTTACAATTATTGAAGATGAAATCGGCTGAAATAAACTTATACGTCTTACAATTATTTTGTCATAATAGAACATTAACGTACTGTACGTGTACGTATTATTTTGCAATTCTCTTCTATATCGATAATAGTTTATAATAATGGACTATAGAGAATTTATTTCTTTAAAAATATCTAGAAACTATTATACACGTCTATGAAATAAATAATATTTAAATATATATTATTAACAATTTTTTAAATTAATTCTTTGGAAAATTACTAGACAATTATATTTAATTCACACGAATATATTTTAAAATTCCTGTTACAACTTACTTTTTTTAGTATGGATAGTATGGATAGTATAAAATATATAATTTTATACCCGGTTGAAACTGGCTTTAAATACATAAATTATCATACATAAAGTTAAATCCGGATATCTATCTTTGAAACTGTAAAACATGATTAGGAAATGATGTGAAAATATTGCATAGAATGATAAGCCGAGCTGCTTACTGTAAGTGATAATAAAGAAGTATTCGCGAAGAATGTATATTAGTTTTCATTCAAAACAGATGAAAGTGGCGAGAAGATTAAATTGATCAAGTTACCCGAATAAGTAATAAACTGAAAATGTCGTTGAATTTCGTAAAAGTAAAGTAAACAAAGAAATTTCTTTAATCATTCACCACAAAACTATATCAACAAATAAGTTTATTAAAGAATAATTAAAAAAATTCATTTCGTGTTTACTTACGATATGTTAAAACTACGGAAAAAATAATAAAATAAATAAAAGTAACTTTACTAAAATTTTTTCCCTAAAAGCTTATGGCTATAATTTAAAAATTAAGGCAATAATTTTAAAAAAATTACGTTAATCAACTCGATGCGAAAGAAAAAGTAATGAACAGAATACAAATTAGTTTAAAGTATTACATATAGTAAAAATAACAAATATTGAATCATTAACATGACTAAAATAGAATACTAATTAGAAACTATTACTGTGAATAAAATAACTTACCTTAAATAATGTAAATCAATTGAACATATATCAAAATTACTATTAACATTCTGAATATGTTCAGAAAGATGTGACTTGTTTATTTCATGGTAATTTTCTATCAAAATAAATGAATTACTTAGTTTTTTTTATATATTATCTTGGAAATACTCACAGAAAAAATGAATAACATCGAAAAAGTAATGAAAAAACCCAAAAATAATTACACAATGTTTATATATTTTATTAGTTTAAATATTAATGTATTATTTTAAATAAATGGTTGGGCTGAAATTTGAAAAAAGTTATAGACTTATAAATTCTCCGTCTGTCCGTCTGTCATTCAAAATCTCGAGAACGGAGTTAGATAGATGAAAGCCAAAACCAGATATAAAAACCATAGGGGCAGGGGGCCCCGATTAACTATGTATGAACCTCTAATGCAAACCGAAAGTCATGTATATTATTTCAATTCAAAAATTTTCCGCGAAAGATGTTAGACGACCGGAACTACTCTATTGTTAAAGGAAAAGTATGATGTACAGGGGCAAGCCACTACTAATTTCAGGTGGAGAGCATATATTTTAAATTAAAGAAATTAAAAATATGGGTTAAAAATTGCAGCCTGGCATTGCGACGATGTCAATAAATAATTGCTCGTTCTAATATAAAAACGTTAAATATTTAAACACAAATTGTACAAGTGTTAGTTACGAATAACAATAATTGTGAAACAAAGAGGAGCAGTTTTTTTTAATAATTAATATAAACACTAAAATAGTGTGTTTGAGATTAAGATCTCAAATTTATACTATAACCAGTTACAATTGAGGTCTTGTGAACAATTATTGCAGTTAGAAAGATGTTTTATTCAATAACATACTTCTTTTTTACAATATGCATTTCGGCAAATAATATAAGGGATATTTTTACACAAGTAATTTATAATAATTTATAAATTGTAACTCTTACGTAATTTAAAATTTTTATAGTAAAACTGAAGAGGACCAAACTAGTGATTTGCCAAAATGCATATTGTAAAAAAGAAGTATGTTATTGAATAAAACATTTTCTAAATATATAACGGAGGAAAAGTGTGGCGATCGGTAAAATATGACTCCCAAAATTTCTACATTTTTGGACTCATGGCATCTTGAAACGTCGATAAATTAAAAAAGGGGTTTTATTATTGATATATGTGTGCGTTTGTGTGTGTGTGCCAAGGGAACGATTTTGTTCACCCTCTTTGACGCTTAATTCCTGTGCCTTTTGTCAAAAAATTTCCAAAGTTTGTAGGGAGATTTGTATATTAGAGAATTGATACTGTTAAATTTTGGTGGTTAAAGGTCAAGGGAGTGGAAAGGTAGGAGGGACCATGTGTCATATCGGTCTTAATGAAGACTTTACTCGTGATTATTATTTACAATTTTTTTTTTTAAATATAAAACTTACCTTTACCCTCAAAATTAAGCTTTTAACCATTTTATAATAATATAAAAAGTTTTCAAATAAAATATCATAAGAGATGACGCCACACGCAGTTCTAAATGTTGTTGCTGGGAAAGTTATGTAACTCTTTGCTGGCTTTTAAATTATAGTGACTTAATACAGTATTCAAATACAATCAAACCTCGGTCACTAACGGAAACATAAAAAACTGGCCGCTGTTTAGAGATGGTCGTTATTGAAGGAACCTTCAATTTAATATCGTCTTTTAGATATCAATGCTTATATAATAATATTGTTACAATTAATATTTAGTAGGCCTATAATTCTTTAATGCACCAACTCATTTATAATGATTTTAAAAACAATAGACAAAATCGATTTAGTGAAATTAATAATGAATATCGACAAAGCTTAACAAGTAAATGATTATTTTTACAAAATGTAAACAGAATATATTGAAAGTAGTACAGTACATATTGACAATGGAAACTTGATTATCCGACCTTGATGGGACCAGGGTTATTTCGAATGCACGAACTTTGGTATAATCCTGAAATTCGTTTGTGTTTTGGGTACATCGAACACTCGCATTTAAACTTTAACGAACTATAAATATTGTAATGCAATTACTGCATTTGAAAGTAAATAAATTTACTCAATATATAACGTAACGTTTCATGTATGGCATAATTTCGTAGCGTACAATCAACAGATGACGAAGGAATTTCCAGTTACGTAGAGTTTGGTCTCTGTGTATTATACTCAGTACTATGTTCAACGCTACATGTTCTATTTTTTATTTTTGGAAAACCGCTTTTGATAATCGAGTTTCTACTGTATCTATTTACGATAGATTATATTACGCTGTGACCAGTAACTGAAATTATCTTATTTATCTTAAGATAATTTCGAATAATTTAAAAAATACACATTACTTCGAGATTTTATTATTCGTAAGTTTCTCGACTACCATTAGATCTTAATCAGAAACATAGAAAAATATAAGTGAGTTTTCCTTTATATTTTATAGAAGTTTGAATTCAATAACTGTAATATTTGTACTACTGTATTTCACATTACAATATATATACATATATATTAATTTTTTTAACTTTTCAAAAGATAAAATTCGTCGAAAACTAAAATTTGAATTTGATTTGAATTTTTCAGTTGGAAGCACAATCATGATACGGATTTGTATCTGCAACTAGTACAAAAGCGAGACGAAAATGATAAAGATTTGGAATCGATTATTTATATAGTATATTTATTGTAATAACAATAAAAGTCAGGTGAATCGAAATTGGATTCGAAGACGATTTTCATGTTAGTATCGTGGTCAGACCAAGCAGCCATTCGACTTAACGCGATAACAACACATTATGGAATTTGATTTTTCTATTATTGCAATGTTACATTTATTGTTAAATTCATTTCGTATATTAATTTTCTCGAATAATAAGTTTTTAGAATATTTTGCGTTTTGCTTCTTTCTTCATTTTGGAATGATTGATCTTATGTTAGGATGCAAACTTTCTTAAAGAATTGTACAGTATAAAACAGAAAATATTAAGGAAAATTTCAAAGAACATTTGGTACTTCACATTTGAATGGGGTCATTTTCTATTAATAATTTTTTGTTATATGCTTAGGAACTTATTTATTTTCCATTAATAATACAGAATTTATTAATCATACATTTTCCTAAAAACATTAATCAAAAGCTCTTAAAAAATCCAATAACTTACAAGGTATATTAAGCATTTTATTTTTCCTATTAATTAAAAGAGCATTTTTTAAATAAAATTTTTATACATTTAATTCTAAAAAGTCTAAAATTCGAAATATTATATTTTTACTATAATCATTTTAAATGATTAAATAAAAATTAGATATTGATAAGAACAAAAAAATATTATCATCAATGATATTAAAACCATTTAAATTTCATCATTTATTATGACAAAAATGCAATTTATTCTTCTTTGTATCGACTTTATGAAATGATATTTAATTTAATACAATGCGTTCATTAATATTGAATTGCATCTCAGGAATTTTCTTTTTGTGAAAACTGAAAAAATCGGAGAGATTTCTAATTTTTATAAATTTATTATTATCCTTTTATAAAT
Organism: Centruroides vittatus; assembly: GCF_030686945.1. NCBI lineage: Eukaryota > Metazoa > Arthropoda > Arachnida > Scorpiones > Buthidae > Centruroides > Centruroides vittatus. Next base: position 1,059,677 of record NW_027122637.1, read on the forward strand.
AACTTATCTTCTATTACGGAAATATTTTAAATAAAGATACTTCCTTCCTAAGACGATCATATTTTAAAGCGTCGATAAAACTGGAAAAAAGTTTCATTTCAAATAAGATGTAAAATTTATAAATGATAAATAAAACTTATGCGTTTGTTTATATTAGAAATTCCGAGGAAATGATTAAATTAAGAAAAAATATTGTATAAGCTGAATTTATTTCTATGTTCTGTAATGTAAAACAGGAATATTCTTGCAATGTGAAAATTTGATTCGATTTGATAGCAAAAAAATTGTATTCTACGTTTAATCTTATAAGGTTCCTAAGAAAAAAATTTGTAAAAAAATTCTAATAAAAGTCAACCAAGAAAAAAAATACAAAAATTTTCAAATTATCAATATATAGATATATAATTTAAATATATATATAAATCTATTCGAAAGTTTCCAAATGTATTTAATATTTGAAACGAAAAAAGATCAAATTTCACTGTTAAAAAATTTATTTTTAATTTGGTGAAAACTAATCTCTTATAGTGAATCAACTTCAAAAATATATGTTTCGGTAACTTTTACGTTATTCTTTTGCACAGATTTCATCAAATCAATCTGTCTAGTGCTGTGTTGTTTACGTTGACAAAAGACGGATTTATTAACGTTAATAACTGTTGCTTTCGGCATCAATAGTTGAATGCATCCAAATATTGATACCATTAAGAAACAGTCCCAAAAGGCACGTTACAACGTTTTAGAATAGCAATAAAAACATCAATCTTTTATTTAATATTACGATATTTATATTTTAAAATCAAATTCAACTAAATTTATAATCGTGTTTTCTTTACTTTAATGTAAATTATTTCTAATAAGAGTTTAATAATGTAATAATAATTTATTCATGTATGGTGAGTAATATAGACTATATATTAAAAGTTTTTAAATATTAAAAATTTTATTTGATATAAAAATCACGATAATGGCTAGTAATGCTTAATTAAAGTAACAATATGCAACTTGCCGCGAGATAAATTAAACAAATACTTTCTCGCATAATTTTTGGCTTAACCACTTCGGTTTTCATGCCGACATTTTGCTACTAGCAGTAGTCTTCTACCGAAATTTGATGGGGGATTTACCCCCACGAGCCTCCTCCCTGCCTACGTGCCTGTTACTAATATAATGCATTTTTGAGTTTGTAATTTCGTTACAATGAGATATTTAATGAAACTTTTGTGTTTGTTTCAAACAAAAAAAGAAAAATTATTGTTTTAATTCTGAAAAAAGTTTAACGTGTAGATTTAAAGTTTATGAATCGTAACGTTTTATTTGTCGCCATACTCTAAAACAATAGATATCCTCGACAAAATTTCTTACGTGAAACAAAATTTGATTAAATTAGTCTTGCACTACCTCGCGTATAAAGTTGTTTGTATAAAATGTTACATTTTTAATGACGTAATAACAAAAATATTTATTTTGCTTTCGGTTATAGTATTTTATTTAATTAGAACTTTACGTGTTACTTTTAACGCCATTGTAGTTACGATAGTCGATTAATAAATGAGATCTTCCACAGCATTGTTTGACAAATTGCGTGGATAAAAACAGATCACCACTAGTAGTCACGAGTGTCTAGTCTCATTATTATAAACCAATAGAATAAAAGACAGTCGATGCAATATTCTCGTCTTTAAAAGGTCGTGTTAACGATTTTTTGGAATAGAAACAATCAATTCAGTGAAGTATTGTGAAATCTTACGAGCACTTAAGTGAAGTATTTTCAATGTAAGGCTAGAAAAAACAATCATTTCTTGCATCACTGTAAAGCAAGACCACACTACAATAAGAAAACAACGAAGACTCTTAAGAAGTTGAAGTTAAAGGTTGTTCTGCACCTCCTACAGTTCAGATTTGGCGCCATTAGACTTCTGGTTGTTTGTAAAATTAAAGAAAAGATTGAAAGATCAACACTTTTCGTCAGATGCCGAAGCTCAAAGCTACCATAAGGGAATGGATAAAGGAAAAATCAGAAATATTTTCATGCAAGGAATACAGAAATGGATTGAACTTTTGAGAAAATGTGTTTCTATAAATGTTAATTGAAAAATGATATGTATGATTAAAACAAATGATTTTTAAACTGTCTACATTGTTCTACCTTTTACCAAACTAATTTTATAAAAATAGAGAACTTACGTATCAATCATTCCTCATAAATATTACGAATAATTTTTGTTTTATTCATTAGATACAGGCCCGAACCATCCTCAATTGATTCGGCAAAAACAATAAAAAAAAAAAAAAAAAAAAAAAAAAATAGAAATTACTCTTGAAATATCTTGACTTTGAATCCGGATTCTTCATAACGGAAATAAAATTTCTTACGCGTAACACTCAGCACCGAATTCTTTTGCAAAACCAACAAACATACAGGTTATGTAACAGAAATCGAATTTTCTCTTATAGACAAGTCCGAACGGAATTGACTAGAAAGAAGGAGCGATAAGAACAACAATCCTAAACGAACTTTTCACGAAAAATAGTAAAATGTTAGATCGAATTCGAAGAAGTAGAAGAATACCTTACGATGCAACATTCCTGCCAATCTTTTATTATATGTTCGGGAGTTATTCTGATTTTTGAGACGATTCGTACATTGTTTATTATTTTCGAATTTTAAACCAATTACGTAGCATCGATTACAATGATTATATCGTTGATACATTCATCATAATCAGCGTTTCCATAAAAATGAAAAATTCATGTGATAATACCCGTAATGAAAGTCATTTCGATTTTAAAATACAATTTTTAAAATCTTTTCTTTAGAATTGGCAAAGTAAAACCAATAACTATAAAAATTATAAATGCTGATCTGGGAAATTAAGTTAATTTTTAAATGAAAAAAATTAAATTAAATTGAATTTTATACGAGTATATTGTGGATTACGTTGCCAATTTCAATTTTGTTCAATAAGAATAGTCCCATCTTGAAACGTAGACCTAAACGAAGAACAGTAAACGAAATTCTTACTTAATTATAGACCTATACGGAAAAAAAAAATCAAATTTTGGATCGGATTCAAATCCGGCTTCCTCATACAGCTAGGACCTTCGCGACCGACGTGTAGAAATTAAATGAAAAGAAAAAATTTAGCAACGTAAAAAATTAAATACGGGTTATTCTATATTTGTTTTAACGTAAACACTTATACTCTTTGTATGATGATAAATATCTTTAGATTCTTTGTAATTAAAGTAAATGTAAGTAAAAAGAAAGTGTTTTTGAGACATTATTTCATTAATATTGTATTCGGCATTGCAACAAATTGATTAATAGACCGTTAACTTATAACTAGTAATCTGTACGATTTATGATTTATTATTACAACATTATTCGTTGTAATAGATTGATAACTAACAACTGAGAAGTTGGCGTGGCATGTAACTCATTAATATAATACTTATTGGCAAAACAAAATTAATGAATAGTTTAACGTTTATAATTTAGAAGTGCAACCTTTCAAGACTTATTTAAAATTAAGAAATTCAGAAATCTAATCTTATTAATTAGATTTCATGACAATCGTACACCTCGAACTCTTAAATCGACAGTCCATCACTACAGCATACGTATTTCTTGTTATATGGGATAATATAGATAAATTCGAAGCGCGAATGATATTTTGTATAAAATTAATATATGTATATTATAATTACGTATACATATTATCTTTAAGTTTAGAGAGAGGTCAGATAAATGTTGCATATATTTACTAGGGAACTGATGAAATATTAAAGATATTGATCGCGTTGACATTAAGGATTTTCGACTTTTCAAATCTTACTCTGAAAAAAAAAGATGCATAACTTTTTGACGAGAACGACTTAAAAGTTCACTTCCGGATATAAGCATAATGCGGTGAAATATCTTAGAATATCAGTTTTGCTAATTCTATTGAAGATATATTTTGAATAGACTATTTAGTTTATCTTAACCTTATGATAATAAGCGTGACTATCATTTATAATTCAAATTAGTTTCCATTTGTCGAATGCCGTGTGGTTGGTTTTAACTAGTCTTAGTAAGTATCAAATAGCTAACTGTTCATTAAAAAGAAAATTTAATTAAATTATATCATTCATCATAGATTAATTATCTTGACTATGCCTTTCTTAAATTTTAATCTGAGATATTTTGATAAAATTATTCATGTTAATCATTTATCCTTTGTTATATTAATTAATTATCTTAAAGTAACTACATTTATTTGTAATTATCTTATCTTAATTTTAGAGCATTTAATTCGAACATTATCCATTAATTGAATAATTTTGTAATTACATTGATCAAAATGCATTCTTTAACGCTAGAAAAATGACTGACTATCGGTTAATATTATAAATTGTGTTACATTTCTTCGCAGTTTTTATATTTAATGTTGGATCTTTTTATATTATTTTGAATCATTTTTAATTCGGTTTTGTATTCTTATTCGGCTTAATTTATCTTTTTTTTTCATTGGAGTGGAATATTTACTTCTAATGCAAAACTATTTTTCAGTCCTGTCACTTCTCATTTCATTGTTCTTTCATCAGCTATGGTTTGTTTTGTTATTAATTGCTTTCTCTGTTCGTTTAATCTGATACTCTGGTTTTCTTTCTGTTTGCACGTATGGCCATTATCAAGTACTCGAAAAATACGCTTATCACCTCTGCATGCTCTTAAGCTAACGTTTCTAAATCCTTTTAGATATGCCATCCCATCATCTAAATTTTAAGTGATCGCAGCAAAGTTCATCATCTTCTTAAATGTTAAATATAAAACAATCAAAAATATTAAATTTTTCATTTTAATATAATATAAAACAAAAGTAAAAGAATAACTGTATCGTTATATTCAGCAAATATAATTATAATTAAATGTATTTTAATGTAAAATTGTTTTCATAAGTTATTATGTTTTAAATAAAATATCTTTGAAAGTCCTGATGGACATCGAGTGAAAAACGCTGCGCTTTACCAGCTTTAAAACTAAAATGTTTTATTTTTTATTTTGAAATAGAATCAAGAATAAGTGAGAGTAAAATATTCTTCCTATTCCATAGATTATTAAATGTATTTCAAAAAGAGAAGTTATTAATAGAATAAAATTAAAATCTTTATTCGCTTTACCTATTCAAACAAATTCTTTGAAACTTCATTAAAAATATTAGTTTTTTTGTAATATGTGTCAAAGTATATCAAACATCTTGAACAGATTATTTTTATTCACAGTCTCTAATTTTCGATCCTTGAGAGCAAAAATGACAATCTCACTAACCGAATTTCTGTACTAATTAGTAACAGCAAGTCATTAGCAAGAAGAAAAGAATCAAAACCAAGTGCTCTTTCCCCTTACAAATTGTCAACATAAATATCTGCTGAAATTTTATAAAGCAGTAAATTTAATAATTAAAAATTGACCTTTGTAAAATAAATTACATTTAATCTTTTACAAATTAAAACATTTAATTTTAAATAATTTTTATTAAATTATTTATGACAACAGACGTTAACTGTTTATTTTCCTTTGAAATTAAAGCAATCAGCCAATAGCTAATGTAAATTTATGTTTACTGATTAAAAAATGTTATTTTAAATAATTTGAATAATTTAATTTATATCTTAAAATCAAATCTACACGTTCGAGCAAAACTTTATTAAAATATAGCCATAAAATAAAACAATAATGTAACTATTCCAATACAAAATTCCAACATACAAAATTTATATTTAATGCTTACTATAATTGGAAGTTTATTTTTCATTAATCTTTCTTCCAGTTTTATTTGTTTGAATAAGTAGAGTTAAATTAAAATATTTAGAACACAGAAAATTCAATTTATTAAAATTTCGTATGTGTTGATATTAGCTTTTCTTTTACAGAATATCCCTAGAGGCGGTATCACAATTTTCAATAAATTATTTAGAACATGGTTTCTCAATCTGTTGAAGTTATGAAATACAATTCTAAATAAATGAAAAAAACTAAAACTTTATAAAGTTCTTTTAAGTTTATGTCAATATTTAAATAAACCAGCACGAGTTGCTCAACTTTCCCGGCAACATTTAAAATTTTGGTGGCGCCATCTCTTATATTATTTTATTAAAAAATTTTTTACATTTTTAACTATTATAAAATGTCAAAAAGCTTAATTTTGAAAGTAGGGATGAGTTTTATAAAAAAAAATTGTAAATGCTAATAACGAATAAAATCGTCATTAAGTCCGATTCTACTGGAGATACACACGATCCCCATTATCTCCCCACCCCTTCAACGTTTAACCCGTAACATTTAATAGCAATAAAAGAACGATAAACAAACCTCCCTGCAAAATTTCAGAAATTTTCGACAAAAAGCACAGGAGTTATTAAGCTTCAAACAGGGTGAACAAAATCGTGCCCCCCACACACTAACATCCATACATACAGAAATTACCCCCGAATTTTTTGCATTTCTCGACGTTTCAATGTGTCCTAAGTCCAAAAATGTAAAAAAATCTTCGGGGTCATTGTTTGACCGATCGCCATACTTTTCCTCTGTTATATACAACAGCCGGGAAAGTAAAAATCGTAGGTTTGCACAAGGTCAGCAGTAGCGGATTAAGACGTTCAGGACTCCTTGGCACAGAAGAATTTGGATCCCTCTGTATAATTTTACATAATAAACTAACAACGTTTAATTGACAAACTTCACTCGTGACTACCGGTACATATAAAGTCTAATCCAGCAACTTCAACCTTTAAATTTCCGGTACAAACGACGAAAATTAACAGAAAAAACTAACGTTTTCGAATCTCCATCGAGATCTTCTTCTCTGTTATATACAACAGCCGGGAAAGTAAAAATCGTAGGTTTGCACAAGGTCAGCAGTAGCGGATTAAGACGTTCAGGACTCCTTGGCACAGAAGAATTTGGATCCCTCTGTATAATTTTACATAATAAACTAACAACGTTTAATTGGAGCTATAGAATTATTTACAAATTATAATATACAATTGCAACAGTACAATTGCTTTATTTTTCCAATTTTGGTGTCCTCGAGACCCGGTGCTCCTAGGCGTGTGCCACACGTAGCTAGTGAATAATGCGGAATCGCAAATCAGTATTGCATATTTTGTTTAGAATTTGCATGAAAATTTATTATTAACGTTAAAAATATTATTTTTTCGATTCGACATAAGTTACAACATAAATTATTCAGTATAAGAAAGAGTAACAGAGAAAAACTTTAGTAAAAGAAAATCGGCAATTTAATGCGAAAAAATATAACCTATGAATCAACGATGAGTTTGGTCATTACAGAATTTTGAAGTTCTAAAATATATAACGCAGAGGCTATGTATAAAAATATGATTTCGAACTAAATAAATTAACTATCTAATCTGAAATTGCATTAAGCTCTGGTTAAGCTTCTTTATACGAATATCAATATTCAATTGAATCGATACATATTGTATTACACGAGCAATACAATGTAACAAAATAAATTTGACAACTATGGTGTTGTTTTTATTAATTCATACAAGGTAAAATTAAGCTTAAATTATTTTCAGGCGATATACCGAGAAAAAATAAAGTATGAGAAAAAATAATCCTAAAGAAATGAATTATATAATGAATACTGTAATCAAATGTTGTAATCTAAGTTTTTATGAAAAAAAATAAAAAATTTTAATTAAGAAAGTGATCCATTAAATCATTTTGGATAATTAACTTATGATTATTTATATAAACCACAAATTTATATACAAATTTTTGTTCTAATTAGCAGTTATTTTTATACTAAAATATTAGAATAATTATAAATTTATTATGAAATAATAATAGAAATAAGCTATTTGACACAAATAATCGCCGTATAACTAAAGGACGAATTCATGAAGGTTTTGGTTGTTATAAAGGTATAAGAACATTTGAACTTACTCACAAAATATGTCATTAATTCGCGTCGTTATTTCACGACACTTTCGTGAATCAATTTCTAAATTTGTAAAATCACTTTCGTATAGGTATAGTATTATTATTATAATGAAAAATTTAGAAAATTTATGATTATCTTACTATTTTCTATATTTTATATCAATAAATAAAAATATAAATAATGTCTGGTAAATTTCTAGTAAGATAAATATTTATTTTTAATTCACTAGCATTAATATTTAAAAAATTTTTAAATTAACGAAGTTTAAATGCATTTTTATTTATATTTCCATGTACTGTACCAATAATTAATAACAGTGCTATACAGTGAGTTTTTGTTACAGTTCATCTCAAGCAACACGAGAACTACAAGAGTGATTGCTAACACAGAAGAGACGTTTATTTTTCAAGACCTGATGCTGAAGATTGATTGTTTACTTCAATTGAAGAAGATACTATCCTTGCAAGTAGGAAAAAATAAATCGACTACACTAGCAATTTTCATTTATAGACATTTTTTATTTTGATTGAGATTTAAAACATTATTATATTAATTTTTCTGAGCGGTTTACAGTTATTTTACATCAATATAATACATAATACATACTAAACGTATGACACAATAACTTTTTATGTAACATAATCACTTTACGTATATTATATGCCATTTCAGCAAATGTCTAACTTATTTAACTTTTGTATATCCTAACATTTATTAATCCAATACTAAAACTAAAATAGGCTTCAAGCGATAATGTGTCGATGGGGGCATTCGAGTCTTCGGATTATTTTTTAAATAATAAAACTGACAAAGGCAATTTTATAACAAACTTATCTTAATAAGAATATTCATAAAAGAAAGTTCTTAAAAAATAAAAATAAAGTAGAATATCTTACGTAAACTTTGGTTAAGACCCGTTTATCTTGACCTGTCTTACGAACTTCCGCATTTTATTTTTAAAATTCTAAGCCGAATTGTACATCAGTGAATTTATATGCACATTTCCCAAATATAAATTTTAATATTGTCATAAATAATTTTATTATATTCGAGAAAAATGTAAAAACACAGACAAAAAAGATTTAGATGTCTGCAAAAAATTTATTTTATTTTATTTTTATAAAGTGTCGAAGGACGTAAAGCGCAGATCACAATCTATACAATTTATATAATTAAAATCATTTTTTCTTCGATTCGTATAACCGTTTTAATAATTTGCATAAAGTGTATATTAAATTTTAAGCTTAACTATTTGAAAGATTTTCTTACGTGAAATATGTTAGTAATAAAGATCCTTTATAGGACCTTCGTCGTTATAGCACATTACGACAATAGTAATTCTGGAGATGCCGACACGAAAACCTCCTAAATTTCCTTAACTGCCGCTACTCACCAACGTGTCTAGCCAATCTCCTCGAAACAGAAAGATTCCTATACCTTCTGAGCAACAAGTAAATTGTTTAGTATCGGGTTGCGAAGTACGATTAAATAAAGAAACGACCAGTGATAAAAGATTTTGTCTAATATCTACATACAGCCTATTAAATATTAAGTACTTTTTTCATTATCGTTTTTACTTTGTTTCACGATTTAAATCAAACATTAGATTTAATAAATATGACAAATCTCTATATGATAACCTTTCTAAAATAGATTTTAAAGAATTTTTAACTTTAGTATTTTATTTCCTTTACTCTTTCCACCCGGAGGGCATTGATAAAGCATTTTTCATACCCATTGCGAGTCCAACAAGGCCCACGATAGGATTGACCGGTGGCGAGGGACGGGGACCGACTACGAAAAATTTCTGGAAAATCGCTGGCAGATTTGATTCCAGATTCCCCAGAGCCATAGGCTGACTCCTTAACCGTCTCCGCCATTCGGTCATCCGTCCTTTTATGTTACTTCAAGTAAGTTTTGAGAACCCTTTAAATATTCTTGAGAATTGTCTAACTATACTACATAAATTTATCTTTGACGTTTTCACTTCAATATTATAACTTTTGAAAATCAAATTAGAATGATATAACTTTTTAAAAAAACCGAATTTTTTAAATTTAAAGTATATAAGTTAGAACACGTTATTATTTTTTTTTACTCTTTCGTCAACAATTCCGTAAATGTAACGAAATAAATATACAACAACAACATTCAAACCTTCTTCAAACAATTTTTAATTAAATGGTTTGTATTTGTTATATTGAGATATGGACTAGTCGTTTCCTTGTATAAGAGAAGAAATATATTTTTCTTGCTTGTCAAATTGAAATCAAACTCAAAAAAAGTTCAAAATTATTTTATGAAGTGAAAAGTTAATAACATTTTTATCAATCGAAATATTTAAATATTTGTCCAAAATTAATATGTCGAAAATAGTAAAAAAATAATTATTTCTATTTTATGAATTGCTGAATATTAAGATTTAACGAATTTAAATGAACTTATGTTTTATTCATTTATAAAAAACTGATAAGAATTAAATGATAAAAATTTATACAGATTTTGCTTTGATAAATTAATAATTAACATAATTTTTTTATTATTAAGCCGAAATGAAATTAAGTAAATAAATCGTCTCGTTATACAAGCCTAAATATATATTTCATGCAAATTATAAATATAAATTATTTTGAAAACAACCAGCTGAAGCGTATAAATAAAATATAATTTATGTTTCACATATTCTTTTAACAAATATAGGCTATTGTAGTAACAAGAATCAAATATTTTACAGAAAAAAAGGGGGAAAAGTAAAAATATACGAAAACAATTCTTTTAATTAAAATATATTTAAAATATACATATTTAGATTACATCATTAGAAAATTATAACGAAAATTTAAAATATATTTTATTAAATATATATCCAAAATCTAAATATTAAATCATTAAACACGTTGAAAGAGTATAAAGCATATGAAATAAAAGTATTATAAACAGAATTATAATGTAGATCGCAAACGAAGAGTAATAGAAGATTCTACTATAAAAAATATTAATATTACATAATACTTTAAGCATCTCTTTCATCAATATCCGTCAGATTTCGAATCACGTAAAAGAGCATCGCACGCTGATGACCATACGTTTCATATCTTAATGGTCTTTCCTTTTTGTTATTTTCGTTAAAATACGCATATATTAAAATATTTTCTTATTCCAATCGAAAGAAAAAAGAAATATAGAGAAACTATAAACGTGTTAGGCGTATGAATTTCAACATGCAAGTTGTTACAGAACTTGGAGATAACTGAAGTTTTAAAATCATGAATAAAAGATAAATATTAGAATACTGATTAGCTATATTTGTTGAAAGAAATGTAAGAAAAATGAGAGATTTTTGAATAAAAAAGGCTAATCACACTATGTTTAGAAATCAACAATATAAGATGTTATAAGAGAAAGTAAGATACATTACACTGAACGATATCTTCTTATTGATACTGTAAAACTAAATTTACAGTGAAATATATATATTTTTAATAACGTTTGATAAAAATAAATATGAAAAAATTCATATTATTATAACATATTTAAAATGTTATAGCTATTAAATATTCAGTTGGTATGTTTAGAGTTTATGTGTCATAAGTATATGTCATGAGATTATATGTCATAAGTATAGAGAGTTTAGCATTTTAAATTAAAGCGCGTTTGCATGTAACTTAATAAAAATTTACTGATTTGAGATAAAATTAATAAAGATGACTTTTAATGAAGAATGCAAATTAAAAATTAAGTATTATTATTTAATACTATACCAGGATATGTCAAAATCATGTTAACATTTAAATAAAACCATTTATATTTTATTTTCTCTTTTGTGTGTTGATAACAATGGACAAGTTGAAACCTACATAAATAATATTCCGTATTTGATAAATGTTTTGGAGTTAAATGTTTATTAATGTTAAATAAATGTTTTTTTCCATTTAAGTGTTAACATAATTTTGACATATTCTGCATTTTAATATTATAAAGAATATTTTCATATTTATCTGTGTACAAGTTTGTTTTCAATTAAATTCATCTTTCAAACGCTTTTAATACAAAATTTTTGTTTTTTCTTCTATAAATATAGAGAAAAATCAAATTTTTTCTTTAGAAAAAGAATAATTTAAACAATTTCTTCATAAATTTAATTTTAGCAAAACGTTAAGCACATTATAATAAATTTAAAAACATTAAATAAGTTAACAAAAAAATTAATCGATTTATTTTATCGATTAAAAAAAGTCTAAATTAATGTATTGTATTCGTACTTATTTATTTACAAAATTTTCTTTGAATTCAAAGAATATTCGGATAAATAATGCCAGGAGTATGCCTTTACAACATTCTTCATGGCTTTATTAGTAAGGTAACGAGCAATAGTGCAAAGGTGAGACAACAGGAATGAATACCTTTAGGTTACAAATGGGTTAACAATAAGAATGAAAAAGTCATTAACTCGTAATTTATTTCTTATAGAGATGAGGAACTTTAACATTTAAATGTCAAAAGAAAATTTTAAAACATTTCTTCAATTAATTATTGATAATTATAACATACGAATATGTTTGTTCATTAGATTAATTTTATAATTACAGGCGATTAAAAGTCAACATTCTTATTGTAATATTATAAAAACTTATAATAAAATACATCTGGACAAATTAGAGAATCAAGTAAATAAACAGATTTGTAAGAGCTAATTCATAAATATTTAATGATATGAGAGAATAAAATGCTTTATTTTTACCAAAATTGTTTTAAATATGATCTTTCATTTTAATCTCTATATCTAGATAGATAATTGTCAAGTTATTGTATTCATTATTTTCTGTTGAAATGGAAAGCGGAATTTACAATAGAAAATATGAAACATTAGATTAAACAACTTTTGGGAGACAATAGAAATAAATGATGAAAATTCACTAAATATTCAAAATATTTTAATGTTATAGCGTAAAAGAACTACGATTAACTGCCGGAGAAAATAAATTTAAAAGTAAATAAAATAAATAATTAATTATTGAAAAATTAATTGAAAACTGTACAAAGACTGTAAATATTCATTTTTTAAATACTTAAGTATTTATTAATTTCTATCAAGTTATTCATTGATTCAGATTTAACATATTCAGATCAAGAAATAAATATTGTGTTTAACAAATTAATTAAAAAATAAAATAAAATAAAGTTCGATATTGAATTGAAAAACTAATTTAAATTTATTAAAGTTTTCATTTTTTTATCATACAGTTGCATTAAAGTATCTGTAAATCATTTACGTCCTTTGAAAAATAAACATAATAATGAAATACAACAGACTTAAAGAAAATTAATGCACGGAGGAGTTTGGTTTAAGCAGAACAATAATAATTTCTCCAGCCGAAGCAAGAAAAATCGTTATATTTATCAGAAAACAAAAATTAAAATACTGAAATATTAGAAACTTCGTTACATGATTATTAAATAAAATATAATTTTCTAATATTTGTCTACTCTTGCATTATAACACGAATTATCAAAATTTTATGTATTTAAAACTTCGTAACTTAGCAGCGAATCTAAAATTAAAGGACATAAATTACAATTAATACTAATAAAATTGAATTTCTAAATATACGTAGAATACTAAGAACATTAAAATGGTACGGTACATATTTACAAATTCTAAATAATTGATTCGTTACCATCGACAAATTTCAGTATCATTTCTAATATCTTTACAATTCATTAATTTCACTGAAAATACTAATCCCGTTACACCAAGTTATCGGGGTTCTGTTCATCTCTGTTAATAATCTTATTTGGTCAGAAGTATCGACTTTCGATCCATCTAAATCGAAACATTATCTCGCTCTTTCTCTTCCCTTTGACGAATTTATATAATTTTCAACGAATATTTATTTAAATGACAGTTTAAAAAACATATTTTAAAATTAAAATTTATAATTAATTTTAGAAAGGTTTCAAATGATTAATTTTAAGAAGAGAAATTTTCTTAATTTTATCGATTCCTTCAGATCGGAAGCAATTCTCTTCGGTTTTGACGTTTATAAACATTTAAACATTTTATATTAATATTATAATATCGATTATAGTAAGTTATTAATCTCAGTTTAATCGATGTTCCTTGTAATCGTATTTTCCTTCTTTGATATTATAAAATTAAACACGATCTAAATGCTGAACATGAAGAAAATTGATGCATATCAGATTTAATATTTATGTTTTATAGAAAACTAATCTTTGAATATTTATATAAATCGTCAAAGATTAGTTTTCTATAAATATTTTTATAAAAAGATTGATTTTTCTAAGTAGAAATATGAATCAAAACCAAATACTTTCGTTAAGTAAATTATCTTTCAAATTTGTTTTATTTTATTAAATCGATTTTATAAATATCTTTGTCAACAATTTTAAAATATTCTACCGACTTATATTTTTATTATAAAGTAAGATTTTAAATAAACATTCAATAATATCTTTATTTATAAATAAAAAGCTTTAAGACGAAAGGGCGCGTATATCATTCTCTTTAAATAGCTTCTTAAATAAATCTTGTGATAAACACGATGTCGTATTTACTTATAGGTTTTGTAACTTACGAAATAAATAATAAAAGAATTTATATGTGAACGTTGTAAAATATTCAGAAGCGCTTCTGTTTCTCGGTTCATAACAGAATAGAATTTTAATACGAGTGGAGTAGGATCGACAAAGATGACATTATTTGGATAAAAATGCTCTCTTTATAGCGTGTTCCTTGTTATAAGTTTCTGTTATTAGCTTTTCACGTTATTCCCTGAAGATATTTCTTGTCTATGCTCCATTAAACATTGATCCCCAATTATAATTCTTCATTGCTTATTTCTTCTAAAGATGAATAGTACGAGTCGATTTTTACCGAATACACTTTAATACAAAAATATATTATTTAATATATAAATAAACGTGACTGAATAAAAATAATTGTTTTAAATTTTAATATTTTAAAATTATATTTGAATTCTTCATACAAAGCGATTTTACTCAAATTAATTTTAATTATTTTGACTTCCTAGCTATTTCTTATTGCTATATTAATTTTGACTCGTTCGACTTTCAAATTTAATATATATATATTTTTTTTATTTTCGTAATAAAATTACGTTTAATTTTTTCGATAATTTCGAATTTTATTTTATTTTTTAATATAGAAATTGAATTTTTAATAGAATTAATGTTTATATAGGATTTAAAAAGTTTTGTAATTATTTTGTTTTTATAAATGCTTACAAATTAAATTTTTTTCCAACAAGGAAAAAAAACAATGAATAAAAATTTAAATTTTAAGATTAAAAAAAACAAATTAAATGGGTTATTATAAACCTTATCGTTAATGTAATTTTGAATAAACTACAGTTTTCTTCATACATTTTTAAATGAGATCAATTTATCAAAAATATAATTAATATAATGTTTTATAACTTTATTTATATTTAATATTTTCGTAAAAATATTTATAATTCTTCTATATATTTTTAACATTTATGATTTATTATTTATAAATTTTAATTTTATATCTCATAAAAATAATATATAATCGATAAATCTGCTTTAAATTCTTATAAAATAAATGAAAATAATCTATAAATGAAAAATTCATTTTACAAATTTGATAATATATATTTTTATAAAAAAGAAAAATTAAATATATTCTATATATTTTAAAGTAAAAAAATTTTTAAATAATATTTTACAGTTAATTTGCATTAAAATGAATTTATTAACACTTAATATTCTTATTTTTTGTATTTGTATTCCATAAATAAATATTTCAAATTAAATATAAAATTGTCTCTTTAAAAAATTTTTAAATTTAAAAGAAATTCATAAAAATTTAAGAATTTTTTTCTTCTCTTTTTCCATTTGAATCTATCAATTATCTTAACAGGATGAATCTATTAGATTTATCCGTAAAAAGTTTCTGCTTTAATGTATTTAATTAATATTAAAAAATAAATAAAAGTAATTTTATTGTCGAAATATTTCAGATTTGAATATAGAAAATAAACATTAATAAATGATTTAAAAATTTTTCAAATTCGAGTAAACATTATTTAAGTTTTTTTAAAGCTAAAATTTATTTTTTTTAAAAAATCTCCTTTTTAAAACTTATAAACAAGATACAAAACTTATTTTTAAGCTTATTTCAAAATAGACGTAAGCTTATTTCCATGTTTCAAGAAATAGAAAACTAAAGGCAAAAAATGTTGCTCGTATAAAAAATGCTATTTAACAATAAAGCAATGAAAAAAATGACATTAAATTGGTTTACTAGCAAGTAAGAAGACTTTGATCTTAAAAATACTCAACTTCTATCGAGAATAATTCTAAAAATTATCAATAGAATTAAAAAAATATTAGGTTCATAAAATCGCGTATTGACAATTTTATGAATTAATGTAATTCATTTAATCAGATTTATATGAAATAATAAACTACGGAACATATAAATTATATGTTCAGTTTGTTGTAGGCCTATATTATACATGAATTTATTTAAGTGGTAAATAATAAAAGATATTTATTACGATTTATTAAACATATTGAAATGCTTTAATTATAATTTGTCAAAATAATTATTTAAAAAAACCGAAATTTATATAACATGTGACAGATAATAATAATAATAATAATAATAAAAGTTTATTTTTATAGTTTTAATTTATACGAATTATTAAATATTATAGAATTTTTCAAATGAAATCACTCAATGCAAATTGAAATCGCATTCTTGAAATAGATTACGTGAAAATGCACCACGAAATTATAATTTAAATTATAAAAATTAGTCATCCTTCAGATCAAAGTAAATTCGATTTTAAGTAGACAAGAGAAAAACGATCTTTCGACTCATTACATATGCTGAGTTGCATTTTTCGTTTGAATTCTCAAGAATAATTTTTTGGAATTTACTTTGAAATGTCTTTTGATGATATTTTTTAATAGAATTTTTTTAAGAGTAAAAATAACATTACACGAGGGACTTTGATTAGTTTAAAAGATCTTCTTTATCTTTTTCAAATAATATTTTAAAATGAATTATGACAATATGAAAAACTTTGTAATTCTAGAAAATTTTTTTAATATTGCCAATTACTCCATGAGCTTAGCTACTTATTAATAATCCTACTATTAAATTTATTTCTTTAATTTGTACTTAAATTGTAGATATTCTAAGCATACTAAATAATAAAATATGGCGACAATCAAAATTTCTTATATACAAATACTTGTGTTATAATTCCAATTAACTTATAAATTTAAAGAAAAAAAAAAAACATTTTATGAATTATGTAAACTGGACTATATTTAAACTACAGAAAATGTTAAACCAATAAATCGATACATTTAGTTTTTTCCCCTTAGAAAGAGAAAATTCAGAAATTCTCCGAACATTTAAAAAGCAATTTTGAAATCATTTTGTGAACTTTACGTAACAAAATTAATATTTAATTATTGAACTGATGAAAATGTACTAAAAATATAATGTTAACTTAGGGGAACGCATCTTAATAACATTAGGTATTTTTGACAATAAATAGATATTATACATCAATTGAACTATACACACGAGAATTAAAGAAGGAGAGTTTATAGACCGAAACCTTCTTCAATTGGAATTGCATCGAATAAAATGCCATCAAGAGAGTTGTAAATAAACAGAAACCATTTAAGTATTGCCATTGATGCGTTTAAAATAAAATATTAACTTTAATGAAGCTGATAATGATTTACTTTTAACTCATTATAAATGGAAGGTTCTTGTCTTAACTTTGCTAACAAAACTTTCTTCGAGAAACTGAATAGCCTGGCGTCTAAACTATGTCTTCTCCATAACGAGCAGCGATTGAAGGCTCCTATGAATAATTTTGTGGCAAAAGGCAGGTAAGAGGAAACCCCACGAGTGTTCTATGCACGAAGGATCGTATATCATCCTATTAGCCCCACAATTATCCTTTAACAGGCAAAGACAGATGGGGAATTGACAAAAAAATAATCATTTTTACCTTATCTAGAAGTTGGAAAAATCTTAAACTGACATCGTTATAAGACAGCTTGTTTCTCTAATAGTGTAATTTTGATAGCAGTTTCGATGGTCTAACGATTGTGCATTAGAATTAATTAGATTCGTTTATCTATAAATTAATCTAGATAAAACATTTAGAAATTTTTTCTTTAATACATTACTCGAAATCATTTGGATTAATAGATGGAAAGATGACTTTTATGACCTCCGAAAGCTTTAAGCTGATCGGCTTATGACGTAGTTATAACTTTCTAAATGATCGAACTCAACTTATCAGAAAGATAAAATTAACATTTTCGTTTTCGAAGGCTTTAGATGAACAAAAATATAAAAATTGGTTCTCCATGCCCTTATCTTAACTATTTTCGTTATTGTTTGTATTTTAATTTATAATCAATAGACTCGAATTAAAATGTGATAAAACATTTTCTCTTAACAAAAATTTAATGGTATGGAAATTTTTTTTACTAATTCTTCATTCAGTCTGATAGAAAATTACGGTATGAAAATCAAGTTTCATTTTGTTTTATGTTTTAACGAAATTTTAAATGCATTCTCATTTTTTTTTTTTTTTCAACGAATCGAATTAAAATTCATCTCACGCAAAATATAAAACTCCTGAAGTAAAAAGAATAGTGACTTTCAAACTTAGTAATTAAAGAAGTATTCTTTGCAGATTAGAAATGCCTAGTTGAAGTTTCTGGCTCTAAAGATAAACAGAAGATTATCCGGATATTCTTTCTTCGGCTTCTTTCGACGTTTATGAAATAATATTTGACAGAAGAGTGGATTCAATCGTCATAAAATACAGCTCTTTCAAATAGTAATTTACTGACTGAAAAAAAAGAAATGCTTCAATTAACACCCAGAGAAATCGCATTTCCATCAATCCCGTACTTTAGTTAATCCCAAAACTCTATCAACTTCGCTATCTCCATCCATTAATCTTTAGATATACACTAACAATAGACATTAAGGAGCAAATTATCTTCATTTAGAATAATTGCTTTTCAAACGAAACCCTTTAGTCAAATTAATATTTGAATACTATCTTAAATATTTATTTTTCAGATCCTTAATATATCAAAATCCTGATGATAATCTACGAAATTTATTAAATAAGTTTTAGATTTTTAAAAAATTTATAAATACCTCGTAAAAATCAACGCAAAGTTATAATTACTTGTATTTAAACTCGAAGCATTTAATAAACAGAAAAATCCTTTTAGCGGAATTGAATTCTCTATACCAAAACGATAAAAAAATCCAAATTAAAAATTGTTCTAAAAGTATTGATATTTAAGATGTTTAATAGCTAAAATAATGATCACTAAAAATATTTTAAAAGTTATTGAAAATGTTTTATTTAAATTTATCTTTAATATTTAATTATTTATTAAGGCTTTGTACTCTAGATAGAATGGCTTCGAGGCAGATTTGTAATTAATGAAGTAGTCAAACAAAGTCGGAGCAAACATTATACTTTTAATTCTACTCGAGTTAATAAAGAAACCAAGTTGATTTTTCTGTTACGGTTATTTTAAAATAAATGCTTCTTACCAATGGAGAATGAGTAATAATACATGACAAAATATCTCTCTTTCCATAAATAAAATATCCATAAAAATAGCATTAAAGATATCACATTTCATACTTTCGAAGATCAAGTGGTGCAGCAAACCATCATAATTTACTCGCCCGAAATAAAAGGATGGTCTATCCATTAATGTTATCGGGCAATTTACCTGATGTTCAAGAATCTTTTTGTCCCATTTTATTCAGATATCAAAATAATGTTTGATCTTTAAAGCTTAAAATCGAGCGGCGAACTGTTAGGATATAAGAATGTCCAAGTAAAAATCCATTTATTATATTTGAACAATCAAGTTTCGAATGAATATGTATTTGAAGATTATGCTTCATAAACATATACAGTTGAAAATTAATAGGTTTTTGTATTAAATTTTCTTGCCTTTTCTACACAGGTAGTCGTTTGGTGCATGATATAGTAATTGGTGCATGATGCACCGTAATTACCCGGATAGTTGTAAGAGAAAGATAATAATTTGTGTGGCTAAAACATCCTAACATTGAATTAGAAGATGGTCTGCAAAGTTTGTATTGGAGATCTGATGGAAGAGCAAAAAACTCGTTAAACTTTGAACAGCAAAAATAAAACAATGTTTTTTTTCTTTCGATTAGATCTATAAAATTTTAAAGTTTCTTTCGATTTTATATTTATTATATATTTTATATTTTATAAATAGGTCCACTCTTAGACCATTTAGAATTTATTTTCAGATTAAAAATAACATGAATAAATATTACAATAACATTCACATGCCAAAAACTTTTTAATATACTATGTTTTAAATCATAGGCTATATATTATACGTTGACAATACTCGTTTAAGAAAACTATTCTGCCATTTTACGACAATTTACCTTTATAGACAAAATAATGTCGAGTTTAATGGCTTTACGTCCAAAATATAT
The DNA here is from genome assembly GCF_030686945.1 of Centruroides vittatus. Lineage (NCBI taxonomy): Eukaryota > Metazoa > Arthropoda > Arachnida > Scorpiones > Buthidae > Centruroides > Centruroides vittatus. Next base: position 1,080,197 of record NW_027122637.1, read on the forward strand.
ATAGGTAAGCCAAAAAATATAAGAAGAAATTCATTTCATATTACAAAAAAAGGGGATCATTTATAGAGATTTTGATGAGACGATTTCTCACGAAAAGGGATTGTTTTGCTGGCTTTACTACCTTGACCTCGACCAATTCAGTTACGACAATAACATCGTCTTCTGGATCAATTCCAAAATCATTTGTTATTTTTACAAGGATTTCCCGTCCTTCAACTAGCAAAACTCGGAAAAATTGCATTAAACGTTTCGAATCAATGTCACTGAACTAGGTTATTATGTTTGAAGAGATGACATTCATTAATTTCAAAAAAAAATTCTAAATACTTGTATTTTATTCTTCTGGCATGTCCAAAATAAAATACAAATATAATACTTGAGCTTTTTTAAAAAAATGTTTTATAGTTGCATCGCAATCGCATCAAACATACGCCAGGCTTACAGGACCAGAGCTTTTTTGTCAATAACTTTTTATATAAATACATACATAATGTGCTTTTAACAAAGAATAGAAACGAACATTTACAAATATCCAGGTTAAAACAAGTTATAAGTATATTATTAGATGCCAGCAAAAATTCGGACATTTTAAAAATTCGTTCAAAAAATCTTTACGACGTTACACGAACAGATACAAATTCTCTATATTTTACTCGGACATGTAGTGAATTTCTGCATTTGAATGAAGTTAATATGTAAATATTGATAGAATGGAACACGAGAACATCACAAACGGAGTTTACATAAATTTCAGTTTTTCGACTTTAAACCCACTCGTATATTGATGATATAAACTACAAAATATACTTTTTTATTTAATATTTGACTAAACTTTGAGATTCTTTTGAAAATCTGTATTAGAACACATGCGAATGTCAATATCCCATCCTCTTCTCAAAACACAACTTAACTAAAATTGCCATCTGGAATAATTTTGACGAGTGAAATAAGACAGTTAATTTTCTCTTCGGAGCATATTAAACATCTCACCAACTAAACACACGGCTTAAGAAAATAAATGAATCTTTATCTAAAATAGAAACTGATATACAGTACCACAGCTTAAACTTTTATAAAAATTGCCACTAAAGTTATTCTCACAAAAAACTAAAATACCTTTTTAGAGAAAATAAGCTTTAATAATAATTTATAAGGTATTAAAAGGTGAAATATATGGCAAATTTTATATATTAATATATACATTATAAATTTATGGGAGAGTCTGCAAGTATTTAAATAAGTTAGGCATTTCTTCTAGTAATGCGTAGACACGCCATCCAATAAACACATAAAATGCAAATATCGTGTGGTAATGAATTAAACTGTTGTTGTTTATTATTGGCTTAAGAAAGAATTCCGGGACGTCGAGATGCTCGAAATCGATCGAGTGACGAATGTACGATGCGTTCGGGTATAAATATTATTTTTATTCCTGGATCTGTAGTTGCCAAGGTCGGGTACTTAATAGACTTAAACTTTACGAACGGAGAAAGAAAATGCAGTTTATGCGACGGGTGCATTTTAATTAGACGTAGATGAAAGTTATGGACGTTAGCGTTTACGTAATGGAACTTACCTCTGATTCCGCTCCAAGCTCTCCTAAACATATGCAACAGACGGCGATACAATCCCGTCTGACGTTCGTCCATCGGCGCCTTACAGCTGCCTTCTCGACGACAGTTGGGAATATCTTTTTCCGTCATGTCCACCAGGTTGTAACGGATCTGTTTAATGTTCTTGATACTAGTCATTGTTAGGTGCTGCCACCTGCGCAGACAGGTAAAAAGAACGAGGCAGGTATTCAGTCCCGAACGTCTCGCTTTTCAGTCATCGCAGCCAAAGCCGACGTGAAGGGAGAAAGAAGGTGCCTGTTGCTCGTTGCCTTGACGACCCGCGTGCGGCGAATCGCTGCCGTGTTCCTCGCCGACTGCACGTGTGGCTCCGTTCTTTCGCGCCGGCGCCATCCTAACGGCGCAATATCCACTCTGGCAACAACGTTTTAACTATGAAATCGTTCTCTGCCATTCTCCTTTCGTTTTCCTTTCGCGGGAAAAATAACTGCAGTTTTGTTCGTATCAATATCCTAGAGGAGAAAAAAATAGATAAAAATCGATGGAGTGTCGATGGCTATTCCATCATTCTTATCTTCCAATGGAGATAAATGCCGTTAAATGCTACCATTCGAATAATACGAAAATTATCCGGTGAACGGACCCGAGATTTCGTATTAAAGGCAACTTTCCCGAATTAAACTAAACGTAAATTAATTATAACAACTTCGACGACTTAAGTCAGAGAGCGCTTTACGATAGAATTTTCCACCGTACGCTGCTGTGTGAATAAATGCCAAACGTCGGATATTCTCTGTTAGAATGACTTCTTTGTTTGTGTACGCGAAGGCTTCCAGAATATTGTTTATCTGATCAAGTGCTGAGCTACGCTAAAGTATTCTTTAAAGATGAATAATGATCGATAATTAGATACCGGTCTAGCTTACTCTTCAAATTCATTAACGCTATTCATTCTCTTCGTCCATATACAGATGCAATTTTCAATATAAGGATCGTTGCTTAAATATTTTAAAGTTCAAATTTAACTTTGAAAAGTTTCTACGAATTGATCAACCGGTGATTTCAAATTCGAACTTAGAATGTTTGGCAGTCGAAAATTTGAAATCTTTAGCCGATGATACTTTATTTTATTCGTAAACAATTTATTTTTAAACACGAATAGATATAGACATCTAAATGTTTACTAATTAATAAATACTAATTTAATAAAATGGAATTTTAAAAAAATATATCTGAAATTAGTCGGTCTTACGTGAAATACTTTGATTCGGTTACTGTAATTCTACAGTTTGGTTTATAATCATTTTTAAATAATTAAATTATTAATATTACTGAATTAATACACTACTGAAATAATAAGCATTTGTGTGTTTTTATGTTTATTAAATCGATTTGGATTTGTAAAATATGTATTATATATTGATAAAAGAAAGTTTTAATAACTTAACTAATGTTACAGTCTGTATAATTTAATGAAATATTTTTAGATTTAATAAGGACGTAGAATATCTAAAATCAAAAAAACATTGAGCTTAATAATATCAATAGTAAAGATGTGAATTGTCGCGAATTATTTTTACTTAAGTTAAATGTTTATTCTAAATACAGCTTAGGAGCTAGCATTTACATTGCAATTTGCCTTTCAGTATTACAACGGAGATAAAAGACAAATTTTTAATTATTAAAATTACGAAAACGAAAAATATATTTCGAAGAAGATCCTTTCTCTACATCGCATTGCACTGTAGTGTACAGTACATAGAATAGAATAAAAGTGTGTGTGGAAGGGATGCAAATGTCACAATAGTATAAATGTATTGTATCTTATCGATAAAACTGTAATCTAATAGGAGATGAAATGAAAAGTAATATAGTATATTTTAAGTAATATTGATAAGAACATTCAGATTTCACAGGGATTAACGCCATTTTTTTCTCTTTTCACCAGCTATGACGTTCGGTTAAAATGGATGTCATGAAGATTAAAATGTTTCCTACATTAACAAAATGAAATATATAGACTATCCTAAACATTACACACATCAGTTGCATAATATGAAATTATTACAAGAACAGAGAGATAAATTATATAATCTTATTTAACAAGCAGATGTAATTAAAAGGTATCAAGTTATATTATAATTATTACAGCTTTATATAAGAGAGTTAAACATAGAAAATATAAAAATATTCGATTATTAATTAAGGAATTAGTAAATGAAATATTAGTTTAATTTTTTTAATTGTATCTTAAGGAACTAAAATATATTCCATATTTTAAATAAAAAAATTTGGAAAGGATAATTCGTATACTTGTATATAGCTACATACAATAATATAAAATTGTGTAAAACAGGCTTTAGATATAGACTTTTTATGCAAATTCATGTATAAATCAAAGATTTGTTTCATTCAAACTCTAAATAAATTCGTTTGTTAGAAGGAATGTGCTGAAAAAATTTAAAATAAATGAATGATTCATAATACTACTGTGTATAATTAAATAAAGCACATTTTATCTTAATAAAAAGAATATTATCTCATTATACCTCGTTTAATTTAATTTTTTTATTTCCTGTTATTAACTGTGTTTTTATCTATACGGCATTCTGTAAGAATAGAGCAAATTGTTAACATCTTATTTGTTATATTTTCCCCTGAATATACACAATTGTTTGTATAATTAATATATATGACAATATTGATTTATTCTTCACCAAAGTCGTGAAACGTAGTAATAAAGTAACTAGTATTTTTCGTTTAGCCTAATTACTGTTTCCTAACATTTGAAAATAACCAAACTTGAATATTTAAGTATTGCACTTAAGTAAGTGAAACTTGCATCTAAATTTTTCATCGTCGTCAAGTTCAGCTCGCTGAAAGAAGGAAGGAATTCGAGCACGAATTGAACCGGAACCTCCTGTCCGGAAACTTACGACAGACTTCCATATACTCAACCGCATGTTAAAGAATTATTTTTATGAAGCTTTTTATAAATGACATTGCAAATAGAAATTACGTGTAGAAATTTCTCAAATTTAAGTGTATATGAAGATAATTGAAATTATCTTGTGAATTTCATGCATTTCGAATTAGCATATTAAATTAAGCATTAACAGGATATTAGTAAAACAGTTACTACAAAGTCTATGTTTAGCGCATTCTCGGGCGTGAAGAAAGAGAGAATGAATGGTTATGGGCTTAATTACTATCTGTAACTTGGTGTAATGAGATAAATTTCTGTAAGTATTATTGGAATGCAATCGCTATCGATAATATAATGTATACGGTGTATTGTTTGTAATTGTGCAATTACGATTACTCTTGCTTATTTTGTTGTTTTGCATTTAAAAAATAAAACTTCAAGTGTTTTAATATAGATTAAGAAATTAATATACTGGTATTATATTTAAAGGCTACTAGTTACTACAGCTAATATGTTCTTACTTTCTTACGTAAAAATTATTTAGATGAAAATAAATTATTTTAAGTTTGCAGAATGTCGACAATATTTTAAAATTTATTTATTTAATTTTCTTTTTAGTTTAAACTAAATTTTTCAATTACGCGACATATTTAGCTGTTACAACTATTTATGTTGCATAGTTGCATAAAGGCTGCTAGCTATTAGCTAGATATTTAGTTGTTTTATGTGTAACATAATATAAATATAATGTCTAAATTTTTGTTTATTATAAATAGATTATATTATAAATAAGAACAATAATGCCGTAGAATTTAGTATTTTTGTTTTGAAATATTTAATTATTAATCATATGTGTAAAATAATTTTTTAAATTCTATAAATTAAAAATAAGAAATTTAATGCTATGTGGTTTTATACTTCTTTATAAAATCAGAAAATAATTGAAGTCCGAATACTTCTGATAAAAGTTAATTTCGTCTTCTTAAATTGTGTTATTTAAATTCTTATTCCTTATCATCTTAATTGTTACTTGTTGTTAGTGAAATTGAAAAATAAATTAAAAGAAATAATTAAATTATTTATATATTAACACACTTAAAATTAAGATTGAAATGCCTAAAATATTCTAGAATAAGACAATCAAGAATAGTTGAAAAAACTTAGTGATTCAAAAATACTTATGTTACTACTTCATAATTAAACAGAAAAAGAATCTAAATTATATTTAGCTTAAATAGAGTTTATATTTTTGATAAACTTCAAACTCTTATTTAGAACACTACCAAAATACGCAGGAAGTCTGTCTCTTTTCTTTCTTAAAGATTTTAAAATTTAAACTGTGAATAACTTATAACTTCAAATACATCTATGTTTGGAAAATTATATATTGCAGGTTTACTTTCCTTCACAGAAAATCAGAGATATTCTATAACCCAGTTCCTTGTCATAAAGTTCTCTTTAGGATTGTATATATTCGAATACAGAGATTTTTTATTTATTTACATATCTTACATTAAAAATTTCATAAAATGAATTTTCGAATAAAGTATTTATGTTAAAGATACAACGTAGAACTAGAATCATAATTTTTGAAGAAGAATAAAAGATAATTTTTTAAAAATTAAAGAGTTAAGGGGGTGAATTTTGTTTTAAAATTAATAAACAATCGAATAAGTCTAATTTATCAATATTAAATTAGTTACTTGATTTGTTTTAATCATTATTCAGATTTTTCAATAAATTGTAAAAATTGTTTATTTGCATTACACACAAGAAATAATTATAAATATGTTTTAAAATATTCCCCATAAAAAGATGAAACTGTATACCAACGATAAATAATAAATTTATATTATTGTAGGTAAATTAACGTAGAATGATTTTGAATACGTAAATATAAGTTTATAGAAAGTAAGAAGTTTGACGACGACGACCTCATTTCGTACTATCTTGCAGTCGAACAATGTTGAATACAGATACTTTCCAAAATCTTATGCAATTCATTAAAACTGAATGAATTAAGACAAAGTTGTTGAAGACTCGACGTTAGTCAAACCGAATTTGACTAATCAAATGTTTTGCTATGTCTCGATCAGTATTCACAAATTTTTGGAGAAAATATGAATATTAGCAATTACGATACTTCAATTTAAGAGGACATTCTCTCAAACTGAGGGATTAGAAGGTCTCTTATGACATCTATTCCAAAAAATTCAGCAATGAGTTGCTTAACTTTCCCGGCAATATTTGTTGGCGCCATCTGTTATCAAATTTATTAAAATAACTTTTTATATGTTTAACTATTATAAAATGACAAAAAGCCTAATTTTGAGGATAGGGATGGGTTTTATAAAAAAAAAAAAAATTGTAAATGCTAATGACAAGTAAAATCGTTATTAAGTCCGACTCTACTGGAGATATACACGACCCCCCTTTATCTTCCACCCGTCGACCTTTAATCACCAAAATTTAATAGTATCAATTCTCCTAGTACATAAACTTCCATGCAAAATTTTAAAAAATTTTCGACGAAAAGCACAGGAGTTATTAAGCTTCAAACAGGGTGAACATAATCGTTCTCCCACATACATTAACATCCATACATACAGAAAAACCCACAATTTTTTTTTGCACTTCTGAACGTTTTCAAGGTGTCTTTAGTCCAAAAATGTAAAAATCTTGGGGTGTCATTTTTTGATCGATCGCCATACCTTCCTTCTGTTATATATAACAGCCGTGTAAGTAAAAACAAGCAAAAACCGTCTTCAAATTACGTACAGTGCTATACAATACATTTTACTTGTTTGCAATACGTACGGTACATCTGATTTATCGTATATAGTACGCGAAAGACTCATAAATATGGCATTATGCTACGGGACACGTAGTATATATTTCTTGAATCTTTCCATATAAAAGTTTACTATCGAGTAATTTCAACAATAATATCTTCGGTATTCTTTAAAAATGATCGTAGGTTTTTCTTCACAGAAAATCAGAGATATTCTATTAATTCGCAAATATGTCTAAAGGAATGCTTTTAAATGGCTGCATAGATCACGTGTTCTTTTCCAATTTTATAAATCTTAAGAAAAAGTCCGAATCGGCAGGCCAAGATTAGTGCAAACTCTATAATAGAAAATGTTAACTTTCGGAATAATAATGTCTGACCAATCTGAATAGAAGAGGCCATTGGTCGTTGGGTCAGACCGATTGAATACAATTTTTATACGAATAGCATAACAGGTATATGTTTGAAATAATAAAAAACAACATATTGTTTCCATCCAAATCTCCAGAAACATATATGCCATTTGTTAAAAAGAAAATAAAGTAATCGTTATAACCGAAAAACTCGTAAAATTCTAGAATAAAATGCCACCGAAAGACATTTATTGCTCTACATTGTGCACTGACTAATTTTTGCAATGTATTTTTTAAACATAAGTTAAGTTAAACATAAGTATTTGATTGCTTGTCATCTGATAGATTATTATTTCTTGCAAACAATGTCTATATCAAAATTTCTTGTAGTATTATTAAATCTATAAATGTAAGTTTTTAATTAAAATTTGTAATCTTAAAGTTATTACTGTGCAGTAAACCAAGTTTTAGTTTAATCGAAACAATTTTAGAATTTAGCTTTAATTTCCTAAATAGAAAATGGTTACAGCAGCCCTATACAAATTATATATTATCATCTTTCATTTTACTTTTATATTATGACTTGAATTATCTGTCAAATAAACCGCACAAATTATAATGTAGTGCAATGTATCTCAGTATCATTAAAAGAAAATAAAGCAAACTAAAGAAGCGTAGCACAAAATAACCAAGAGCTTTCAAATATCTCATTCTTCTTCATTTAATACTACTGATTAGATGAATAATTTTGCTATTCAAAAAGTCACTTAAGGTCTTTTTTGGAAGACATTCGGAATAAAATTAAGTAGAAAACCTTCCTAACGGATTGATGATTTTAAAAATCTTCGGCCAATTTTCGAATCCAAAGAATTGATGGATTTTTACTTCAGAAACTTTTGCTATAAAAAATTTATAGGAATATAACGCTACTAAATAATATGAAGCAATTATTATAGAAATAACTTAGAAGAAATATTTTATCACAATAAAAATTTAATTACAATAAAACTAAGGAAAAAATAACTTCTAATTTCTATAAAACTATTAAATACTTATTTAATTGTTACTGCTATTGAACTCCAACAATTTTTATATCTTAAATTTTTCGGAATTTAATAACTAGTTTAATGTAATTAAAATAATTAAATTTTGAAAAATAAAAGAAAAAATTAAAAATTGTAAAATTAAATATGTAATTAAAACGTATTAATTTGATTAATGCGAAAATAATTTTTGTATATTTTTATCTTGTAAGAACATTATCATCACTCCTTCTATTAGATAATGCAACTTGCAAAAATAATTTATTTATATATTCAAAATGGATTGAGAATAATATCAGTGCAGAGATTTTTCTGCAATGAAAAATCTGAATGCGATTAGGAGCAAGCTAATAAGTAAAAATTGAAAACTTCATTTCGTGTTTATTTCTTAAAACAAAGCATATCAATAACAACAGGTGTTGTTTAAATTCAAACGTATTATTATTAGTATTCATAATAAGACATTTGACGATTTGATATGGTTAAGTCTCTGATCTGGTTACCGCTCTGTGGACTCGGGATGAAATTCGGGCGATAATCCTCAGGAATTTTTCGTAGGTGATGAGTGTCCCAGATATATTGGACCCTCTTCCTCAGACAGGTCACCAGTGATCAAGTGGATAAAACCACCAAACACTGGTAGTTGGTCGAGGACTGGTCACGTGGCGTTATCCGAGTTTTCTTCACGTGTCTAGCACCTAAAAATAAGGGCGTTTTCCGTTGAAAATCCTCCCGGGAGGCATCCTCCCTTGGCAGATTGCCTGCGTGTTGCACTGCCATACAAATAAAACCAAATCAAGCTAAACCGCTCTTCACACCTGGTTGCCCCCATGGTGAGCCTAGCCAAACATACGATCGGTATGAGGGGAAGTTATGCTATTGTACGAATAGAAATTTAATTGTTTATATGCGACGAATGTCTTAACATTATCTTTTTATATTTTACTTTTAATATTTGCATGCCACAGTGAAGTAGTATAGAATAATATAATACAATAATAATCCAAATTAGGATATATCCAGAATATTTACATATTTTCTGTAAACAAGTAGTTGAAAAAAAAATTACTGTAATATAAACAAATATGAACAATATTCTATTATTTTAAAAATATATAATTTCTGAATTAAATATATTTTCATTTCATTTACGTAAATGATTGTAATATTTTAATAATGTCCAATATCCCATTTATTATTTTATAATTGAGTTTTAATCATACTTTAGTTTATAATTTCAAATAATTAAATGGTTTAAAATGTTAAAATACAATAAAATAATTAATGTAACGAGAATATTCCCCCTGTAACTGAAATTTAACTTTATTACTAATAAACAATTTGATTAATTGGAAAAAAGTCAGCGACACGCTAATTATGACTACATTGTGAATAGAGCAATAACTGTAAAATACTATAAGTTAATTTTTTAAAACAAATTTTAAAAGTTCGAAATATTAAAGACTTATACGAATAACAGTATTCTTGTAGTCTAGAATTTTTTATTTACTATAAATTGAATTAATTAATGAAAATTTACTCCCAGAAGTTATACAGGCAGTTTAAATTGAGTTGAAGTCAAAAAGAGCGCAAATAAAAATAAAATGAATTCCATTAGTTTTTTTTATTTAATTATTTTATAACTTTCCTATAATTTCAATTAAATATGTTAAACATATTTGTCATTTGTAATTGCTAAAAACCAATTGACAAGATTGTTACATGGAGAATTAATTGATTGTTATTAATTACTAGCATCATCAATGTCACCATATGAAATTATATTAATGATAATCAATACGATCACATATGGTGAGATATTTATATCATTCACTAAATATGAGCCATTATAAACTTCAAATCATTTATTAATATATGTAATTACACGAGCATATTAACTATTATACTAATAATTGCATTATTCAAGAAAGTTTTAAGAACGACAGAACTTTTTAAAAAATAAAACGATTTACTTTGTAGTTTTATGAATTAGTATTAGTATTCATAATAAGACATTTGACGATGTAGCATTTGGTGGTATTTTTAGATGTACTGTTGGTCTTCAAGATAAATTTTTAAAACATTAATATATACTTTTATTATATGTTTTAAAACATTAATATATACTTTTAAAAATTGCAAATTTCGCTGTATTCATACTCTTTATATAACAAAATCATAATAATCAGAATATTATTATGTTTATGAAATACTTATCATGCATCGTAGCAATTTTTGAAATAGATATTACTAAACAACTTCATGTTTTAAATAAATTATTTAAATAATTATTTTTATATGAACAAGTTAAACATAACCTAGAAAATTATTTTATATTTTTTAATCTAAGTCTAACAAAATTTTCATAGATGTATAAATTATTAAAATGAAATCGCATATTGTCAGACATGTAATTTTTTGATGTTTGTAATAAAGAAAATAAATTATAAATTATATATTTTTGAAAATATTTTAATTCAATAATTTATACTTTGTGAAATTCTATGATAATTAGGCAGTTATATAGCTTAAAACAATTAAGATAATTTACATGAAATAGATCTGATAATTAGATTTATTATAATTTAAAATTCTATTAATTTAATTTTAAATTTTCGGTATTTACATATTATTTTATTCACATTGAATGATTGAATTTCTTGCTTTTCCATTCTAGATGCGGTTCTTTATGACGATATTTTAAAAATTACAGGATGTACTGTACAGTTAATTTGTCACGAGACCAATTATAAAGTTTATAAACCACGGCAAGTTAGGTTTTCTGTTCTAATTATTTATCTTAATCATGCTTTTTGTGGAAAATAAAACGATTAATTCTATTAAAATATTTAGCTGCTGAAGTCATAGCAAAATATTTTAAATATTAAGATTATATATTCAAAAATATAAGCTTATTATGGTCTGATAAGTTATAATTTATTTTCAAGCTTTGCATGATATTGCCACGAAAATTGTTGTTATTTATAATATTCATTTATTACACATTTTCAAGAAGAAAAAGACAAATCGACAGAGATAAGTGTGTGAGTATATACGAATATATTTACTGAAATTTTATGGTATTCAGATAGGAAATATTTTTTTTCGATCGGAAACCATACGGAATCGTAGGTCATAGTTTATCTATAGATGTTCTAGATTTCTCTTTTAAAATAGGTACAAGATAAACAAATGTATACTAAATTAGCAATTTTAAATATTAAAAATTGTAAAAAACCTTTTTTTGTTTACTTTTCGGATTAAGCTCACTATATTTAGTACTTTTAGAATTAGACTCGCTATAGGCCTACTTGTACCCATCTCAAAGTAACGCCTACGATCTTTCCTTTGAATTAGATTTACTTTGGTCATCGGGAATCTTTTATTCTTTCTATATATTTTTTCATTTTGTTTGTACTGACATCAGCTATATCGCCCATCTCTAATTCTTCTCTAATAAATTGACTCCTTTTCTTGTCTGGAATATCTTGCGAATGTTTTCAGTATTTTCATTTTTCCGCTTCAGTTTTTCTTCCGTTTCATTTTTAGATCTGGTTTCACTTCCATGTTTTATAAGAGGTTTATATGTAAGCTTACCTAACTTTATAGTGTACGAAATATCTCTTTCCTTTCGTTTTTTTTAAAAATGATTACTTAATATTCTATTTATTCTTAAGAATTTTCGTTTTTATATCATACGGTTTTTAATTACTGCGACTTATAATGTCACTAACAAGTAAGACATTTGAATTATCTAACTTGTTGTATATGATAATAATTTATGTTTATTTTTATATTTTAACAGTCTTTTTTATTTTCTTCTAACGGTTACAGTTTTTTCTGTTAATAGAATATTTTTCATGTTGGAATACTCTATTCTTTAATGGGATTGAAAAATTTAACATTAGGTGGAATAATATGTAAAATATTTATTTATGATTCGTTTTCGGATTCGACAAAACTGTACGGTCAACTGCAAACAAAAACTGGATGAGTTTAGTTTTATTAAAATTTTAGTTTCATTTATATATCAATTTTTTCTTCTTTTAAATCATTCTTTTAATATATATAGTCTATATAAACAATAAATAACAGAAACGCCGCTTATTTCTATTAGTCCTGTATTTCAGGATTTTATTATATATTTAATAATATAATATCAATAATCAATAGACGTAAAATTAACCAAAGATTTAATATAAGATAGGAGAATTCTTGCTTTCAGTTAAATCAGTTCTAAGCAAACTATGGCCTACGGGCTGTATCGATTCTCGAGTTATTCATATAAAATAAATAGAATTAAGAGTCATACAGTATAATACAATTATATATTATTGTATTATACAACTATATATATATATAATTGTATTATACTGTATAATTATACCCTATTACTATTGTATATATATAATAGTAACAATGGTAAATCAGTTTATTTAGTATTTTAAATGTACTGTACGATACGATTGCTGCTATCAATATATATAACAGATGAGAATTTCCTCAAAGTGATACAAAATTTGAAATACAGTATAATATACTGTAATTCACTTAATGTAATCATGAATGTTCTTATCAATTGTTTAACGTTATCAGTTTGGTTATAGATAATATAATTTGCTAATAAGTAAGCATTTTTGAGCTGTATTTTCGCTCTTTCGGTCTTAATGTATAACTGATAATGCGCAATCATTGTCAGTTTTGACTGATACTTTAAACATTAAGCGTTTTAACCGTATTACAATAGTTAAAAGTGTACATTTCTTACCTCAATTATAACTTAGCTGTTATTAAAGATGAGACTGCAAAAACAATAGGCAACACTTGATCAATTACCAGTAATTAATAATAATAATAGATAACAAATTCTTTTTACCTCTATTTCCTTAATGTTTTACTTTTTTGTTTTCATATTGTCTAATTGGACCTTGCTTATAAATAGGAGTTATTATACTGGTGTAATTTCTGATTAGCAAAGAGAAGGTCTTAATCAAAGTGTAAAACAAAATAAAGATTAGACAATATGAAAACAAAATAGATAAATCTTCAAGATATACATTTTTAATTGTTTTTTAGTATCCTTTTAATGCCGAAATCAATAAAACAGGAATTTTCACTAATTGTAGTCATATTTACTTATTTTGCTTAGCAAATCAGCAAGCTATTATTACAGGCGAGTCCCAAAGTAATTACAATAAGCGGATTCTATTGCAATTGTATTAATCTCATTAATATATAAATTTGAATACGATTTATAACTATATTAGTTTAAATGTTTTTATAATTTTTTAATATATAACGTTGATATAATTTTTGCTATGTAATTTATATTTATTCACAATAAAAGCACTTAAAAGTAATAACTCTACATACCACAAATAAATAATAATTTATACTCATAATTTGTTAAATCGTTTTTAAGAAGTTCGTTACATTTAATATTGAAATTTCCACGATAAACATTATAAAAATAATGTGTATGATAATCTAAATATAATCTTTTAGCTTGAAAAAAGTTTTCCCAGAATTGTGTTAAAATCTTAAAGTTTTATAAGCCATAATCTGTATTTATGCCAGTATATATGTACAGTACATCGTATGTATAAAGATATATTGACATCACTGGTTTACTCACTGACATGAAATGTTTCAGTGAAAACAAACTCCTTACAGAAAACCGAAATGAAGAGAACAGAAGAGAGCGTCAAGTATCTTATAAGAAACTCTGAAATGCCAAAGGAATAAAGAATCGGACATACAAGTTTATTCAGAATAATTCATCCAATTTCAAATAACTATATTTCATAATTTAACAAATACAGAATGGGGTAAACAGTACAGCATTGGCCACTTAAGGAACTGACATAACAGAAAAAGTAAATCGAGAAATACTTTAGTCTTCTTACTGACGAATTTTTTTATGGCCTTTCTACTGCCAACATCTAGAAACTATAAGCGTCAATCGGTAATCGTTTAATCTAAAATGTTCCTTATTTTACGAAAATGCAAAACTGTATAGTTATTTCCCACATGCAATGACAGAAAAACACGGGATTTTGTGACTGACCTACTGACGGCAAAAACTTATATTAATTAATACTACCATGCAATATTTCCAGAATAGATTTTATATGACTCTTATTAAAGGAGTAAATTTGAAATGTTTAGTTAATATGTGGTGGTCAATAACTGTACCGTTTATCCTACTCAACCAAATAATAAACTGTTTTGTCTCTTACCTTACAAGCGTCCTATGTGATTTTCCATAGTCACAGCAACATCAAGACGATAGTAAAATTCCTCTATACTCTCACCAGCTTATCCGCCGTTATTGACTATAAAAGTTACAATGCTATTTTTGAGCTTCTTTTGGACTTACGTTAAGGATGCTCTATTTATATTACTGTTGTCTACAACCCTGAATTCGCTCAAATATCACATTGTTATTGCTGTTTATCTTTTGATTGAAGCATCACTAATAACTCTATATTTGTTAAATTCTAAAACCTAGTCTTTTAAAGTCGGATGGATCATTTTACATAACCCTTGTATTCCATGATACAAAAAGTCAGTTTAACCCTTTGCTCATTCAAAACAAAATGGCTTCAGAACGACTGATCTGCTCATTTTAGATAATTTTTACTATTATTAATTTACTAAGCCTTATTTTTTCAATTACAATTTCTTTTGCCTTGCTAATGATTATTTATTTATAAAAATTTTTTATAATTATATTAGAACTTCTCTCCCCGAGCGCTTACGGCAACCCAATCCCTCTCCGTTCACTTCGCCCACTTGTTTCCAGTATAGACTATTCATAATAAAAGAGAGGTTGAGACGCGCGTAATCAGCCCAAAACGTGAACGGCAGACGGACGAGCGCCGCCATCTGGCAATTCTATACGGTCGATAATGAAGTTTGCTACGTCTAGAATGGCGGGTAGACGATCGGCTTAAACTTCTTCACATTTTTTTGTGTTTGGGGTTAAAATTATTTTATTAAAATAATGATTATTTAAAGCATTTACGAATAATATTGTAAAGAAACAGATGATTTTAATCCAGAAATTATTTAATTAGTTAATTTTTTAGCAAGTGATGTAAAGTGCCTATAGAATTTACATATATTTGTCTTCATATTAGCTTATCTTAAGGTAGGTTTGTTCTTCCACGGCATCTTCTACCATCAACAGCATAATACATTTGTAAATTTTCTAAAAATTAATTTTCCGAGTTGCTTTCAAATTTACATAAGCCATTACTTCCCTCAACAAAAGTATGAGGTGTCCTATCGTCCGATCGTACGGTAGGAGACACAACGCTAATTAAAAATGGGTGTACTATAGATTACCACCTATGGAATTTCAGGACTTTGATTATATATTTGAACTCAGGGGACCGAGACCAGTTCAACGGTACCCTATTTTTGGACCGGAGACGAAAAATAAAAAAGTTATCATACTTTTTCACTTACCATACTTTTTTAATGCTCTCATGAAAACGGCACCATAGTTGCTAGTACTGCCATCTTGCGGTAAAGTCTGCAAACCATGACGTCGAACTACGGTCACCTCCAGTAGGGTTAAACACGCGATACGAGAGCGGAGAGAGCGACGCGACTTCTGATCATCGCGCGATCGCCATTTCGGTTACTGTTACTTATGGCAGCGAACATGGCGGCCGTTTCCCACTGTTCGTGCTCCTGACTGACCTCCCGGAGGGGAGCCGCCGGCAGGCCGCTATGTGCTAAACGTCACTAGTTATTGATTCACGGTAGTTCTTGAACAAAGTAAAAAAAGGGGAAGAGAACGTCTACTAAAGGCAATTTTAACGGCAAGCGACGCGACTCCCGATCGCGATAGCGAGGCCGACTTAGCGGAGAGAGCGACGCGACTCCCTATCATCGCACGATCGCTGGAATAAAGTATGATAACTTTATTATTTTTCGTCTCCGGTCCAAAAGTAGGGTATCGTTGAACTCGTCTCGGTCTCCTGAGTTCAGATATATACTCAAAGACCCGAAATTTCACAGGTGGTAATCTATAGTATCCCCTTAAAAATAATTATTTAGTGTTATTAAACATCCTATAAATACTTTTAAACAGTTTAATTTGTTTATTTACCTTTCTTGGTAACCCTCGATGTTAAATGTATCCGCCATTTTTTCAACAAATTTCCCGTGTGTCAATGCGCGACGTTCACTGAAGTCACGTGATGTTGTGAACGAGCTCTGCAAGGTCCTTTACTTGGACTTAAAACGTCAAACGTGTACTTCTGCTTAACGTACAAGTTTAAAGTTTGTACAGTACTTCCGCCTCAACCTCTCTAAAAATTTCAATACTGTATGTATACTTCAGTGGCGCATGGTCAATAAGCGCAATTGACTGGAGCCCTCATTAACAGGCGGCTCCAAACAAATGTGTCATTAAAAGTATTTTCCTTAAAAAATTTCTAAGAATAAAAGAATCTAAAGTCAACACTGTACACGGAATCTAAAGTCAACACAACAACCAAATTCAAGTTCGTCTTGATCTCATAAAGCTATAACGCGTCACTGCCACGACCAACTACGCAATGTTCAGTGGTTTTATCCACTCGGCCACTGGAGGACGCTCGAATACGAGTATTTACTACAAATTTCCAAATTGAATCTTTGTCATCAATGTTCACAAATTTATTCATAATTCCGAAAAACTTCATAACATTGGATTGAATTTTTTTTATTAACTACACAGACATATTTTCCTTTATTTCTTAAAATATTTATTTTATTTTTAGCAATAATTTTTTTTTTATAAAATTAAAAATTTCGATTAATATTTTTAATCAAAGCTTAATTTTCTCTCAGTAAAAGTTTATAAATATCCATTTTGTTTCTCCTGATTAAACACTCTTCTACAATATCCAGAGTAGTTTTATTACTCTTGCAAGACTTTGCATTAACATCGCAGCCGGCATCTAACAGTATTTCACAATTCTCGTAAAACTGCTGTCAACAGAGTACATCAGAGGGGTATCCACAAAATTCTGCTTATTGATCTCAATTTCTGGATGCTTTAATAAAATAGACACACATTCTGTGTAACCTCTTTCTGCTGCAATGTGCAAAGCTGTGTTTCCGTTAGGATCTTGAGCATCCGCGTCATTTCCTTTATCTATTAATCTTTTTATGATTCCGCATGCGTTTTTTTTAACGGTGTAATGTATCGGTACATTCGAATCCGTCTCTTAAACCAGTGTCAACATAGCAATTCAAAATCGCTAGAGCTGTACAGAAGTCACCATAATTTATGGCGATGTCTAATGGCGTTTCTTCTAGATAATTTCAAGAATTTACGACAGGTTTCTCATCTACCAAAATTTCTATAACTTCTACATTCTCTTTCCTGCTTTAAGCTACGATATGCAATGGAGTGTTGCCCCAAGTGTCTTTCTGTTGAAGGTTACATCTTGGCATTGCATCTTTTAGTACATTCTTAATTTTCTGGTGTGAGGTGTTTTTGTTAGAGCAAAATGCCCTCGTTAATACGTGCAATGACGTACTATCCGATATTTTATCCTGTATATTGAAATTTGTCTTCCGATTTTCTAGAAATAATCAAATTACATGGTGTTGATGTTGATGGAGCTCACGCAAGTGCGTAGAGCCGTAATTCTCTAAATATTACACTCGTTTACATCAGTTTGAGCAGATAATAAAGCTTGTACGATGTTCACGTACAAGCTTTATTATCATAGCCTCTTTTAGTCGCTTGTATCAATGATACTTTATGTGAAAATGCTTCTTCAGCATTAAAATCAATTCCATAATCGAGCATCTCTGTCACTTTGTCAATGTTATTATTACGTATGGCTTCATGAAGTGTTGCCAATTTATGATCTATTTCTGCAAAACTTAATTTATACTGATTGGTTTATTTGAAAATGTAATTGGAATTAAACCTCCGATTATCTTGAGAAAGAATTAATGTCCTGTGAATTAAATGATAAACGTGAGATTTCAGACTTGTAGAGTGAAGATGGTTCCTTAAATTGTATGTACGACCAGCGTCGTAACTAGTCTTTTATGCGCCCGGTGCGAGCTTCTGTAACTACGCCCCAAAACTACGATATAAAACTTAGTCCAGGTCATTTCTACGCCCTCCAGGGTCTGCGTCCTGTGCCTGGGCACCGCTGGCACCGTCCTAGTTACGGCACTGTGTACGACATTTTGAGAATTAATGCCATTGTCGCTTTTTCGCTGTAGCAGGACTAATAAATTTTCTTCAGATTAATCTATAAATTAACACTTGTTTTTATTACAAAACAATATTGTTCGTAACAATGCCAACAATAAAGAATATTTCAGATATGTTAAGATTTCGACTTGATAAAGAAAATTTATGATGATTTATCATAAACAATAAAACAATGCATTTTCTTCGTAATGCGCAGTCTTCATATGAATTATGCATTATGGTATTATGCATAGGCATGACATCCGCAGAAAAATTTCCAAGGGATTTGGTTTGGTTTTATTCGTATACGGCAATGCAACACGTTGGCAATTTGCCAAAAGGGAACTGTCTTCCCGGAGGTCTTTTATGAAAACTTGGCCTATGTTTAACTGCTATTAACATGAAGAAAACCCGGAAAACTCCATGTGGCCAGCCCGTTGGCGAGGCGCAAACCCACGACTAGTGGCTCGTTATCGTATGGACAAAAACGGCAATTGCCTGGAGCCCAAACCAATCTTTGATAAGAAAATATTTTCTCAAAAATTCTTTCGAAAAAAAATGTCTGAAATCAACACTGTACATGGGTTTCCTACTTCAAGTACACCTGGGACCCATGAAGCTATAACTCTCCCAGTGGCGTGCCGTGACATTTGATGATAGGGAAGCTGTGTTTCTGTAAGAAGCCGACTTACAGGGGCAATCAATTAATTGCGCGTCAGGGCCCGTTCGTATTCATTTGTTCGATAAGCTAGTAAAAACCGTATACTTCTTTAAATGTATTTTTAATAGATTATCTGACGTCTTATTAATAAAGTTCAATATAATTACCTCCGTTATTAGATTCAATAAATTTCCCTATGCCCTCTAAATGCCAATTCTTGCTTTGAGAAAAAACATATAACATCTATTAATTTAGATATATCTATTAATCGTAATTATCTCGTTATAATTTTCAATATTTATTTTATATTGTGTACCAATGTTAAATTCTATTCTATTTTGATTTCTAAATTGCTTCAATTTTACGAAAGAATCGTCATTCGTCATAAATTTTATCGTCAAAATGTCGAATTTTTTTGTTCACGTATTTATATTTAATTTAGGCATTGGTCTTTCTCTTTTAATAATGTTTTCTTTTTCATTATATGGTCTTGAGCCAAAACTTTTTTAAAATAAATTTTTGAATCACTAGCCACGATATAAGGGCTAAAATTAAAATTATCAGAAAAACTTACTTGGTAAAACAAAATGTGTGACGAATATACATACCTAGTACAAAAAATTCTTCAATTGTATGAATATACTTTTAAAGAAACATAATTAAATATAACTTTGTGAAGAAACGTACATAAAAATAACAAAATATTCTTTACTTTTTAAATCTTAAAACAATCCACTTAGTGAAATAGCTCCCTACGAGTGGCTAATGAATGGAATCAGAGACGGTCCAGGTAGGTGTGTGCGTGCCAAATCCCGAGGGTGCCGATACCGGTCAATGCCAAATGCATCTTTTGTCGCATCACTAGTATATCTCAAAGGACGCGACAGGGTTGTTGTAGATTTTAAACGTTTCTCACCGTAGCTGTAAAAATATAAATATGTTAAACTTAACAGATTGTCCGTCGTTCGTTTTCTAACTAATTCGTTTTAAGATCGAGTGTTCACGGAAATTTCCAAAATTTACAACTTTTTGGTCACTCTCATTGAACTGGAAAAATTGCTGTCTTTATTACATCTAATATTATGAAGAGATCAGACCCCACTGTACTCGGCAAGAGATTGGTTCGGTTAAGCTTCTGTTTAAGTAAAATTTCGGCTCTTTCATCAGGGTTTTATTATGTTTCTAATTCCCTAATCGCTTAATTATTTAACTACTACTTAAGTAGAAATAAGTTGAAACCGGTTACTTTGTACTTGAATATCTGTAGTCTTGGGAAAGAAGTGGAAAGAAATTTTTATGACAACCGATACATAAATCGTAAATTTAAGGAAAATAAATTCTAGAGCTTTTTTTGTACCATTGTGTGTCTCATTCATTAAATTTGGTTGTAAATGATGCTGCCAAAGTAACAGTTAATTTTTTTAACACTGTACTAGAATTGTACACGTTTTTTCTCCATCCCCTTACAGCTGGGACGTACTAAATTGTAATATCATCGGTTTAACATTGAAATCCGTTAGTAGTATAAGATGGAAGAGCAGAATAAACGCGGAATAAATATATCAAATATTTTAATGGATTTTTTTAAAACTCCTGTCAACTATACAAAACTATCATAAAAACATGCCAGTAAATTCCTATCGGTTGGGTTAAGTTATAAATCTAGTCTAGGGTGGGCAACCTTTTTTATGACATGGGCCAGAATAAATTTTACGTTTTTTTCGCGGGCCGTAGTAGTTAATTGACGCCTTCTTGTGACTTGTAATTTTTTTAGTCTGCAAATATGAAATAAATAAATAAAAAGTTAATTACTACATTTATTTCTCTTATCGTTTTCGAAAATTACAAAAAATTGGAAAAATAACTATTAATTAGTTATTTTTCCAATTTCAATAATCTATTAAAGATCTCGCGGGCCGGATAGAAACTTTTCGCGAGCCGTAGCTGGCCCGCGGGCCGGGGGTTGCCCGCCGTTGATCTAGTCTACTCGTGATTCGCATAATCGGGCGAGGGCGGCCGAATATCTAGCAGGCAGGCGGCTAACAGCCCACAACCGGTCCGGGATATAAAATTGGACGCTTTACGCGTGTGTTGCTTCTACCAGCTAAACCGGGTGAGGTTGGTGCTCTGTAAACCGCATGTGCCAATGCCTGTATAATCTGGCTGATTGGAAACAACTGGTTTCGACATTCCTTCCGCCACTGAATTATTCGAATATACAATAGCAATCTTATCGGTTTTTTTCACATGTAGTATAGAAATTTGTAAAAGATACATAATGCAGTTATAATAAAATATTAATTTTAATTAATGCAAAGTACGTTAAAATATGAAAATTTATATGTTTATAAAATACAAGGGAAGGTCATTGGAAGGTGGAATCGGCGCTTCCATCGCTTCCAATGACGGCCATAATGTAAACTAAGTTCAGATCCGTTTCGAAATGCATCTCCGCACTCAAGTGAATCGAAAAAACACTTTTATTCAAATCACATAAAACAATTTCCTTTCATATTTTTTCCCCATCAAAACCGAACTTTGTATTCCAGGACAAAAAACATTTGTTTTTTAAAGTCGGTCGAACATCACGATTTTTTGAAAGTCCTACAGAAAAATGCTCCATGTCCACGGTTATGTGGTTTACTTCGCTCGCTCGTCCATGGGCTTGGTCCACTTGTTTGCAATATAGACTATTCGTAATGAAAATTTCGTGACGATTTATCGATTTCCAGTGCAGTCGTTTCTACTTTTTCCCCGTGACTGGAAAAATGTGTCTTGACGACTTTAAGCTAAGTATTATATATATATATATATATATATATATAGAGAGAGAGAGAGAGAGAGAGAGTAGATTAAACTGTTATAAATTATAAATAAAGCAAATACTATTTAAACAGAATAGTTATAAATTATAAAAGTTTGCAATTAGAACATCTCAACACGACAGAGTCGAACCTCCGAAGGCAGTAAGAGATGAAACCATTACTATGCTATACATTAAGAAAGGCATTTAAAAAAATAAAACTGTAAAGCGTAACATTTAAATGTTAGTCAAACTAGAAATTTAAAGTCAGACATTAAATAAAAAATAATAATTTATTAAATAATAAATTTAGTACTATGAAACACAGTTTCGGCTTTTCACATAAAATTAAAAACTGCGTTCTTATTTAATTAAATTATAACTTTTAATTTTAAAATAAATTCTTATTTTATACTTTTGATTTATATACTATAAAAACATAAATAAATACGCATTTATTTTAGAAATATTATTTTGAAATATCACATATAGTTTTTCGAATAGTGTTGTATTTGTTAACGACATATGCTGTTGATATGTTTATTTCTAGTTTGTACAGTAAACGTATTTAATTAATATTAATTTTTTATAAAAACTTTTTACAAATTTTTTAAATTACAAAATAATTTATAAGAATATCTTTTGAACTGCAAAATATTTTAAAAATTGGATGTGTTAAAATGCTGAAAATTGATAACGTATTTTCGAATGAATTTTTAAACAAGAGCCATTAAAAGTTGAAACTGTAATATAACCAAATATTACAAATTAATGTAAATGTTTTTTGTGCCTAATATCAATATAATTAAATAAATATGCATTAGTTGCTATTAAAGTATTTTCTCATTGATTTTCTTTCTACGTATCTCAAAAACAATTTATTAGAGTATATTCTAACATCAATGTTTAAAAAAAATTATATTTGATAAAAATAATGTGATTGAAATTTCATATAATAAATATAACTAGAAATATCAACTTTTAGATTTGTTTATTTTTTATAATTAGTTTCCTAAAAATTAAAATATTTTACAATGAATAAATTTGTGTACTTTTCTGTTTCTGCAGATTTCAAAGATTCACAAATTATCGTCTTATTAATATATAAAATCTAATTCTACTTTAAAAACAGAACTAATTTCTTATGTATTAAAAGAGTGAAATAATATAAATTGTAATGTTCTACTTTAATTAGTGCAACGATTTGTCTTTCTTAATCTTTTAAAATATAAAATAATTTAAAAAGTTTAATAATTCTTTATTTCCGATGAAAAATATTTACTTATGTTTTGTTATATAAGTTAAGAAAATTAAAATGTCGCGCAATTATTTTCTTACGATTGATTTAATATTTTAAACATTAATAAATCTTGTCTGCTAAACTTTGAATTGGCTGTATCAATAATGGGTGAAAGAAAGTGATTTAAAATCATCACGAATGTTTAAATTTGTTAATGTTGAGCTATAAAACACTCGCAATCGAATATCTTTATGGATTCCTAATCTTTCTGTCTTCTGATAATCAAAAGATAAGTCAATGAGAAGAAGATAGGTGGGACTTTTTGTCAAGCGTTAAGATATCGTTTATAGTACATCCTCTCAATTTTGTTCATTTTATGGCATGTGTCGTGGGGAATAAAGATTGAAGTTCTCATCTACATTGCCTCAGTTAAAAATATCCAATATGAACTCAAACTTCGTTCCCTCACAATTGACCTTCCCCGAAAAACAAGTCATTCAATAATTTGTTTTCGTACTGCCTTATAACCATGATGTATTATATATATATATATATATATATATATATATATTGTATGTATAAAATATTTATATTTATATAGCATAGGAGTTTACAATAACAAAATATTTCTCGTAAATTTTTATCTTTTTCAAAATATAACAATCTTTAATTTAGTATTCAGATTTATTTCACTTACAAGATTACGCGAATTAAGATTATGTACTTAAACAAGTTAATTAAAATAGCCGAACAATTTAAACTGATTTAAAAATCCTTCGAAAAATCTAAATCGTAAAAAAAACTTCGTGTCGCACTTCTGGAATACAAAATTTTACTTCCAGAATAAATTAGTGGAAATGCAGTATATATTTTATTTAAAATCTTGATTAAAAAGTCTATAAATGTATTTTTTTAACGAACTTTTTACTGGATGATATTGGTAGAGGATATTACGATATGAAAATTAAAAATTTAGATATTGATACATCGTACCATTTCTATATTAATATTTTCGAAGACTTTGCAAGAACTTTATAATATTAAAATCAATTTCTCGTAAGTGCGAGATAAAATTAATAATTAATATTGAGGACTCGAAAAATAATATAATATTTATAAATATATGGAATACATTTTCAATATGCAAAATTTGTTTAATTAGATTACGGCTTATTATTCTAAAAATTATAAAATAGTAAAATCTCTCTTAAATGTTAAAATACAATTATAAAAAATGGTACAATAATTACAAATATTATTTACATGAAACTAAAATTATAATCAAGAAATTCTTTGTGCATTTATTGGCTAATTTAACTAATATTAATTTCAATTAAAATCAAACAATTTAGGAATCCAATTAATATAATTACATAAAAATTAATTAGGTATAATTAAATAAAACCAATTAGTTAATTTCAAATTATTTCTATGCATTACATAATTTCGGAATTAAGTTCATTAAAATGTTATAAATTAATTTGATTAATTTACAAAAAATTCAATGTTTTGCCGTATATATTCCTCATGCCTTTGGAAAAAAATCATCAAAATTAACTCACTGTTAAATTGGCAAATATTAAATCTTTCTATTATTATATCAAAATTTTAAGCTAAGCTGTGGTCGATGAAATCTAATAATTATCAAGTAATCCCGTTAATATATTTATCTATTAGTTTAAACCGATATTTAAGAGTGCTTATATTTGTAAGGACGATTCCGTAGCAACGTCCAGTATAATCCTTTACTAATTAAGATAGCAATTGCTTAACGAACCTTACGATCAATCTATTCAAACTCGATCAGACGCAAAGCGAGTTATCTCGGACAATAATTATAAACTAATATGAATATTTCGCTTATGTTTGGAAATTCGACAGATACGAAGCATTTTTATTTTCATTAAACATAAAAGTATAAAATAAAGAAAAAATTAAACGAATTTCATAAAAAGAAATTAACATTTCTGCAAGTTTTGTACAGAATTTTATTATCGTAAGAAGTCAAGCGTTCCGCCAACTGATTAGTTGTATCGTTGTTATATATGCTTGCACCGTGCAGAAAATTTGCAGAATTAATTACAATGTGGACAATTGGGATAGTTTATTATTCATTTATGTTCTAACCGCAAAGCTCGTTCTCAATAAATTGTTAAGACAAGCAATTTAATTAGGATTGAGAAGCTAATTAATACATAATTTTCACCAGAAGCTCTTTATTAAACACCACGACACATATTTATTTATTTAAAGGATCGATTTTTTCCATTTCTAAAACTCACTAAGGCTTCTTAATTGCTAAATTCTATGTTAACAATGTAGAAAGGTGATATTTCATTCATCTACACTAGTTTGTCTAGTCGATGATGGTTGTCAGGGCAACGTCTTCCTCTTCTCTGGATGAAAGACAAATGGAAGTTTTCTGAGAAGCAATTACTGAAAATATGCAATTCTTCCTTTATCGCAATTTATAATATTTAAGATATGAAAATTCTGTTAGATTTTCGCATTAATTGAAAGATATCATGATCAATGTAGTATTAAATTTTATTTTTCGGGTCTGACTGCACGATTATATATATATATATATATATATATATATATTTAAATCTAGCGCTTCATAATTGAAAGAAAGTCGAAGAAAAACTGAAAAACATAAATAAACTAACGTTTTTAATTTTAAGAGTAAAAATATCACAATAAAAACTTGTCTAGAGCAGGTGTTGCAGTTTGTACAATAGAAAACTGCGAGAAACATTCGATGTCAGTTGGATGCTTCGAGCATTTAATTTCGATCGATTTTATCTGTTAAGTATTTGCATCCACCTTCTTTTACCCAAAATTTTAAATTACATTATTTAAAAATACCACACGATAAACGTTTCTAATAAAAATGTCAAAAAATCCGATTAAGTTATTTTCTATTTTAAATAAATAAACGAGAATGTTCTTAAAGTAATTTTTTTTAAAAAAACTTTCCAAGACTAAAAAGAAAATTCAAGTGAATTCTAGGGTAAGTAAAACAAGTCTTCTAATATAAAATTTCTAAAGCATTTTATGTATTTTTATTGATTGATTAATGTATAAAGAACAATACAATGGAAAATAGAAAGTACAGAGATCATTTGTACCTTTCATTCTTTATTATTGTCTACGGAATGCATTTCTATATCTGAACTTGTGAATGTTTTGTTTCGGATTTCATCTTATGTTATATCATTTTTTTTCAATTTCCTGTTTACAAGAAATTCTCAATAAATCACAAAGTTTTAAAAATATTTGCGCTATTTTATATCGACTTTTTGTATCCTTTTAAACCCATCTGATTAAATTGTTCTTTTATACCGCAAATATAAACTTCACTCAACTAAAAATAAAAAATGAAAAAATTAAGGATTAGAACTTAGTTCAATATTTATCTTTAAAAAAAAGGGAAAATAAATCGCAAAGACTATCCGAAATAAAATAAACTTTGGAATTTCAAGTAAATTTTACGTTGTAAAATACGGTTTTAGTTTCTTGATCTGCGAGGATTTTCGTTTCAACTTAACTTAATCTCGGTGATTTTGAAAAATTATAACTTCAGTTAAAATTTTTATTAAGTTTATATAGTAAAATTTAACTCGAGAATTCTCAAATCCTATGCTTTTCTAACCAGATTTAAAATAAATCAAATCTCGAATTCCAGATGTGTTGGACTATATATTCACGTAAATCCAATTCTAGGTATATCTTCCGGCAAATAATGAGAGATATCAAGCAAGAAAACATATAAATCAATCAAACGGCGACATCACTCTTATCGGAAAATGCTTGTTTGGTTATGGAAAGGTAACCCATAAAACTCACTTTGTACAGGAAAGAATTTTGCACTTAAAGAACTATGTTAGGAAGGAAACATTTTTAGATACTAGATTAGTATATGATATAAACCAGTATCCATTTATTTTAGAAAAACCTTAAAATTGGAGACGAAAGAAAACATCTGTTATATATCTACATTAATTGAATATCGGTTTAAATGCCAACTAAGATTGAAAGTTATATAAATAAGCTTAAATGTCTAATAAATAGTTCATTTTAAATTACTAAATACATTTTTTACAGTATAGAAAAATTGTTCTAAACTTAGAAAGACGAAACAAAGAAAACAAATTTCATTAAGAGTATTGGATTTCAGAAAATAGATGAAACGAGACAAGATAATTCTACTTTATCATGAATAGAAATTGGATTATTTTCATTTTCAATCATTCATTCAGATAAAAGACAGTACTTAATATTGATTTATGAAAATTTAATGTTATGAATAAATTAATTTATCAAAATTAAACGAAATAATTTGCATATAAAAATCAAATTTTCTGCATGATTATTAATTGTGGCCATGGAAAATTGTAGATAAATATAATACTTCAAATTAATTTACGATTAAATAAATACGGAACCGAATATTTATAATGTATAACGAATAAAGTTATACTTTATCGATTTTGTCCATTTAAGCTTTTTATAAAATTCGAATTTCTGATAAAGATGAAAGATAAGAATTTCAACGGTTATCCGGTGGCGATTGATTCTTTCGATATAACCTTCTCACGTTTAGCAATTCAGACCTGATCTTGACGTAATCACGACAAAGGTGAGACAAGATAAAGTCGTTAAATGAGAATAGAGTCTCTTTCTCTTTATCTGCTCTTGTTACGAAAATTTTTGACATATCTTTTCACTGGAATTTAGTTATTTAAAAATGTTTTAAAAGAAAATATAATTTAAATATTTTAAATATTAACATTTTAATATATCATTTATGTAAAACTTTTGAAAATTTGGCATTATATTAATAAATGTTGCTGTGTTTATTATAAAGTAATTTGTGAATTTTAATTTCTTTTGCATTACGGGAAAAATAAAAGGAAAGAAAATATGCTACAATTTTAAAGCGTTATTAATTTTGACAGTAATTTTTCATTAACAAATAAATGCTAAGTAAATCGGAAAGTGTCATAACCTATTTAATCTTCAAATATTTTAATCCTATATACTTAATGTCTAATTTAATTCTTATATTATTTCAATTTATACAGAAAATTAAATTTCCAACGAAATTTTACTATAAATTCCTACGCGTATCGATTATTAACACATTCGAATTATGAATCAAGCCTAACTTTTCAGATTTATTATTTAATTAAATCTATCGTTAATTAATTTTGATCAATAGTCTTACTTTAAGGTGAATAAACTGAAAAATAACATATATTAGTAATTTTTTTTAGTATACTCGTTTATATAGTCGAATTATCTTCTGGTTCTATATATTTGAATAAAAATGATAAAATTTAACAACTGTTTGTAGAAATTAAATCATTACGAATGTTATACTACCGAAATGATTTAACACTACATACCGTTTTCATTTTATTTGCTTAAATGGATGGATAACACTAGAATTTTAGAATTAAAGGCATAAAATTTTTATTATTTAGAGATATTACAATTTTTTTACGAGGTGTCAAATCCTTTTTCAATTGTTAACCAATGCTTGATTATCGAGCAGACTGACTAGGCTATAGCCTAGGGAACACGAATTTTTCGTTTAATCTTTTCTTTTTGGTCTGCTAGAAACTAATAATGTAACGAATATTCGGTTACTACCGGTATTCGGCCTATTCGGCCTATTTTTTGCTATTCGGCGAATACCGAATATTTAAATCACTATTCGGCCGAATACCAAATATTTAATCACTATTCGGCCGAATACCGAATACCTAAGAACAGGAGTAAGAAATAACAAAACTGTTTTTATACAGTAAATAATCATTAAAAATTAATCATTTTGGTAACTTTTATTAATGCTGAACATTAAATTATCATTATTAAGGTTAGTAAGAAATAGCATCTAACTCTATTAAATTATTTCGTAATTAAATAATATTATAGCCTTTATCTAGCCCGATATCTTATGGCATTGATGGCGTGTAGGTTAGAATGTATCGGGCATTAATGTTATTGTTTAGTTAATTATGTTATATTCGTATTCGCGTATATTTTAATATTTTTTACGATATTTTAAAATGATTTACGAAAAGTTTTATTGAAACTTATCGTATTTAATGAAAGAATTATTTATCTATTTCTAGAAGATGAGTGACTAATATATAAATTATTTTATAAATAAAGCAAAGAATGAGCATTTCTCATTATATACAAAAGATAACATTTGAAATCATGTTAATTTTAAAAATATTGACAAAAACAATAGCAACAAAATATCACAAAACTTCACAAATAGAAACCCCTAATAATATATTTGAACTGTTCCACAACTGGGGAGAAACTAGACCATACGTCCCTACTAAAGTATATCCTTAGGGTACTATTCAGTCTACAAATACGCAGTAAAAACAAAATTTTAGTGCTTAATTAAAGAGTTAAAAAGATCGATTGTAAATAAAATAACTTATAAGTTATAACTTACATCTTAATATGTTGGTATTAACAACATATTAAGATTTTCGAATCAACTGCAAACAACTGCCGAATCATATTGGGCTATTTACGGCTATTACATAAATTATAAACCAATTTGGCACTAGAGGTAGACGCTAGACTCCATCTCATATTAACTTTAATAATTATAATTTAATTAATTTAAATAATTTAGACCTACTGGAAGAAAAAATCGTAGTGACAGCGGGCCAATAGAGAGGAGGATGCGCGACCCTTGCCATAATATGGTTTGCGTGCCAATTTTCGTATGTGCGTTAATCAAGCCGAATAGTTTGGCCGAATATTCGGCCATTCGGCCACGCTCCTGACCGAATATTCGGTATTCGGCCACACTCCTGGCCGAATATTCGGTATTCGGCCTGAGCCGAATACACTATTCGTTACATCACTACTAGAAACATATTGTGTTCATAAAGAAGTATGGTAGTTGTTTTTACAACAGTTTACCGAAATTAATTCTTCTAAAATTGTATAATTTCCTATTACAAAAATACAAAAAAATTAACGCTAGGGCAAAAATGATTTTTGTAAAAGCACACAAGATGTTAGCAGCATGCAGCGCTCATAACTCTAAATCAGGCACTGTTATTAACAATTACATAACTTTGATTATATATATTCTACATCTAGTTACATTTATTACAATATTAAACATTTTTTATACTAAAAAAAAAAACCAACACTTTAACTATTTTATATTCTCATTTCAGTTCCATGTAAACTCCGCTCAACGAAGTTCTACGTTGATTCAGTTCGTGCTTTAATCGGTTTATATATTATGACTGTGTTTCCACTAAAACTGCAGAAATTTAAATCTATATAATTATTTCTACCAGAATTTCAATTTATTGCAAAATTTTAATTATTAAACTTTTAGAATTTAGTAAAATAAAATGATTAATTATTTTATTTCTAGCAAGAACGGTACTTTCACTTCCCAATGATTTCGTATATATTCATATAGATTTTATGAATTAATCTATGTGGAAATAATCAGAGACAAACCATTAGGGTAAAATATCATTAACCTGGAAATTTTGATTTATTTTCATGTTCCATATTAAAGAATAAACTCAGCTTAAATACAAAACTGTTTTATTAATATGCGTGTATATATATATATATATATATATATTTAGGTAGTCAGAAAGTATTCATTAACGATATTTCAAGTAGCATTATTTCTTCTTGTAAGCTTAAAAAATATAAAATAAATAATAAATAATGAAATAAAATATGCGTATCGCTACCTTGAATATTTTAGTCCTTAAAATTAGATGCATTCTTTCACGCTGTAAATTATCTTCGGTACATAACATTTATTCAAACTCAATGAAACATTATTGATTTAAAAAACGAATTAAAATTCTTACATTGTATTTTTTCAACATTATATATAAATATTTGCATTAACAAAATTTTAATATTTACCAAGTAAAATAATTTAACAAAGCTTATTAAATAAATAATTTACATTAACTGCGTTTTTTAATTTAAAAAATTTTAAATAATTAGCAATTCCTATAACACTTCCTCCAGTGGCATTTATAAATAAATAATTAACTCAAGTTATTTCAAAGAACTAATTGCAAGCAATAAATGTCTACTCATTTATCCAAGTTTTTATATAGTTTAAGTTATATAAATAATGAATAATTAATAACAATTTTTAAATAATTATGTAGTGTTTTCTGGCGGAATGTTTTATGTAATATAAAAATTTTATTGTTTTTAATTTATATTTTTAATGTGTAAACTCTCCAAAGATTTCTTAAATATTAAAAGGCAATTTTCCAACTTTTATATTTTCTAATTTTCTAACATTCGTCAATCTATTTATAATTAATTAACAGATACTTGTTTTCAACTGTTGAAATTCGTCAAAACTTTCAAATTTTTGACGTAATATTTTCTTAAAGTAGACGTAGTTTAACTAATAAGACGTAATTTGAAAGGTGAAATCCATTAATATGCGATTTGATGATCGATAAATCGAGGCAAAAGCAATCTTCGAGGTAAAACTTCAAATTGTCAGAAAAATTTTAAATTTGCCAAGTCGCAAGTAAAATAGAAGGAAAAAATTTAAAGTGTCAAAAGTTACTGTACATTTAAATGCATTTCTTATTTAATTATACGGGAAAAATTCAACAAAGTTAAAAGTTAACAAGCGCCAATTTCCAGATCTACCAATTAAAACCAAATGTATAACAGCTGTTAAAGTATAACCGCTTATCGATTTAATATCGAAGATTTTTCATGGTTAGGAAATATAAAGTGAATTTCGAGCAAAAGAAACGCGTCATCGATTCGATATCTCGTCAAAATGAAGACAACTTTTCTCTTTCTGCCTTAAATTCACAGCTGGAAGCTGTTTGCGGGTCGAAACGGTTATGACTGACGTAAACTGTTATTCTCATCGGCATTTCTATCCCATCAACACTTTGGAAATTTTTGAATCGAATTTTGTACGATGGGATGAGAGCCAAGGTTAGAAAATAAAAATGACGGACGTGACATCAATTGCTCTGTAGAGATATGCTTCATTTCCACATATTTCTCCAGTTTGTAGATAATCTGATGTTCGATTTGTCGGTAGAACGCCAAAGGCTTTCAATATATACTTCTGTAGCGCAATTTAACTCGAATTGTTATTAATAAGAAAGCGCGCAACTATCTTTACAAGCGAATACGCTACCCCCGAGCCATGTCCAATATTCCAATAAACGTATTAATAGTACGATTTAAGAACAAATATAATAAAAGAAAGCACAAATCTTCGCGTCTCCTCCACAAAAATCGCTTTCCTTAAATGTTCTTATGTATTATTTGGGTAATATATTTTATTTTATATTATAAGTATAGCTGTGAGGATGCTACATATATATTATATTAAACACCGCAGTAAATCTTATTCGAATGAAGTCGTTGACCTCGTATATCAATCGGCCCACATAACCGAGTATAATACCTCCCGTGGACACAAAAACGCTTCGCACGATCGAGTTCCCGCCCGCCTTTAAATGCATTCGACCTTGTGTTTTATATTATTACTTCAATATTCTTTGCACAAATTTAATTTTATGCGTGGCATTATCGGTCGAATGTAAAAGCGAAAGAGATTATATTTCTATATAATACGGGTATTAACGATTAAAATTTTATTAAATTATATAAGAATTTAAGCATATTAAATATCATAATTCGTATGCTAAGTTTATAAGAAACTTTTAAAAATAACACCCAAAAAATTTATTTAATTAAGAATAATATTTAGTAAGTGCGAAACACCGTAATATATAAAATACTGTATCGCAAATTTTCGTTTAGAGTTACGTCTATTTTGAAGCAGAAATGATAAAATAATATATATATATATATATATATATATATATATATATATATATATAAATTTTTCGTCGTACGATTTCGTATAAATTAAGATATTAGAGTAATAATACGATGAAAAATTATTTGACAGCTTAATTAAGTTATCAATTACTTTTTCTTCGTGTAATTTGAATTTATTAAAATTTTATTTTTTGCATTTGTATTGCGTGCTTAAATGGGAAAATTTCGTGTATCCGAATTAGTGGATTTGTTCGACAGACTCGTTTAATATACGAATGAAGAAATATAAATGTTTTTGCGATAAACGTTTGATAGCGTAAGCGTGCAGATAAACAATCGCTTTCCAATGTCATATAATAAAATAAAAATATATAATTTAAAATGCTCATTTATCTGTAAGTAATTTTATATAAAGATATTTTTATGTTATATTTATCATCAATGTCGAATAAATTATTTTTTTATGTAGTATAATATCATCGACATTAATTTAAAAATTAAAATTTCTTACAGTGATGATTCTTCGAACGGATATAAAAGTCAAAAACTTTATCACCCGTATACATTACAAATAATCTATAAATCGTTCGATCTTCTACAAGTTTTAACTAAAAATAACTTGCATATTGATATTCGAAAATATTTATTAAGAAAAATTAATGGAAAATTTAATGTTGTCTGCAATATAAAGGTACAGTACATCATCCACAAATGATAATGAAATGTTCGAGTGCAGCGAGATTTTACATTTTGAAGAACTATTAAACCAAACTGAGAAATTTTTCCGGTTTATTTTGAACGATTAATATAATACAGAAACATTTTTGATAGCTTTGTAATAATGCTCCTATTGAAGAATAGAAAATAACGCAAAATAAAAATGCCGAAGGATAAACGCGTTTTAATGATATTATAACAGTATGGGTTATAAAAGAAATAAATTTAAAATATTCAGACATCTGCATTTCATTGTTCAGAAATTTCTCGATAAATTATTTCGAGCACCTTAAAAAGAATCCATATAAATAGAAGGTTTGGCAAATGTCATCGTAGATCAAATTAAAATTTTTGTTGTTTGCCAGACAGACATTTGTATTTTTCAAATCTGAATTATATTTAGAAATAAAAATTTATCATTTAGACTACTTTGAAATATGAGTATTTTCGGATATATTTATAAATTTATACTTTGCCAATATTTTAAAATTTCGCACTCGAACATATTTCCACATCAGAAAAAATTAATCTCTTCTATGCGTGGTGTGATTGATAGAGAAAAAACAAGGAAAAACCAGTAAATCGTTATATAAAGTATATAGAACGATAAGAATGCGGAATGCATAGGATATATTATGTAAAATGGCAGACGAATGCCATCGCTGTTATCATTTATTTCGGTAACGATTCTGCTATAGCATTTCCAAATATACTGTATATTCAAGAACGCGTATTTGGTTTTGTAAATCCAGACGCTTCTAAAGATAAAGACAACGTCGAACCCACAGGCTCGGATTTATGACTTTAACAAAATATAATCCGACAAGACGAAGCCGACAGAAAATGATATAAAAATTTCTCAAATATTAATTTATTAGAATGATCTGGCGAAAATTAATTATTTGTCATTACTTTATTTACGTTAAGCAATCATTTTAAATAACATTTTAAAAGATGTGAGCTTGCAATTACGAGAACAGTTAATAAATTTTCAGAAAAACAAAGAGATAGATAAAAATACGGATAAGTAAAAAGTATCTGACAAAATTTTAGCGTAAATATTTATTAAATGGAAACTGGAAAAATGATTTACTGAACTAAAAACATCTACATTCAAAAAAATATTTTAAGATTGATTTCTTTTACATCTTATTAATTCAGCCGCGCACAATAGAATTTCTATTATTAATAGGTCTGATGCTAGAGGTCGAAATTTAAATTGCTATATGGAAAATTATATCGAACAATAAAACGACTGATATAATTCTAATGTACGAGAGAACTATCGAGAGTCTTCGATACAAACTTTTTCAACAGTTTTCCTTCCTTTAGTACGAACGTGAAGAATTAAAAATCGATTACAGAGTCTGAGAAATATAATCGATAACGAATCTGTTCGTTTTCTGAAATGATCTACTTTTTGTTTTTTTAAAAAAGGAACCTTTCTTATAGATATTTTATAACGCAATAAAATATTAAAAGGTTGTCTTTATAATCCTTTCACATATCCAAAGAGTATCCTTTTCAGACATCTCGGGAACACAAACTTACACAATGGAGTCGATTTTAATTCTATGCTCAAAACTTTAAAAAACGTATCCACGTCCTGGATATTTTATACAATATATTTATCAATTTAACGATGTAAGTTAAATTAAATATTTGCAAACCACAAATTGTAGCATTTTAAAAATTGATTTTAAAAAATCGTCTCGAAATATACTGTAATTAAGATAGAATTTTAAAAAAAATCTTTAATTTTGATAAAAGTGTATTAAAAGTTATTTCGATATTTTTATATAATTATAACTCATTTCTCGAATAAAATAAAAATAATGGCAGATGTGAAATCTTCAGACATTTTTACACTAGAAAAAATATTTACATGTGCATAACACGTTGATCAAAAAAAGAATCTAATTTTATTTCAAACTGAAAATAATAATAATAATAATAATAATAATAACAACTCTCCCAGGGTCACCACCTGGTCGTGGTGGGAGAGCCCAGTAATTTTACTGATCCATAGGGCAATGCAGGCTGGAGCACAAGCTCCTGGTAGGGACACCCATGCCAGTAAGGTTTATGGGGAGAAATGAAGCTAAGAGTGACCACACCCACATTCTGTGGAGATATGTATCATGGTAGTAACCAGATCTAAATGTGATACCGGCTCGGACGTCGCCCGGGTTAACAAGGTCCGCGTTCGTGGGTTAGGCAGAGGCTCACGTTCGAAAAATAGGCCACAGTCTCCCTTGGTTACCGGTGGCGAAAGCAGCACCGGCCCAAGCATGGCTACTGCAATGCCCTCAACAGATGTGAGGAATCAACCCAGCCTTGGTGTTTCTGTGGCAATACATCCACAGACCACAAAGGCTGGAAAACCACGCCAACGGATGAAATGGACAGTAGAAATGAATGAGTCTATCATCCGTAATTATTACACCATCACAAAACTCAAAACAAACATGACAGCATACAGACAACAACTACACCATAAATTCACACAACAATATCCTCACCTCACTGTTACCGAACAAAGAGTTGTTGATCAAAAAAGAACAATTATACACAACAACCTTATCTCACAAACAACACTTGAACTTATCAAACAACAGGTTGCTGATCAAATACATCAACAGACAGAAACATCTAACATTAATGAAGATCATGTAACCTGTCAGGATAATCCAGCAACAAGCATTGATAATAACACACATACAACAATTATCACTAATGATACTACAGACACTTCCTCATCCATCACTGATAACACTTGGATTAGTTAATACTTTTGATAAGACTTGGATTTAGTTAATACGCTCTCACTTATATTTCAGGAAACACTCACTAAATATACAGGTACAGATCCCACACAACGACCACGAATACCAAAAATCAACACGTCAAAGGAAGTAGGAAAAACACTAAATTATGTAAACACTCACTTACTACCACACTACATTCATTCAATTTCTACACTCGCAGACATTAATACATTAGTTTATGCTGGGGCAGTCACAGTAGTGACACACCATGAACTGAAAGTACAATCACAGACAAATACACAGAAAACACAATTCTATCACAAGCCTGCCTGGCAGAGAAGAATAGAAACACAAATAAATGACATTAGACAGCAATTAGGCAGGCTAACACAATACACTAAAAACAACATAACACCCAAATTAAGGAAACAGCTCAAAAACATTTTCAAGAAAATAAAAACACACACAAAACATGAACATCACAACACACGCATTACGAGAATACATTGATACACTAAAACAAAAACTTGCTGCCAAAGCACGTAGACTCAAACGATACAAAACATGTACACTACGAAAACAACAAAATAAATTATTTACAAACAATGAAAAACTCTTTTACAGACAAATAAATAACAAAGCAAACACTGATACACAGCACAGTGGCACACCAACAGAAGAAGAACTCACAACATATTGGTCTTCTCTTTGGTCCAGTGCTGTCACGCATAATGCTGATGCAGGCAGGATCAAGGAGGAGAACAGAAACTTGCACAACATGCCAACTATGCCCTGTGCTGAAATAAACATACATGATTTCCAATACACTGTCAACAGAACACACAACTGGAAGACACCTGGTGTAGACAACATTCACAATTTCTGGTACAAAAAGTTTACATCAATGCACCAGGAAATAGCTAAACACCTAACACACATCATCATCAATCCACAAGACATGCCAAATTTTCTTACTCAGGGCATCACCTACATGAAACCTAAAAACAACAATACCACAGACCCCACACAATACAGACCAATTACATGTCTTCCAACACTCTACAAATTATTGACATCCTGTATTGCAAACAAAATATACAAACATGTTGAAGAACACGACATTCTTACGGAACAACAACAAAAAGGTTGTCGTAGAAACCACAGGGGATGCAAAGAACAGTTACTCATAGATTCAGTCATTCTACGGCAAGCACACAAACAACACAGAAACATACACATGGCATATGTAGACTACAGAAAAGCATTCGACAGTGTTCCACACAGTTGGCTGCTACATATTCTACACATGTACAAAATACATCCATCACTCATTGCATTCTTTCAAAACGCTATGCAGCACTGGAGAACAACACTACATCTCAGGGTTAGTAACACTTCCATACAAACAAACCAAATTTTTATTAGGCGAGGAATTTTTCAAGGAGATTCCTTGAGTCCTCTCTGGTTCTGCTTAGCCCTGAATTCATTATCCAACATGTTAAACAACACGCAATATGGTTACAATATCAGACACGAAAAAACAACACAGTTTACACTGTCACATCTCATGTACATGGATGACATAAAACTTTATGCATCCACACAAAAACAACTTTATCAACTCCTACAAATCACACATTCATACACCAAGGACATACAAATGGAATTTGGCCTAGATAAATGCAAAACACTTCACATAGAAAAAGGAATCCTGAAGAAAGAAGATTTTGCACTTGGAAATGGAGACATTATTGAATCCATGAAAGAGGGCGAGTTCTACAAGTATTTAGGATTCCAACAGGCCAAACTAACAGAACATACACAAATAAAGCAAAGATTAATTAAAGAATACCAAAGTAGGTTAAATGCTATTCTCAGAACACAATTAAATGCAAAACACACAGTTAAAGCAATAAACACATGTGTCATCCCAGTACTCACATATTCTTTTGGAGTTATACATTGGACTCACACAGATCTTGAGCAACTCCAAAGGAAAACAAGAACAACACTTACTAACCATAAACAACATCATCCTAAATCCGCCACAGAAAGATTAACCCTTCCACATAAAGATGGCGGACGTGGCCTGATTGACATAGTTAACCTTCACTACAAACAAATACAGTCACTGCGAGAGTTTTTTCTACAAAAAACAAGAAACATCACAATTACATAAAGCAGTAACTCTAGCAGACTCAAATAACACACCATTAAACTTACACTCACATCATATGGACACAACACAACATATAAAAAGCATAGACACCATTAAGCAATCGTGGGCTCGAAAGGAACTCCATGGCAGGCATCCTTATGATCTGGCCCAGGATTTTGTTGACAAAACTGCGTCAAACAGCTGGTTAGCTCGGGGATGCCTCTTTGGGGAGACGGAAGGATTCATGATCGCCATACAGGATCAGGTCATAAATACTAAAAACTACAGAAAACACATACTCAAAGATGCAACACTCACAAATGACACATGCAGAAAATGTCACATCATGCCAGAAACTATACAACACATCACTTCTGGTTGCAAGCTCTTGGCACAGACAGATTATTTACACAGACATAACCAAGTAGCAAATATAATACACCAAGAGCTTGCAAAGAAACACAAATTAGTAGACATCCACGAACCATACTACAAATACATTCCACAGACAGTATTGAAAAACAACACGCACAAAATGTACTATGACAGAGCCATAATCACAGATAAAACAATTTACCACAACAGACCAGACATCACATTCATTGACAAACACAATAAAATCACATACATTATTGATATATCCATTCCAAACACTCACAATATACAAAACGCATGCACTGAAAAAATTAGCAAGTACACAGAACTCGCCCAGGAAATAAGGTGTCTGTGGAGGATGGATAGGGTGCTTATTGTACCTGTTGTTCTCTCCTCTACAGGTGTCATACCACACACACTACACAAAAGCCTGGGCACATTAGAATTGAATAGAAACACATACATCACACTACAGAAGGTCACTATATTGAATACATGTCATATTGTGAGAAAATTCCTGAATACAGACACACACACTGATACACTTCTTTAATTTCTGTTTTGGTTACTATGCCTTGACTTTGGTCCGGCATAGTACACAGCCACCGGTGTTAACCGAGTATATCTCACTTAACCCAACATAATAATAATAATAACAATATTTTATACATTTAAAAACAGATCTCCTTTTGCCCTGATTACAGCTTCTAAATCATTAGACATTGATTCAACCAATTTTTTGGTAATAGTTTTGTCTATTAAATTCCAAACTCTGATGATGTTTTTAAGATCAATTTTGTTTGTTATTGATTCTGTTCTGATTGTTCGTTTAATGTAATTCTACAAATGCTCAATTTGGTTGAAATCGATTGTGGAAGACAGGAAAACACTTTTATACACTGCACATCGAGAAATTTTGACTGATTTGAAGTGTGGTTTGGATCGTTGTTATGTTGAAAAACAAACCCTCGTCCTAAATGATTTCCAAATATTTTTACTTAAAGTCTGTTTATATACATATTGATTCATTATTCCATCAACAAATTGCAGAGTTCCAGCACAATTTGCAGACATACAATCCAAAACTAGCACTGACCGCTTCCATATTTTACTGTAGCGTCAGGTTTCCATTTTTAAAAATTTTCCAGATTTTCTCCATACTTTTAGGCGTCCATCTGAATCAAACACATTGAATTTGGATTCGTCCGACCATAAAACTGAGTTTCAAAATGTTATTGACTTTGTATAAAACTCTTTTGCAAACCAATCTTTTCTGCTGATGAACGATCTTTCTTAGCCACAGAACCTTTATAGTTACTTGTTTTTAAAATTTTTCTTACAATTTCTGCGGAGTTTGTACTCCACATCCTACAAAAGCCTCAGCAACCAGTCTAAGAGTGGAATTCGTGGAGTTCTGTTTACTTTCCTCACAATGAGGATGCTTCTGTCTCGAGGTAAATATTTCAAGACACGTCCAGTTCGAGCTTTTAGTAGCGTAGTTACTGTAGTTACTGACAAATAGTGTAGTTAATAAAAACTACACTATTTGTCGTGATGGTATCTTGAATCGTGGATTTCGGAATTTGAAACTCTTTTGCAAGATTCCGCACAGATATCCCCTTTTGTCATTCCTTAATGATGAGTTCTTTAATAACAATGGTTAATTTTTTGTTTTTGTTGTTTACAATGATCAAATAAAATAACTGCAGTATAAAACAAATACTTAAACTCACTTGTAGATGAAAATTATTGGCAACTCGTTTTTAAACAAATAATCTGACACTTTCTATTATTTATTTCCTCTAGCGAGATACTTTCGTGATGTGAAAATTTTCAGTTTAAAATAAAATTATATTTTTTCTTTTAATCAATGTGTTTTGCATATGTAAATACTTTTTCTAGTGTAAAAATATTTGAAAATTTCACACCTGTCATTATTTTTTTCCTATTTCATGTGAGAAATGAGTTATAACTTAAAAAAAAAAAAAAAAAAAAAAACATATCTTATAGGAGTCCGGATACTTTTGTGACCTAATGCAAATAATAATAGCTCTAATTATCTTTATATTTAAAAAGAGATGATAATATAATATGTTTTTTATGCATTTCTATAACGACGATAAGATAATTTTGTTATATAATTATGTTTAATAGATGTAAAGTAAACGATCTTTAAATTATACACAGTTCTTCTTATTCTTTGTTCAAACTCAACGGTATGAAATGATACATTGACTCAAAATACTTCTTACACATAATTACATATAAAGAATTTTCATAATTTGATATAATGCTCTTATATAAATTAGAACTCTGAAATTTTGAAAGAATAAACATTTATAAACCTTTCTACTTAATCAGTTTCGTCAAAATTCTTTAAATTTTTAGAAATAATTCTATTTTATCGATATTAATCATTGTAAAATCATTTATATTATTTTGACAAATTTGAATTATATATTTTAAAATAACGATCTAAATATAACCAAATTATGAAGTGTTGTAATTACGATTGTATTTTTAATATCTGAAAAATAATTTATAAATTTCATTATATCGGTATATAAAATACGTGTTTGTACTAAATTAAGATAAAAGAATTCGTGTAACGTCTGTCTTAAAAGTTTAGGTAAATTTTATTATATAATAGTATACACGCTTGCAAATTATTTTTATCGCTTTCTTTCATTTGCTTTTATAGCATCAACAATTCTATTTGAATTAATTTTTATAAAAGCACTAGTTTTAAATTAAACCAGCTCCTTTCTAGTGTTTCTCTCGACTCAGAAATATTGTAAAATTGCATTCATTCGCTATATGGGGGTCACGACTCGATAAGCTTAAATTTCCAATTGGGTTTAGGTCAGAACGAACGTGCTATCCACTTGGTAATAGTAAAATTTTGTCTTTAAACCAATTTTTCGTAGACTTTGAGACACAGATTGAAACATTGTCCCTTCGAAATATCCAGTTAAGTCCTTTAATTAATTATGCATTAGACAGTAGATTATTTTCTAAAGTTGTGTGATAATTTTTTTTGTACGCGATATCCATTTAAAAACAATTTCATTAAATCCAAATGCTCCCATCTATAAGCGATCAACAATCAATTCTAACTGCTTTTTTTATTTCAAAAAACAAAAATATCTTCAAAATATCCATTTTAATGGTTAAATTTTAAATAGTTTTAAAAATAAACAAGAACTGACATTTTACCTAAACTTTTGAGACAGTATTTTAAATAGGCAAATGTAACTATCGTGTTTTATTTAGTATTTAAACGATACTATTTGTTTATTTTGTATTTTCTAGCCATAAATATATGTCTTATACAGTACAATAGAAATATTTAAATAAATATTTGTTCTGAAATTTCAAAAAAATAAAATAAAAACACTTTTGAGATAGATCTTACATAAGGCTTTTAGTAAAGAATTGTAGACATCTTTTAATAAATTATTACAATAATAAAATTTATTATTAATTCTTCTCTATATTAAATAGCCTAAATATGAAAAGTATTTAATATAAATTGCGGAGTATTACAAATTTAATTAGGATGTGAATTATTAGGCTGTAATTTGAAAAATTGTATATCTATAAATCCCACTGTCATGTTCGTCGGTCCGTCTGTCTGTCTTTCTTTAATTTCGAGAACGGAGTTAGATGATAGCGTGACTCTGTTGTTAAAGGAAAAGTATGATGTACAGCGGAAAGTCATTACTAGTTTAAGGGGAGAGCATATATTCTAAGTTAAATAATTTAAAAATATGATTAAAAATTGCGCTTGGCATTGTGACAATGTCGTAATAAATAATTGCTCGTATTAAATATTGTATATTATTATTGATAAGAATAGAAAGTACCTTGGTTTTTGATAAAAATTTGTTTTATTATATCTTAAAACCGAAAGAATTCATAGATTAAGGTATATTTGCAAAAATAACTTAAATTATAATAATTTAAATGTGCATTGTGAATTCATTTTACTTTTATAATGTTTTAGATTCTTGTAAATCTAAAATATAATATTTGGGAAATTTATTTAGTTTTCAAATGTATTAAGTAACATTCACTCAACTTTATTTTACATAAATATACGGGAGATCGCAATTAAGGGAGCGTGCCCACGAGTGAACGATGGTAGTTAGTCGCGGGTACGCCCTTCACCGACGGGCTGGCCGAGTGGATTTTTCCAGGTTTTCTTCGCTTATATAACACCTAAATAAGGAGCAGTTTTCCGTAAATAGTCCTCCCGAGAGGCACTCACTTGTGTCGCGTTGCTTTATCTCATCAATCCTACAATTAGGTACTCCTATTGGACACTGTCTGGAGAGACATTTAGAGATCCAAATGCAACCAAATCTGGTACAATGACACTTCGAAACATGCGAAAGAAATTGCCACGAAAAGAATCTACCATTATGGCATTTTTAGTGCTGCAAGCAACAAAATATTTTATTTGTATAAGGTACTCGTGCTATACAGAGACTAGCGATGCAGAGGCACCGTTCAATATGGTTCCCACTCCGAATGCGACGAATAGTATACGTTCGGAGGCCAATCGTAATTGAACATCTGTGATAATTCTCTCATGTAGTTTGATATTGTCTTTCGAGATTGCCAAATATACAACACGTACAATAAATCACACGTTTTAAATGTCTTCTACAACAAAAAATCGCACACCCAAATACCTATAATTGCTTAGTGGTGAGTTTTGGCTCTAATTTTATTTACAGAAATGC
Organism: Centruroides vittatus; assembly: GCF_030686945.1. Classification (NCBI taxonomy): domain Eukaryota; kingdom Metazoa; phylum Arthropoda; class Arachnida; order Scorpiones; family Buthidae; genus Centruroides; species Centruroides vittatus. The sequence continues at coordinate 1,124,428 of NW_027122637.1, forward strand.
TTCCTCAGGTCCCAAAATGTCATCAAATTTCGAATGCAGTATCGAATTTGGTCGCATTTGGAATACAAAATATGTTAATTACGATCATATATTGAATTTCATTTAATAAATTTAAAACAAATCATTTTACTAAAACATCGAGTCATTTTTGCAATTCTTATAGTAATAATACAATATTGAATAAAAATCGAAGTTTTATGAAATTTGAATATTTTATTTGATTGTTGAATTCATATTTATGGCCTATGATTTCTATATTATTTAAAATTTATATTTTAAACAGATTTGTTGTTATTTATTAGTGTGTGTTTAATTTTTGTTTCTCTCAAAATTTAGTAAAGAATTTTAAAACATTTAGAAAATGTTATTTTTATAATGAAGTCTTATTGAATGATAATATCAAATTTCCTTCAAAACTTAAGACGAGCAGAACTACTGGAAGTAATATTAAACTATTCGATTTTATAGGTTTGTTTCAAATTTTCGGAAAAGAAAAGGATGATTTATATGGAAATAAGTTCATTCCTTTGGAAATATTATGTGAATCAGATGCTCAATATATATATATATATATCCACAAAACTGCAAGCTTAAGAGCTTTATTTAATGAATTATAGATACTGTATAACAATATATATGAAGCATAGAAAAGATTTCTAGTATCAACATTTATATTTTCACAACAAATCTTAACAGTAGCTGGGAAACGAAAATATTTATTTCTGGCAGATGCAATTTGATAATGTAAATCTCGAAGATCTCATAGTTTTCTAAATATGCAAACTTTTTGGAACAGTATCTTATCGGATTTTAGATAAATGATAGTTATAAAAATCATATATACATTTGCATGATGGAAACATACGTGATACAAATACATATATTTTTAGAGATATTTTGAAAACAATTATAGTAATATTTGATAATATTGATATATTTTATCATTTCTCTTCTATGACTTCATGAGAGAAAATTCGAATTATTTGATATTAAGAAATTATATTCTTAAAAATCGATAATATTTTATTATTATATAGGCCTAAAAGTTTTATTCTCTTATACAATGAAATCAACGTAAAGAAATGTGAAGATAATAAAATTATTTTCTCATAAAGATATCGTCCATTTTTTAAATATTTTTCAATTACAATCCCACTGCCCTGTTACGCATCGTAACGATTACCTGCAAATCCACCCACCCTTATATGCGTTACGTAATTTATGGACACCTTCAAAATTAATAATTCTGCTCGTCGATAAGCTATATGTGTTTGTATTCTGTAATAAATACAGCTTATCAACGAGTGAATTTAAGATTTAAAATTAGTTTTTCTCTTAAAAAATTAACTAATAACGAGTTTCTATATTTTTTTAATAAATTACTTAAATATTAAATCGAAAAATTGCTATAAAATTAACACTTGCATTAGAATTTAGATAAAAATTATCATAAATAAAGTTAAGAAATAATTTACACAGTTTAAAATAAGAGAAAAGAGAATAAATAAACGCAGAAACGATTACTATCAATGCAACAGTTAAAGGTTAAGTTAAATTATCCGTAGAAATCTGTGGATAATTTTCGTGATGTATATAAATGTTAAATTATAATCTTATATAAAAAGACAAAAAAGAACAATGCAAATTATAAATAAGTTCATTATTGCGATAAAATCTTTAATTATATTATACGGAGTAGAAATTAAATAAGACTTGTAAATTTTAAGTGTTTAAATATACATTAGTCTGATACTATACATGCTTTTTAGGTCTGTAAAGTTTGCTTTTTGACGCCAAATTGACGTCAGAATGTATACTTTACAGATGAAACTCACAAGTCATTCATCTAATGGAGGATGACATAAGCACTTCTAACACAAATTATAGAACTAAATATTTCTTTCCTTTTCCAGATTGTTTTCGATTAAACTGCGGATATTTACACAGTTAATACTAGTGTTTAAATCTGCTGAACTGATGGCAAAGTGAAAAGTGATATCGAAAACACTTTTCGGTCTGCTTTAATGACGATTATAAATCAAACTTCTTTATTAAAACTAATGATAAATAGAAAGTTTTCAATGGCAAAGGTGAATCGAGTCCATTAATTTTATCAATCGATACAGATGAAAAATTTAATTAACAAGAATTAAGCAGTTATAATTATTAGAAGATTATACGATAATTATGTAAATTCGCATCAATAAGAAATTTAATTATAAACATTCACGATACAGAAAATTTACGATGCTATAAAAATGAAAAACTGCTAATGAAAATGTTATCATTTACTTATTTTATGTAACGAATAGAATAAAAATGTTGAAATAATTAGCACGTTTTTATATTTTTTAAAACTTTTAAATACATAACTTTTTTAAAAAATGCGTATTATGCGGTGTATATTTATACTCATATTTACGGTATTAAAAATGATAAGAATTTATTTACACATATACATATTACTTTTGTATATTTTTCTTCCTTTTCGGTTTGGTTTATTCGGTTATGGCAACGCGACACGGCGATCTGTCGAGGGGGATGCCTCCCGGGAAGACTTTTATGGAAAACTAGTCCTATTTAGATGTTACTAACGTTAAGAAAACCCGGAAAACTCTACGTAACCAGCCAATTGGTGAGGTGCGAACCCACGACCAACTGTGTTCAGTGGTTTTATCCACTAGCCACTGATGGATTTTTTTTTTCTGATTTTATTTCTAATCTATAAGGCGAAGGTCATTCGTGGCCCGAATGTTTAAAGAGGGCCTACTGCTCTGGAGAATGCGGGATGGAATCTGGGTGGTCTTATTCCATGAAAAACCCTGCAGGGGTTTTTCACAGAAGGTTCGTTCAGATTTATTGGGACTCGGCTCTTATACCTTCACCGCCCCATTGTTGACCTGGCCGAACCCACGATAGGTACGATTAAAAAAGCTGTTTGAGCCTCTTCTGGCAGAAACAGTCAAAAAGCAAAAAACCTATACGGGTTACATATGTACAGAATAATGCGGAATTTATTTGAACTTGTAAGTGTTAGTAATAAACAAATAATTATAACAACATGAAAAAATAAGTAACTTGTACATTATAAAGATGGACAATAGATTTGTTAATATTTACACATTTAAAGTAGTTAAATAATTAATAAAAGTTAAATAAGATTGCATGAAATAATTATCTACCACACTCATTATGATTTAATTATAAAATAGCTGTATTTTTATACAAGACATTTATTTAGAATTAATGATTAAATTATTTATTATTGATAGGATTATAATAATTTTCTAACATTTAAATATATGTAATTGTTGTTATTAAATGGATACGCACACGTACTGTACTTTAGTAATTAGATTTTAATTAATTTACGAAACTTTTTGCAATACAAAAATACCGAAATGATAATTAATTATTATTTAGTTTCATTCATAAATATTTAATACTGAGATTATTAAGTAGCGGAGAGATATTAAAAATCGAATGGTATTACTGCTTCGGTTCAAATTTTAATTTATTAAGAAAATTTTTTTTCTATTATACAAAACAGTTTATACGAAAGCAAGAAACTTAAATTATAGAATTTTGCTTGTTAATTGAAATAAGTTTAATCAGAAACTGAAGATTAAATCGATTTATTGACGAGATCATAAAGACTGATGAAGCAGTTTTTCTGACTGACTCGTATTTTCGGACATTAATAAATGTATTTTAAAATAACCAGCTTCAAAACATCGATTATTATACATATATTTTGTTTGTTTTTCTTGTTTTTTATTGTTATTTCTAATATTGTTCTTGTAGTTTAAAAATATTTCAATATTATGTTTGGTATTAGATATTTTTGTGACCGTCTTAATGCAGTTTCGTAACATTAAACGGCGTTGTTTAATTTAGAGCGATGCTCTTCTGGATTAGAAAAGAGTCATATTCGGTTGACTTTTATTAAAATTTAAAAATTCCTCGGAAACGTTAGGATTTGTCATTCACAAATATTTTACATGTAAATAAGAAAATGCTAACAGCGGGACATTTCCTTCTTAATCTCTGTAAGTCGAAATTGCCCTATCTCGGTAGAAAAATTTTTGATGATAATACAGATGTCATATACACTGCTATGTTCACAATTCTTTGGATATTGAGAACTTGCTTTTACCACAAAAATAATCCTGAAGTTTTCTATACTATTAAATTAAAGAATTGAAAAATTCCTTGAGAATGGAAATTTTAATTTAATACACAATGATTTACTTTTTTTAAATTAATTTTTTTTGTCTTTGAAAAATCTATTAGAATTCGTAATTTCTGAGGTCAAATTTCGGGTGATTATTGAGTTTTCCATTTATCAACATTCACTCGATAGAACTTGTCAGGAGACGAAATGCCCGTCTCATTTTTCTTCTAAGATGCCAAGATTTATTAAACAAAGATTTAGAATTGAAAATAATACATATAAAAGCTTAGAATTTTGTCACAAAGCCTTGGCTTTCATAACAGTCTTTCAACTTTAAACCGCGTTTTAATGGAGTTTTGCATATTTATGAACGTCTAGGATTGTTATCGGATGTTTATGGCTATCCGTATTACGCCAGAAGTTCTATATTTTTCAGTTATTGTTTTCATAATAAATAATATAAACATTAAAAAATTAACATTTCTAAAATTTAATTTATTACGACAAATGCTAAATTTTATTATTATAATTTTTTACTTTCCCGCTGTTATATATAACAGAGGGAAAATATGGCGATCGGTCAAAAACTTACCCCCCCAACATTTTTACATTTTTGGGCTCAGAACACCTTGAAACGTCAAAAAATGCAAAAAATCGGGGTTTTTTTCTGTATGCATGGATGCTTTTGTGTGGAGGGACACGATTTTGTCCACCCTCTTCAAAGCTTAATAACTCCTGGGTTTTTTGTCGAAAATTTTTGAAATTTTGCAGGGAAGTTTGTGTATTAGGAAAATTTATGCTGTTAATTTTCGTAGTTAAAAGTCGCGACGTGGGGAGATAAAGGGGTCGTATGTATCTCGTGTAGGATCAGACTTAATGACGATTTTACTCGTTATTAGCATTTACAATTTTTTATGAAACTCATTCCTACTCCCAAAATTAATATTTTTGCCATTTTACAATAGTTAAAAATATAAAAAGTCATTTTAATGAAATACGATAACAGAAGGCGCAACCGAATGTTGCCGGGAAAGTTAAGCAACTCGTTGCTGAATTTTTTTAAAACTAAATTGTAATTCTGCTTAATAAAAGTTAGAAATTTATAGATTTTGTTTCGTCGTTTAAACGTATGCGAAATTATAAACATAAATTAAGCTATGTAGTGGGTATCCTTAATGATTACCGACCGTCTAGAGAATTTTTGATTTTTCTATGTTTTAATGAAAATAATCAATTTTAATCTTAAATAAAATAATGCCTTTAATGGCGATCATAGCTAAGGTTATAACTTTGTCTCGCCATTACAAAATTCACGACGATAATATACATAATTTACTAATGGATCTTAACAAGATTAGTTATTAATTGATAAATTTAAAAAAATATGTTTTGCGATAAATTGCTTAAAAAAGCAATATAATAAAATAAAATTTACAGATTAACACAACTTAACATTTAAAAAAATGGTCAAATTACAAATTCCATTTTCTCTGGTGTATCTATCAAAGGTAAATATTTTCAAAGACGAAGTTTCTAAATTAAATTAGTATAGCTAATGAATATTTACGATTTGTTACGAGCAAATAAATAACATCAAGATTTTATTTCTTTCATCCTAACTTATGTTAATTTACTGAAATATTTTTTTATGATGTTTCGCCAGTCTTTGAAGTTGTTAATGAAAACGCTTCTTTCCATACACAAAAAACAAATATTAAATAAGTTAAAAAATGTTAAAAGTATTATCTTGAAATCTTGACAGTAGAAGAGAAAGTTGTTATTCCTAAGGCATAAAATTCAATTTTTATTAATTATCATCATATATCATTTTTATGTAAAAAAGAGGAAAATTAAAAAAAGAAATCTAAGTAATTATTTTTTATACCATTATAAAACTCTAATTTATGCAGATTTTTAAATAATAATATTAGTCAATATTATTGCAAGATACATAAAAATTGTTCTCTCGCTTTATTAATGTATTTTAATTGGTAATTATCGCGTTTTAATAAACCATATATTTAAAGTAAAACTGTTTATTAAGCATAGAAAAATATATAAATATAATAAACTATATGTAGAATAATTAACGTTTAATATAATATTTAAAAAATCAAATAAAACGAAATAATAAAGGTGTTCGAACTCTGCATTCGAAATAATTACTTTGGAACTCGAAACATGATTTTGTTATTCATAAAATCATTGCTTCCACTAAAATGTGTTATATTTATTAACAATTTAAACAGAATTAAAGAAAAATAATGAATAATATTTGCACTAATTCATGATTTGTTATAGGGTAAGTTTATAACTACAATTTTAACTCTTATTCCTCTGTAAACTATAGAATAGAAGCTGTTATTTTATACAATAGTGTATTAACCTCATTGTATAATCTCATACTTTTATAACCTCGTAACTGTAAGAAATTATACTTACGTATGAGGTTATATCAATACGATTAAAACTTTATACTATAAAATGCATATTTAATTTGAGATGAGCCATATTTTCTGTATTGAAAATCAAGTGATTCTTGAGGTTATTTGATTTTATCCCTTTGATTTATAATTATTTGGTTATGTAATTAAGATCAATAGTAATATTTCATTAATAGTCTTTGTTCGTGTAATAAATAACTAAATTAAAACGATGTAACTTTTTGAAGGTATCAAATACAGTATATTCAATTTTTTACTTTAATTTTTTCGACATATTTTTAATTTAATAAAAAATGATTTGTCGTTCTTAACACGTTTTCTAGTAAATGAACTGATATCACCGGGCATTTTTAATAACAAAATTTATAAAATTATATTATCGTCAAAGAGTTATGATGAAGAATGTTGTTTATCTTGCAAAATCCGTTTATAGAATAGTTGAAGATTAAGTGATTTTCACTTGAAAATCTCTTAATCTTTATATATCAAGAACTGATTTTCAAGTTATATCATTAACGTTTTCGAATTTTACAAGTTTTCTGCATAATTAAGTTTTTGTATTATATTTAGTAATCGTATTTTACGGTTTAATTAACCTTAATCCAGACTAACTACAATTCGAATTTTGTTGATTATTTTATTCATTATTGCTTTGAATTAAAATTTATTAATAAATTTTTAAACGAATAGAAAACTTTAATTAAAACTTTCTGATATTCGTAAAAAATACAATAGGGACTAATTAAAATAAATTGAAAATTCATAAGTTGGTAGGACACGCGTAAAAGATCTTATCGGTGACATAACAGTTCGTATTAATTAATGATAATTACAAAATATGTTAATTAATTTAGCCCATAGGATTTGCGAGGTTTTCTTCATTTTAGAATACCTTTAAGAATGATTCTTGTATCTTAAACCATTAATATTTATGTATCGATTATATCATACATTTAAAGCATAAATTAAACACCGAATACGAGAACATTAATATTTAGTTCGAGTTGGGATTAGTCGACAGCTAGGACGTAATTACTGTACACGATTCAAAAGCAGTAGAATGTAGATTTATCCTTATAATGTTAAAATAAATTAGTAACAGAATTAATGTTTAGCATGTATACATTAATATTACACACTAATTATTATATTAATCTTACGATATAAATAAGTCTGTAAAAATAGAATGTCGAGTGTGTAAAAGCGTGTCTAATTCTTTGGTGAGATGCAAGAGGAATTTATTATATTATTCTAAAACTTCTTAGAGTTTGAAGGACTCACGCTTTATTTGGTTATAAATTACGGAATTTATAGTAAATTAATAGAAAGACCCTACATAATTTTTACTTGTATAATTTTAGTCCATATACCAATTATCCTTTGGTTAAGAGATAGACTATTCAATGCCATCTTGTGATAAAATTATGAATTATAACATAAACCCAACATAAGAGGAAGAATAATAATTACAAGTAAAATTTTAAGAAAAGTAAAACAAAACTATAGAACTTAAAAACTATATAAATGTTATCAACTGTTCTAGCATGTTAAAAATGATTTTATGATTATTGATCATTTATTTTTAAAATTAAATGCACAGCAGTATATTAATGACAATTTTCAAACTGTTTTACTTATCCGGTTATCTAAAGACTAATTAATTACCTTTAATAAGAAGTTAATGATTGCAAGAAAGAGAAAATTAGTACATTGAATTTATATAATTTAAGTTAATAAAAGTTCTCTAATCTTAGTATTTGTGCTAGATGATTATTTATTGTCTTTTTTAGACAATAAATAATCATCTAGCTCAAATACTAAAATTGTACATAGAACAATTTACATATGTACTGTACAGTACATAAGAACAATTCTAAGAAAGAATTGTTCTTATGTACTCGGTAACGGTACTTAATTCTCATTCGCAACTATTTTAAAGCTTTCGATATAAATGAAAAAAAAATTGTTACTACTTATATAAAAGTTGCTATTGATTTAAATTTATCCAATCCAGAAATATTTTCGTTAGATGAAACTGTGCTTTCTAACAGATATCGTAAATATTTTATTATAACGCATCTTCTTAACGGTCACGAAAAAACCATTTCCTTCCTAGAACTCAATTAAGTAAAGGACATGGCATAAACAACATTGAAAATCGTAAAATGAATAAGAAAACATATAATTTTTTATTTTATTTTTATCTTCTATCGATTCTTGATTTCAAAATATTTTTTGATCTGTCGGGAATCCAAAAGAAATAAGGAAATTTTCGATATCAAAATGTTGCTGATTAAATAAAATAACTTGCAGTTTTCGGTATAAATTGATTATACATTGTTTTACTCATTTTGATATTATTTTGAAACAAAGATATGTGTATAAAATCGAATTTATTTATTTTTTTTTTCTTATTTTTTGAAATCTTAAAAGTAATTGCTGAATTGGTCGGATTTTTCAATAAATCTAATAGCACAAAACTCGGCTCTCTAAAGTCCATTTTATAAATTGTTTTCGTTTTATTTGTTGAATCCAGAAAAAATTCGGCATTTAGAATTTTATATCCTTTCTTTTTTCATTAATTTCAATAAAAAAATAGGACTTATTTAACTTGTTCCGTTCCAACTATGAATCACTAATTAAATACCGGTACATTTAGTAATACTTGTAAATGCTAAGAATTTTACCGAAAATTTCTTTACAAATTTAAAATTTTTTCTTTTAATTAGACTTACCGAAAAATAAAAATTACATGTTTTTGTAGTAAGGTAAATATATCATGTTTATGTTATAATAGGTTTATATATTGGTATCTATTAATTTCTTAAAGCAATGAAAGTATTCAATTTATTTAAACTACCATATTTGATCGTAAAATAATTTCTGTATTAACTCCTAAAATAACAAAATATAAATGAATTTAAGCATAGAAATAAATAAAAATACTCTATTTTATATGAATCATTCACGTTCGTTCAAATGAATGTATGGTACTCGATACCGATATGGTAATGATTGTATAATTTTAATCATTTTTTTAAAATTTTACTTTTATAGCTACGAATCATCTTTACGTTAATCTAATAATGAAAATTATATAATATTCCTAATAGCAAATTTGCACATAAATATACATACCTCGTTACGTTTCTCATTTATCATTATTCATTATCAATATTGCAAAGAAATATTTGAATATTAAATGCAGAGTTGATACAAAATTCGCTTTTCTTCACTTTATTGTATTGTAAATAAAGGCTTCTGACTAGAAAATATGGAAACATAAATGCCATTTAAAACTTACAAGATATCAATTGGAATGATTGTATTGTATTATATCAACCGATCTTATTTTATAAGTTCAAACTAATAGTATCAAAATAATTTCGACGTAAAGTTTCAAAAACTTTAATGAAATTTATTCTACGAAAACACCGATTGTTTTTAATATTCTTAATAACTAAATTTTAAGCGTATAATGTTGATACAGAATAATAAAATACATTTTTTAAAATTAGAAATTATAAACGATACGCGAATAACATTTTTAACAATAATATATTTCGATGGGCATATTTAAAAGTAAACGCGTCGGCATTTGTACAACGGCTCAATACATAAATCGTAGTGACTTTTACAACAGATAATAGATTAAATTTAGGAACGTCTTTCTTGGAACTGTTCCTAAAAAGAAACAATTTGAAAACACCTGTTAGTTTTTGGCACATTACTTATGCAGAAGAAGAAAAAGAAGAAGAAAAAAAAAACACGCGAATGCCTGTCCTTAAACAGATGATTCTAGTGGAAAATAGCATCACTAAATCACTCATTAGATATCTTTTCTATGATTTTGAATTATTTATTTAATTTATTATCGCAATTTACGTTACTCTTGTACTTCATTCTTTGTTACAGTTGATGTAACTGTTACATAGCGACTCAAAGTTAAAGAGGTAATAAATTGTATTTAGCTAATTTATTCCTCAATTTTGTAAAATTTTATTATAAATATTACTTATTTTTAATACAGATATTTTAAACGACAATAAAAAAAATTCACAAAGATTAAAAAGTTCCACAAACACAGAAGAGTATACATCACCACAGACCTACTTCTGGAGTAGGAGTTTCTATCCTCCCTCCGTCGACTTCCGTCGAAACTGTCTAACATAATTTACATAATAGAAAAATTATAAAAATATTAAAATTCCTGTAAAAGGATTCCATCACATCTTTTTAATATATTTTTAAAGGACGATAAAAAAAAGTCCACACTGACGGAAAAGTTATTCCAGCAGTAGCCTACAAGTAAAGGTCTGCTGTGAGATGTTTGTGAAACTTTTTCATCATCGTGACTTTTTATTGGGCTGCAATTTGAAAAAATTGTAGACCTATAAATTCCCACTCTTACTTAAAATTTTCGTTTTTAAGAGTAATTACGCGATTCATTTTTTACATTAAAGTTGTTGTATTATTTGATTTGATCTTTCTATTTTTGTTCTAACAAATCCATATTTTCATACAAATTGTTTTTGTATCATATGCAACGAGTCCTTGCTTAGCATCGTCGATAGGTTCTCGAAAACCGCGACGTTAAGTGAAACGACGTATAACGAAACCAATTTTACCGTAGGCTGAATGATATAAGCAAGACATACAGTGATTCGATTAATGAATAATTGGATCGTGTTTGCAACCTCCGGCTTTTATTTCTCACCTCGTAGAATCAACTTTACTGTCTATGAAGAAACTTCGGCGACGATAATTGTAAATGATTACGAGCATTATTTATTGTGACGTCGTCACAATGCCGGGCTGCAATTTTTAATCATATTTTTCTATATTTATTTAATTTAAAATATATGCTCTCCACCTCAAATTAGTACTGTAGTGTCTTGCCCCTGTACGTCATACTTTTCCGTTAGCAATAAAGTCGTGCCGGTCATCTATCTAACTCCTTTCAGGGGAAAACATTTGAATTGAAATAACGTGACTTCCGGTTTGTATCGGAAGTTCGTATATAGTTAATCGGGGCTTCCTGCCCCTAAGCTTTCCATATTTGGTTTCGACATTCATCTACCTAACTCAGTTCTCGAGATTAAGGAAGGTTAGACAGACGGACGGACGAAAGTGGGAATTTATAGGTCTACAATTTTTTTTCAAATTGCAGCTCAACAAATGCATTTTTCTTCGACGATGTTATAAATAAACGACGCCAAGTGATGACTCGCTGTATTCGAATTAAACTGATTAAACTTAAAATGTTTCTAAATTCATATATATATAAAAAAAAGTGAAATCCAAAAAGGAATATTTTATAGGACCAATAAACATGCCTTTTTTCCCAACTTTACCAGTTCTTGCAATCATTTGACGAACTTTAGTATCCTCTTTTCTAATCCGTGTCGAGACGAAAATTATATTTATCGTCCACATCACTATTTCATTATCAAATTTAGTTTCTAATTTGAAATTATCCAACAATTTAAAAAGTTAATATATATGATATACGACTTTAGGTTTAACTCGATATTAATAACTGAGTTAACGAAAAAATATACGTATTTGTATATTTTACAGTAAATTGCTGGCTATGTCACGCGGGTCAAAAATTGCCGCATCTAAAATGTTGCGAAGTCAAATTTTAATTCGTATAATCAATTTTCCGACTTTGACATTTTAAAAAATCTTTTCGTATTAAATAGTTAGTTGCGAGTCGAATGACATAAAGTAGTTTACGGGGAAAATTCTAACATTTATGGAATGATTGCAATGATTTTAATAAACGAAAAAGTATTTGGCGTTAGCTTTCGAACAAAAACATAAAGTAACCGCTTTGGAAAGAAAACGAGTATTAAATTACCAGCTAAAAATAAACGAACAAAGTAAGTAGAAAATATATTAGAAAATTATAAGATACGTTTAAACTGTTGCTGACAATTCTGCAAGAAATTTAAGATAGTTAAAAAAATCATACGATGTTGTAAGACGCGATTTTTGAATCTTTAAACTATTTCATTCTATTTTATTTATTCCGCAAAGTCGAATACAATATAATCGCTGCCTTAACTTCGTCGCTTAGCTAGGGCGGAAAAGTTCCGGCAGGCAGGCTCCATTCTTACTTGGGAAAATACTTGACAAACGAAATGAAACTGTGCTATTACAAATATCTCCGAAATGATTACAGTATTTTATTAATAATTATTCAGTTCTACTAATATTTGTCGACATTTGACTACGAAGTTTTCCATAAAAATACAGTTAATTTTTTAAAATAGGGCGGCTTTAACCCCCGAATCGGGCCGCCGTTTCGGAAGATCCGGAATTTCAATCGAGACGAGTGGAAAACCCCGAAATTCATCGGGTAGTCCGTCCCGAATAGGTCGAGGCCGTTCCTTCCCGCCCGACCCAACCGCAGAAACCTCCACGGTTGGGTCGCGGTATCCCAACCATGTAAACGTCGAGCCGACGGTTATCGTTCGGATCTGTCGAAAACGCGGACCGACCATCCCATTACTACCGTGGGTTTATACCATTTTTCGTAAATTCGAAGCGTCACGCACGCATCGACGCAACTTACGGATCTTTCTGATAGCGTTAACGCGCCACTGTCCACGACCAACTACACAATGTTCAGTGGTTTTATCCACTCCGCCACTGGAGGACACTGGAATACGAGTATTTACTACAAATTTCACATAATTTTACTACATAATTTTACTACAAATTATAGTATTATGCATAGGTTGGCATCGGCAGAAAATTTTCCAGGGAGGGTTTGGTTTGGTTTCATTCATATACGGCAACGTAACACGTTGGCAATCTGCCGAGGAGGAATGTCTTTCTGGAGGCCTTTTATAGAAAACTGGCCCACTATTTAAGAGGTAATTACTAACGTGAAGAAAACCCGGAAAACTCCACGTGGACAACCCATTGGCGAGGCGTGAAGCCACGATCAGTGACACATTCTTCTATCGAAAAAAGGGCATTTGCCTGGAGCCCTCACCAGCAGTCGGCACCAAACCAATCTTTGATAAGAAAATATTTTCCCAAAAAATTTCTCTGAAGAAAAATGTCCGAAGTAACACTGTACATGGGTCTTCTACTTTAAGTACGCCTGGGCTCCCTGAAGCTACAGTCAAACCTGTCTAAAACGAAATCTGTATATAGGGAAAATCTATGATTAACGGAACATTTCCTCGATACCTTGAATTTTTTTTTTGTAAAAAGTAATGTAAATTATCCTGTATATAGCGGAACTTGTCCGATGCGGAAACGGAAAGGAAAATCGGGCCATATAACGGAAAAATTGGTCTTTATCCGGTATAACACAAATTTAACAAGAAGTTTACAAGCCTAGCATGTACGGCCGGATGGCCGAGCGGTCAAGGTTAGCAGCCTGCCGCCCTGGGGGACCCGGGGTCGAATCCGGACGGGTCGAAAAATCCCCAGGAATTTTTCTGGGGATGGTCCGTCCGGATATGTCGGTCCCCGTCCCTCACCACCCGGCCGCCCCATTGTGGGCCTGGCCGAACCCATAATGGGCTTGCTATAAGAGGCCCTCTTAGTGCCCACTGGGCGGAAAGAGTTACAAAAAAAAAGAAAAAAAAAGCCTAGCATGTATAAATCATAAAAAAGTCAAAAAGTACACATGAATACAGAATAGCAAAATATGAGTACTGTATTTCAGTAATTTTATTGGGCTTTGAACGAAAAGTTTTGCATATTTTTATTAACACCAGTTTTTATTTAACATAAATATGTGATGTAATAATAAGTTGTGAAATTTAACACGTTATGAGATTGTATTTTTTGTTTTGAAGATTAATTTAAACTTTTTTACGTCACATTTCGTTTGAATAAAATTAAGTCGAAACGTCTGCAGATAAAATGCACATCGGATACATTATGCATACTTTTTAAGTTTCGTAAAGGATATCACGTGATACAAACAATAAAAAATACTCGTACTGTGTATGAGGAAAATGCTTCTAATCTCCGAATGTGTCAAATGCGGTTTTGAAAGTTTCGTTCGGGAAATTTCGAACTAAAGGATACAAAGCGTACGGGTCCCCAAAAGCTGTTGAAGTGAAATTGCGGGAGAAAATTGTTAAAGATTGGCGAATAATAATTCTGAATTTGCAACAAATTTTAGTGTGTCACAGACACGTATTGCTGAAACATTACATCCAATTAAAATGGCTGTAAAACATGCTGACGATTGTCTTCCATGCGCATTTTTTTTTTTTTTTTTTATGAAACAAGGTTGGTCAAACCGGTCTGGTAGCACGCACCACAAAAGCGAATCAAATATTAATTTTGTTTAAAATAAATTTTATAAATTCTTGGAATCAAGTAGTTGTTCAGAAGAATTTTTCACTGAATATAGTGTAAGGCCAGGAACACACATGCGTAAAATTCAGCGTAAAATCTAGTATAAAACAGAAAACGTAAAAATTTTTCTGAAATTTTGGCTGAAACAGAACTGAAAATAGAGTAGAGCATGTCTCTACTTTTTACGCCGTAAAATTTTTACGCCAAAATTCCTCCAATAAAGAGAAGTCTTTTCTGTGACGTCAAAGTAGACACGTGCTTTTTATTTTAACAATGGCGGCAATGAGGGTTAACCCTACAATTGTGACGGTCTCGAAAAAACGAAAAATAAATGAAATAGAGGGGTTTATCGAATCCGTTCGACCACATCAGTGTCATGTATAAAGACACTGTATTTAAACAACGTTTATGGATAGCTATAGGTGCAAAATTTCAAACAACAGGTAGGTCTAGTAGAATCGATATATAGGCCTAGTATTTAAATCAAACGTTTTTTGTTTGAATTCAGAATACAAGTCTATTAATTTAAATTTCTATATTATAGCAGAGGAAGCGGAGAAAAAATGGAAGGTACAAAGGGATAGATATATGAGAGGAAAAAATTAATAAAATTAGCACTGTTAGTGGCAGTGGTGTTTCCTATTCGGCGAGAATTTTTAAGCCAGGAACACACATGCGTAAAAATGTGTGGCAGAAAACTGAATCAGAAATCAGCTTTCAGTTCAGTTTCTGTTTTACGTTTTTATGCCAGAACACACATACGTAAAAATTCTGACCGAATAGGAAACACCACTGCCACCAACAGTGCTAATTTTATTAATTTTTTCTTGTTATATATCTATTCCTTTGTACCTTCCATTTTTTCCGCTTCCTCTCCTATAATATAGAAAATTTAAATTAATACACTTGTATTCCGAATTCAAATAAAGAACGTGCGTGTATCTAAATACTAAGCCTATATATCAATTCTACTAGACCTACCTGTTGTTTGAAATTTTGCACCTATAGCCATCCATAAACGTTGTTTAAATACAGTGGCTTTATACATGACACTGATGTGGTCGAATGGATTCAATAAACTCCTCTATTTCATTTACTTTTTGTTTTTTCGAGACCGTCGCAATTGTAAAGTTAACCCTCATTGCCGCCATTGTTAGAATAAAAAGCACGTGTCTACTTTGACGTCACAGAAAAGACTTCTCTTTATTGGAGGAATTTTGGCGTAAAAAGTAGAGACACGCTCTACTCTATTTTCAGTTCTGTTTCAGCCAAAATTTCAGAAAAATTTTTACGCTTTCTGTTTTACGCTAGATTTTACGCCGAATTTTACGCATGTATGTTCCTGGCCTATCAGTGATTATTAACCAGTGTTCTGCAAACTTATTTCGAGTGTTCCACGAAAGAAAAAATTTTAAAGTTTTTAATTATTATGCCTTTGTGTCCTTTTTAACTCTATTTAAAATTTATTTTGTATACTAGTACTTTCTATATATTAACTAAATAACATGTGAACTAAATAAAGAACATTATTTTTGATCTGTAACACTAAATATCTGCATCCATAATTTCCAGTATAATAAGTCCTGTTAATATGTAGAAAGTACTAGTATACAAAATAAATTTTAAATAGAGTTTTAAAGTTTTTATTCAAATTTATTCTCATTGTTATATTCGTAGACAATTCCATGCTTTTATTTTATTCAATATATTAAAGTTTATTAGTTTATTGCTTCAATGTTTCCTGAGAAGAGTAAACATAGGATTGCTTATCAATTTTTGAATATATTGATGCTAATGTTCCGTGTAATAAAAAGTATATGAATGGTGTTCGCGGCCACAGAAATGTTGAGAACCACTGGTTTATATCCCGTGCAGAAAAGCATTGTATCCGTGTAAATTTTTGGGGGAGAGTCATTTTTTGACCGTTCGCCATACTTTCCCTCTGTTATGTATATCACTCGAGAAAATAATATTCTTGTAGCTTCATTTTTAAAATAATATATAAGCAATATAGCAATTTTTGACACTGTTTAGTTTTTCTAAGGAGTGACATTTTATTTCTTAATATACATTGCAACAGAATAAAGTTTAAAATGAGAATCTTTAACATTAGAAGTAATATAGTTAATATTTTTATCTTGAAACCATGATCTGATCATCGCCATTGCATTTAAAGTGTTATCACAATTCTGTTTTTTTCTTTTTATATCGTTTATTGTAGAAAAAAACTCTCACAATCCGCATTTGAATGGTGTAAAGACAAAGTCAGGCAAGAAACTTTATATAAATTTGGAAACTGCTCTTTCCCAGAAAAATCTGTCAATTTGCCAATTTTTCCCCACATGCTAGGAATAGTGTCATTTTTCAGTGACTGTTTACACTATTATCAAAAACATAGGAAAGAATTCTCCATTCAGAAACAACTGAAGAAGCATCTAGTCGAACAGCAAAAACTTTCAATAGATTTTGCAGATTTCCAACTCGTTTCTGATTCTGAGGATTGAACACACTTTCCGGGCTCAAGAAGTTAGCTTCTTTAAACAAAATCTTGTTGAGAGGAAGACGCACCTTCATTTCACTAGCTGAAATAATACAAAACTGAAGACATCTGGAACTGCAGTGCCTGATCTGTTGGTAACTTTCCCAAATGACTTTCGTATTCATGTCCTAGGTAAACTTGGGTGAGCAACATTTAGAGTTGAAATCTTGTCACTGCTCGGTACCTCCGGCTTCAAAAAATTTTGGGCAATTGACTTAAATAATTTTTCTGACTCTTCACGCAGAATGTGAATCAATGGATCTCGACTCTGAAAGAGGGCGTTGAATGAATTATAGTAATTCAACGCATATTTAAGAAATAAAACACATGCTTTGGTATAAGGATTATGCAATTCGTGCAATATAGTTTCTGCACTCTTCAGATTATTTTCATGTACAGCCAATATGAAGTACTGCTGCAGTGGAATCTAGTTTTCCAGTTATCGACAAATGCAGTATTCCATAACCAGCGAGTTTCAGCAATTTTAAAAAGTTTCTTTTTTCAGAACAGTACTTGCAGAAAAGTAAGATCGAGTTGACGAAGCCTTCTAATAGTTTTGGCAACCGCGGCCGGATGGCCGAGCGGTCAAAGTTAGCAGTCTGCCGCCTGGGAGACCCGGGATCGAATCCGGACGGGTCAAAAAATCCCCAGGAATTTTTCGGGGGGGGTGCATCCGGATATGTTGGTCCCATTCCCTCACCACCCGGCCGCCCCATTGTAGGCCTGGCCGAACGCATAATGGGCTTGCTATAAGAAGCCCTCTTAGTGCCCACAGGGTGGAGTTACAAAAAAAAAAAGTTTTGGCAAGCAAGAACAAACTTTACTTGTAATGAATGGCATATACATTTTAACAGAACAACGTTTGGGCAGTCGACACGGAGTCTAAAGAAGGAATTTTTCGAACCGATCACGACATCTGCTCCATCCGAGGCCATACCTATTATATTTTCCAGTAGCACGTTTTTTCTTTGGTAGACATTTTTTAAACGAAGAGAACAGTGTTTCTGCAGTACAATCCTTTGCATCAATGCTAAACAATTCCAGCAAGTCTGTTCTGACATTTCCTGTTGGAGAAATATATTTCACCAAAATGCAAAGAAATTTGATGTGTGAAATATCAGTGCTCTCATCAATTGGAACAGAATATGGTGCTTGCCTTAGATTAGAATAAAAATCTTTTCAAGTTCCACTTTCGCAATTACAATTCGCAATTACATTGTTTACAATTGCAGTGCATTTTGTGTCCAAGTTCTATATTTTTGATGAGTCAGAAGCAATATCTTTAAGTACAGGAACCAGATGATCCACTACTTTCAAAGCTCCATTGTGTTTTGCAAAAAATTTGCCAATTTTATTTCTGCAACTTTATCTTTACTTCTAGGGCAAGTTGTCTTTGCCTTTCGATGGGAGTTGTCTTGAAAACACTGTCAATCTGCGGCGTCTTCTAAACCTGCTTACATTATCAATGTGTTTAACACTTTTGGCGTGCTTTTCTAGGTCATTTTTTCCGGAATTGAGAGTCTTGTCACAAGAAACACAAATTGCTTTACATTTGTCAGTTGAATGTGTTTTAACCAGCCTTTAAACAACTTGTGCTATATCAAGCTAGTCTGGAACATTTTAAGTTCATGCCTACTCTTTTTTCTAGGAGGTGCTTCAAATGTATTATCATTATCTGTGCTTAAGCTTTAGTTTTCCATAGCGTTATCCTATCTGTAATAGAGTAATATTTTCTTTAACCCAAAACTGAAACTATGTAAAAATATCTAAGGGAACGTACACAAACAACATAGCCCTCAAAATCAGCATTTTTAACCTCTACTTCCTCTAACTGATCTGAAGTGGCTTCTCACTGAAATTTCTTTCAAAACCATGTGACCACTGCAAGAATATTCATTTTAGAAGACAGAATATATTACCACAGTATTTAAAATGTTGTATTAAACCAATGCAGATAGCGAATTTGTAAAAGAAAAGAAGCCCAAGTGGTCTGACGTGGCCCACGTTTAAATCCCTCCCTCACCTAGAACCGGCCACGTGGTTTGTGTACGATCCCTAAGTATTGTAACTAGGTAAATCGGAATCTACTTTTGAAAACGTTTCTCTTTCGGCGTCCCAGGATACGCTTTCTGTTTACAAACTATAGTTGTGTATTCCGGGATTGACAGTCTTCGTTGGATATTTCATTATATTACTGAATATTTATATATATTTTTTATCGTTTTAGATTTCGATTAACGTATTTTTTATCCGACAACTTTTGTTTTTGTCTTTGTTTTAGATTATTTCTGACTTTTTCCGGTAGTGTAACTATAATCGATATTAAAAGGGGACTCAAACTATGACCAGCAAACCTATGTTCGCTCCTGTATCGTTGCAGATGTAGCTGCTAGTGATGCGGACGAAAATAAATTCTTAGATATTGTATATACGTATATATAAGTGTATTTGTTACGTTAAATCTTTTACCTATATTTACATCATTTTTCTTAATTTATTTACAAGAGTAAAGGGGTCCCGATTACTCTACCGACTTTTTCTTAAAATTTTATTTTTAAAAATTAAAAATAATCGATGTCGGTTATACTTTAACTTAACTTTAAAACATTGGAAAAAGTAAAGTTTAGTAGTGTTTACTTGTATATAGATAAAACTTATGTATTGTTATTTGCTAAAAACAGTTTACTATTTTTAGATGAAATAATTGTTCTCGACTAGTGCCAGTTTCATAATTTTTTTCAATCGTATAACGTAGCTACACTTTTTTCTGTAACTGTCTGAAAGTATTTTAACGTTGCTATATGGCAGAGATCGGTAACCTTTTACGAACACTGTGCCAAATTAAAACAATGCGATGGCTCGCATTCTAATTTTATTTCGCAAAATGACCCGCATGGATAGTAAATAAGCACTAAAGAGCAATGAATCGATGTTAAAAATATTCATATCAATTACGCTTGGTGTTGTGATACGTAATGTGAACTTGTAGTTATTTTTCGTACGTAAGTGATGCGATGAATAAATTTCTAGTAAATCTAAGCACGCACTAAGATCTTAGATCTGTTGGGTACCATAAAAGATCGCTTCGTATGTCACAAATTGCCGACTCCTATTATATTGGATACAAAATTTATGGGTTCCTAATTTCGTTGCTTTTATTTACATTTTTTGACAATTTCTTCAAATGACTCGCAAACATTTATCGTCAAAACTATAATTGCATTGCATATATGATTGCATAGATAGCGGCAGATACAATTGTGCGCTTATTCCTAAATTCAAATCTACCGCTCGAAATATTTGAAAGATTTACAAATATAAGATGAAGTTGCGAATAATTTCTGAATACAACTAATTGAAATTAATAGAAATGTATAAAAGTTCTTTTATTTATTATAGAAAAAATTATAATAATAAATAATTGACACAATTTATTTTTTAGACGAATGTAGAATGGACAACAGGCGAATAGTCGAAAGAGTAAGGTATCAGCCTGTTGCTCTGGGAGTTCCGTGATTGAATCTAGGAGAGCGACGCCTTAGGAACCTTCTTAGGCAGTCCGTTCGAATAATATAGGGTCCCATCCATCACCACCAAGCCTAGCCGAATACAAGAGTATGGAAAAAAGGTCTTACAAGTTAGTGCACCAGGCTGGAGAGTTATTGTAAAATTCTTAATTTTAAGTGTAACTGTACATATTCATTATATCAAGATTTCTTTAATGTCTACAATTATTTTAACTCAATTTTCATATTTACAATATTTGATTGTCCTAATTAATTATTTTTTTGTTGAATGTTCTTGCTTTTGCTGTTTTCAGTTAATTCATTACTAAACGTTTTCGGTTCAAATTAAAATTCATAAGATTGGTTTATCGCAAAAACATGTGTTTATAAAATTGATTTCCTTCCTAAAAAACTTGATACTATATAAATTTTATGGGGACCCGTATAAAGCATTTGTAGTAGGCTATCAGGATCATTCTAATTCGAACTTCAAAAGTGCAAGTTTAGAATATTTAGTACATCGGTTTGTAAAATAATCGACAGAGTTTATAAAGAAACGTGCTTTTGGAATATATGGAACCATTGTAGTAAATATAATAACTGACTTATTTCAAACGGATATTTGAATAGTGACGTAAATGAATTTTCTCGAAGTATTTCAAGAATTTTACATTAAAAGAAGGGGAGAGAAAAAATGAAATTTTGAATAAAAACTGTTATAGTAAAATTGAGAATACATTATTCGGTACTGAAATGTGAATATTGGAATTGAGAAGTTTTCCGATTTTAACGAATATGTCCTTATGAGACAATATACAATTAAGAGATATTAAAAATAGTTTACGCATAATACAATCGTATCAAAATAGTTAAGCTATTATTTTCCAAAGCACCCTTAAGAAATTTCATGTTTAAAAAATTCCAATAGACACCATAAAATATTTTACACTAGTTAACATAACAACTATATTCTCAAAACGGTATTTGCTTTGAGGACTATACAAACTTATATGAACTAGTCCGAATTTTTTAAATGTAGTTTCTAATAAATTATTTTTATACTAACAGAAACAATATAATAAATTGAATATCGCAGAAGTTTCTGTATACATCCACTTAAGATTTATATGAAATAATTGAGTGATGTTCCATTATCCTATTATTTTTATTTTTAGAACATTGTGTGTGTTTTATCTAAAATAGTATACTTAAAGATTAACTTATTCATAGCTTTTTATTACATTAATGAGGAACTAGATATAGTTTAAAACATTATTGCGAATCAAAGTACAACATAAATGTTTTAATTAGTATTAAAAACAAATTGATTAGCTTTAAAACTGTATGAGGAACATTAAAATTAAAGTATCTTGCTGAATTTAATAGCAGAAAAGTATTTGAATGAGTATTGAAAAGAAATCCAAATTTTAGTTAACCCAAGTATTTTAATTTTTCAAATGTTACAATATATATAGATTTTTTTTTCTTATTTAATTCTGCATAATGCTCTCTTCTGTACACGTGGCTAACTTTGGGAAGACCTTGTTGCTACATGGGCTATAAGGTGATCTATATACATTTTCTGTAACAATTGGTATTCCCTATATTATACACGACGTCTGGCTTGTCGTACACAAAGTGTAATCTTATTTACAAGTACGGATGGAGAATACAAAATGATCGTCGTTCGGTTGGATGCGACAAAGAAAATATTTTTAAGAATCGTTTAATACATTTTTCCCATAATAAACAGTAACATAAAATATAAATTTTAAAACAATTATTTAAAATAAAATTGATTGGCATTGTCTTGTGAATATAAGAAATTTGAACAGAATTTAAAAAACAAATGATCGTGTAATAATTATTCACTTTGCCAATGGTTCAAAGAGTAATACTTCAATTTCAACATACCTGTTGATTTATGAACAAATTTTTTATAACTGTTATGGAGTTATAAAACAGCACCAATAATTATATTTACTTGAAATTTAGCTCAAATAACTGTTGCAGTCTATCAACGTTGCCGACTTTGTTTGATGAAAAGAAGATTTGCACAATCACACACATTAAATGCATTTAAAATTCCTTAAAATTTTGTTCAATTCATATGTTATCACAATACTGTCACAGTTTAACATCAAACCCAATCTAATATACAAATATTTTCTTTCTGGAAATATCAATTCACATCGATTAAACTTAAAAAATTGAAATTATATAAATTTTCATTTGAAAAACTCTTAGCAAGTTTTCTAATATTACTAAATACATTAATAACTTTGTTGTTGCTTGACACGAAGAAAATTTGCATATACAAACTAGAAAAGTTGAAATCAGTTCAATAAATGGACCAGTTTTTGGACATGCAACAGACCTGAACATTAAAATATTTCTATTGCCTAAATATACATATATATGTACACACAAGAAAAGTAACTATTACAAACTCAATTCATTTTATTTGTGTAATTCCAAAGCAAACAATACTTTGAATCTTGAAAAATTTTCAATGTTTACTCATTAATTTTTTCCTTTTTTAATTTTTAATAGTTCCCCCAATGATGACTAGGATAAACATCCATTAAATTTGAATGCTAACTTCATAAAATATATATTTTTTTGTCATTTTATGATTTGTTACAGCAAATTTTCTTCAGAATAAAAATTTAAGTCAACTTGTTTGTTGCAATCACACACCAAAACAGTTCAGAAGTTAATAGAATTCATTTTGGCAGTTGAACTTTATCACTTGTTTAATGTAATGTTGGATTTGTATATTTACATATTGATATTTGTTCTATTAAAAAGTAATTATGATGAGCTTCAGTTTGTATCTTTAAGCCAGATTCCAGGCACCCATTGTGGTTCTGTGTCTAAAATATTGATTTCATGCAACAGTTCGTTGTATGTTTTGTCTGTATCAGAATTAATAATTATCATATCGAAGAAATGACCATAGTTTTCCTCCATCTCTCTCGCTTTCTCGATGATATCTTTTAATTCTTCATCTTTTACGGTTGCACCAGATTTAATGCGGTTCTGACGCAATTTTTCAAGAGAAGGTGGTGCAACAAAAACTACATATGGTTTAAGATCAGAATACTTCAGTATCTTTAATGACTGAAAACAAAAAATAAAATGTTAAAATTTTAACAAACATTAAATAACAAAACAATTTATATTAAAATTATATGTTGTCAGTTAATACAAATTTCATTAATGCAATGTCTCTACACATAAAATTAATGTAATTCTGATTATTATTCAATAATTAATTTTAATTTCTGACACTTGCTAAAAACATTAACTATTGCAATGTATGCAAAAGTTATGTTTTTAATAAATTTCAGCATTTCATCATAATGCAAAATAATGTAGAAAAATATCTATGTAAAGTTAAGTTCTAGACTAAAACAAAGACTAACAAGTTACTAAATTTCTTAGTTTTAATTTAAAATGCTAATTCTGATAAATACATTTTGAGTGAAAAGTATGCAATTTTTTACTAACCATTAATTCAATAAATCATTTTGTAAATATGGATTAAATACAGTATTTAAAATGCAATACATTAAGGCACACACCAAAATAACTCAATAGAAATAAAAAACTGTCTTTTTATTATTAAAAAGAGATGAAATAAAAAAGAATTCTGTATACTTTCCACAGCTGAAATGCATATGTTCTGTTTCTTTATCTGTTTCATTGAAGATTATGGTCAGGTATTATCTATCATCAAAAGTGTTTGTAATTATATTTGTTTTTTAAAATCAACATTTTTATTTCATTTCTTTTATCACAAAAAGACTGTTTATTCCTGTTGTATTAAACAATAACAAAAATAAGCCTTATTGTATTTATTTTGTACAAGGGGAAGTTAAGATGTTTGTTAATAGCAAGGTTGAGGCCAAAGTTTTAAACGTGAAAACATGTACGTCGGACGTTCAGCACCGCTTTCCTTTAAGCCTAGAAGTTCGACAATGGTGTTTGGAAAGTCAGTGGAATCATGCTCGACATTCCAAATGCCATTGTCAAACTCCTAGGCTTACAGGAAAGCAGCACTGAACGTCCGACATACACATTTTTGCGTTGAAAACTTCAGCCTCAACCTTGCTAATGTATGTAAACAGCTGAACTAAGAAAAAATTTCACAAACTCCCATATAACTAATATCTGGAGACTAAATAATTTACAATACTTCCATAATTGCCAAATATTTACTTACAGAAGGGTTCCAGAAACAAGGCTTCTACAAGATATACATTTTTTTTTTGAAAATGAATAACGAACCTACTGGAACTGGTATAATAAAGAGAAAACAACACCTTTCTTAAATTCCAGCAAAAGTTTAACTATATAAAAATGTTTTCAACTGATTTCATCAGTCTTCTTCAGTTACTCGAACAAAAAAAAACAAAAAGAACGAACCAAATTCAAATTTACAAAATCACGAGAATGGAAAGAATTCTCGTGATTGCGCAGACTATGCAAAAACGATGTACCGAAAAAAACGGCAAAAAATGCAAATTCTTGACAAAAAAAATATAGTTAAACTTTTTTATATAGTTAAACTTTTGCTGGAATTTAAGAAAGGTGTTGTTTTCTCTTTATTTTTTTTTTTTGTTATTATTCTAACACAATTAGGAAAAATATGACAAAAGATGCATGGTTTATTAATTAATATCTAAATTAATATATTTATAAAGAAATAATAAGCAGAATTTGTTATATTTTGGTTGTAAAATTAAAGATTTGACATGATAATTCACTTCATATAAAAGATAATGATGAGGACTAGGATAAATATAGATCACAGAGTAACGAGGTTCAAGCATTAGCCTATTTTAATTTTACATCAATATAAGTCTGTACAATATCTGCTGAAAAATTTCAACTAATTGAGGACCAGAAAAAAAAAAGAAAGCAAAAAACCCAGAAATTTTGTAAGAGAAGCAAGCCAAATATAGTCATTTCCTTTAGATAACTCCACAAATTGAAAATCAAACTTTTGTTGTAAGTCATCCTCAGGCAGTCAGTCTTAATAAAAAAACAAAAATTGAATAATCATTTGATATAATGGTAACCCAAAAGTGGTCTTCCAAATTCTTTGTGGAGTGTAACGCCAGATATTATGAACATCCTAATTTTAAAATACAGTAGATGATCAGTTAATGAACAGTTCAGTTAATGAACAAATCGGATAACGAACACTTCCGCAAAAGATTTTTATGTTCGAATAACGAACACCTCACAGAACAAACACAAGAAGAAGTGATGTAAAATAATGAATACTGATTCCCTTGTCTTCAGGCAACAATTCAAAACTTTTCAGAGAATAGGAGACATCGACATCAACGCTCAACCTAGTATATACTGATCGGATAGTATTCCTCCAAACTTTGAAACTCTCCCTTGTAATTCCAACCTTTTATTTTTCTGACAAAAACAAATTCTTTTATAGTATTCATGAGACTTGTTAAGTTTTGTGTCAGTTTTTATTTTCAAAAAGTGAGAGTATAATAATAAAAGTAGAGAGTGGGCAGATGATGTCTGATGTTGCTGGACAGTATGGCTTATACAGGTCTACAGTAGGCTGCAGTTCAATCTTATCTAAGAAAGATACAGTATAATCAAGATGATTCAAGCAGCTTAAAGAGTAACAAAAATCACATCTGAGAAATACAGAACCTGAAACATCTGACAACAGAAGAATGCCAAGAACTCTTGAATGAAGAACACCAAGAAACTCAGCAAGATATGTTTTCTTCTGAAAATGACAATTAATGCCAATATCTGCTATTAAAGATCTTTTGAAGAAGTGGGAGGATGTCAGAACAACAGTCAACGGTCTTAGAATGGCATCCAAACCAGGTTGAGGTTAATAGGCTTAGGGATCTCTACAATTACAATGCTATTAATTACTTCTGAAAAATCCTGAAGGATAGAGAAAAGCAATTGACATTAGACAGATTCTTTAACCCCTGCAAACAGAAAAAAACACGACTAATATAAACTTGAATTTTCTCAATTATATCCAAATATTTTATTCTATCATGAGTCAGATTATATGGTTATCTCTTGTGTATTTGGAGTATAAATTAATAAAAACCATGTTTTAATGATGCATGATTTTAACTTTTTATGAAATTTTTTATTTTCATGAATAGTCTGACTAGATCTTGTATAACAGTAGTTACAATGATGAATAAACTTTTTATTGAAGAAAAATGTAATGCCTAAATATTTAACAGTAGAATATATCAGTAATATAATTATCAAATAAATGCATAAAACGATGCTTATACAAAACACATACAAAATATTTTTTTGTTGCTTAAACACTATGAAGTGTAGTAAATTTATTACATTACATAGTGTTTAAGCAACAAAGAAGAATTACGACATGGTTTTGGATTATCAAACATACAAAATACATAAAAATCCAGCAAAATTTACTGAAGAAAATAAAGTTAACTACTTTCAATAGTAATCCTTAAGTTAGAATAAAAACAGGAATTTGAACATAAAATTTCAAACAGATCAAACAAGCATTTGATTAGACACAGTGGTAATTATCATTGTCACCATTTATAAATGAAATCCTTGTTAATATTGACCTCAAAAATCTGTTAATGCTTGTGAAAAGATACTGTAATCCTTATAGTTTATGGCTGTTTTTTTTCTGTTACTTTTATAAATTTCAAGTTTCTCTAAAGGTGAATCTTATTGGTAGCATAGTATTTGAGATGACCTTGTTAAAAGAAATTTGGACCTGGTTATCAACTGAGAAGATTGCCAGGGCTGTTTAGGTGAGAACTTTTTTGAATGAACTCCCATGCTTTTTTAATCAGAGGTACTGTACGATGAATGAGAGGTAGTCACTATATATTGAAGTTTTTGTCCAAGTCTATTATCACAAACTGGAATAGGAATAGACCCGTGGGAGGTGTCTTTTTTTATTAATGGGTTAAAGGTATACATGAGCTGTTCATTGTATGTTATAACTCTGTATAGTTTAGCCTGTTTCCTGTTGTGTTTCTTGATTAATCCCTTGATGGTTTTATAATGGTAGCTATGCTGAATGGCAAGGTGTGTAATATACTTTAGTTCTTTTGCTTTGTCTTTGTTGGTGGAACAGTGCATAAAGGGTCTCTTGATAAGGGCTCTGAATGCTCTAATTTTGATGGAGTAAAGATCTTTTGAATTTGCCAGAATAAAAAGTGGATAATACATGAGAAAAATTAACAGATAAATTTAATAAAGCATCAAATACTACCATCCAATAATTTATTCATTTAAAACAGTTTAAACAAAATATGTAATTGTTTTCAAGATAAATTCAAACAACAAAACAAGGAATCACTATTTTATTGGAGTCTAAAACAACTTTTAAACTTAAGGAAACAGTAAGTGATTTGAGTAATCAATTTTATAATTTAGATATTGTAATTAAAGTTTGAATACATATGCTACTATTTAATTTGGATAATATTTAGCATAACTTAAGTATTTCTGATATATTAAATAGAAACTAAAGATTCTTAAAACATATGTGGCAATGATGCTAAGTCACATATTTCTCAAACATATACAATAAGTCTAGGCATTCAATTTGTGTAGATTCCAAGGCATTCATAATCAATTCCATTTCTAATTTCTCAATAGAAATGGAATTCAGAAATATAGGTATAGGTAGAATAAATAGAAAGACAATGAAGAAAAAAGCCTCATAAATAATAGTTTTTTGTTGAGGAATATCTAATAGAAACAATGAATATAAGATATTCCTTCAAGCTTTTAAGCATTTCTTCAGCAGTGCTATAATAATATTAACAAGTAATTAAACAAGTGTAATAAGCAACAGAATAATAAAGCTAAGTTTTCCATTAAACTCAAATCTCACATAAGACATGGGTAAGATTTACTGCTAAGATTCCTTTTTTGCCAAAATGAAGAAAACAAAACTGACTCAAATAAATTATCATCAATTAGCAAATGATAAAGATGATCCTACAAGTTGGATTCTTATATCTTTACGCATAAGAATGTTAAAATCCAACTCACAGATCTCCACTGTTTTTTAATTAGAAATTTATTGTCCAAATTTTCAGTCATCTTATAAACTATTAACCATATTAACCAACTATATATAGGACATCTCCACAACTGTTTTTGCTGAAAACAGAAATTTCATAAAAAGCTTTCAAAATATTTTCTTCATTACAAATCTGTTGTAGTCTTCTTTATTATTAATATAACTGCTATAAGCTTATTATTATTTATTTTTGAAAAAAATAAAATTAGACTTTGTAAGAACTGAGAGTTTCATGTCCTTTTTTAACAGTAATTTATAATGCATTGTGGTTGATTAATTCCATCTCGTAACTATTTATTGTTGTATTTGTAATATTTATTCTTTCAATTTGAATACTATCATTTTGTACAATGATCGTTATTGCTAATATTTTCATATTTATTTCCAATCCATGCAAACTTTGCAACTTTTATTACAAATATAAATATGGTGTGTTCTATTGTTACAACTATGATTACTTTCTATGTTATATTGTGAAGATTCTTAAAATTATTTGCTTGTGCTCAAAGATAATTCAGATAAGAAATCAAAAATACATTGACTTTCATCAAGATAATATTTCAAAACCAAAAAATCTTAGCACCAAAATTTGACCAACAATGATTTTTTTGTTCATTAAAGTTGTCAAAGATGTGTTAAAATGAAATGCTTTTGGCCTAAATTTTGACTATATTCAACATTGAAAAAAATTATATAAACAGAATAGATGATGTAAAAATTCCACAGAATCAAATTATTCTCTGAAATTTTTAAAACACAGAATGATAAAAGATTAATGATGAAGACTGATAATGATTGTCTATTATCAGTCATATGTTGAGACTGTTAATATGAAAAAACAGCTTTAAGATAATTATTTACCTGAAGTTAATAATTACAATAACAAACTAATTACAGTAAGTAAAGATTTATAAGTATATTTTAACAAATATATCTTAGAACATGTTAATACTGATGACTGATCATCAGAATTGTTGTTAACTGACTAATGACAATATGATTACAATAAGCGGATTCCAATGTAATAGTAGTAAGTTAATTATTAATAATTATAAAAATATAATTACAAATATAATAATAATTATTGTACTGTACTTGAAATTTTTGCATTTGTTTCTAAAAGTTCATTTTTTTAGAAGTCTGTACAATATGATACAAAAATTATTATGTTTAAATCAATAATCGAAATATTACAAACATCGTGTAGCTTTTCCTACTCATTTATATTTTTGCTTATTTTTAAATATACATTGAAATTCATTTTAAAACAAGAAATGTATTAAATAATGAAAAATATTTCTAATATATGAAAGTATTGTCATTAATATTAAATCTCAACTATTCTAGAATATATATAGAATATTTAAATATTCTAAAATAGTTATTACGTAATGTCTAAGGAATATATCATCATAAAAAAAAATGTTTTTACCATTTCTATTTAATTTCAATTTATACTATGATATTAGAATTAGAATAAACAACAATTACAACTTTAGAAATTTGCAATGTTATAGCAAATAATATAATAAGATAAAAATGGACATTACAGAATTTTTTTATAATGCTTATTTTTGATATATTTATTGATATTATTTCTTGAATTAATGAGTTTTCTAAACTCTCATTATTATTTTTTTTTAAAATAATGATTCATTCTAGTATTTCTATTGATTCATTCTAATTATACATATAATTTGCTATAAATATTTTAGTCTGATTTACTGTCCATCATTTCAAATCTATTTATTAAAAATACCAGCACTTAAACATTTAATGAAAAATTATTATTATTTTTTCTTTAAGGAGCATAAACCAAGTTAAATTCATGTTCTAACCGAAATTTAAACAATTCACTTTTTAAGCATAATTTCATAATCCTAACACATTTAAAACTTAGTTTAAAAATTTTTTCTAACTGTTAGTCATGAAATTGCTATACAATAG
Organism: Centruroides vittatus; assembly: GCF_030686945.1. Taxonomy (NCBI): domain Eukaryota; kingdom Metazoa; phylum Arthropoda; class Arachnida; order Scorpiones; family Buthidae; genus Centruroides; species Centruroides vittatus. The sequence continues at coordinate 1,155,470 of NW_027122637.1, forward strand.
ATTTTTTTAAAAACAAATATAAGTAAAATACCTTAAATTTATACTCTGTTAACAGTAATGATGAGGAAAAAACATCTCAACTTTCAATACTAACTTCTTTAATAAGTAGGTTTGAAATGATGGAGTTTATAATAGGAAGTCACATGGTTAAGCTAAGCAGTCATTAAATTAAGTTATATTTCCACAAAAACAAATTTCAAATTCATTCATTTGTTCATATACAATCTATTACCTGAGGATGCAGATTAAGTACACATATTTTTCCTGAATTAACTACTGCTCTGATAGCATCCAAACTTGTACCATAGTAATTCTTTTCATACTCCCCATGTTCTACAAATTTTCCTAGAACAATGTCAGCTTCAAATTGAGTTCTGCTGATAAAATGGTAATCAACACCATTCACTTCACCATCCCTTCTTGGTCGACTTGTATCTGTAAAATTCAAATTAAAATAAAGCCAAATCATAGTAATATAACTTTAATTATTTTTTATATTGCAAAATATTAACATATAGATAATATATTAACTTTCAATTGATCATTTCATCACAGTTAACTTCTATTGCAATGGGAATAAACTTTTTTTTTTACAAATATTAACATAAAATTAAAAAATCAAAAAGGTTCTAGATTGTCTATGTCAGGAAATTTGAATTTTTAATGTTTATTGAATAATACATATTTCAGTGTGCATTTGAAATTATCTTCAGTTTAATTATATCATATCAATATTTATTTCAGAATCTCACTATCTAAAATACATATATATGCTGTATTTCAACACAAAATCATATTTATTTTGTTATACAAATGAGAATATAGAAAATAAAACAATCATACCAAATAAAAAAATTTACAATTAAAATTTTAAATTATGATAATGTTAAATGATTCAGAAGAAATTAAAAAAATATTATTATATAGTAACTGCAAAAGAAAATATTTAATCCAAATAAAATAACCAGAAATTTAAATGCACTATATTAGATCTTTTTTCCTTTTCTATATTAAAACAGAGATTTCAATATTTATAGAAGTTTATTTATTTATAAGCTAATTTAAAATCTCAAGTTATTTAACATTTTTGTCAAATGGTTATTGTTTATTATAATTATTGTGTATATTTATTTATTCCAATCAGGATGACAATCTCAGGAATATAGTAAAGTAGGAATTTAAATGTTACAAAACTTGTTTAACAAAAATCAACTAATTTAACTAAAAATTTAGTAATTTAGCAATTATTTTATAGAAATAAAAATAATGAATTCAGCAAAAGCTCACTAGAAAATTGATATTGAAATTCATGTTCTGCTGCTATGTTCAAATATTCTAAATGGTAATTCTTGCCTAAAGTTTTTCAAATGTGAACAATTTTACAATAAAGGAGGTATATATTAACATCACTATCATAATATAAACATTTCTTGTATAATTAACAAAAAATATATATATATATATATATATATATATATATATATATATTTATTTATTTATTTATTTATTTATGGTGGATAAATGCCATGAATGAAACTTAATTCATATAGCTTGATTTCTCTTCTTCAAGAAGTAAATACTTATATATATATTAATTTCTGTATTAACCCAAGCATCACTTTTATTAAAAGTTTGTATGCAGGGGAACTTATTTGATTCAGTCTAGCTTCCAATAAGCTGTATGTAAGTTGACCTAGTTATATCTGTTTGTTAATTAATGATTCAATAAATCTTTACAAGTCCACCAATGTTCTAGATTTTGAATTAAAATAGAAAATACAAGTTTAAAAACATTTTCAGTATTAAAAGTTTGATCTCTCTTACATTAAGAATTGCCCTTAATACACAGAAGAGAAGTAAATTCTTTAACCCAGAAATTCCTCAGTATAAAATCATTTGAAGTTTATTCCCATCAGACCATTCCATGAACCTCCACAATGAAGACATAAAATAACTGACTGTGTCAGGATTACTAAATTATATAACATATCCATATTAAAGAAAACCGATCACTCCTTAGCTCATTCAAAGTAGTATTCTGATTATTTATTATTGATAAAACTATTTTTGACAGAAGTTTCATGTGAATTGATTGATAAACAATATTAAACAAAGAATGAACATTATTTTATTTTTTTGTCCAACATACAACAAATCTAAACTGAAAACTAAGAGCAGTGTTTTCTGCAAAGTAAAAAAAAAACTGAAAATGAAAAATTTATATTGAGTGTTACAGAAATAAAAACAACTGAGCACTTTTCCAATCAGGCTGAACAAGCCCTCTTTGTTATTTTATTTTTCACCACCTATTGTAATATTGGCCTAATTTCAAGCTGTTGTACATTTGAAAATAGCAGATAATAAAAGGAGAGTATTTGCATCATAATAAAAATTTGTTGGTAAACAAAAAGAAAACAACATAGTAAGTCATACAAAAATATTTCAGTATTTATATTATATAGATACATAAAAGTAAATCAAAAAGTAATTTGTTTTTATTAAAATCAAGGAAAAGAAAAAGTGAAAAAATTTTGAACTGTTTTTTCAATGTAATTTTCATTTCTACACAGTTCTTGTATCAGTTCAGAAGTTTCCTACTGCCATCTAAAACATTTTGGAGATTGATAAACCATTTACACATTTGTTTTTTTCCTTTGGTGTTTAAGAATATGATGTAGATATCTAATGTTTTAACAGTAACAGAAACAGTTGAATAGCTTGATCAATAATGCTTATTACTATTAAAATGTTTAATAATCTCACTTGTTTTATCATTTCTGAATTTTTTCATATAGCTCATCTTTTTGACACTTTCCTCTGTACAGAAAAAAAATTGATCACAATATGTTGTTATTAACAGTGCAACTAGAAAGTGAAACTGGCATAATTGTATTTTAGTTTTCAGAATCCAATACAGCTAACTGGAAAAAGTACTTTTAAACTTGCATAATAATACCTACATGAATAATGACTTTGGAATAATTTCTATAATTTCTTCAATATTACCTTTAACAAATGCCACTTCTATTTAAATTGTAATAGGCATAGAAAACTTAGTAAAACTAATTATATACGGTTAAAACAGAAAGCCTTTTCAATTCTTTGAAATGTTATAAAAACATGACTAAAACAAAAGTAAATGAAGAAACACGAAGTCTTCATTTTACATCCACATCACAACTTAGGAATAAAACCACCTTACGGTAGAATTGGCATTGTAGGCTCGTCTGCCTCAATATGTAAAATGTAAAATAAATTCTGTTTCTTCAATTACTTTTGTAAAGTTTTTAAATAATAATTGTTGTCCTGGCTATTTCCTTAATGACATAAGACTTTTATATAAAGGTTATTTTTAAGATCAGATGAACTTCTGATCATTTATTATTGATAAAACTTGCATTTTTAAAAATTCTTTAAACCTTCAATTACAAAATTTCATTGAAAGTGAGCAACTATACGCTTATTTACAACTCATCACACAAGAAAACCTAAAATTAATATTTTCATATTATTTATCTAAAGCTCAATCAAAGACTCAACTGAATAAATGAACATAAAACTAAATATTTAAAAATGAATTGTTCTAAAATTTTTAAAACATTTTACTTCCATGATATTTGTATACAACAGATATCTATTTTTTAAACTTTTATCACATTAAATCAATTTTTTAAAGAAATTAAATTTTAATGTCTTAAATCAGGGATGGGCAACCTTTTTCTACGTAAGGGCTACATTTCAAAACTTTTGAATTGACGCGGGCCGCACACAAGAGAAAACGGGGGGAACTGTTGGTAAATCACAATTCTTTATTCATATATAATTATAAATTAGCATATGTATACTTAATATAGCTTCTGGCACTGATTTAAACGTAATATATCGGAAATATTTAGCCAAATATCAGTCACCGTTAGTTTTAAATTAGTTTCCATGTGTCCGTTAGCCAGTTTCCTGTTTTAATTTTTACTAAATTCATTGCGAAAAAACTTTTCACAAATATAAGTTGTAGAAAATAACGTTTGAATTTTTGTTGAATATTTCATTAAGCTGGGAAATTGATATATTTATTCACATTTTATGCCACGCGGGCTGCAAAAAATATTATTGTGGGCCACATGTGGCCCGAGGGCCGTGGGTTGCCCATCCCTGTCTTAAATTATTTTATAAAAACAAAAAAAATGTATTGGTTAAATCTCAGAGTAAAATATATTAGCCTATTATTTATACCACATGTTTCACAATTCAGACAATATCTTAAAAATACACAATATATGAATTTTTTTCTGCCTGAATTTATATATATAACATTTCCCTACCAAATAAATAAAATTATAGATTTTTAATTTTAAATATGATCATATTTAACTAGTAAAAAACAAATGCAAAGTTAAATTGGAATGAATAGCTCTATTTAGTGGAAATTTTTTTTATTAATGTCATTAGTTTTCTCATAATTACATAAAATTTTGAAATAACTGATGTAATTGTATTTCAAATAAAAGAAAGAAAGGAAATACAAGAAAACATCCTACGTCATCTCTGATATTGTAATTCATAATCAAATTTCTTGATCTTATAACATTTTCTTAGTGTTTCATAATAATTCATTGAAATGAGTTAGAAAACAATAATACAAAAGAAAATTGAATTATAATACTTAACTCTTCCAACACACAAAATAATTATACCAATGAAGTAAAACAGATTACATAAGGCTAATAGTAACATTTTCTAAAACAGTAACAATGAAATTATCATTAAAATATATTCTGTTTTATAATAGATTAAATGCAAATCACTATATTATCTGACAATAAGTAAAATATTTACGTGGGACAGCTGCTGCAAAATGCTCTGTATCTTCCATGAGCCGCTGTCTAATTTCATGCCTTCCAATGTTCGGAGGTCCAATAAGAACAATCGGCCGTTTTTGATTTGCTCGAGGATAATAAAGTGCAACCTCTTCATAAGTAAGAATTTGATCAACATCAATATCTATAATAATTGGTAAGAAATTAAAGTTAATAAAATTAATATAAATTTAAATTAATATAATGCTTAAAAACAATTATAAAAACATTTATGATAAGCAAATACTAAACACAAAAGCCCAAACTGCTTTATTAAAATTTTGCAAACAAAAAGTTAATTACACCTTATTCTGAGTATAAAGGTTTATCTTCAGAGACCAATTAAATCTAAAAATCTTCCAAAATCTCAAAACAGATAAATAATGAATAATCAAATGAATTCAAATTGCCTTTTATAATATTATATGCCAATAACAATTATAATTACATTACAGCAGAGGCATGTTATGCTATGGGCAAAAGGAAAATTGTCTGGGGCCCTCACCAACAGGGGTTCCCCAAACCAATCTTTTATAAACTCATTACTGTAGAAAATCAAGAAAATCAAAATTTAAATTTGGCACCATATTTTAGAACTCTACATTACACCAGTGTGATACAAATGTAGTGCAGAGTAGTGTAGTACTGGGAGATTCCTTTCAAAAAATTCCTCCAGAGAAAAATGTCTGAAGTCAATACTGAGGCCCCCTAATTAAAATCTGCCTGGGCCACACAGTTACAGTTAAAATATATTTTAATTCATTGTTTTGTTTCTTAAATACTCTGAAGTAAAACAAACAAAAAAATATATGTATATATATTTTTTTTTATTTTAACTTGACTAAGAAATTTGTTCCTAATACCTGTAGTCCCAATAATAAGATTAAGTTTTACTTCAGTAAACTTTTTCACAAAGTTTGTCTAAAAATCAAATAATAGTTTGTTATATTCTATCATCATTCATTCATACACTTCTTCCAACAACATGACATCAACTAGCATTTATATCTTTATAGTCTTAATACTTAGATTCTGTTTATAAATTTTAATTCTGCTGTAGTGAATACAGGAGAAATGTATGAGCAAATTTTTTTCCACATTCTCTATCAATCTATTAAAATCTAATTTAATTACATCAATTTCTTCTACTCTCCAAATTCTCTAAAGCTCTTTCCTTTGACCAGCTGACAGAAGCACTGTTAAACAAGGAGTAAGAAGTTACTAACTTGTAATAAGATATATCAAGGAATCCATTATATTTATATAATATATTTCAGATAAATTTTGGTTTCATATCTGAAAAGAACCATAAATTTGAAGAAATGTATAATTTCTTCTTTCCTTTGATTTTCTTCCAAAACTATGCTTAAGGTGTAACAAAATGTCAAGTATAAATCCTCAATACCCAAAACAGTGGCGTAGCGTAGTGGGACGGCAGGGGCGGCCCGCCCCAGGCGGCACTTTTAGGGGGCAGCAAAATTTCACAATAAATAATAATAATATCTTGTAAAAATTTTTGTAATAAATGTGATTATTATATTGCAAAACATATATACATGACTTTTTTTATTTGTAACCTGTACAATACACAATAATGATGATTGTTATTGCCAAAAAGTTCTTTAGAATTACTGTATATTTTAGTCTTTTAAATTGAAATACCTAAATAAGGGAGTGGCAAAATTTTCCTTCTCCCTGGGCGGCTTACTCCCACGCTATGCCACTGACCCAAATCAACTTTCCAAATAGAAATAACAAGTTTTGAAAATGTCCATATGGTCTCTGAAATTGGCAAAAATCAGCCTTTTTGGTTATTTTCTATGAGCTATTAGTTCTATGACTGCTCCTATATTAATTGGAACTAATCAATACTGTCTATGAAAAATTTTACAATAAGAACATTGAACAGAAATATAATTTAATAATTATCTGAAATAAAGTTATTTATGAATTACTGTAATAAATTAGGATTTTGAAGCCTTTTGCAATTAAAACAAGATACAATTAATTCTAAAAACAGCCTATATACATTAATAGAAATTTCACAAAGCTACTTGTGTCATTGTTTAATCTGCTTAAACTAATACATAAAAGTTTCATATAAAACAGTTATGCATTTCTAAAACATTACATGGATCTTATATATCAAAATCTTTTTATATTATTTATTTAAACATTTTTTTAATTATAAAATTAGCATTCTTGCTCTGAAATTAATGAAAATATTTTAAAAATCTGATTTAGCTTAGATAAATTTAAAATGCTTTACAAAAGCTTCAGTTTTAAAAATTTATATATAAATTTTTATCTTAAATTATCTTTTTTCTTTAAAAAAATCCATGTTGGATAATGCCATTTATTGGGCTGCAATTTGAAAAACTTGTAGACCTATAAATTCCCACTGTAATCTGTCAGTCCTTCCTTATCTTGAGAATGAAGGTAGATAGATGAAAGCTGAGACCAGATATGGAAAGCTTAGGAAAAGGAGGCCCCAAACTCTATATGAACTTCTGATGCAAACTGGAAGACAAGTTATTTCAATTCAAAACTTTTCCTCTGAAAGAAGTTAATAGATGACTGGCATGACTATTGCTAACAGGAAAAGTACAATGTACAGGGACAAGACACTACTAATTTGAAGTGAAGATATCTTAAATTAAATAAATTTTAAAAAATATGATTAAAAATTGCAGCCCGACATTGTGATGATGTCACAATAAATAATTCTCATGTTCGATTTTAAATTTCCTTTAAAAGTACTTTACCTGAGCTATATAAATCTTTGAGTTATATTTATAGAGACTCAATATACAGCTTACAGCTTAAGTACAGGTACAGCTTAGTTAAGATCATTATGAAAATTTTCATTGATAAGTGAAATATGTATATTTATTTATTTCAGAGAAATGAATACTGATAGTAATTTTATAAACTTTCAAAATAATATATTTAAAGAGGATAATAATATTAAATAATTAAATTTATGTCAGACTATTAACACAAGAATATTATGTATTGAAAATTATATATAATAATCATAAACACTACACTAGAACCTTTTTTAAAATTACATTATTCTTTTAAACATAAATCTTACTTTTAATCATAAATAATTTTTTCTTATTTAAATTTTCAATAGATATAAAAGAATACAAATTACACTGAAATCTCTCAAGTTTTCATAAAATTTATTTTTCAGTTTAAGATGAAAATATTTTTTATATTTAAAGACATTGTTTCTTGTATTTTGAAATAATTTTCATGAATTTTCTAAAACAGAAAAATTAAATATTGCATGTTTTATTACAAAAACAAAGTTATACTTTTGCTAGTAATAAAATTTAAAACAAGTACATTTTCAGAAATTTATTTTGTTGAATGGACAATCTGATTTAAACTGATTAAACAAATAAATTTTTCTATAATCTCTCATCATTGTGTCATGTTTTGAAGGTTCATTTTTATATTACCAAGATGTAAAACAGTATTAAATATGAAAAGACAAAAAAAATTTTTATATGAATTGTTAACACAGTTTTTCAAATACGGTATGTATCTTATGTTCTACAATCATTAGAAAAATAAATACAGGATTTGTGCTAAATTCATATTCTTAAGCTAAAGGATAATTTTATCATCACTTTATTATTAATACTTTATTTACATTTGTAATAAATACTAAAATCATACTAAAATTGTTAATTAAAACATTTAAATTTTACTTGATAAAATTCAATTATATTTACCATTGTAATTGGCATTATACATTAATTTCTTTTTTTTCTTTTTATGTGGCTTTTTTGCACACAGGAATCTCCCTAAAAAATAAAATTGAAAAATAAATGTATATATTAAAAATATGAATTTATTTCTTAAATAAATTACAAGTTCATAAGTTCTATAAAATCTATTTCATTACCTTTCTTAGATTTTTCTTTATTATTAGTATCACCAACAATAGTTTGTTTCATGGATTCTCTCCTAAAATATAATAAACAATGAAATAATCATATACAATAATTTCATTTGAAAAAATGTTATTTGTTTAATTGCTTGAATTTTTTGATAATACTTTTCAATTTTAATGTAGTTAAACATAAAAACGAAAAAAAATTTATAGAAATGTGTTAATTTTGAAGAAAAAGCTTCAAAGTATAATTTCCTTTGTCTCGCCTTAGCGCGAAACTTGACACCGATGTGTCATTGTTTACACAGCTGGATGACCTTGAGAACAGCTGGTGTCGTCTTTCGCGGGACATTCTCATGAAACTCTCGGGAGGAGAAGGGTAAAAAGTAGGGTGAATACTAGATGGCGGTATATTTCTAAATATTTTTTTAAAATTACGATTTTAATTGAAATTTCCGACCCCCCGACTTAATTAAACGTATATATAATAAAATCTATTAATTAAAAAAATTAAAAAACTATTGGATGCTGTTTTTGACATCAGAAAATAGCTTTAAATAACTTTACCGAAGTAAAATCGACGCACTAGAACTTTAGAAAGAAGAATAAAGTTTTATAAAAAAATCCCATAAAAAAACCATTAAGCGTTAATTGCGTGTCATTAAAGGTTAATTAAACTCGCAATAAAATTTTTTCGCGCAGGTAAAAATTTTTCAAAAAATTTGGATACTTAGAAAACATCCGAAAAATCAAAAAAAAAAAAAAAATTTTTTTCAGTGGATTCTCTCCTAAAATATAATAAACAATGAAATAATCATATACAATAATTTCATTTGAAAAAATGTTATTTGTTTAATTGCTTGAATTTTTTGATAGTAGTTTTCAAATTAAAAGAAAAAAAAAATGCAGAAGTTAAACTTTTAGACAGTGGAGAATATTTTTGTAAAGAATAATTAATAACATGGACCATGTTCTGATTAAAAAGACAGAAACAGAGCATTATAAATAACAAATAAATAGTAGATACATAAATAATGCAATGACAAGTATCACAAAAATGAATTAATTTATACAAAAATTTTGAACTGTTTTATGATGCAATGTTAATGACAATTTAGATCAAATTTAGCAAATTTGATCACATTGTAAAATCATTAAGTTATTAAAATTATGTTATGTTACATATTTCAAATTTTTGTTTAAAATTATATAGTAACATTTCAGAAAAAATCATATAGCAAATCATAAAAAAATGTACATTATCACAAATAAATCTAGAAAGTTAATCTAATTTTTTATACATTCTTAAACTAAATAAAAAAAATGCAAAACTAATTAATTTTTACTATTAAAAGCATGTATTATGTGAAAATATAAATTTATATATTTAAAAAATGCATTAAAGAAATTACAATGGGATGTTATAAAATATCTTTTTGCACTTAGTCTTTTATTTCACATATTTGAAATTTAAAAACAATACCACATTTGAACTGCAATGACAGCACAATAAATGAATGAACATCTAGTTAGAAAAAGACAAATATTAGGTAATGACAAACAAGATAAAATTTTAGTTAGGAAGAATGTCGATAAAAGTATTGTTGAGAGAGATACCCAATGAAATATTTATACAGTAAAATAATAACTAATTGATGTTTGCAGAGATTTAGGGAATATGAATCTTATTTGTGCCATCTCACTTCAGTTAGTATAATGTGACATAACTTGTTAAACAAAAAAAAAAAAAAAAAAAAAAAAGAAATAACCTTACAAAGTGCATTAGAAATTTTTTCAAGAACTGATGGAGCAGCTGTTGACCATATGGGCACACAATAATCGACTACAGAGTGAAAACTAGTGAAGAACAGCAATCTAAAAACTGAGTGATAAAACTAGGTAACAATGACATCACAAAACTTCCCTAATAGCTAAACCTTTTGTAATTCATCGATATATTATTTTGGTTAGCTAAAGGTTAGTTTGTCATCAAAAATTATACCATAGGAATGAACATAGTTAATTTAATGTCTATAGTATAAAAGGGCTAATAATTGTATTTCTTAAAAGCAAACAACACAGACACTTTTTTTAAAATTAATTTTAAGATCAAAACACTCCAGAGGAGCAACAACAATATTAAGATCATTGTATAAAATATTTATATGAGAATTAATTATTTTCAAATCAATAACAGGCTATTATTTTAGAGTTAATAACAAAATCCAAATTTGAATTAAAGCAGAAATTATATAATATAGAAAATTATGTTTTTAGAATCATTCAGTATTAAAAACTCTTATTTTAGATTGAAGAGATAAAGAGAGGCAAGAAATATATTTGTGTGTTTTAGATATATAAATAATTTGCATTTGAAAATATAATTTTGAAAAGAAAACTGAAGTGAATAATCAATTCAAATAAAAAATACAGAATTTTTAATTTTTATTAATCCGTGAAATCATTAAGACAAGATATAATATTGATTCAAAAACTTTTAAATTTTTACATTAAACTTACTGTTGTTGGAAAGATTTGCTTGGAATTAAACCAGCTAATGCTTGATCTTCATCACCTTCTCTATATGCTTGCCACCAATTAGGATCATCTTGACTAATCACATGAAGAACATCTCCTTTTCTAAAAGATATACCCAATTCTCGACACGGAATATACAAGTCATCATCTGGATCATAATCAAAATGAGCTTTGACATGTATCTGAAATAATTATAACAACAATTATTTAACAAATTTCATTACATTTAATTAATAACTATTTTTATATTATATTAAATTTTGTTAATGTTTTGCTGTTTATACATTTTAATCTAAAGCTGATGGGAGTAGTGTTGCCACCAGGCCAGTTTTTAAATTCATGGTCCAGATTAATTATTAATTTGTCCAGTTTTTGTAGAAATTGTGAAATTATGATGAAACAAAATAAATTTATAAAAATATTTGTGAGTATTTTATTTTAACGGTTAAAGAATTAACTTTACACCCCACCCAAACTTATCAATCCCCATCTTATCCCTAGGCTAAGAGTGACAGAAAATGTACTTTTAAAATTCTATCTTGCAAATATCAGGTTTGCTCCAACACAAGTCCCTAACTGGCTTAAACCTGACATGTTCATTGTTCAGTTCTTGGCTGTAAAATGACATTGAAACGAGTAAATGACACCGTACGAGGCATACGCAATTTCAAATCAGTCAGAGACTTGTGTTAAAACAAACCTATTGTAAAGCAAATGTGATATTTTCAGTTTACAAGTTTATAATTTCTATTTTAATTATTTAATATGACAACTCAAAAAATTGAAACAAACAAACAAACAAAAAAAAAAAAAAGAAAGAAAGAAAAGAAAAGAAAAAAAAAGAGGAAGCAAACTTGTAAATGTAATAAAGATTGGCTGACACAAAGCAAATTTCAAAAATGGTTACAACCTGTTTGAGACAGTGTTGTCACCTTTTCAAAATTGCTGACCCGGACAGCCAGCAATTTTGAAAAGGTGGCAACACTGTGATGAAGTCTTATCAAGCATTTTTCTTATTTAATATTAATTATTAATACAAAGGTTTGTTTAATGTTCGTTAATTTGTAATTTGAGTTTATGTTCTCTTCAAAAACTTCCTAGTAAACAACAAAGACTACTTTATATAATAAAAGCATTTCTCAAACATTTCAGGAAGATTAAAGAAAAATTTATTAATTACTCTCAAACAAGTGATAACATGAATTACACAGAATTATGAAGAGCAATAAAGATTAAAAGAAAAAAAAGAGAGAGAGAGAGAGAGAATTGTTAATGGTTATTGAACAGAAATGAACATTTCAACAGCAGATGTATTACACAGAATAGCAAATTTAACACAACTGAGTAATGAAAAAAACTAATTGAATGGCTGAGGTGCAAAAGGTGATAAGCTATACAAAGAATTTAATAAATATCACATTTAAATCTTTAAATTCTTCTTTGTGTGGCTTATGGATAACTTTGCACCAAAGCTATTCAATTTATCAAACTGGATTCATAAGAGAAGAGTTTGATTTCATTTACTTAAGCAAAGTAAAATGTAGTGCTCTGTTTCAAACATATGATAAAAATGTAAAAACCACCACCACCAAATTACATTGGACTACTTTTCCCATGATTATATTTAATTAATTACTAAATAATTTGTCACTAGAGGGAAGCATTAGGCACCATCTGATTAAATTTAATAATTATAATTAAATTAATATTTATTAAATAATTTAGACTATTCTGAAAGAAAATATTTGGAATGAAGCAGGACTTAAACCTGCAATTCCCACTTACTGTGCAAATGCATGTTGCCAATTATGCTACCTGAGCCTCCAGTCTGATCTAAATATAATTGTGGAAAAGTAGCCCAATATAATCCAGTGGTTGTTTGGCTTTATAAATTTATTGGGTTTTGTGATATTTTGTTTATGAAAATGTAAAAACAACTGAAATAAGCTTTTTTTGTAAATTCTATGTTTTATCTATCTTTTTTAAAACAATTATTAAAATTTTACACACAAGGCTATCAGAATGAAGTCTATCAAATGATATTACATCTAATTTAGTGCATTTTAATTTAAGTTTATTTTTAATTAAGCAAACACAGGTGGTTTTCCATTTTAGTATTTTTTTTGTAATATTAACTGAACATAACTGAAGCAATTTATCTATCTGAATGGATTATTTAAAAACATTAATGTTTAATGTTACATTGTTAATATGCTTGCATTTTGTTACCTAGAGCAAATCAATTAAATACAATATGCAAGTTATAATATCATTGCTTTCCCAATAATACATGCAGCAATTTTTTGATCAATAGCAAAACTTAAAACTTTATAACAAAGTATGAGAATCTAATAGTAATTTCAATCATTAATTTTTACACTAGTTTGTTTAGAAAATATTACTGAAAATAAAAATAATTTAAAACAATTTTTAAAATGTTTTTGATAAAATAAAATAATCAATTCTATTAGATTTCTACTTAAAACTCTTATAAAACTTGATTAGGTAACCAAAGATCATGTTTTACAAATAATATTAAAAAATATAGTTTCAATTTTATAAACACAGTAGAGCATCGATTATCCAACTCAATTGGGGACTGGGGTTGGTCGGATAACTGAAAAAACAGATAACCGAAAAGTATGAAAAAAATACATTATTAGTATAGTATATTAGTATATCCCATGTAATTAGTATATCACTGTTAACCTTCTTTGCATTGCATTTTCATCAATGTTAAGCTTAACAAATTTTTTTTTTACATAATAATTGTCGCTATTGTATCGTTAAAAATTATTTCTTTATTTTGCACAAAATAAATACAAAAATAAAGAAAAAAAATAGAAAAATCAAGCTTGGTTTAAATACTGGCCTCCCTTTCATGGTCAAGCCAGTGTTGCCAGCTAAAAAAAGCAAAAATTTAACAAAAATAATATTAAAGTAGCCAAGACATAGCCAAATATTGTAGCGCCACATCACTATCGGACATTTGAATTTGCCGTCTAGAACGCAGTCGATTAACCGATGTGACGAGGGTCAGATAATCGATGCTCTACTGTAATTAAATTTTAATAATTCATATTAAATGAAAAAAATTGTCCAGTATTTGGTATATCTGTTATTTCTGATATAAGAGAAAATTAAAACTATATAGCTATATGTATTAAAAAAGTACTATATTTTTCCACTCTCTTAGAAGATTGAAAGGTTTTTAATAATAATTTTCTTTTTTGTTACCAGAATTTATCATCAATCTCATCAACAGTTAAATATAAGCATATTATATTTGCAAAAGCACTTTTTATTTAACTGTTTTTAATAATAACTTTTAAATTTTATAGTATTTCAAATACCTAAGGAATGATAACAAAAAATCTTTAATCTACAAGATGGAAATCTTTTATGGGAAGCTATTAACTTGTTGATGAATGTTTAAAGCAGCTGAAAAATATTTACTTCCTTACTAAAATTGAATGGTGATTAAAGGTTTTCATAGTACTTAACTTTTATACCAAAGTGATATCACAAAAAATTGTTGGGAAAAAAAACAATAATATAGTCTAAAGACAGTACAGTATAATCAGGATAATTAAAAAAGTGATTTATTTGATTGATAATTTAAATTTTTAGTTTGTAAATTGTATATGCTTTTTTTAGTCAATCAGCTTTAAATTACTCTAATAAATTTTCTACATTTGCATAATATTCTTATCACAAGAATAATTTCACAGGATTAATGAAACTATTTCCTATCATTCTTTTTACATTTATTACCAAAATATTATATAAGCAAAATTTATAAATTAAAAAAAAAAGTTATTTCTTTATTCAAAAAGTTTACATATAATCTAATCAAACAACTTAATATAGTATCTTACTTAAAGAATATATTGAATTAAAAATTAACTTTTAAAAATACTTAAATCTTTCAACATACAATAACATCTCTTGGTGGTCCTTTAGTGTGTTCATAAGGAGAAGGAATCACAAGGAATGTCAAAGTTCCAGTCATACCAGCCTGTAAAAATGATTTAATTAATTTATAAAATATGTTAAATCTGTTAATGAGTTTTATATTAAAAATTTAGTTAATAAATATTTTTACAAATAACAATTTAATCATATTTTTATTTCTAGCTAAATTTTTCTATAAAAATAGAAACATTTTGTTATATTTATCTAAGTAGAATGTTATTTTATTTATTTTTATTTGAAATATACAATTAATCTAGCTTATTCAAAATAAAAATCTCAGTATACTTAATTTACTTTATCCTTACTCATAATCATTATTAAAATAATATAAAAAATTTTAATATTTATATGCATCTCATTAAAATCA
Source organism: Centruroides vittatus (assembly GCF_030686945.1). Classification (NCBI taxonomy): domain Eukaryota; kingdom Metazoa; phylum Arthropoda; class Arachnida; order Scorpiones; family Buthidae; genus Centruroides; species Centruroides vittatus. The sequence goes on from NW_027122637.1 coordinate 1,171,110, forward strand.
GTAAAAATAAATCCAAAAATCTTTTATCTTTAAATATATTTTTAAAAATTTATTGAAAATATCATTTGTAGGAGTGTATTTCAATTTTGAAATTTATTTTATTCATCACATACAAAGTATAATTTAAAATTAACTAAACTCAGACAAGACTAAGGTGATGATAATCAAAAAGATTTCTACTGATAAAAAATATTTGAATCCCTGAACTAAGCAGTTTTGTTGTATATACTATACTTTAAAATTATGTTTATTGTCATCATTAATTTACCTTAAATTTTTAAAAATAGGCAGATAAACATTTAAATTAATTTAACTACTAGACATTATGATGCTCTGAGATGTCAAGAGTAGAACCTTTGACATCTTGTAAGGACAAACATTTTATTTTTTTTAAGTTTGAGTTTTTTTCTGGTAATGTACTTGATATTCTCTTCTAACTGTTTCATTTTGTTTTTCTACAATAATTCTTCATATATTCAAACATTTCACATCAGTGAGTAAGCAAGTGAATAAATGAGTCTGATGTAGTTATATACCCATAATGGCCAAACTGCATTTCTTTTTACAAACTTGGTACATACAATTGATACTTATACAATCAATATTTTTGTAAGTTTGCTGACTGTTATGTCATGTGAAATATACAACTGTAAGTGTAACTTGCATCTTAGCCTTGAACAAGTAACTAAAAGACAAGGACACATTCTTATGAACTAAATTTTAAGCAGCTACTTCCCATCTACAAACCCACAAATCTTCTACCAATAAGTAAAGGAGAAATATTGATATGTATTTAGATAAAAAAAAACAAATTAATTAATAATAAAGTTATTTTCTCAAATTTAAGGCAGCCCTTCTTACACATACTCTATTGCAATATCTATCCAAATGTACTGTAACATTCTTGACCTAACATAATAGTGATATTTGTTACAGAACAATGATTAATTATCATTGTTCAGATATACAGGGGAGTTAAAATACTGTAATTCAGTACTTTAACTCCTGTGTATATCTGAAAGCTGATACAGGGCTCCTATTGTAACAAGGTTTAGCCATCCCTGTTATATATAATATAACTTTATAGAAGTTCACACTGATTCTCCTTCCTACTTCTTTGAATAAATCATTACTGATTAATGATATGAATACAAAATTAACTGTGACAATTTGCTTTCATAAAAATTTTTCTAATATACATAAATTCACATTTAGTGTAATATATTATTATGAAATTAATACTATGATAATAAATTATTCTCCTCTGTATTTACAACATATAAGAGTTTAATAGCAAATAATAAATGATTAACTCAAAATATACAAATTTCTACATGCATATTGAATATTGTATGAATGTTGCAAGTCATATGAATCCTGTCTGATTTGCATGACATCAATTTTTAAAATTCTTAATAAGAAAACAAAATTATGTCTTTTACTTACTAGTATATCACAAACATCATTAACAGATTTTCCTCTCATTTCTACCCCATTAACTTCCAGAATTTCATCTCCTACATGCAACAATCCTAATAATAAAACAGTTTTAGTATTTTAAAATATTCAATATTAAGAAATAGCTCTTTGAAAAAATAGATTTATATTGCTTAGTCATTTTTTATATTTTAAACAAATATTCTTTTGAAATAATTATTTTTTAAACTTTTAACAACAAAAACAATAATCTATGAATATGAATAAATTTTGATTTTGATAATATATATGGAGCTGTTAAACAATAATAAAATCAAAAACTTATAAATTAAATCAACAAATTAATAAAACGCAATAACTACGTTAAACAGGATTTATAATTCTATTAAAAATATTTGAAAATGCAAAATAATTTTAAAAGTGTTTAAATAGAATAATCAAGTGACTTGATGACTGTCTTAAATTTGCTGTAATTTGATCTTTCATGGAACATTTCAATTAAAATGAAATTAGAAAAATTTTTAATTTTTTTTAAAACAAAGTTGAGATTGTAATAAATGTTTTAAACTATGTTCAATATTAAAAATCACTATTATTAGTTTTTTAATATCTGACAAGAATGTTTATTTTATTCAAGAACCATTGATTCAAGAACAACATATTTTTGGAAATGATGACAATTACGAGAAACATATGGAATGAAATTAACATCATCATTTATTTTCTGAATATATATAATAATTTTTTATAAATTATGATAGCAATGATAGTTTTGTCTTTAGGATGAATTTTTATTTATAATTATTTTGTTGCTAATTCTTACACATTAAAATTGATATATTGTATACATATTGTAATTTTTAAAACATCATAGAAAAAAATTAATTTTATTTTCATATTGATGTACATTTTGATTTAGTAATCTCTAAAATAAAAAGGAAAAAACTGCAATGCTCTTCACTTTTTAGCATTCATAACAACCAGCTACATTTTGTTGAGTTGTTTATATCTGCAAACTTTGTGATATTAAACAGAACAGGGTGAGGGAAAAAAATCTGGACTGTTTTTAAAGCATAATATTTTATTGAAAAATTGAACTAACTATTAAATATTATATATCATTTTAAAAGAAATTTTATTTACAATAGTATAGAATTAATAAACATGATCATTTAGTCCATGGTCAGAAATATGCCATAAGTTTGTTTTGATAGACTCAACTCTCTTGGATGGCCATCATGTCAATTTTTTAAGTGAAACTCTGATTCTTTGAATCAGTTGTGATATTTTTGCTTGACAACCTTTCTTGTATGTATACTATTTGTGCAAAATATCCAAATAAATCCTCAATTAGTTGGCATTGTAGCAGATTTGACAGATTATGTTCTTTGGGTACAAAAGCAATGTTTCTGGCTTTGAGAAACTCCATGGTCAAATTTGTGTAGTGAGATGAAGCTTTGTCAAGCCAAAAGATGAAATTATCATTTTAATGATCTTGTTAAGGAAATGGGATTAGAATTTTCTTTACACATTCATTTTAGTACATGTCAGAATCAACTGCAAGAGATCTCTTCTTAAAAAAAAATGGCTTTGAAACATCTGCTGGTGAAATGACAATGTATAGCATGACTTTTATATAAATTTAAGAAATTTGAAGCTTCACTTTGGGAGGTGCATGATTTTCATTGCTTGCATATTAGAGAGAGAAGAGTGCTTCTTGTCATCCAAAAAGAACATTTTGTTTCCAAAATTTCTTACGAACCATCTGCACAGTGTTAGCAATTTCTTCAGCAGAATACTCTGGGTCCCCTATTCTCCCTTTCTTTGTGCCCATCTTCTTAAGTGTTTTGCATATGTACTGTACATTCAATGATAATTGAATCATTTAGCTGCCTCCACCTAACTAACTGCATCTTTGTTATCAAACATTTGCCACAATGGTCTTCACTTTTTAGCATTCATAACAACCAGCTTTCTTCCACTTCCTAGCCTTTTCCATGTTTTGGATATTTCATACTTCTTCAAATTATTATATGCAGTTGATTTGATAAGGCTTTTGGCTAAAAAATCTCCACTACCAATTTTTTAAGAGGTTTGCTTTATTTTAGTGCATTTGTACATGCTCTCTTAATATCCTCTTTTGAAGCCATTTTCAAAACTAACTCATGAATATTCAAAAACTTTACAAGCATGTGTAATAACATAATTTTTGGCACAGATTTTAAATTATCTTTTTGAGTTCAAAAGTTATGTTTTAAAACTCAGTCCAGATGTTTTGTCTTACTTTATTATTTAAATCTACTACGCACACAAATACCTTGACATTAACCAATTTGTGCTAATAGGTGGAGTGACACTAACCAAGAAAAATCCATCATTTACTTATTTATGGGGAAAATAACAGGAGTATGGCATTAAGCAGGTTTTACTGTATAATATACTAAATATAATTATTCAACATTTTAACTATTTTATAAGATTAATTAGTTTTTTCATTAATTATTGTAAGGAACATTGTGTTTACTTAGAAGGTTTTTAATATAATTCATTAGTATAAATTTGCTTGCTTAATATTTACAAGTGATAATTTATTCTTATTAACATTGAAATACAATTGTTGTTGAATATAAACATGCATTTCATGTTTTTAGAACTGATTTTAGTAATACTAGGTATTTTCTAGGAAAACAAACTGAGCTTCACAGCATAAAAAACAAAAAAAATATTTTTAACTGACCTAAAAATCTAAAATAAAAATTATGGTAGAGATCAATGTTAATTGTTAGCATTGGAAGCTTGATTGATGTGTAGTGCATGACCAGCTGACAATCAGCAATGGGCACAGACTTTACATAATGAACTTGACCTCAAATATTTGGCCCATCAATTGAATTTCAAATTTCTGGCTTTGTCACAATATCAAGCTTACTGAGTTGTACATATTTGCAAAAAATCATGTTCAGTTGTTGTGCAGTTGCTTTAAACTTCAATCACAAACAAAAACACTTTGACTTATGCAGGGCTCCACTTACACTCCTCTCAATAATATAAAATGTAATCTTTCAATTTCAAACTGTATATATCTATTAACAAATTTCATATAATTTCAATTTAAAATTATTATAGACTTCAGAAAATTTAGAATTACTGCTTCAATTTGTTTTTTTTTTTCAAAAATCTGAAATTTTCTAATTGTCATAAAATTATGTAATCTGATTATATTGTTATGAGAAGTTTGATTCTTTCTCTTGTATTTGTACTGTTCTTAATTCTATTTCTCATATTTGATTGTATTTTAAAGTTTTGATTATTTTTTGCTATATTATACATATTTATAAGCTTGTAGTTTCTAAAAAAAGTTTAATATTTGAGTAAATTTAAATGCAAATTTAAATTTTTTGTACATCATATGTGATATTTCTGCACATAGGAATATATATTGTGCAATCAATTTAAAAATGAATTTATTATGCATTAAAAAATCATCTTGATTATAGAGTAATAACTATGAATTAAAATCTTAAATATGAATGATTATTGAAAAAATACACATGTAAAAATAAATACATAAAGAAATATCACAAAAGTAAGCCAATGATAGTAATTTTAAAATTATATTTCTGGTATAATTATTTAAGTCTGTTATGGATATGAACTGTTGATACTCTAAGGGTAGGAAAGATGGAAGAAATCATTGTAATATTTATAATACAGAAAACTGGTCAAAATATTTGGTTCACTGATTTTCATAAAAGAATCAAGTCCATGTTTAATTACTTTGGGAGATGTTGTATATAGTAAGTTGCTTAATTTGTTGAGAAGTATGAAAATTTTAGATATTTCTGCAGTTAGTCTATTGAGATGTGTTTGACAAGTAGATGCCCATATAGATATGCAATAATCTATTATAGACTGAAAACTGGCAAAGTGTAAAGATCAAAGGACTTGATGAGATGAAATGGATCTGCAGTATCTCCACATAATTTGTCTATCTCCACAGAGGAATCAACAAAGTTTATATATGAATTAAAAGTAAATTTTTTATGGAAAATGATTCCTAAATCAATGGTGTAAGTATAAGGAATTGGCTGATGTTTTAACAGTTTTTTTTTAAACTTAAAGTTCAAATCTTCTTGTTAAACCTGACCTATAAAAAGAAATCAAAAACATTTGTTTAAATAAATTAAAGTTGTGCTGAAGGAGTATTTAAGATGTTGTTCAAGTAAGGAATTATTTATATATGTTGTAAAAAAAAAATAGATTACTGAGACTAGATCCTTGCTGAACATCAATAAATGGAAAAAATTTTGAAAATTATGAATCTCCTAAACTAATATGATAATACTAGACTCTTAACAACTTTTATGTCACCAGTAAAATATTTAATTATAAACAAACGTTTTCAACCGTAAAACTTCCGCTCTTCATCACATTAAAAGTTCTGAGATTCGAATAACCGTTGTGTTCGCAGTTTTAAAAATATTTTTTAGAACTTTGTAACGTTGTGTATATAAATTCATTGTGTGCATGCATATCATGCAAAAAAGAATTTACAAATGATAGCAAATATTAATCTCTTTTTACACATAAAACGGTGACATCGAACTCCTATTAGTGCAGCCCAAAGAAGCTTTTTAGTTTTTTGGGTTCAGGGGGTCTCAAAATATGAAGACTTGCAAAATATTCGATCGATCAAATTTGACACAATTCCAATACTTTCCCTTGTTATGTCGCAGCTGAATTGTTAATTTAGCCGCTTTACAAAGCACCTAGATGTTTGATTAAAGAGCACTATTTTGTAATAAAGCTGATGTTCAACCATTTTACAAAGAGGCTAAACCAAATCCCACTGGTTTGAATGACATTTCACATTTTATAATATGGCTGGCCAAACAATTAGCTGCTTTACAATGCCGTGTTAGATAACCACCAGATTGTCATATTTACTTCTGATTCTTACCATTTGAGCGCTAAGGAATGTTGCCAGATTTGACTGCCAAAATGGGTTGCTATTGTTTTAGTTTGGCATAAAAAAATTATCTGGTGCATTGACCACTTTTTGAGCTACAAAAATTTGACTTAGATACATAAATTATTTCATTGTTTGTTTAGGTCTAGAAAAGAAATAACTATCTCTATTTGTGTCATCTTTAGATGTAATTTTTTTTATATGCGAAAGTAAGCATAATATACAAATTGAAAGAAAAGAAGTGCATCAAGGAGTTAAATGGGCTGCGGATAAAAGATGGTTGACAATACGACTAAGAAACTTCCTCTATTAGATATTGGAAAAAGTATTTTTCTTAATGTACCAAAAATATTATGGGAAAAATTGTTAATTTCAGAAATGGAGTTTATAAGAGAGGGATTAAATCCAGAATAATTAAAAATTGGTTCTATTGTTACAAATTACAAGAGTTGTCAAATGATTATAATAATGAAATACCAGAAAAATCAATATCTCTGCAAGAAGCTGTGACTAACAATTCATTTATTCAGAAGTCAAGAATTTCAAGTGTTCATGTAAACCTGCAAAAAATCAGTGTCACACTAATAGATGCACATGTTTTAAAAAGAAAGTTTTTTGCAGATCTGAATGCCATTCTAGTTTACCTTGCATTAATAAAAAATACATCTATTTGATATGTTTAATATTATTTTGTAACTATTGAAAAAATTTAACAGTTTTAAAGTGTTTTCTCATTTTTATAATTTAATTTTGCACTGTTTAGTATGTCAAATTACCTCTCTATTTATGTCATGATTTTACAAAAGTTATTCTTAATTACAATAAAGAATACTTAATAGCAATACATGTTTTTAAAGATTTTAAATGACCAATGAACAGTTAAGTTAATTAGTTATTATAAATAATTATATTTTTTCCTAAAATCTGGAAGTAATTCAAATACTGTACTCTTTTTATAATTTTAAAGTTTATAAATATATAATTTTGATTATGCAATATATGTTTTTTTTACTTCCTAACATTTTTGTCCAACCTTAGTCCATAATTCCACATTTTAGTAGAGACTGACATTTCTGCCACTTTACAATGCAGTAAAACATAGCTAGTTGCATTGTAAAAATGCAATGTAACGACAATCCGGCTAAATGTGAGTTAGCTTTATTACAAAATGGTGCCATTTAATCAAACAGCTAAATTAACAATATGGCTGCAACATATACATAACAGGCAGGAAAGTAAAATGATGTAAACATTAAAACTGCTTGTAAAGAAAACAAATGATTCCACAGATTAAATAAAATGAACTGCAGAGATACTCAAAAATAATTGAAATATATTCCCTTAAAAATTAGTCTTTTTGCTCTACATCATAAAAAATTTTGTATTAGAGTGGCATACTAATATAAGTTTTTTACTTGTTTTGTATTAGTTTAATGGATTAATGGCTGGTATATGAAAATATCAATTTCTTAAAACTGTATTATTGTCATCTATATGTTATTCTGAAATTATAAATAAAGAAAATAATATAAAAATAAATACTGTACATAAATAAAATAATAATAAATAATTTAATTTTCTTAATTATAAATTTTAAATCAAATGCATGTTATGCTTATTCAATTAAAATTTCTTACCACTTTTCTCTGCATTTGCCCCTTTAACTATCCTTCCAACAATTACTGAATCACCTTCATTTTTTACAGTTGCTCCCTAAAATTCAGAAAATTTTTTAAAATTATTTTCAAATTAAAATATATAAATACAATAATTATTAGATCAGATCTGCTTCCTAATTGATAATACAACTATAAATATTAACAAAGCAGAGTTGTACATAAAAATTTAAACAAAATTAATAAAATTATCTATTAAAACAACAACATTGTTAAACTTAGTTAAATTCCGTCAATTTACAAATTATAGCTTATTATTGTTATATATTTTAATAATTATTAAATTTTTATCTTATCAGCAAATTCTATCATTAAAAAAAAATTATACACCAACCAAAGCCGAATATAATCGGGTGAGAAATGGCTATAATACTAATAATTTAATAAACAATTTGGCATTAGAGGTAGACGTAAAAAAAAATTAATAATAAAGTTTGTTAAATCATGACTATCTCTGAAAAATTCAATTTTTTCACATATTGTATCTTTCCATACACTACAATGACTATAAACAATTGAAAGGCTGAGCAGAACAATGGTCTGACCCTCTCCTATGCTGAAACTGAGTTTAGCAGTGCCATACTTTCAAGTATTAAATATACTGCCTCTAAATACAATGAGAGATGACTAGGGTTCCATTTAAGTATTGATGGAAACAAAATGAGTATAACAGTGAAATATGAAAAAAATAACACACACCACTTTCATAGTATAACACCTCAACTTTAAAAAAAAAATCTAGTAATGATTGCATAACTCTCCTGGCTTTTATGAGATTTTATTTTAAAAATAACATTTGTATTATTAATTAAAATAAATAATTAAAATTGTATGTGGCACCATCTGTTATGAGATTTTGTTATAAAAACTGTATTTATTTTTAATTATTATAAAATAGCAAAAGACTTAATTTTGAGAGTAGAGACAAGTTTTATAAAACACCACGCTAACAAGTAAAATCATCAAGTCTAATCCTTCATGAGATATATCATGTGACCAAGCTATATCTCTCCATCGCCTTGATCTTTCACAACCAAAATTTAATAGCATCAATGCTCCTTATATAAAAGCTACTGTGTCAAATTTTGTTTCTTTATCTTCATCCCATCCTGAGATATTAAGCAAAAACAGATAAAAAAAAAAGGCAAAAATATTTGTAACTTTTTTGGGTTCAGGTGGTCTCAAAACATGGAGATTTGCAAAAAACTTGGAGGGTCAAATTTGACACAATTCTATTACTTTCCCTTGTTATGTATACATAACAGCCAGGAAAGTAAAAGACAGTTAGCCAAACTGTTGTGATCAGCCTTTAAATTCTTTAAAATTCATATAATTGAAATTTTCTTTTATTTTTATATAAACCTTATTTTCATCTCTATAGCCTGTAGGTTATCCATGTTTAAGAGACAATTTGATAAGGGTGCAGGTTATGCAATGCAATAGAATATATACAAATTTTAAATTTCAATTACAAACTCAAGTTTATGTATCAATGGCTATTCCATAGGCATAGGGTATATATGGTGGGACAGGTAATACAAAAATTTTATTTTTATTCTAGCAATTTCCTACAGGTTATATATCAACATACATCACAGTTTACATGCTTGAAAATATGGTACTGTATTAATCTGTGCTGATATATGTTTACAATATTAAAATATCAAAGAAATTTCAATATCAAAATTTTCATTTAGCACAGCCCTACTCAGAACTTTAATATATGAAATTATTACATAATTATAGCAGACTGCAGTGGAATAATCATTACATAATTTCCATTTCAAACGATGATATTATGATTAAAATCTATTATTCATATACAGAAACTCTCACTTAATCTTGAGGAAAGCTAAAAGTATATTTGTAATAATTTACAATTATTGTTGTCAAATTTTCTTTATAAACATAAAATCAATTCTATGAAGTGGAAAATAAATGCTGGAGGTTGCAAAGATAATTTCAATTATAAAAATATCAATTGAATATTATGTCTTGTTTATACTGGATCATTTAGTCTGTGGTAAAATTATATGTCATTTTGCTTAACATCTCAGTTTTCAAGAACCTAGTAATGACATTAAGTGAGGACCTTCTGCATATTAGAAATAATTTGAGAATTTAACAGTGTATTTCTAATATTTTCTGTCAGAAACAAAATTTTAAGTTATATACAGTCAAACTTGTTTTTATGCGGTGAATAGGGACCGCATAAAAAAAGTCTCACATAGAAAATAACTCGAAACCATAAGAAATAACTAGGAATTGCTTTTTTAACTCCTTGGGCCTTTTTCTGCAACACCTAATGGGGAAAAAATCCTCTAAGAATTTTAATTTTTATATTAATTAATTATTTCCACTTAAATACAAATCTAACATTAAAAAGTTAAAAATAATCGTTAAATAATGATTTTATTTGATAACTATAGCTGCAGGAAGTGTTATTTCATTTAACAAGGCGTGAAATTTCACACCTGCAGTCTAAAGCTGGAGGGGAGCTAACTTACCGCATCTGTTCAAATATAACATAATATTTATGGTTTTTATGCTATTAAAATAAGAGGGGACCGAAATCAACGTATGAAAAAAAAATTTTACTGGATAAAAAATGAAAAAACCTGCTGATGTCATAGAAAACAACCAATAGAAAACAACCAATTTTAAAAATTTTACAGGAGTCAATTATGTTCGAATTTGATTGAAATTTTCATATACCGCACACAAAAAAAATCGCACAAAACAAATTGCACAAATAAAAATCGCACAGAAAAAGACAGCACAAAAACAGGTTTGACTGTATAGTATATTAATTTATACACATACACTGAAGTAAAAGCTTATAATATTGCTGTTTACCAATTTAAGTTGATTCTGCAATTAACATAAAATGAAGAATTGCATAAATAAGTAATTTTTTTTATTTGAAATTTAATAGTAAGTTTTATTGTCACTTTTTGTGAATTTATATTACAGTTTTAAGCATAAGAAGGAAAAAGAATAACATATGTTTACTTTATGCATATTTGACAAAACTAAAGAAGTATTTAATTGTCATAACTAAAATGGAATAATTTATTAATTACTAAATTATCCTTATTGATGGGAGGCTAATGGCTAGAAAGTCTACAAAACATACTAACTTCTTGTATGTGCCATCCCAGGATAAGAGAGTGTAATCTATATACCTCAGATATAGGTGGGGATAACAGATAAAAAGCAATGCCAAGCGTGTTCTAGACTATCTTCTCATTACCAATTCTGCCAAAATGACCAACAAGAGTGAACCAATAGGATCTCTGTTTTTGTATGTTAAAACTAATTACCAAAATGGAAATATCTATTTGTATACAAAAGGAACATGACACATTAACTCCATAAAAATTTTTTATAACATTGATATTATTTTTTTATACTTATCTATTCAAGCTTTTGAAGCAGTTATGTTAACCAATGCTCTCCTAATAGGCAAGGTTTTAGTATCCAACAGGTAATACATATATATATATATATATATATAATATATTTGTATGTTTTTTCAAGTGACAGGTTCTATTTTTAGTAACTGATAACTATTTCTATTTTGATAGTAAGTCTTACTTACAAAAATGGAATTCCTATGGGTTCACCCAATGTTGGCTGTTTTGGTGGAATTGGTAATAGGGAGGATAGTGTATAGAACATTCTTGGCACTGCTTTCCATCTGGTATCTATACACTTTAGATATAGGAGGAGATGATGCTCTCTTAGCCTAGGATGGCACACATGAGGAGTTATTACATTACCCTTGTCATATAGTCCAACTAATAGATTATTATATATTCAATTTATCAGCAACAAAATCACACATATGATAAGTATTAACTTATATGGAATAACTTTTTCAAAAAGATACATTTAAGAAATGATGATTGCAAGGATTATTCTATTAACTTAAAGTTATTCTGAATTAAAATATTCTAATTTTAATAAATATAATCTGTAATTTTTCATTTGACTTCTTAATATAAACTCCTTGAAATCAGCCTTACTTCAAAATGATTGCTTGATTTAATATGTTTAGAATTTACAAATTCCCTTCTCTCTCTTTCTTTGTAGAACTTATTTGTTAACAAATCAAAATATTGGCATTTCAAAAAAGAATAATATTTCTTTCTTAATGATATTCTATTTAATAAATATCCAGTAATAATGATGATGATAATGTAAGATGACAACAGATTTTTTTAAATATAACAGTAATGTTTAAGACTCATTTTGAAATAATTTTATCTCATACAAAATTGAGAAATTTAGAATTGTATATTCATGGTGTGATATACAAGTTATAGTGTGAGAAGTGAATATGGAAATGATTCAATATATTAACCTACTGTTTCAAAATATCTGCATCGTCAGTACAAAAATATTATGGAAGTACTGAGTAGACAACTTTCTGTAATGTTTTCTTTTGGTGAACTTTCAAATCACACTTTTCTCAAAGGAGTTTGAAGTAGGATAAATACTATATTATTATGCAACTCAAATCAATAACAGTTAGATTATTGCAGTTAGGACAGAATAACCTGGCTATTCCCTGCACAGACAGATGAGAGATTAATGAGAGTGCTTGGCAGCAGTCTTTATTGTATGGCCCACAAATCAAATATGGCCACATTTAGATTGGCCGTATAGATAAAATGCCCAAAAGCATACTTATCTGGCCTGCATAGTTTTTCACTGACATATTTTAACTAGTTAAAAACATATTAACGTTTGAAAATGCAACTAGAATTAATAGACCTTACTATAAATAAGTTTTATAAAAATCGTTTGAAGAGGAGAGTTTGTAAAACTTGCAAATCTCTACCAGAAGAGAATTTTAAAGTCGTAAGAAGTATTCACAAAGGATATTTCCTATTTTTGCTTCTAAATACCTTTGTGAATAAACTTTTTGAAAATGAAATAAATATAGTCAAGATATAAAACATAATTGCCCAGTAAATATCTAATGAAAATTTCAATATTAGGTACTGTACCACAATATTTATCTGCAATTTTGATGACATTCTTTTGAAAAAGTAGTGGCAAATTTTAGATTGATTATTTCTGAACAACAACAGATAAATTTTGATCTCAATTTTTGACTATATCTTTCATACCTTATCCTCAGACTTGTCTTTTACAGTTTGTATTGTCTTCCTCAGAAAAAGATTGGTTTAGACCTGGTGTACGGACCTATTGACAATGAATGATGTGACCTGCTGCCCTTCAGTGCAAATTCTTTTTAGAGGCAGGCAGGCAAATAATCAGGGACACTGACCTGCAATATTGTACAGAGAAATGGAACCTAACTAAACAGGGAAACAGAATATGTGACTAACATTTTCATAGAAATGGAAGCACATAAATGACCACGCTGGATTAGTGGAGTCAATTGTATTTTATTTAATAATACAGTAAAGAAAATATGCTGTTATTTGTTTTTTTACTCAATTTGTTTGTAACAAAAAAATTTGTTAAAAAAAATCACTTCTAAAAAACTATGAACTTTTGAATCGTAAAACTATTAAATTCAGAAAAATGAAAATAAAATTTTTAAAAATATAAAATAAATAACATTTTGGAGTCTTTAATATTCATGATACAAACAGAAAAATTATGATTACTCAGTTATTATTCCTCAAAATGAATATTTTGAAATGTTTTCCAATAACTTAATAATAATAAAGCATGCTGATAATAGACAAAAACAATATTCACTTCATGCCCCAAATGATATATGGGAGAGAAATCACACTTAACTGACTTTAAAAACATGTATTTATTAAAAATTGCAAGCACTTTTAAAAACATACAGCCTTTCATCAGGCAAAAATTGAACACAAACTTTAAAACATAAGAATAGAACATAAACACAATGTATCTCTTTTAAATTTGGTTAAGGCATGAGACTGGAATATTAAATATCAATAAAAATTGGAACACTAGTAAAAACGCAATGCATGCAAAATTATCAACAAAATAAAACTCCCAAGTGCAAACATCTACAAAGTGAAATGCTTAAATAATTCTATCCATAAATACGAAATATTGATGGTAGAGGTATTACAGAGTGAAAGTAATGTGATAATGATTTTCCCATAAGAAGAGCATTCTTTTGTCATAACACCATCTCAGTAATCTAGTGTTAGTCAACATAGCCATGCTCTGTTGTAAGGTTTGTTGTGAGTTTATTATTGGCAATATCCTCTTGATGTTCTGCTATCTGAACTTGCAACATCCTAGATGTGACTCCAAATGTACATTAATGTTGTTCCTGGAACTGGCTGTCTCAATGAAATTGTTTAAACCCCCAATTTTTCATATAAGGCAACTCTGTCCCTATCATTACATAATAATCTATGTAAGGTAGACTAGGAAACAGTTAGTAAAATGAGGCCATAAGTTCTAAAGAGACGGGCTATGCATAATGATAAAGAGCCCACAAAAAGAACAATGTAGCAATCTTGTTTATTGGAAAGGAATGTCTGAGGATATATTGAATTTTTGACATGATTAAAGAGATACCTAAATATTACTGGGGAATAACCTGCCCTGCATATTGCGTCTGAATAGTTCGCATCTCTTTGTTAACATATATTTGGGTGGATGGAACAAAGAATGCTCCATGCATAAGGCTGAGATAGCAGAATTTATAAAGCATGGGGGCTGAAAGGCAGTGGTAGGGACAATTTGTGGTAATGTACCAGTGGTTTCTGTCCACCAATTTGTGGTGACAGAAAACATAAGTCCAGCAGATACTCTGTGAATGAGTAAGTTTAAACAGGATATCTCCCCCACCTTGTTCTTGCTCAACAGAAAAATTAATTTTTGGATAGATAAAAGATAACATGTCTATAAAGACATACAACTTTTCCTCAGTGCCATCTCAAGCAAGCAAGATATCATCTACATAATGAATATATGAATGGGTAGCATATAACCAACAGGGAACTAAAAACTCAACATTCCTCATAATAAGATTCCTCATAATTCTCTGCAAGAGCAGTAGAGAAGAGAGAGCCCATAAGTACACCATGGGTTTGCTTGTAAATAGTGCTGTTAAATTGAAAATAATTGTTCTCAGTAATAAGAAAAAGTGCTTCCCTCAAATTTAATACCTGGGATATGGAGTGACCAGTCCTAAGGAACAAGTATTACTGCATCGAAATGTGGTACTGACAGATATAAAAATACCACATCAATCTTATAAAATCAATACTTGCTTGTGGGAGTGGAGGAACGATTCTTAGTGATGTCTGTATTGGTGTTGAGTGCAGAGCTAGTTGCAAAATTAGAAATAGGCATTAAAGAAGTAATATGCTTTACAAAAGCCTTTTCTAAGTAATATGTTGGGCAGGAGTGCTTGTTAACTAGCAGGTGCAGTGGCCATTCCAGCTTGTGTGTCTTGGTCTCAAAACACAGTCTAGGGCATGCCACATTTGAAGGAATATTATGAGGACTTGGTAAAGAAACTACCACTCCTGAAAGTGCAAGCACCCTCCAAGTCTTTCTTAGGACAGTTGCTATTGGGTCTTCCGGTAAACTTACAGAACCAGAATGTTCTAGAAACTCATTGGCCCTAGTCAGAAAATCATCAAGCCTACAAATAACAAACTTCTTGTCCTTATCCAAAACTAATAACTTTAAACAATTACTGGCAAGAAATAGTTTAACACAGTGACTACTCCAAGGATCTGACAGTGACACAACTTGAAAATTCCACTGTAAAGAGATTTTAGAAAATAGGGACAGCTCCAACTTAGAACGCAGCTCTGTACATTGAGCAGTCTTCATAGCAGCCATAACAGGTGGGATTATTTGAGAAAAATCCTTCTTTGGAATAGGAACAAACTTTGGCCTTTAAGATAACATGCAATGAACTCCATCTGGCACCATTAATGACAAAGTTGTAATACTGAACCTTTGCTGGCACTCTATGCCTATGTCGGGTGAAATTAGCTAATCAATGAAATTTGTCGTTTAAGCTCCTCCTTGTCTTATGCATTTTGTTGTTAGCACAGTATCTTATTTTGTCCAGGTGTTCACAAAACCTTTCTGCACTACACACTTTCAAAAAGGACAAATGAGCTACATACAATCTTTGCTCAGATTCTGCAATCATCTGCTTGTTCTTAATTAAATGTCTCAAGAGATTCTGCTCCATGCAGGGGAACAAAGAATGAACACACTCTGGGAATGCATCATACTTGATGGAAATACACCTGGAGCTGAGACTATGCTTTTGACACCTTAACAGGAACCAAAACTATGCCTGCAGTTTTAGCCACAACAGTCTGTTGTTCAACAACCTAAAGAAGTGTTTTTTTGCAGTTTCCATGTTGATAATAGACAAAAACAATATTCACTTCATGCCAGGAATGATACATGGGAGAGAAATCACACTTATCCGTACATTGGAGTCATGTCTAGGATGTTGCAAGTTTGGGTAACAGAACATCAAGAGGATTTTGCCAATAATAAACACACAGCTGAGTTTTCATAAAGAGTATGGCTACATGCCCTTTTGGACTAACACCAGATTATTGAGACAGTGCTATGACAAAGAATGCTATTCTTATGGGAAAATCTTTATATTGCATCACTTTCACCTTGTAATACCCTACAATCAATATTCTGTATTTATGGATAGAATTATTTAAGCATTTCACTTTGTAGATGTCTAAAAATCTTCACTTGAGAGTTTTATTTTGTTGATAATTGTGTGTGCATCACATTTTTATTAGACTGTTCCTATTTTTATTAAACATTTAATATTCCAATCTCATGCCTTAACTGAATTTTAAAAAGATACATTGCATTTATGTTCTATTCTTATGTTTTAAAGTTTGTGTTCAATTTTTGCCTGATGAGGAAGACTGAATGTCTTCAAAAGTACTCTCAATTTTTAATAAATACAGTAGAGAGTCGTTAATCGAAACACCGGTAATCGGCACGATTTTCAGTCGGACTGTGTCGTGCTGAATCGAACGTTTTTGATACTAAATTTACTTCTAAAGTATAATTTTCATGTTTTTATATTTTTCAATATATTTATTTTGTTTGTACAAAATGCAGAAATAATTTTTAACGATACGATAGCCTCGATTATTATTATAAAAATTTTCGTTAGGCTTAAAATCGACGAAAATTCAACACGAAGCGACACGCAACGGAGAAAAATTTGAACATCGGACAGGTTAATATATTTTTTCGTACATAATTGGTAATCGGAACAAATGACTAATCTGAACCACCCCAGTCCCCAATTGATTTCGATTTTCGACTCTCTACTGTACATGCTTTTAACATCGGTTAAGTATGATTTCTCTCCCATATAATAATAAAGCAATTAGCAAAATCAAATTTGTTTTAATATTAATTTCTACTATCTTTTATCATATCTCTTTTTTTAAAAATTCAAAATCTAGAAGATTGATAGGTCTCATTTTTACTATCTATATTTGTACTGAAAAGTTAAGATTACAGAAGTTTTCAGTCCTCACTAAACTTATCTCAGAACATTACATTTTCTTTTGACAGCTATCATTGCACAAAACTATTTTGATATTTATAATATTTGGAGAACTTTTTGAATAAGTTGGAGCAATTATAGTGCATTATTATAGTGAACAATATAGGGCCACATGAACCTTCCATTACCATTGGATACTACCAAAACTTCAATGTTACAAAAAATAGTTAAGACTAGACCCTAGATTATTTTGTGTACATGTTAATATCTAGTCTCAATTAAGTTTTAACTCATAATACAATGTAATCATCGTATCAATTACATGTAAAATTTTTAGAATCAAGTATCGTATTTTTCCAAAAGTTTATAAATCAGAAACTTTGGAATAGAAACTGAACTCTGAACTTTACTTTTCATTTTCTTAAATTCAAGCATATGAATTAAATATTTATTAAGTAAGAATAATGACAATTAAAACTTAATTTTATAATGCAATTTGAAATAAGAACTTAATAATTTAATTGATGTTTTTATATCTACAACTATACATAAGCATCCATGTTCTAATCTAAATAGACAAACAATTAAAGGCTTTATTTTACAGATTTTATAGATTTATTTAATGTATTAAAACATCAAGCTATCATTTTGTCATATCCAACTGTTTAATAAAATCCAATGGCAAAAATATTTGAACTTCCATTTCTTCATGATCAGTTTATATTTGTTTGATGAGAATTATATTATCTAATGTAAAATAAAATCATTTTTCTATCATCAATAGAAATTAATTTACATTAAGTCATAAAAGTGAAATTTATTTAAATATATTGGATATTAAAATTATTTTATTTATTTTAAATGTTATATTATATGTTAAATTCAATTTAAAGACTAAAGAACAATTCAAAATAAAAAATGGTTAATTCATCTGGCAGAAGTTTCTCATAGACCAGTGTCATTTGACAGTTACCTTCTTTTGTTTCCTTTCTACTTTTTTAACAACTTAAGAATACAATAACAAGAATAGAAACAAACGAAATGATTTAGTGTGTGGAAATTACCAAATTCATTGGCAACTGTTAGGTTAGTTGGCTCAGTTTTGCAAAGGATCAGTGGTTTGAGTCTGCCATTTAATATCTGCTTTATCAAGCTTTAACAATCAATAAAAACTATTGAAATCATTTCATTTTAAAATAAACAAAATAATTAAAACAATAAAAAAGAAAAATTCATATAGTATAATTAAAATATATAGAATCAATTAATTATTAACTGAAAATTTTAGATAAAAGTATTTGGAAAATTTATCTAAAATGTTTACAAACTGGTTGTATGGAATGGGGGGGAAAAAATATACCCAAACCTGTAAAAAGGAATAAAAAATATTTACTAATACAAACGTTTTTGTCCATTTCTAATGATCATCATCATAGGGTATATCATAATAAATACTGAACAGAGCAACATTAACATACCTGATGATGTTTGTTAGAAATGGATGAAAACATTTGTACCAGTAAATACTTTTTATTCCTTTTACTGGTTTTGTGTGTATTTGTGTAAATTTTTATTTTTAAATGTTTTCATTTGTAAAACTGTTTTAATTTTAATAAATAATTCATATCATGAAATACCCCATGAATAATAAATACCACAAATAGAAAATTTTACTAGAACTTGTTAGAAAATTTTCCAAGAAAGAAAAACCTACAGATAAATCTTGCCAAGATATCGACATTGAGTTGTTGGTCTCCAGAGCTATCGTCTTAGGAAATTTCATTTATCATTTAAGAATTACCACCAAGCTATTGTTTTGAAACTATTAATATATCTATCTAACAGAGATGTAAAAACAGAAATAAAACAGACAATTTTGATAAATTGAAAAGCAAGAATCTTAGATTACCCATATTTCAACTGTTGAATTAGTAATGTATACATGATAAAACAATATTCTGAATTACACAAATTTTATATCATACTATGATGTTATTAGTTTATTATTTAATAAAATATAAATCAAGTTTTATTCTGTTTTTGTCTATACAAATGTTTTAATTACAGGCAGTCCTCGACTTACGAACTTTTGAAGTTACAAACAAAGCCGACAGATGGCAGGTTAAAGTGCAGTTGGTTATTTTTTTATGTATAATCAAGCTTATTTTTGAAGTTTTACATTAAAACATTTACAGTACGTACATATGTACATTTGTAGTTGTTTTAAATGAGTAATTTTAATAAATAATGTACTGTGCATGTGATTGATTTGAATTTATACTTCCCTTTAACAATCTTAATTCAACATTATTCAAGTAGCCTAAACATTACATAATTGTAAAAACAACATTGTATTTGAGTTTTTGCGCCAAACATCGTCTTTTCGAGTTACGAACTTTTCGACTTGCGAATGACCACTACAAACGGATTAAGTTCGTAAGTAGAGGACTTACTGTATAAATATATTTTCTAAAATAAATTATTCATACATAAATTTGAATGTAGTGATAAATATTAAAAAATTAAAATCTCAGAAAATTGTTTATTTAAATGAAATGTTTTAAAAATGTATAATATTTAAAAACTTTTCAATAAAAGTTTTATATTATTCAATAAATATTAATAATATATAATAATTTTATTATCATCATCATTATTGCATATCCTATGAATATCCACAAAATTTATCATCTATTCAAAATTTATTCATATATTATTTTTAATATATAAGTCATGAAATGACTTTGATAAATAGGAAACAAATAAGATAACATGAGATAACAAAAACTTTTGCAAAACAGCTTTAATTTAACAAGCTTTTCATCATTTTAATATATTAAAATACTAGGAATTAATTATTTTATATTATTACCTAAGAAATTATATTCTTTATTAAAATAAAAAATTTATTTTATTTAGACTTACTTATAAAGTTTCCAAAATAATTTTTATTAAATTTTCATTAAATGTATTTTGATTAATAATATTGTTTTTTGATCATAATTGTGTTTGTAAGCTTGTAAGATATAAAATAATATGCAGTAATTTTTTTAAATTCCATTCAAAGAATATGAAAGTGTTTGGGATTCAAGTGTAAACAACAACTATGAAGATTTCAAAATGAAACAGAAAACCTATATTCATAAGTAAAAATAGATAAAATGTTTTTATTCAATATTTCAAGTAAAAACTAATAAATGACATGCTAATTTAGAATAAATGAATATATGTCATACTTTTTTTAAAAGAAAACAACAATTAAAAACTTATTAGGTGTTATTCTAAGCATCAAAAAATTCAGAAATATAATTTATATATGTTATTTCATTTTAAAATGCTACAATGATAAATTTTATTTTATATAAATAATTTTCTGACTAATTTTATACAGTTAATGGCCATTCAAGATTTTTTTTTTAAATTCATTTATCTAATTTTAATAATTGAAATCAAACAAAAGGAAAATACAACAACAACAAACAGATTTTTAATATCATCTCTATGAAATAAGAAAAAGCGATATCTGTTGTATTAGCAAAATTGAATTTATATATAAAATTTCAAAAGGATGAAGATCACTAACCATTATATTAAAAAAACTGATGTTATGATAGAAAATTAATTATTATTCTTAAAAACTATTCATTATTTTTTTTAATCTATCAAGTTAGGACATATTTTTTAAAATAATTTTACAATACCTATTATTGTAATCTTATTTAACTTAATTTTTTTTTTAAAGTTTACATGAAAATGAAAATATACTTCATAATCTTGTTATTTTGCAAATATTTTAACAAAACAAAATAAATTACAGTAACAAATGTAAACTTATATTAATAAATAGTGATAAACAAACAGCAATTATACATATTCTGTTTTTAATATGTTTATGTATTTAAATAAACTATAAAAATATTAAAATAGGCCCTATTCATTTAAATAAATATAAAGTGTATATTTATAATTTACAAATTAAGAAAAAAAAAATGATATTTATGTAAGATTGTTTTACAGAATATTAAAATAAAATAAAAATAGGATATAATCAGTAAATTGTATGAAAACTGGCATCATTTTGTAAACTATATAAATGAAAAATAGTTTGAAAATATCATATGCCAACCCTAATATTTTATTTATTTGTTCTTCATATTAGTAATATAAACCATAATAAATACTGTCAATGCTAATAGTTTATTGTAAAGTTATTCAAAAAGTATTTTCATGAAAGTAATACAAAAATACTCACTAAAGGATCTCCTGTTTTATCTATCCTCACTATTTTGACACTTTCATGGGTATAATGGGAAGCTCTGTCTAAAAGTTCTTCATCTGGTGTCATCTCTGGAGTGGCTTGTCTTTCTGCAATACTATCATGACTATACAATAATCCTTCAAAATCAAATTTGCTGATTATATCCAGTAGTTCTGAGGCTTCTGGCAGTGAACATTCTTGCAAATTATTAATTACCTTTCATATAAAAGCATTTACAATTAAATATTAGAATGTATATTTCATTTTTGATTATATTACACTAAAAACAAAACTCACATCTTGAGTTAGTTCTTGAGCACAAGCACAAACAGGCACGGGTGGTGCATTAAAACAGCAAATTTCCTGCACTTTATTATGGACATCCAGAACTTTCTGGAAAGTTTTATTATTTAAAAGGGATTCAATTGCAGATAAATCTTCATTTTTGTGGCCGTTGTTACTATAATGTGATTTTATTCGACTAAGAGAGTGCAGCAGCTCAGAAACACCTACAAGAAAATAAAGAATATTAAGTATCTAAATTTAAAAATACTAGACATAACCATAATTAATACTTCATTTCTTACTGATATCCATAGTTCAATACCATGATTTTCCTGTATAAATTGTTAAACTTTCATTTTTATTGTAATTATCTTGCAACTAATAAAAGTGAAATCTCCTTTTCTAAAAATAACCTAACCCAACTTTCCCCAGTACCTCTACAGGTGCTGTCTTTGTCTGTTTCTTCCTGTCCCTTTTTCACTTGTTTGCTATTTCCATTGAGTGTGATCTACACAGTAAAGCAGACAAACTTCCCCATTTTTTATTATCAGACAAAACTATATAGAGTCATCAAAATATTTTAACTTCTGTAAATCTCTTATTATTACTAGATACTTTTATCATCGCAAAATTTACGAAACAATTGATATAAATTACAAAACAACCAATAAGATTTTAAAATATAATTTTCAAACTAAATACTTCCATTTTCTTATCTTACAACGCAGATTTGTTTTAAAAATTCAATTTTACTAATTGATCATTGTGAAATGGATTTATAAATCACTTTATTTAAACACGATTTTGACTTCATTTAAAATTCTTAAAAAAATAAACGAATAAAACTAAAAAAAGTTTTAAATGTTTTAACAGGATCTTAATAAGTCATTTTTATATACTTTTGATTATATTAAACTAATTTTTACCATCAGTTTTAAACACGTTTAACCTTTAGACACAACGAAGTACAAAACGTTCTTACCTCTAAAGATACCTTTGACTAGCTTAGTCAGAATTTCTCTATCTTTATCCGGTTTAAAGGTCGAACGATAAAGTTTTATTCAACGTTTACGTAAAGAAAATTACTTTCTGAAGTATCAACCAACTAAACGAAAGAGAGGAACTGCCAAATAACCGGAAATGGAAAAAGCGCACTATCAGTCAATGGCGTTTAATAGGCGGATCTGTTTTCCGATTGGAGAATTCCACAAGAATAAACACAACAAGGAACAACTTTAAGATTACACGAACCAGCAAACGCAAAAACAAGAACGATATATTCGTTTTTATAATGTGCATCAATTACATCCTTTTTGTAAATTGTGTTTTAATGCTAACTAGTTAACAAAAAATATAGGTCAATCTTAGAATTACTAGGGCATAACTATTGTTTTAGTAAAAATTAAGTAATGTTAAAATAACTTTATTATTTATATTATTTTCGTATTTAACATTAATTATTTTAATATTGCGCTAATGTAATAAAGCTAATTATTTAGAGCTTCGTCAATGTAATTTACAAAAGGGTTTTAAAAAATACAATAAATTTCTATGTCTTATATAAATGCAGCAGAAACTTCTATCAAATGTTAGAAATATTAACACAGTTGGCGCGATCCTCCAATAAAAATAATAATAAAGAAAACTTATGCGTAAAAATTAAAGGTCTATTCATTTTGTCAAAACAGTGCACACTTTTATGTCAATTTTTTTAACCTGTTTTGTAACGAGGAAGAGTCGAAATGACGTCGAGTTGACGTAAAAGTACACATTATTTTAATAAAACAAATGAAACTTAAAATAATGCGGTGAAAAGAATTGATTGTCATTTAATTCAATTCAAAAAAATCAAAAGACTGCGATGATTTTTATAGATTAATTATACTTTTTTGTTTTTACCATACAGGTATTAAAAGTAACACGCGTAATTCAATCGAATTTTGTTTTTTTTTTTTAATCCTTTTTTTGTACAAAGTACATACAAATTTTCGTTACAAATTTTATTTATCTGATCTTAATTGCATTTTTAAAATTCTCTTCTTCATTTGCATGAAATAAACCGAAAAATATTACGATGGCGACTATATACTCGTTCACAAACATTCTTTCGAATTTCAATATATTTCTATGAGGTCGTAATTTGTGCGAATTTTTATTTATACGCGCGCTGAAAGAATTCTATTCTGTCGTAAATCGCGATCACACTATAAGTAGAAAAGATTAACTTTCAGCCGCACGACAAAAAAGTCAGAGGTTATGCTGCAATATGTTAGCCATTATCCATAAATTTATAAATTATGTGACCGAACAATAATGGTAGGTGAAAGCAATAAAATTCGTCTGAACTTTATTCATGTTGTCGTACGTTCTACGTTCAAAAAGATTAACGTAGACATTATATTTTACAATTCTTATCTCTATCAAATGATATAAATAAATATTAAAAAATTAAAGATTATATTTTTGTGTTGAAGTTGTTGATATTTCACTACAAAAAGCTATAAAGCTTTTCGCTATTTTAACTGTGTAAGTCTGACAAAACAATTCGATGTGAGGTAAACCAAAATTGCGGCTATAAAATAGTTAATTTAAATTTATCTTACCTACTAATCTTTTTAATTCTGGCGGTTGAGGCCTTCCTCCTTCTACTACGTCTCCGACCAGTCGATCCGCAGATTTTCCCGTAGGATGAATTCCCGAATCTCCTTCTTCTAGTTCAAAAGCTGTATTGACAATTCCTGTTCTTGGAGGTTTACTTTCTAAAGCCTGCAATTTTTTTGAACCCCGAAGGGACGATCTTAAAAATTCTTCTTCTTTCGCTATCCTCTCTTCCTCTTCTTTCCTTTTTCTTATGTCTTCCTTTTCGTGTTAGAGAGTACCGACAAAATATTAAAGTCAAAACATTCGTAAAACTAAAATTAATGATTAAAATATTTTTTAAAGCTCGTTTATGTAAGTATAATATCGATTTGAATCCGTTCAAAATCATTAAAACTTTTTATAGTAGCTGCGCGGTTTAACTGACATCGCTTGATTATTTCAAAAAGTTTTCTTCACGATTCAGTTGTTTTCTCCATAAAATTAACTAGTTTTCCTCTCGGAAAAATTATCTAAGAAGATTTAAATAGGCCAGGGTCGTGTTTTTTAGATAGGCTACATTACAAAATGCAAAAAATCATTATTAAATGAATATATATATTGGATCACATAATGCAATCTTAAGCAGGAAACAAATTTTTCTCTTAATGAGAGACCTGCTGCGATTTCGCATTGTTGATTCAATATTTTCATTTAAATGGCAGTTATTAATTTTTTCTTAGTATTCATTATAGATCATAAATAAAGGTTAAAGTTCAATAACTTTTAATTTCTTCAACAAGCTTCTTACAATATATGAATATTTTAAAAAGCTGTTTTTTATATATAAACGCTGACTCTAGTAAGTTATTTTAATTTGCAAATATAAAAATTTAACTTATATTTTTTATATTTGCAAATAATGAATATACAATAAATATATATAATAAAAATATTAATGAATATACAATGTAGGATTTTTTAAACATGCAAGCTTAATGAAACATTCAAATTTAAGCATTTGCAAAAATATCGTGCAGAATTTTCATTGCCATATTAAAAAATTTTACGGTGAAAATAAACAATAAAAATATACAGATCGATAAACGCAATCGATTATGTCTGTTTCATGCATATCATATCATGAATTATGCAAGAAAGTAATTCCGATTTCTCTAAATGCAAAATAATTACCAGCATATTCTGCTATATTTTGCAAACAGAAAAATGTACAATATGTATGTAAAGGTAGCCAGAATAAATTAATAAATGTCAAAATTTAAAAAGCACTTTACTGTAATCCACGATATTGTAAAATATGCCACCATATTAAATTTAATCTTTTTACACTATACTTTTAGGAAGCCATTTTTCTTTTCTGTATCTCTCATCATAAAATGTTTTTATGTTAACCTAGCAAAAGACTTTTTATTTTTTCCTACGTTAAAACTAACTTTAGTGTAAGTGAATTTTTCGGACTAAAAATTCTAAAAAGTGCTTCGATTAAATTACATTTTTATATTAGATATTTTTCAATTGCGAAATAAGTTATATTATAGTTCGAGTCGGTTTCATAGTTCGAAAAATAATAAAAAATGTTAAATAAGAAATGTGCGTAGGAAATTTTGTATCAGTTTATTGCAATTGGTGAACAGAAAAAGCTCTTTCTTTACTTGTAACTATCATAAATTTTTCGAACACGAAAACAGGCTTCCGGCTACGAGAATTATCTGTAAAATGTCAATGTAAATATGGAACTCCACTTCGATTTCCTCCCTCTCCGAACATTACTTCGGGGAACACGATGAGTTAAAACAAGTTTTAGTGAGCATATACGTGGCAATAATTCTTAACTTGTTGGCTAACCGATATTCTACAGTAGATGAAGTATGCGTTTCTATACTAAACTGTAAGGATATATTAACTTACGTCATTTAAATTCATTTCGATATTTATATTGCGATAAAACTGTTATAACAGTCTACTAATCAACGCATTAACTAATTTTCTAATTAGAAAATAATTAATAATTTTCAAATTCAATTTCCGTTTTGCGATCCAGAGAAAGCACACGATAATTAAAATGTTCGCTAAATTTTCAAATATTTAATTTGACATCATTTATTAACTTTATTAGATGTTTGTTATACGTTCATATAGTTAACTTAATATGTTTTATGATAAATCTTTTAACTTTCATTTTGCTACAAGAACTACAAACAATACACATTTTAGATTTAGTTTTAATGATCGTTATCTATGCATCTTGAAAACGACCGACTTCTTTCCGTTGTATATTATTTAAAGATGAATGTCGTACAACTTTTATCATCAAATTTGATTAATATTAATTGTATAACAAAACTGATATTTTACATCTACCTTAGATGATTTTTATCTATATTTAGCTTCGACTTCATTCGCGTTAATGAACCCTATTCATTCCGTTACGTGACAAATGGAATTAAAATGCGTCGCGATGTTTTGCTTCAAACCTGATTTATACACGTCAAAAATCAAGTTTTATATAAAAATTCATCGGTTCCATTTTCTAATTCTGAAATTACATAGATGAGACGACTTCAGAAATCTAGATTTTTATTACTAAAACTGAAAAAATATTAGAACAATTAAATATATTTAAAACATCTATACTCTATATTACATTAACAACAGTATGGAGTTTTACTACGTACTTATTTTTATTATTTTTTTGTAATAATGTATTATTTTGTTGACTAAACGTGGAAGAAAACAATCATAATAAATTCTTAGTTCAAATATAATTTTTGAACTAAAACAATATTTCCTTTAAAAATATATTTCAATGAGTTAATTTTAACTTACTGAATTATATCTTTTGATTGTTTCGAAAATTCAAATATAATATACTTCATTAAATAAATTACAGAAATACAGTAGCCCCTCGTTATATCGCGCTTGTCGGGAGACACAGAAAGAGCGCGATATAACCGAGTACTAAAAATTCTGGGCTTATAATAAACAGATTATACATACTATAGAATCTCTATCTTCTATTCTTTCATCAAGTGTTTCTGATATATAAAATAAAGCTTACTTGTTAGTTTTGCAATACTAAATTTTATTCGTGGTTATATCTATTAAATGACGTTTACGTAAACGATACCACGAACGCCCACTTAGCATTGTTTCTTTAAGAATGACATTTAAAGACAAATGTTGTCGATATAAAAACAAAATATCAGTTGCGATTTTATTATACAATAAATCGCTTACTAAAAATTCTTGTAATTTGTATTTTTCAATAAAAATTATAAATACAGTAATTGAAAATTTAAAAATAAATATTGAACATAATAATATGCATCAAAATTTATAAAATTACAAAGAGTAAAAATTCTCTAAAAAGCAAAATAAAGTTACTACTGTATAAAAATTTTAGAACTTTCCGTTCTGAAATAGAGAAATCTTTTCCTTGCGCATTTTGCGGTGAATTCAAAATTTCGAAAGAATTCGAAGGTGAATTCCTGTGAAATTTCGAATTCATAGAAACTTTTAAACGAGGAGACTAAAACCAATAAACAAATTCGTATAAATAAGCAAACTGGTGGACAGATCAATTATCATTTACATTTGTTTCCTTTTGATATTAAAAGTTGCTTGTTGTTTCACATTGCTGGTAGTTTTGAGGACAATGGTAGGAATAAAATACAGTATTTCATTGCAAAAAAAATTCACTGGCAACTGATATTTTAAAATTTATTGCATCCACGTGCTTTTAAAATTCGGGAGCTAAAAAAGCGCGATATAAGGAGGGGCTACTGCATTAAAACTTATATTTTCAGAATGGTGTTATACTGAGTTTTTTCAAATCAAGATATGGCCTACTATGAAATATTTATCTCCTTTATAATCTTTTGGTATTTTAAGTTTTTCGAAAATAAATTCGAAATTAATATGAAATTATAAAGATAAAACACGATATTTACTGTTAAGAAATGCAAATACCTGGTATTTCCTGATCCTTCCCAAATGCTCTTCGGTATTGTCTAACTTTTTAAGCTCCATTTCGGATCCTTGCTTGGGAAGTCTTCCATTAAGTGCTTCCGATTTTGCACAATCTTCCACCGGACTAGTTCTTATCGGTGAATTGGCAGGTTTGGGTGGAGGATATCTAGGTGGTGCCTTGGCAACTGCTACAAATGAATCTGGCA